>NC_090439.1:1011984948-1012609948 GCF_031143425.1 Pleurodeles waltl | reverse complement strand
GCTCTGTGCTGGATCTGCAGTCTCTCAATGCCTATCTGAAAAAACATAAATTCAAGATGTTTACTGTAGGAAGCTGTTTCTCTATATAGCGCACGAAAATGAAGTACACTGTGCAGAGAGTCCAGGGGATCCCCATTTGGCTTTGCAGAGGCAAAAGTAGATGGGACTAATGCTCTATTTTGTGGTAGTGTGGGCGAGCAGTTAGACTTATTAGAGGGTAGTGCTAAGCATTTGTTGTACTCACCCAGGCAATAAATGAGACACACACTTAATGAATAAACCAAGTTAGAAAAATATTTATTTTTATATATGTTTCAAACCCAAGAACTTCGTAATTAGATAAGTAGACTTTTAAGCATAAATACTTTGCAGTTACAGAAATCAACAATGCAATTTTTCAGTTCTCGCATCTTGAATCCTATAGAGGAAAACAATGTTCAGCAAACGTAGGGTTAACAACGACTTATGAGGTCGAGCTCAGGGAGCAAAGGTGAGTACTAGGCACTGATCAAAACCACACCAGCAGGTCACACTGGGGCAGCCGGGTGCAGGGGTGTGCAGTAAGTTGTTGGTCTTTATGGGAGTCGGACCTTGTGACAAACAGGCTCTGGCGGGGAAGCCAGTCATGGACAACAAGCAGGTAGGTAGTAGACTTGGGGTGCTCGGGGACGTGGGTGCACCTTTGGTCCTCTTCTCCTGTGCCCAGGGGATGCACATGCAGTGGTTTCTTTAGATGTCACGTTTTCTCGTCCGGGAGCACTCGTGGTCAGGGGGCCCTGCGTGTTCAGGCTGTAGGCATTGTTGGGGAGTCTGGCGAGGGGTGGACCTAGGGTGGACTCCAACTCTTCGGAGCCAGGGGACGTCATTGGCATCAGTGACCCACCTTGAATCGGGTCAGGAGCGACTGGAGTAGTAGTTGCTGTAGGTGTCAGGTTTTCTCTCACCACCAGGTTGGGGGCGTTTGGGGTGGTGCAGAAGCTGCAGGCGTCTCGGGTGAGTCCAAGATGGATGAGACCACACTGGAGTCAGTCTCTGGACAGCTGGGGAACTGTGTTGGAACCGTTGGCTTCACCTGGGGTCGTTGATGTTGGTGCAGAGGTCACTTCAGGTGTCGGGTTTCTGAGGTACCAGGAGCTGCAGGGTTCCTTTTTCGAAGTTTTTGTTGCAGAGCAGGTCAGCGGCTCATGGAAGACTTGAGTCTTTATAAAAGGCTGGACGAGTCAACATCTTGGGCAAAGTCCTTGGTGGTCAGCAGGCAATGCCGCGTGGTCAGCTGCTGCTTCTTTTCCTCTTCTGCAGGTGCAACTCTTTTTTTTTTTTTTGTCCGTGTCTTCTTGGGTCGTCAGGATCTGAGTTCTGGGGTTCAGAGCAGCCACCTATATACTCACCTTTGGAGAGTTGCAGGGAGTGCCAGGTCGTAGCCAATGGGCTGCCTACTTTTAGGGTGACTACACCCCTTCTATGACCAATTCCATTGGGAAGTGGACATAACCCTAGTAGCTTAATTCCTTCCAAGCAAATTGGAGGAATTTAAAAAGTGGTGTCCACTCCACCTCGTCCACATTAGGGCTGGGGCTGGCATGAAGAGGGTACACCTCCTAGTCTGCCTAATTTTCCCATCTGCTCTGCCACCAAAAGTGGGATGAGGATAGGGGTGTCGGTCATCTTTGCCATCTGGAGAGACCTGGGTTGCATTACAAAGGTGACTAGGCCTTTGAAACTTCCTGCCCTGGAATGTCCATCCTGCCTGTGTGAGGTGTTTACACCCCTGCCCAGTGCAGACTTTTGTCTCTGGCCCTTGAGAGCACTGGCTCCCACCTTGGGGAGGGGCAGAACGCATCTGTGATGGCTGAACTGGTCAGGACCAGTTAGTCAGCAGACTAGTAACTGGTAGGTTTTCACAGGACACCTCTGAGGTGCCCTCTTGGTGCGTTTATTAATAAATCAGTCACTGGAATCAGTGAGGGATTATTATTCTGAGATGTTTGATACCAAACATCCCAAGGTTCAGAGAAGCTAGCATGTAGCTGGGAAACTCGTAGTGACCAGTGTCCAGCACATGTATTTAAAATGGCTTCCCTGTTCACTTACTATGCCTCAGAATCGACATAGCAGGGGCATATCTGCTCAAGCATATAAGCCCTCACATGTGTCCTGATGCACCCTGCCTTAGTGTGACAGGTCGGTGTTTTCAATTTTCTCTGCACCAACACACACAGTATGCAGTGGCAGCACTGTGTGGGTTTGGTGAGAGGTCTCTGGGGTGGCACAACTGGTGCTGCAGCCCCCAGGGACTGTCCTTAGTACCCCTGGCACTAGGTACCAGGGGTACCATTTGCTAAGGACTTACAGAGGCTGCTAAAGAGTGTGCCAATTGTGGAGAGCAACTGTGCATTTTTGGGAAAGAACTGTGGCACTGGTGACCTGGGTAGCAGGGACCCAGTACATTTCCAGTCAAAATCACATCTGATATTAGGCACAAAGTAGGAGCTAACCATGCCAAAAGGGTGCTTTGCTAAATGTAGGCATTTAACTTGATCCGGGTACCGAAAGTTTTGTCTGTGAGGAAGAAAATGAGCTGAATGTTGTTAGTGTAAGACAGGTTGTTGCTGTCATAAGAGCAGATGATGCTGACTAGAGTGGATCATGTATATGTTTAGGAGGGTCAGGCCCAAACAGAAACCACAGATGAGGTTGCTTCGCATCTGAGGTGTACGGCGCCAGGCTGACTGACTTGGCCCTTCCAATCAGGAAGGATCAGATCCATCAAGTACATGTCATTGGATTCCGACATCATGTAGGCATTGAATTAGAATGGGGTGGGAGACTGTGTCAAACACTGAGGAAATGTCCAGGAGGTTGAAAGCCTCTGTGTGTCCTCTGTCCAGAGAAAGCAGACTGAGTGGTGTTAAGGAGTTGGTGAGCCTTGTGGTATTTGGTGGTAGCAGGGAGATTGGAGTGTAGTTGTCAAGCATTGAAGTGTCAGCAGAGGGTTTCTTCATCAATGGGAGGACAGTTGTGTGTTTCCCAGCATCTGGGAAGTGAAGAGGTGGAGGTATTCAGAATGGGTGCGAGCGTGGCAGTAGTGGGTTGCAGCCCTCTGGAGTAGGTGTGGTGGGGTCAGGGTTTTGATGGGGCCCCTGAGTGGACAGACTTCATGGTAGTGGCATTTTCGTTTGGGGAACAGACAACTGGAAAAGCAAGGCAGTTCAAAAGAGAACATTTTCTTGTTTGTTTTTGCTGTGAATCCAGACATGCTACTCATTGGCAAACACAAGATCACCTGAAGGAATCCAAGCCCATTCCTCTAGGGCTAAGTTTTCAATTGTGTCCTTGGCTAATGGGATGCCAATTGTAGGAAGTTGGCTCTGTATACACTATCTCAAAGTAAGAGATATTGTCCACAGAGTCCAAGGGTTCCCCTTAGAGGTAAGATAGTGGCACAATTAGATAATTCCAATGCTCCATTTTGTGGTAGTGTGGTCGAGCAGTAGGCTTATCAGAGGGTAGTGTTAAGCATTTGTTGTACAAACACAGGCAATAAATGAGGAACACACACTCAAAGACTTAACCCCAGGCCAATAGTTTTTATATAAAAAAATATATTTTCTTAATTTATTTTTAGAACCAGAAGTTCAAGATTTGAAGTAAATACATAAAATGCAAGGTACTCCACACAGGTAAGTGAGCAACTTCGACTTAGAGCAATACCATATACAGCTTTTGTTAAAATGGCAATAAGCTATTTTAAAAGTGGACAAAGTGCAAAAATCAACAGTTCCTGGGGGAGGTAAGTAATGGTTAGTTTGTCAGGTAAGTAAGACACTTACAAGAATAAGTTCCTGGGCAGAGGCAGCCCACCGTTGGGGGTTCAAGGCAACCCCAAAGTTACCACACCAGCAGCTCAGGGCCGGTCAGGTGCAGAGGTCAAAGAGGTGCCCAAAACACATAGGCGCCTATGAAGTACAGGGTTGCTCCGATTCCAGTCTGCCTACAGGTAAGTACCTGCATCTTCGGAGGGCAGACCAGGGGTGTTTTGTAGAGCACTGGGGGGGACACAAGTAGGCACACAAAACACACCCTCAGCGGCATAGGGGCGGCCGGGTTCAGTGTGGAAAGCAGGAATCGGGTTTTGTATAGGATTCAATGGAGGGACCCGGGGGTCTCTCTAGTGGTGCAAGCAGGGCACAGGGGGGGCTTCTCAGGCCAGCCACCAACTGGACTAGGCAGAGGGTCACCTGGGGGTCACTCCTGCACTGAGGTTCGGTTCCTTCTGGTCCTGGGGGCTGTGGGTGCAGTGCTTGGTCCAGGTGTCGGGTTCCTTGTTACAGGAAGTCGCGGTCAGGGGGAGCCTCTGGATTCTCTCTGCATGCGTTGCTGTGGGGGTCCAGTGGGGTCGTCTCGGGCTACTCACGAGGTCGCCTGGGAGTCCTCCCTGTGGTGTTGGTTCTCTGGAGCTCGAGCCGGGGGGTCGGGTGCAGAGGGTGAAGTCTCACGCTTCCGGCGGGAAGAGTGAAGTCTTTAGAAGTTGCAAGAGAGTTGCAAAGTTGTTGCTTGTTGTTGAGCAAAGCCGCTGCTCACAGGAGTCCTTTGGTTCAGGGCAGTCCTCTGAGGCTTCAGAGGTCGTTGGTCGCCGTCGGATGTGTCGCTGTTGCAGTTTTCTTTGAGTCAAGAGACAGGCCTGTGGTATAGTGCACCCTGCCTTAGGGCTGTAATGCCTGCTAGAGGGGTGACTTACCTATGCCAGAGGCAGTATTTTGTGGGCATGGCATCTTGAGGGGGATGCCATGTTGACTTTGCCTTTTTCTCCCCACTAACACACACAATCTGCAATGGCAGTGTGCATGTGTTAGTTGAGGGGTCCCTTAGGGTGGCACAACACATGCTGCAGCCCTTAGGGACCATCCCTGGTCACAGGGTTCTTGGTACCATTGGTACCTTTACAAGGGACTTATCTGTGTGCCAGGGGTGTGCCAATTGTGGAAACAATGGTACATTTTTTGTGAAAGAACACCGGTGCTGGAGCCTGGTTAGCAGGGTCCCAGTACACATCTCAGTCAAGTCAGCATCAATATCAGGCTAAAAGTGGGGGGTAACTGCAACAGGGAGCCATTTTCCTACACCAATGGTATATAAAGTGGTGACATGAGTTTCCCTCCACATTTCTCAAGCACTATTCAGATTCTGAGGTTGAAGGTATGGCTGTTTCACTCACTCAATCCTAAGGGATTTCCTCATTTGCATTTCCTTAATATCCACCTCCGAGGGGGCGCATGGCTTGGGAATCTGTTCATAGATGAGGAATCTGCATGTAGAGGTTTCCATCAGAAGAAAAGGTTACTTACCTTTTGGTAGTGATCTTTCTTTTCCTGTATCTGCCAAATCCGGCTTCATTGGTGCTAGTACTGAATTCTACCCTAACTCGGATTGCAGATCCCGTACTGGCTTCATCTATGGCCGCTATAATGATGCACCTCACAGTTACAAAGGTGCAAAACTTCAGATTGAGGATAACTTTCCTCCTTTCCCCTTGCCTCAAGGGCAGTAGTTTCAGAAAAAATAGTTCCTTTTTGACTCTCATCTTGATGCGCTTCAAGGTCTTTAGCATGTCACCCACAATGAAGATGGTGACGAGGAGACAGACCAGTTGCTCCCTCTTTTTGCACTGAGGTGACCTGTATCTTGATCGTCAAATGCCAGTGGTTTGGATATTCAGCAGGGAAGAAATTGAAACCACTCTTAAGATTCCTGACAGAGGAAATACCCTGATCTGCAGAGCTGCATAGGTGCTAAACATACAACTGCCTACAGTAGAGTCTACGGCTAAAATTTTACCTGAGATTGCCTATCCTGGGACTTCGACTTCCAAGCCCTTACTCCTGTTTAATGAAGCCCTGGTGTAGTCCCTCATGGCGTATTAGTCTAAAACTTGCTCAACCCCTCCTTTCAGTCACCCTATTGCACCACAACACAGACTCTCATCAGGTGACCTTCCTAATGCAACATCCTACTCTTGAGATCCTTTTTGTTCAGGCTTCCATGAGCAAAGTCAGTCCATATACTTTCCTCACTGCTCTATCAGACATAGAATCAGATAGATGCTGAGGGCAAGAGAGTCTTGTCTCCAGCTAAACTTGTGCTTAGATCATTAAATGCTGTGCATCTCATAGGCTGCTACATCCTTGCCCTCTGGGACATGAAAGTGAGATGTTGTTCATGTTGCCCAAAGACTTCTGGAATTCCTTCGCCCAGGCAATCCAGGAAGGTAAGGATGCAATGAAGTGTATTTTGTACTTTCATTTCACCATCCCTGCTCTTTTGCTTTAATTAAGTCCCGAAAGATCTTGTAGGTGGTTGCCCCTCAACTTGGTTGGTCGGGATGCATGTATTCCCATACTTAGGTCACTGCCTGAAACAGTCTGACTGTTCCAGGCAGGCTTGCCGCATTAGGGTCTTATTTAAACTTCAAAACAACACAGATATCCTTCCGCCACATTAAAAGTGCCATGACCTATAATGTACTTTTAGTGCAAATGATGGAACATTTGCTACGTTTTTGACAAAGTATCCTGTCCATCAAACTCTAAATTAGGCGATTAGTCTCCAATTAATTAATCATGATAATGTAATAGTTGTCTGTTTGGTGGAACTTTGAGTGAGCTCAGCACTGGTGGGGCCTCTTGTAAAAACATTTATATATCGAACTAAGCCAGTGGTAGACAGTGCATGCCAGCTTCAGATGCAGCAGGCCATTCTCCTTTCCCCAACAAAAGCTCTCGTTGGTGACAGATGCCTCATCTCTGGACTGGGGACTCGCCTGGCCAAAATAGAGATCAGAGGCCTTACTCTCTAAGGGGGCACCACTAGGGCACCACTCTTTTGGAGCTGTGTGCCATTCTTTTTTCTCTCAAAGTTGTTATGCATTCCGTCTTTTGGGAGGTACCGCAACACGCAGGGTGAGATTAGGATCCTGTGCCCTCTTTCTGGAGGCTTTGAGCCTGATGCACTTACTGAAACTTCACAGGATCTCCTTGATGGTCAGTCACTTGGCAGGTTCCCTCTCCACCAGGGCAGATGCACCCAGCAGGCATTTTGTTGATGACCTGGGCAGCGCCTGCACCCAGAGGTGGCTCAGGATATTTTCACCTGATGAAGCATTCCATTGTTAGACCTTTTTGCTGTCCCCAAAAACACTCATTGACTGGTGTTTACCGTCTGAGTTCCGGCCTCAATGGACCTAGGTAGATATGTTCTGCCTTGGCCAAAAAAGGACTCTTCTGAGAGAACTAGGGCTCAGTCCACAAGAGCAAAGGCTGCAATTAACGCATTGGCTCAGAATGTTCCAACTATAGACATCTGCCAGATGCCCATACTTTCACCAGCCACTAATACATCAGTTTTCAAGTTCTCAGAAAGTGCCATCTTGCCAGCTCATTTCAACGGGGCTTCCTGATGTAGTGTACTCCGCAGACCCTTCTTCTTAGAAGGAAATATAGCTTTGGTATCAGTTCACAAGGTGTGGAATCTGTGGTTAAAAGTTTCCATAAGAATAATAAATTACTCACCTTTGGTAACTTTCTTTCTGGTGGATTCACTAACAACACATTCCACAGTGCCCAACTTCCTCCCCGTTCTGTGGAGTGGACTTTTGTAAATTACTAAGCTTACAAATTAGATTTGGCCACTCTGTTGTATCTCGGTCTGTCAGTTTGCTCCACATATGTGAATGCAGAAAAAGACAAGTAAAGAAACAGATGTCTTTGTGCAGGAATGGTGCCATGTATGTGGTTCTGTGTCATATGTGGAAGCGGGACGGTCTCTCAACTGAGGCTAATAGCTCCATCTGCCAGCATGCAAGAGCTATTTCATAGTTTTTCCAGATACAGCAAAAGCACCTGGGAAGATTTACAAGGTTAGGAAACTTAAGATGGACAGAGTATCCACCAGAAAGTACATTACCGAAGGTAACGTATTCTTCCCATCCTGATAAAATGCTACCCTACCTACTACCCCTGAACAATTTTGGACCCGGTATTCCTTAATAAAGGTCCATTTTGTGCCTGACTCATAATACAGAATAAGTCCAAATTTTATTCACTTAAAGGCTGAGTAAATAATGTATTCAAGACCTGTTTCAAATGCTTGCCACAATTCCAGCATGAGCGGTCTGTAACATATATGCTTTCTCAATTAAGTAAACATACATGCATTTCTTCTGCAGCATATGTTTCAGAAAGTTACAAAAGAATTATAACAACATGCCACTTGTCCTGCATATCTTTTTGTGGAATCTGCCAAGACTCTAGATATTCAATATTCCCTCATGATCTACTGTAGGGAGCTGACTCTTTATATACTATATCAAAACGAGATATTGTGTGCACAGAGTCCACGGGTTCCCCATAGGCTTAACAGAGGCTAAAGCAGATACTACTAATGCTCTCTTTTGTGGTAGTGTGGTCGAGCTGGTAGGCTTATCAGAGGGTAGTGCAAAGCATTTGTTGTACACACACAGGCAATAGAGGAAGCACACACTCAATGACTAACTCCAGACCAATTGTTTTTATATAACAAAAATATGTTTTGTTACTATATTTCTAGAACCACAAGATTCAAGTTGTAGGTAAGTACATTTGCAAGTAAGTATCCAACATATTTACCAATACCACTTTGTTTCAATTTGGCAAGCTAAATGTTTTTCCAGAAAATAGCAAATATCTGTTTTAAAAGTTGATACTGCAATTTTCAGAAACAGTCCAGGGGAGAAGAAACTTTAGCACAATTTCAAGGTAAGTACAAGATTTACAGTTGCAATCTCCAGGGGTTAGGATGTCCACAGGTTGGGGTTCAAGTTAACCCCAAACACCGAAAACTCTACTGGGGTCAGCTTAGCAGTCCTTCTTTCTTCTTGTGAGGTCGCCTGGAATCTGACGAGCTGCATTCAGGGGAGCCCTAAAATCCTAGATTTAGAAGCATTACAGGGTTCAGAGGGCAGTAGCCAATGGATACTGTTCTTGAGGGTGGCTACACCCTTCCTGTGTCCACTCCCTTTGGGGAGGGGGACACTGACCTAACCCTATTGGTCCCTGTCCTCCAATCCAAGATAGAGGATTTTGCAAGGAGGGGGTCACCTCAGCTGTGGACACCTTGGGGTGGCCCTAGCTGAAGTGGTCACTCCTTGTTTTTTCTCATTTTCCCATCTGACTTGCCGCCAAAAGTGGGGCTTTGTCCAGGGGGTGGGCATCTCCACTTGCTGGAGTGCCCTGGGACAATGTAACAAGAGGCCTAAGGCTTTGAGGCTCACGGCCAGGTATGAAGCACCTCCACCCATTGCAGGCTTTGTTTCTGGCCACAAAGAGCACAAAAGCTCTCACCCCAAGAGGTTAGAAAACTGCTTGGAAGTGGCAGGCTGGCACAGACTGGTCAGTCCTGCACTAGCAGTTTGGCTAACATACAGGGGGCATCTCTAAGATGCCCTCTGGGTGCATTTTTCAATAAATCCAACACTGGCATCATTGTGGGTTTATTGTGCTGAGAAGTTTGATACCAAACTTCCTAGTATTAAGTGAAGCCATAATGGAGGTGTTGAGTTAATAATGACAAACTCCCAGCCCAGATACTCAATATGGCCACACTGCACTTACAATTTCTAAGAATGGACTTAGACATTGTACGGGCATATTGTTCATGCAGGTATGCCCTCACTTGTGGTATAGTGCACCCTGCCTTAGGGATGTAGGGCCTACTATAGGGTGACTTAGCTGTGCCACAGGCAGTGGTTTGTGGGCATGGCACCCTGTGAGGGGCCATGTCGACTTTGTCTTTTTCTCCCCACCAGTACACACAAGCTGCAATGGCTGTCTGCATGTGCTTGGTGAGGGGTGCCCCAGAGTGACATAATACATGCTGCAGCCCCTGTGGACCTTCCATGGCCACAGGGCCCTTGGTACCATGGGTACCTTTTACAAGGGACTTAACTGTGTGCCAATTGTGGGAACAATGGTACAGTTTTTGGGAAAGACCACTGGTGCTGGGGCCTGATTAGCAGGATCCCAGCACACTCTCAGTCAAGTTGGCATCAAAATGGGGGGTGGGGGGGTAACCATGCAAACAAGGGCACTTTCTTACACAACCCCTTCCCAAATGGAAGAGCTTGAGATTAACCTTTCCCAAGAGAGCCTTCATTGTCTAAGTGGGTGAACCTGGAAAGTCTATCTGCATTGACATGGGCAGTCCCAGGTCTGTGTTCCACTGAAAAGTCCAGTCCCTGTAGGGGCATGGACAACCTCAAATGTTTAGGGTTCTCACCTTTCATTTGCACCAGCCATCTGAGAGGTCTGTGGTCAGTTTGAACAATAAAGTGAGTACCAAACAAGTATGGTCTCAGCCTTTTCAGGGACCGAACCGCAGCAAAGGCCTTCCTCTCAATGGCACTCCATCGCTGCTCCCTGAGGAGCATCCTCCTGCTAATGAAAGCAACAGGCTGGTCATGGCAATCGCTGTTGGTTTGGGATAGGACTGCTCCTGTCCCATGTTCAGAGGCATCTGTCTGCACAGTGAATTGTTTAGAATAATATGGAGCTTTTAGTACATTGCCTCCTTCAGGGTGTCAAAGACCTTTTGACAGTCAAGAGTCCAGTTTACCTTTTTGGGCATCTTCTTTGAGATCAGCTCTGTGAGGGGGGTCATAATGGATCCATACCCCTTCACAAAGCCTCCTGCAGTAACCAGTCAAGCCAAGGAGTGCCCTGACTTGGGTCTGGGTTTTTGGAGCTTCCCAGTCCCGAATTGTCTGGCTCTTGGGCTGTAAGGGTTGCACTTTTTCTCCACCTACAAGGGGGCCCAAGTATACAACTGTGCCCTGCCCTATCTGGCACTTTGATGCCTTAATAGTGAGGCCTGCTGATTGCAAGGCCTGCAAAATCGTCCCCAGGTGGACCAGGTGATCCTGCCAGGAGGAGCTGAAGACAGCAATATCATCTAGATGCGGTGCACTAAAGGACTCAAAGCCAGAAAGGACTTGATTCACCAACCTTTAGAAGGTGGCAGGGGCATTCTTTAATCCAAAGTAAGCTGATAATGCCCATCAGGGGTAAAGAATGCTGTCTTTTCCTTTGCTGCGGGTGCCATCCTTATTTGCCAGTAACCTGCAGTTAAGTCAAAGGTACTAAGGGATTTGGCTGCACCTAATTTGTCAATCAGTTCATCTGCTCTTGCTTTAGGGTGAGCATCTGTCTTGGTGACAGAGTTGAGACCTCTATAGTCCACACAGAATCTCATTTCTCTCTTGCCATCTTCAGGATGAGTTTTGGGGACTAAGACCACTAGGCTAGCCCAGGGACTGTCAGAGGGCTCAATAACCCCTAAATCCAGCATCTTGTGGACTTCCACGTTCATGCTCTCCTTGACTTGGTCCGACTGTCTGTAATTTTTTGTTTTGACAGGTAAACTGTCTCCTGTGTCCACATCATGGATACACCAATGAGTCTGTCCAGGGGTCAAAGAGACGAGCCCAGCAAACTGCTGTAGGACTTGCCTGCAGTCAGCTGGCTGTTGGGCAGTGAGGGTTTCTGAGTAGACAACTCCATTAACTGACCCATCTTTAGGGTCAGTTGAGAGACGGTCAGGGAGAGGTTCACTGTCTGCTTCCTGTTACTTATCAGTACCGTCAGCATGGTTACATCTACCCTGTCACAATAGAGTTTGAGGCGGCTCACATGGATCACCCTTCTGGGTGTCCTGCTAGTACCCAGGTCTGCCAAGTAGGTGGCCTCCCTCTTCTTGCCTAGGATAGGGTAAGGGCCATTCCATCTGTCCTGAAGCGCCCTGAGAGCCACAGGCTCCAGAGCCCCTACCTTCTGCCCTGGTTTGAATTCTACCAGTGCAGCCTTTTGAACATACCACTGCTTCTGAAGCTGTTGGCTGGCCTCAAGGTTTTTGGATGCATTTTCCATGTATTCAGCCATCCTTGAGCGGAGGCTAAGCACATAGTTAACCACATCTTGTTTAAGCTCATGGAGAGGTCTCTCTCAGCCTTCTTTTACAAGTGGACCCCTTACAGGGTGGCCAAACAGAAGTTCAAAGGGGGAAACCCCTACACCTCTCTGGAGGTCAAAAGCAAGCATGGCAGAAGTACATCCCATCTTCTTTTGAGTTTTTCAGGGAGACCCATGATCATGCCCTTCAGTGTCTTGTTGAATCTCTCACCAAGTCCATTGGTTTATTGATGGTATGGTGTAGTGAACTCATAAGTCACCCCACACTCATTCCACATGTGTTTAAGATAAGCTCACATGACGTTTGTACATCTGTTAGAAACCGCCTCCTTAGGAAACCCCACTCTGGGAAAAAATACCAATCAGGGCCTTGGTTACTACAGGAGTTGTAGTAGACCTAATGGGGAATTGCTTCAGGGTATCTGGTTGCATGATACACTACTACCAGTATGTACTGATTCTTTGAGGCTGTGGGTGGCTCATGAGGACCCACAATGTCCACACCAACCCTTTCTAAGGGAACCCCCACCATAGGAAGTGGAATGTGGGGGGCCTTTAGGTGGCCATCTGCCTTACCAATGGCTTGGCAGGCGACACAGGAGTTACAGAACCCCTTCACCTTCTGGGACATATTGGGTCAATAGAAGTGTCTGACAAGCCTACTCCATGTTTTTGTCTGTCCCAGATGCCCACCTAGGGGGATGTTGTGGGCCAAAGTTAGGATAAACTCCATAAACTGCTGAGGCACTACAACTCTGCTGGTTGCATGAGGTTTGGGGTCTCTGGCCTCAGTTTAAAGGAGCCCATCTTCCCAATAGACCCTGTGGGAGCTACTGACGTCTCCCTTTTCCTGTGCAGCTGCTTGTTGCCTCAGGCCTTCAAGAGTGGGGCAAGTCTTATGTCCCTGGCACAGCTGTTCCCTTGAGGTTCCCCCTGGGCCCCACAGCTTTACCTGCTAAGGAGGCAGCTCCATGGACTCAGTTCCCTCAGAGGATAATGCATCTTCCTGAGAAGAGAGATCGTTTCTTTTGCTGCTCAGAAGCTGGTCCCCCAGTTTTCTTGCCTTTTCTCCTGGAAGTTTGGGCCATTATTCCATGCTCCAACACTTCTTTTTCAACCTGTGCTCTGCTCTGTGCAAAGTGCATGCTTTGTTTCTGGCAACAGAGAGCACAAAGGCTCTCACCCCATGTGGCCAGAAACCCACTTGGAAGTGGCAGGCTGGCACAGACTGGTCAGTCCTGCACTAGCAGTTTCTCTACCATACAGAGGGTATTTCTAAGATGCCCTCTGGGTGCATTGGTCAATAAATACAACACTGGCATCAGTGTGGGTTTATTGTTCTGAAACATTTGATTCCAAACTTCCCAGTATTCAGTGAAGCCATTTTGGAGCTCATAATGACAAACTCCCAGCCCATATATTCAATATGGTCACACTGCACTTGCAGTGTCTAAGAATGGACTTACATACTGTAGGGGCATATTGCTCATGCAGCTGTGCCCTTACCTGTGGTATAGTGCACCCTGCCTTAGGGCTGTAAGGCATGCTTGGAGGTGACTTACCTATCCCACTAGCAGTGGTTTGTGGGACCCCCGGGAGGGGTGCTGTAGGAAGTTGGCTCTGTATATACTATTTCAAAGTACGAAATAGTGTGCACAGAGTCCAAGGGTTCCCCTTAGAGGTAGGATAGTGGCAAAATTAGATAATTCTAATGCTCTATTTTGTGGTAGTGTGGTCGAGCAGTAGGCTTATCAGAGGGTAGTGTTAAGCATTTGTTGTACACACACAGGCAATAAACGAGGAACACACACTCAAAGACTTACTCCAGGCCAATAGGTTTTTATATAGAAAAATATATTTTCTTAGTTTATTTTAAGAACCACAGGTTCAAGATTTGAAGTAAATCGCAAAGTACTCCACACAGGTAAATTAGGAACTTTCAATAAAAGCAATATCATATACAGTCTTTGTTAAAATGGCAATAAGCTATTTTAAAAGTGGACACAGCGCAAAATTCAACTGTTCCTGGGGGAAGTAAGTAAAGGTTAGATTGTGAGGTAAGTAAGACACTTACAAGTCTCAGTTCCTGGGCATAGGCATCCCACCGTTGGGGTCTCAAGGCAACCCCAAAGTTACCACACCAGCAGCTCCAGGCTGATCAAGTGCAGAGGTCCAACAAGTGCCCAAAACACATAGGCACCTCTGGAGAACAGGGGTGCTCCGGTTCCAGTCTGCCAGCAGGTAAGTACCCGCGTCCACGGGGGGCAGACCAGGGGGGTTTTGTAGAGCACTGGGGGGGACACAAGTAGGCACACAAAACACACCCTCAGCGGCACAGGGGTAGCCGGGTGCAGTGTGCAAACCAGGCATGGGGTTTTAGATAGGAAACAATTGAAGGACCCCGGGTTCACTCTAGCGGTGCAGGCAGGCACAGGGGGGCTTCTCGGGACAGCCACCACCTCGGCTAGGCAGAGGGTCGCCTGGGGGTCACTCCTGCACTGAGGTTCAGGTCCTGGGGGCTGCGGGTGCAGTGCTGGTCCCAGACGTCGGGTCCCTTGTTCCAGGCAGTCGCGGTCAGGGGGAGCCTCTGGATTGTCTCTGCAGGCGTCGCTGTGGGGGCTCAGGGGGGTTGTCACGGCTACTCACAGGGTCGCAGTCACCGGGGAGTCCTCCCTGTCGTGTTTGTTCTCTGGATCTCGAGCCGGGGGCGTCGGGTGCAGAGTGGGAAGTCTCACGCTTCCGGCGGGAACCGTGAAGTCTTTAAAGTTGTAGAAAAGTTGCAAGATTGTTGCTGTTTCTTGAGCAGAGCTGCTGCTCACGGGCGTTAATTAGTCCTTAGGTTCAGGGCAGTCCTCTGAGGCTTCAGAGGTAGCTGGTCCCTGTTGGATGCGTCGCTGTTGCATTTTTTTGAGTCAGGAGACAGGCCAGTAGGGCTGGGGCCAAAGCAGTTGTCGTCTTCCGTCGTCTCTGCAGGTTTACAGGTCAGCAGTCATTCTTCTTAGTTCAGGTTGCAGGAATCTGATTTCCTGGGTTCTGGGGTGCCCCTAAATACTAGATTTAGGGGTGTGTTTAGGTCTGGGGGCAGTAGCCAATGGCTACTGTCCTTGAGGGTGGCTACAGCCCCCATGTGCCTCCTCCCTGTGGGGAGGGGGGCACATCCCTAATCCTATTGGGGGAATCCTCCAAAACTAAGATGGAGGATTTCAAAAGGCAGGGGTCACCTCAGCTCAGGTCACCTTAGGGGCTGTCCTGACTGGTGGGTGACTCCTTCTTGTTTTCCTAATTATCTCCGCCAGCCTTGCCGCTAAAAGTGGGGGCAGTGGCCGGAGGGGCGGGCATCTCCACTTGCTGGGATGCCCTGGGACGCTGTAACAAAAGGGGTGAGCCTTTGAGGCTCACCACCAGGTGTTACAGTTCCTGCAGGGGGAGGTGTGAAGCACCTCCACCCAGTACAGGCTTTGTTCCTGGCCACAGAGTGACAAAGGCACTCTCCCCATGTGGCAAGCAACTTGTCTGGTTTGTGGTTTCAGGCTGGCAGGAACTGGTCAGCCTACTCTAGAAGTCGGATTGGTATTCAGGGGCCATCTCTAAGATGCCCTCTGATTGCATGTTAGTATTTGATACTTAGGTACCCACGGCATTGGTACACCTGTGGACCCCCATGGGCTGCAGTATGTATTATGCCACCCATGGGAGCCCATGCAAACTATGTCTACAGGCCTGCCGTTGCAGCCTGCGTAGAATGGTACATGCACCATTCACCTAATGTAGGAACATGCCACTGTTGGCATGGTTACCCCCCACTTTTTGCCTAATGTTGATGCATACTTTGATTGAAAAATACGAACTCCACAGTTCCATAATGGCTACACTGAAATCTTGGACGTTTGGTATCAAACTTCTCAGCACAATAAATGCACACTGATGCCAGTGTGCAATGTATTGAAAAATTGAGATGCCCCTTGTATGTTAGCCCTCTGCTGTTAGTGTCTGACTGACCAGTCTGTGCCAGCCTGCCACTTCCAGACAAGTTTCTGACCACATGGGGTGAGTCCCTTTGTGCACTCTGTGGTCAGAAACAAAGCCTGTCCTGGGTGGAGGTGCTTCACACCTCCCTCTGCAGGAACTGTAACACCTGGCAGTGAGCCTCAAATGCTCAAGCCTGGTGTTACAATGCTCCAGGGCACTCCAGCCAGTGGAGACGCCCACCCCCTGGACGAGCCACACTTTTTGGCAGCAAATCCAGAGGGATAATGAGAAAAACAAGGAGGAGTCACAACCTCAGCCAGGTCTACTCCTAAGGTGACCAGAGCTGAAGTGACCCCATACTTGAGAAATCCTCCATCTTGCTTTCGAGGATTAGGCCCAATAGGGATAGGGATGTGCTCCACTCCCCAGTGGGAGTGGGCACAAGGAGGGTGTAGCCACCCTCAGGGACAGTAGCCATTGGCTACTGCCCCTTTTACTGAACACACCCCTAAATTTAGCATTTGGGGCGACCCTGAACCAAGAGATGTAGATTCATGGTGACCTACGAAGAAGGACTGCTGGCCTGAAAAACCCTGCAGAGAAGAAGGAAGACACAAACTGCTTTAGCCCCAGCCCTACCGGCCTGTCTCCTGCTTCAAAGACCCTGCAAAACAAACAGCGACAAATCCAGTGGGCCCAGCGACCTCTGCTGACTCAGAGGACTGCCCTGCTCCCAGAAAGGACCAAGAACTCCCGAGGGACAGCAGACCTGCCCAACAAGAAAGAAGAAACCATCTTTAAAGCGACTTTCACCTCACTCCAGAAGCGTGAGTCCAAAACTACTCTGCACCCGACACCCCTGGCCCATGTCCAGAGGAACCAACTAACCATAGAGGACCCCCAGGAGATCCCAACTCCGTATCCACCCTGGGCCGACCTCTCCCGACCCCCATGATGACACCTGCAGAAGGAATCTCGAGGACCCCCCAGATCGCGACTACCAGGGATGAAGATATCCAATGCTTGGAGAAGCACTGCACCCGCAGCCCCCCGGCCAGAGAGAAACCGACCCCTGAAGCAGCAGTGACCAGCAGGCGACCCTCTTCCCTCCACAGTCGGTGGCTGGCCCGAGAAGTACCCCTGTGCCCTGCCTGCAGCGCCTAAGTGACCCACAGGTCCCTCCATAGAGTTCTATTGAGAACCCTATGCCCTGTTAGCACACTGCACCCGGCCGCCCCTGTGCCGCTGAGGGTGTGGTTTCTCTGTCTACTTGGGGGCTCCCGTGATACTCTACAAAAACCCCTGGTCTGCCCTCCGACAACGCGGATATTTACATACAAGCAGACCGGAACCGGAGTACCCCCTGTCTTCATAGCTGCCCATGCTATTTTGGCCCCGTTTGACCTCTGCACCGGACCAGGCCTGTGTTGCTGGTGCTGGGTGTTTGGGGTTATCTTGAACCTCCAGCGGTGGGCTACCTATGCCCCGGAGACAGAACTTGTAAGTTGGTTACTTACCTCATAGATTGTACTGAACTTTCCTCTCACGGGAAATGTTGAAAATTGCAGTGTCCACTTTTAAAAATAGCTTTTTGCCATTTTAACCAAAACTGTATGTACTGTCGATTTAATTCAAAGTGTTGAACTTAGCTATGCAAAGTACCTTTCATTTAATGTACTTACATGCTAGATGAATCTTGTGGTTCTAGAAATAAATTCACAAAAGATTTTTTTCTATATAAAAACCTATTGGTCTGGAGTTAAGTCATTGAGTGATTGCTTGTGTGTGTACAACAAATGCTTAACACTACCGTCTGATAAGCCTAACTGCTTGACCACACTACCACAAATAGAGCATTAATATTATCTAATATTGCCTCTCTCAAGCCACTTGGGGAACCCCTGGACTCTGTGCACACTATATCTCATTTTGGTTCAGTATATACAGAGCCAGCTTCCTACACCTAAGGTATAAGACTTACCTTATATCCTGGACACTGTAAATCACCCCTCTGGTAGGCCCTTCGGCCCAATGGCCAGGGTGCATGTCCTTAAGTGTGAGGGTACCCCTGCATGAGCAGCGTACCCCTACAAACCCCAGACTCCATTCTGCCTATGCAGACTTACGGGTTCTGACTGCCAGCTCACGGTGCTGCTGACCCCAGGCGGGGTTCTGCCTTCCTGCTGATGAGCCTAACTCAAGCAGGGGAAGGCAGAACAAAGGATTTCCTGCAAGGGAGAGGTGTGATCACCTCTCCCTTTGAAATAGGTATCTCTGGGCTGAGGTGGGATGGCCTCTGAGCGCCACCAGAATGCTTTGAATGGCACATTTGGTGCCATCCTTGCATAATCCAGTTTGCACCAGTTGAGGAACCCCCGGTTCTCGCTCTGGCACGAAACTATATAAAGGACAGAGAAATCACACCCATCCCCCGCACCCACCGCCCGTCCAGAGCTTTGCCAGGTGGCCGGTTGATTCTGCCATCTTGGAAACAAGGTAGGCAGAGGCCCCTGGGAGCATCTGAATGGTTTGGCCAGGAGGATAACATCCCTGAGCCCCTTTGATAGGTGGGTCACTAAAGAGAGTGACCAACGCCCTTTTAGGGTTACTTAAGGACTCCCCCGAGGGTGGGTCCTCAGATTCCTCGAGCAAGACTCTTCAAGGATCTTTCTGAAAGACATCTTCTACTCCAGGCCTCTGGTACTGCTACTGGTCTGCTTTTGGAACTGAAACAAGACTTTATCCATATGGGAGGGCTCCCACTTTAACATTGCTTCTCCAGCTCCTGCAACATTTCTGCAACATCTGGGGCTGTACATCCTCCAGGGTCACAAGGACTCTGCCTGCATCCAAGCAGCAAGAAGGAGTGTCCCTTTGAGTGAAGGAGTCACTCCCCTGCATCCACTGGCACCTGAAGGCAACAACGGCCGGCTGGTGGATCTTCTGCTCACAGGTGGTGGTTCTGTGGTCCTCTCCGGGTCCAACTTGTCTTCTGATCAACTTGGGAATTGGTGGACTCTTGCTGCAGCCACTGGAATGGAACCCCTGTGCACTGCAACTGTTGCTCTTGACCTGGCTTGTTGGCTCTTCCTCCAAGAAGATCTTTGAGCTATCAAGCCCCAAATGCCATTGAACGGAAAATGTTACTTACTCAGTAGACATGGCATGTAGTGCTGTAGATTCACATGTGCCCTCCCTCCTCTGCGGAAGCCTGTAGTTGTTGTAAAATACTTACACAAATATTGAACATATGTATAATCACTGCATGGACATCCTTTTTTAGTTACTATATATATATATATATATATATATATATATATATATATATATATATATATATATATATATATTTGTTTGATGGCAGATACACATGCTTTGCATAAATTCACCATCTAGTGTTGGGCTCAGTGTGTTACAAATTTATTTTATTCAAAGGAGCTTCTTTGAGTCACGAGATCGAGGGACTCCTTCTCTCGGTCATAGTGCGCATGGGCATTGAATCCTTTGTTAGATTGTTTTCTTTCCACCATTGGGTTCGGACGTGTCCCCTCTCGGTCCGGTATATCTTGATTTGGTACTATCTGAACTTCTCTATCTTTCCTTTAAAGTGGCTGTTGTTTTCAAAAGTCTTTTCCATACTATACTTGATCCGATTGTAGCGCATGCACCCTTCTCTAGGCCTACTGTGTCACAGGCTCATGGATTGGACTCTGCTTCGATTCTGCCCTTGGTGCCACACTAAGTTCCCCTACACCGCCAGTACTCGGTGTGTAACCTCTGCCTCGCTCCAAACTACAAGGAAGACACCTGCGAGGCGTGCCGATCTTTCCGGTCCAAGAAGACACTGCAGGATTGGGGAGCGCATCGTCTGGAGATGGCATCAAAGTCGACAGAACAAATGCCTGACATTTTCAGTGAGGAACAGGCACAGACTGCAGTTTCCATCACAGACTCCGATTCCGAACATGACTCAGATGGGGACAGCCAAGTTATTCCTGTAGTAGTACGTGAGTATGCCAGCCCCTTCTCATCACCAAAAACATCCCAAAAAGTCAACACAAATGGTCTTGGGTCCACCACTGCTTACCGGCCATGGTTGGACCCGAAAGTTACATCTTGACGACCGGCCCTCAGGCTCTGCGTCGAAGAAGACCAAAATGCGTTCGACCAAACAGACTGCCACTCCTGTTTCGGGATCAAGTCGCAAGGTGGAGGCTTCTACTTCGGAACCGAAACGTTTCCATCCCACTTCGGAGCCAAAAATAACTCCCATCTGCTTCAGATTCCACATTTTCGGCCCGATTGAAGAAGTCAATGATCACGCTTTCGGAGCAAGCAACAATAGGAAGGAAATATGTTCCATCTACAGAGGAATCAGAAGATATTAGGCCCATTCTGGAAGTGATGTACCATAAACAACGGAAAATACAGATTCAAAAAGATTGTTGCGTCTCCTCCTTCAATAACAAAGAGGAAGCTGTCTTTCCAAGAAAGTTTGGAACCTGGGCCTTCACATGCAAAAAAAATTTAAGCACAAGGAGAAACCAAAGACAGTGCAACATGTCTTCTCCACCGCACTCTCCTTTGCTTTCCACTTCACCACCACCTTCACCTACACACTATTCTATGCAGTCTCCTGTCTCTTCACATGGGGATTATATGGGCGACAATACTTACAATTTAGACCCATAGGTTGTGTAAGGAAATGCCTCCTTGGCATGGTTACCCCCTGACTTTTTGCCTTTTGTGGATGCCAGGTATGATTGAAAGTGTGCTGGGACCCTGCTAACCAGGCCCCAGCACCAGTGTTCTTTCCCTAAATTGTACCTTTGCTTCCACAATTGGCAAAACCCTGGCACTCAGATAAGTCCCTTGGAAATTGTACCCCTGGTACCAAGGGCCCGGATGCCAGGGAAGGTCTCTAAGGGCTGCAGCATGTCTTATGCCAACCTGGGGACCCCTCACTCAGCACATGCACACTGCCTCACAGCTTGTGTGGGCTCGTGGGGAGAAAATGACTAAGTCAACATGACACTCCCCTTAGAGTGCCATGCCCACCCCACACTGCCTGTGGCATAGGTAGGTCACACCTCTAGTAGGCCTTACAGCCCTAAGGCAGGGTGCACTATACCACAGGTGAGGGCATATGTGCATGAGCACTATGCTCCTACAGTGTCTAAGCCAAACCTTAGACATTGTAAGTGCAGGGTACCCATAAAGAGTATATGGTCTGGGAGTTTGTCAAACACAAACTCCACAGTTCCATAATGGCTACACTGAAATCTGTGAAGTTTGGTATCTAACTTCTCAGCACAATAAATGCACACTGATGCCAGTGTGGGATTTATTATAAAATGCACCCAGAGGGCATCTTAGAGGTGCTCCCTGAATACCAGTCCGACTCCTAGTGCTAGGCTGACCAGTTTCTGCCAGCCTGCCACAACCAGATGAGTTTCTGGCCATATGGGGAGAGTGCCTTTGTCACTCTGTGGCCAGGAACAAAGCCTGTACTGGGTGGAGGTGCTTCTCACCTCCCCCTGCAGGAACTGTAACACCTGGCTGTGAGACTCAAAGGCTCATGCTTTTTGTTACATCACCTCAGGGCATCCCAGCTAGGGGAGATGCCTGCCCCTCCGGCTACTGCCCCCACTTTTGGCGGCAAGGCTGGAGGAGATAATGAGAAAAACAAGGAGTCATCACCCACCAGTCAGGACTGCCCCTAAGGTGCCCTGAGCTGAGATGACCCCTGCCTTTAGAAATCCTCCATCTTGAGATTGGAGGATTCCCCCAATAGGATTAGGGATGTGCCCCCTTCCCCTCAGGGAGGAGGCACAAAGAGGGTGTAGCCACCCTCCAGGACAGTAGCCATTGGCTTCTGCCCTCCTGACCTAAACACACCCCTAAATCTAGTATTTAGGGGCGACACAGAACCCAGAAAATCAGATTCCTGCAACCTACACAAAGAAGGACTGCTGACCTGAAAGCCCTGCAGAGACGACGGGAGATGACAACTGACTTGGTCCCGGCCCTACCAGTCTGTCTCCAGACTCAAAGAACCTGTGCAGCGACGCATCCGACAGGGACCAGCGACCTCTGAAGCCTCAGAGGACTGACCTGAATCTCAAGGACCAAGAAACTCCTGAAAACAGCGGCACTGTTCAAAAAAAGCAACAACTTTGCAACTTTTTAGCAACTTCCAAAGAACTCACTCTTCCCGCCGGAAGCGTGAGACTTCGCACTCTGCACCCGACGCCCCCGGCTCGAGTCTAGAGAATCAACACTGCAGAGAGGACTCCCAGGCGACTGCGACCTCGTGAGTAACCTGAGATGACACCCCTGCACCCCTACAGCGACGCATGCTGAGAAAATCCAGAGGCTCCCCCTGACTGCAACTGCCTGGAACAAAGAACCCGATGCCTGGACCAAGCACTGCACCCGCAGCCCCCAGTACCAAAAGGAACCTAACTCCAGTGCAGGAGTGACCATCAGGCGAGCCTCTGCCTAGCCTAGTCGGTGGCTGGCCCGAGAAGTCCCCCTGTGCCCTGCCTGCACTGCTAGAGTGACCCCTGGGTTCCTCCATTGACTTCTATTGAAAACCTGATGCCTGCTAAGCACACTCCACCCGTCTGCCCCTGTGCCGCTGAGGGTGTGTTTTGTGTGCCTGTTTGTGACCCCCCAGTGCTCTACAAAACCCCCCTGGTCTGCCCTCCGAAGACGCAGGTACTTACCTGTTGGCAGACTGGAACCGGAGCACCCCTGTTCTCCATAGGCGCCTATGTGTTTTGGGCCCTCATTTGACCTCTGCACCTGACTGGCCCTGTGTTGCTGGTGTGGTGACTTTGGGGTTGCCTTGAATCCCCAACGGTGGGCTGCCTATGCCCAGGAAACTGAACTTATAAGTGCTTTACTTACCTGAGAAACTAACCAATACTTACCTCCCCCAGGAACTGTTGATGTTTGCACTGTCCACTTTTAAAATAGCTTATTGCCATTTTAACCTATACTGTGTATGTTACTGCTCTAATTCAAAATTCCTTACCTGTGTGGAGTAACTTGCAATTTATGTATTTACTTCAAATCTTAAATCTTGTGGTTCTAAAATAAATTAAGAAAATATATTTTTCTATATAAAAAACTATTGGCCTGGAGTTAAGTCTTTGAGTGTGTGTTCCTCATTTATTGCCTGTCTGTGTACAACAAATGCTTAACACTACGCTCTGATAAGCCTACTGCTCGACCACACTCCACAAAATAGAGCATTAGATTTATCTAATTTTGCCACTATCAACCTCTAAGGGGAACCCTTGGATTCTGTGCACACTATCTCTCACTTTGAGATAGTATATACAGATCAAGCTTCCTACAGGATGTACATGATTCTGACCCTGTCCCATCTAATGACCCTGATCTATATCCCAATTGGCCATCTCCCCAAGAAGAAACCACAGCCTATAATCAGGTGATTGCTAGAGCAGCCACATAACACAATGTGCAGCTGCACTCTGAATCCATAGAGGGTGATTTTCTATTCAACACCCTATCCTCTACACATAAACGGTACCAATGTTTGCCAATGCTACCAGGCATGTTAAAACATGCTGATATTTTTAAAGAACCAGCAAAGTTTAGAGTAGTCTACCGAAGGTGGACAAAAAATAAAAAGCCACACAAACAGATACATTCTTCATAACACAACAATTACCACCTGATTCCATTGTTATCAGGGCGGCTAGAAAGAGGGCAAACAGTCAGTCCACAGGGGATGCTCCTCCCCCTGATAAAGAAAGCTGCAAATTGGATGCAGCAGGTAAGATTAGCAACTCAAGCTGCAAATCATGGAGAATTGCCAACTCCCAAGCTCTTTTAGCCAGGTACGACAGGGCCCATTGGTACGAGATGCAGGAGTTCCTCCAATATTTCCCTACAGAACACCAAAAAAGGGCACAGCAGGTAGTGGCAGAAGGACAAGCTGTTGCCAACAATCAAATTAGATCCGCCCTAGACACAGCAGACACCGCAGATAGGGGAATAATTACAAGCGTTATGATCAGATGGCATGCTTTGTTGTGGTCCTCAGGATTCAAACCTGAGATACAGCAAGCGGTCCTTAATATGCTGTTTAACTAACAGCAGCTATTTGGACCATAGGTGGATACCACCATAAAAAAAATTAAAAAAGGCCTCAGATACAGCAAAGGCCATGTGTTCCCTTTACCCAACACCTTTTCGGGGTACGTTTTGCAAGCCCTAATTCAGAGGGGGTTTTAAACCCCAAACATCAGAGGTCTCTACGTTCCAGCAAAAAAAGGGACAACAATATTATTCTAGGGGATCTTCCAGAGGATCCTATAGAGGACACAACTTCAGAAGTAGGGGCAAATCCACTGCCACAAGAGGTGCCTCCACCTCATCAAAGCAGTGACTTTCTCTGCATCCCAACACAGCACACATCTCCCTGGGGAGGAAGGCTGCAACATTTCTACCATCAATGCCACAAAATTACATCAGATCAATGGGTACTATCAACTATCCACAATGGTTATTGCCTAGAACTCATCTCCACTCCACAAAATATTCCCCCTCACTCACACAGGCTTTCTTCGGAACACCTTCTTCTTCTAAAACAAGAGGTAGAATCACTTCTACTCAAAGGTGCAATAGAGGTAGTACCTATCACTCAACAAGGAACAGTATATTCTCTATTCTTCTTCACACCAAAAAGGATGGCACTCTCAGACCAATCCTCGATCTCAGACCTCTGAATCAGTATATTCTCTCAGAACATTTCCACATGGTCATTCTTTAGGATGTCATCCCTTTGTTACAAAATAAGACTACATAACAGCATTAGATCTAAACGAGGCTTACTTCCATATTCCCATACACCCAGCACACCGCAAATACTTGAGGTTTGTGATAGCAGGCAAGCACTACCAATTCAATGTGCTACCCTTTGGAGTAACAATAGCACCAAGGGTATTTACCAAATGCCTAGCAGTGGTTGCAGCATACCTCAAAATACAGTATAAACATGTCTTTCTGTACCTGGACGACTGTCTCATAAAACCCAGCACCATTCAAACCTGTCAACAACACAACACACGCAAAAAACAACAAGTGATGGACGGAATGCTGAACATTGTCAAACATTCACCCCCAGTCACAGATCTGGGTTTAATCCATCGTTTTTTTGCTGCCCATGCCATTCCAGTTTGGACCCAGCCATATGCAAATCAGTCTTGACCCTGTTCCCCATGGGAACAGTCCAGCCCGAACTGCTAGGCCAGGTCCTCCCTGGACTGGAAACAAGCATCCTGTGACCGGTTTCGGGGTTTCACCCCTCATCAGCCAGGCTAGCTTGAATCCAGTGGCATGGGAAGCACGGGACCCACGTCTGGGCATACCCTTCCCACTTAGGGCGACAAATGCAAAAAACAACAAGTGATGGACGGAATGCTGAACATTGTCAAACATTCACCCCCAGTCACAGATCTGGGTTTAATCCATCGTTTTTTTGCTGCCCATGCCATTCCAGTTTGGACCCAGCCATATGCAAATCAGTCTTGACCCTGTTCCCCATGGGAACAGTCCAGCCCGAACTGCTAGGCCAGGTCCTCCCTGGACTGGAAACAAGCATCCTGTGACCGGTTTCGGGGTTTCACCCCTCATCAGCCAGGCTAGCTTGAATCCAGTGGCATGGGAAGCACGGGACCCACGTCTGGGCATACCCTTCCCACTTAGGGCGACAAATGCAAAAAACAACAAGTGATGGACGGAATGCTGAACATTGTCAAACATTCACCCCCAGTCACAGATCTGGGTTTAATCCATCGTTTTTTTGCTGCCCATGCCATTCCAGTTTGGACCCAGCCATATGCAAATCAGTCTTGACCCTGTTCCCCATGGGAACAGTCCAGCCCGAACTGCTAGGCCAGGTCCTCCCTGGACTGGAAACAAGCATCCTGTGACCGGTTTCGGGGTTTCACCCCTCATCAGCCAGGCTAGCTTGAATCCAGTGGCATGGGAAGCACGGGACCCACGTCTGGGCATACCCTTCCCACTTAGGGCGACAAATGCAAAAAACAACAAGTGATGGACGGAATGCTGAACATTGTCAAACATTCACCCCCAGTCACAGATCTGGGTTTAATCCATCGTTTTTTTGCTGCCCATGCCATTCCAGTTTGGACCGGGCCATATGCAAATCAGTCTTGACCCTGTTCCCCATGGGAACAGTCCAGCCCGAACTGCTAGGCCAGGTCCTCCCTGGACTGGAAACAAGCATCCTGTGACCGGTTTCGGGGTTTCACCCCTCATCAGCCAGGCTAGCTTGAATCCAGTGGCATGGGAAGCACGGGACCCACGTCTGGGCATACCCTTCCCACTTAGGGCGACAAATGCAAAAAACAACAAGTGATGGACGGAATGCTGAACATTGTCAAACATTCACCCCCAGTCACAGATCTGGGTTTAATCCATCGTTTTTTTGCTGCCCATGCCATTCCAGTTTGGACCCAGCCATATGCAAATCAGTCTTGACCCTGTTCCCCATGGGAACAGTCCAGCCCGAACTGCTAGGCCAGGTCCTCCCTGGACTGGAAACAAGCATCCTGTGACCGGTTTCGGGGTTTCACCCCTCATCAGCCAGGCTAGCTTGAATCCAGTGGCATGGGAAGCACGTGACCCACGTCTGGGCATACCCTTCCCACTTAGGGCGACAAATGCAAAAAACAACAAGTCATGGACGGAATGCTGAACATTGTCAAACATTCACCCCCAGTCACAGATCTGGGTTTAATCCATCGTTTTTTTGCTGCCCATGCCATTCCAGTTTGGACCCAGCCATATGCAAATCAGTCTTGACCCTGTTCCCCATGGGAACAGTCCAGCCCGAACTGCTAGGCCAGGTCCTCCCTGGACTGGAAACAAGCATCCTGTGACCGGTTTCGGGGTTTCACCCCTCATCAGCCAGGCTAGCTTGAATCCAGTGGCATGGGAAGCACGGGACCCACGTCTGGGCATACCCTTCCCACTTAGGGCGACAAATATGGACGGAATGCTGAACATTGTCAAACATTCACCCCCAGTCACAGATCTGGGTTTAATCCATCGTTTTTTTGCTGCCCATGCCATTCCAGTTTGGACCCAGCCATATGCAAATCAGTCTTGACCCTGTTCCCCATGGGAACAGTCCAGCCCGAACTGCTAGGCCAGGTCCTCCCTGGACTGGAAACAAGCATCCTGTGACCGGTTTCGGGGTTTCACCCCTCATCAGCCAGGCTAGCTTGAATCCAGTGGCATGGGAAGCACGGGACCCACGTCTGGGCATACCCTTCCCACTTAGGGCGACAAATGCAAAAAACAACAAGTGATGGACGGAATGCTGAACATTGTCAAACATTCACCCCCAGTCACAGATCTGGGTTTAATCCATCGTTTTTTTGCTGCCCGTGCCATTCCAGTTTGGACCCAGCCATATGCAAATCAGTCTTGACCCTGTTCCCCATGGGAACAGTCCAGCCCGAACTGCTAGGCCAGGTCCTCCCTGGACTGGAAACAAGCATCCTGTGACCGGTTTCGGGGTTTCACCCCTCATCAGCCAGGCTAGCTTGAATCCAGTGGCATGGGAAGCACGGAACACAACACACAACACACACACACAATCAATACCTTACAAAGTCTAGGGTTCACAGTCAGTTACCAGAAGTCTCACCTTCAGCCAGCGCAAATACAACCATATCTGGGAGCAATTCTAAACACTGTCAGTATTAGCCTACCCAAACCCACAAATAATTCAAGTGTTCCCCAGTCTCATATCTCAGCTACAATACAATCAGACTTACACAGTAAGGTTTATATAAAACTATTGGGAGTGATGGCATCCTGCATATCAATTGTGCCCAATGCACATCTAAACATGAGACCCCTGCAACATCGTATTTCACAACAATGGTCTCAGGCACAGGGTCAACTTCACGATCTAGTGTTGTTGGACCGCCACACTTACAACTCCCTTCAATGGTGGAATCACACCAACTTATCAAAAGGGCGGCCATTTTAGGACCCTGTGCCACAGACCTTAATCACCACAGATGCATCAATGACAGGTTGGGGAGCCCATCTCAACAATCTTACGATACAGGGAGAAGGGGACCCACTCCAGCAGACTTACCACATAAATCACTTGGAATTGCTGGCAGTGTTCTTAGCACTCAAAGCATTCCACCCACAGGTCACATGATAAGATGTATTATCTGCAGAAACAGGGGACACACACTCATCTCAATTGTCCCTTCTAGCACAGACAATTTGGAAGTGGGCAATACACAATCACATTCACCTATTAGCAGAGTATATCCTAGGAATACACAACCAACTAGCGGACCTCTTAAGCAGGATGGAGCAACAAATACACGAATGGGAGATTCACCCACAAGTAATTCAACAGTACTTTCACATATGGCGAACACCAAACATAGACCTCTTCGCAACAAGTGAAAACGCAAAATACCCAAACTTCGCATCCGGGTAGACACCCAAGGGCAATGCTCTATGGATCAATTGATCAGGGATATTTGCTTACGCTTTTCCCCCCACTCCCACTAATTCCATTTCTGGTCAACAAGATCCGTCACACTTTCCTCACTATGATACTCATAGCTCCCACATGGGCACATCAACACTGGTACACAACACTATTGGATCTGTCTGTAGTACCACATCACAAGCTCCCAAACAGACCAGACCCATTGACTCAAAACAAAGGTCAAATCAGGCATCCCAATCCCAGTATGCTCAACTTGGCGATTTGGCTCCTGAGGTCATAGAGGTTGAATATCTACAGCTTCCATCAGAGTGTATGGACATTCTGAAGGAAGCATGTAAACCTACAACCAGACGGTGCTTAGCAGCTAAATGGAAACATTTTGTATATTACTGTCAAACCAAAAACATTGATCCACTTAAAGCATCAGTACAGGATATTGCCTATTTGCTTCAGTTTCAAAAAGCAAATCTTGCATTCCCATCTATTAAAATCTATTTAACAGCAATATCAGCTTACCTCCAAAAAAGACAGCATACTTCTCTGTTTAAAATTCCTGTCATAAAAGCTTTTATGGAAGGCCTTAAACGAGTTATTCTACATAGAGCTCCACCAGCTCCTGCCTGGAATCTTAACATTGTGCTCACAAGGCTTATGGGTCCACCATTTGAACCCATGCATTCTTGTGCTCTTGAATTTCTCTCATGGAAAGTAGCTTTCCTGGTAGCAATTACTTCCTTAAGGAGAGTAAGTGAAATTCAAGCATTCACTTTAGAAGAACCCTTCTTCCAAATTCACAAACACAAAATAGTACCTGGGACAAATCCAAAATTTCTTCCCAAAGTAGTTTCACCATATCACATCAATCAGTCAGTGTAATTGCCAGTCTTCTTTCCACAGCCAGATTTAGTTGCTGAAAGAGCTCTCCACACTGTTGATCTCAAAAGAGCTCTCATGTATTATATAGACAGAGCAAAAGATTTTAGAAAATCTAAACAACTTTTTGTGGCTTTTCAACAATCTCATAAAGGTAATCCTATTTTGAAACAAGGATTGGCCAGATGGATAGTAAAGTGTATTCAAACTTGCTATCTTAAAACTAAAAGGCAACAATTAGTAGTTGCTAAAGAACATTCTACTAGAAAGAAAGGAGATTCAATGGCATTCTTAGGAAATATACCTATGGCAGACATATGAAAAGCAGCCACATGGTCCACACCACATACATTTACTAAACACTACTGTGTGGATGTGCAATCTCGCAAACAAGCAAATGTTGGTCAAGCAGTGCTTAAAACACTATTTCAAACTACTCCTACTCCTGGAGGCTAGCCACAGCTTATTTTAGGAGGGGACTGATTTTTAGTCTATTCGAAGCATGTGTATCTGCAGCTACACATGCCTTCGAATGGAAAATGTAATTTACCCAGTGTATATCTGTTTGTGGCATGTAGTGCTGCAGATTCACCTGCGCCCTTCCTCCTCCCCGGAAGCCTGTAGCCATTGTGGTACTTTCTTATGTAAATATATGTTTGATGGCATGTGTAGCTGCAGATACACATGCTGTGCATTATCCTGCCATCTAGTGTTGGGCTCGGAGTGTTACAAGTTGTTTTTCTTCGAAGAAGTCTTTTCGAGTCACAGGACCGAGTGGCTCCTCCCTTTCGGCTCCATTGCGCATGGGCGTCGACTCCATCTTAGATTGTTTTCTTTCCACCATCAGGTTCGGACGTGTTTCTCTTCTCTTCGTAATTTGAATCGGGGAAACTTAGAAAATCATCCAAATTCGTCGGTATTCGGACTCGGATGAATCCGATGGCGGCACAAAAAGTGAGTACACCTGCCCCGTCCCACACCCTAGGTCAGCTCAAGAAACAAAAGGCCTCGGGTACGCCACTGCCAGAAGGCCATGGATCAACCCACAGAAAAGACAGTGACCAAGTAACATCGCCACCGAAAAAGGCCAAATCAGTGCCGAAGACTTCCGACTCCGGTCGAGAAACCGGCACCGAAAAGAGTCGGCATCGAATAATCGAATCGAGTAAACCTCGAAAAAGCCACTCGGAGCCGAAACCAACAATCTCCATCGGGGTTTCGATACCGAAAAAACGGGCTTCGGAGCCGAAAAAGGCATCCTACACGGAAGAGCAGGGGCTCTCTCTACAGCTCAAAGAAAAGCACAGATTTGAGCAGGAACTGGATCTAGAAGAGTATGATCAAACTCAGTAAAGGCTAGAAATCCAAAAACATACATGGAAGATACAAACTATCCCTCCATTCAAGTCCAAAAGAAAACAGACTTTTCATGAGACTGAGATGCAACCAAAGGCCAAAGAGGTTAGAGAAAGATCACCACCTCCACAGTTCTCACCACAAACGTCCCCACTTCAATCTCCACATTTGTCACCAATGGGTACTCCAATGGCACAGTCACCCACACATACTGGGATGACTCAAGACGATGCAGACCCCTGGGATCTATACGACCCACCAGTTTTGGACAATAGTCCAGAGTGTTATCCGACAAAATCTTCGCCGCCAGAGGACAGTACGTCCTACACGCAGGTACTGGCCAGAGCAGCAACATTTCACAATGTAACAATGCACTCAGAACCAGTGGAAGACGACTTCCTGTTTAACACTCTGGCATCCACGCATGCATCGTATCAAAGCCTGCCAATGTTACCGGGCATGCTTAAACATGCACAACAGGTTTTCCAAGAACCAGTGAAAGGGTGAGCAATCATGCCAAGGGTCGAGAAGAAATATAAACCGCCCCGTCAGACCCTGTGTTTATTACACAACAGCTCCCTCCGGACTCAGTGGTTGTGGGGTCTGCAAGAAAACGGGCTAATTCGCAGTCATCAGGGGATGCGCCACCCCCTGATAAGGAAAGTCGTAAATTCGACGCGGCTGGGAAAAGAGTGGCATCGCAAGCAGCCAATCAGTGGCGAATTGCCAACTCACAAGCCCTCCTTGCCCGCTACGACCGAGCACACTGGGACGAGATGCAAGACATCATCCAGCACCTCCCCAAAGAGCATCAAAAACGTGCCCAACAAGTGGTTGAAGAGGGACAGGCTATATCAAATAGCCAGATCCGCTCTGCAATAGACTCTGCTGATACAGCAGCACGAACTATAAATACAGTAGTAACAATTAGAAAGCATGCATGGCTGCGAAGTTCTGGGTTTAAACCAGAGATACAGCAAGCGGTATTGAATATGCCGTTTAATCAACATCAACTATTCGGCCCGGAAGTGGATACCGCAATAGAAAAAATGAAGGAGGACACGGACACGGCCAAAGCCATGGGCGTGCTCTACTCCTCTCAATACAGGGGAACATTTAGGAAACTACAATTTAGGGGAGGGTTTAGACAGCAATCCTCAGAACCATCCACCTCCCAAACAAAACCCACTTACCAATCTCAGTACCAGAGAGGGGGGTTCCGTGGTTCCTACAGAGGACAGTTCCCAAGAGGAAGAGGGAAATTCCAGCCTACCAAGCAGACCCCTGGTAGCAAGCAGTGACTTCAATGTCACACTTCCCCAACACACATCACCATTGGGGGGGGGGGGAGATTAACAAAATACCACCACAATTGGACACACATTACCACAGACACGTGGGTTCTATCAATTATCCAACATGGTTACTACATAGAGTTCACAAGATTCCCTCCAGATGTTCCCCCAAGAACGCACAGAATGTCAATACAACACTTAGAACTATTACAAATAGAAGTTCAAGCTCTACTAGCAAAAGAAGCCATAGAACTGGTACCTTATCACCAGAGAGGAACAGGGGTTTACCCCCTGTATTTCCTCATCCCAAAGAAAGACAAAACGTTAAGGCCTATTTTAGATCCCAGAACACTGAATCTCTTCATCAAATCAGATCATTTCCACGTGGTAACACTACAGGATGTAGTCCCTTTACTAAAACAAGGGGAATACATGACAACACTGGATCTAAAGGATGCGTATTTTCACATACCCATCCATCCATCTCACAGGAAATACCTCAGGTTTGTAATACAAGGCAAACATTACCAATTCAAAGTGTTGCCATTCGGAATAACAATGGCCCCCAGAGTATTTACAAAATGCCTAGCCGTAGTAGCAGCTCATATAAGGAGAAATCACATGCACGTATTCCCGTATCTAGACGATTGGCTAATAAAAGCCAACACTCAACAAGAATGTCAAAACCACACGCAATATGTAATAGATACTCTGCACAAACCAGGGTTTTCTATAAATTACCAAAAATCACATTTACAACCATCCCAAATACAACAATACTTGGGAGCAACACTCAACACGCAAAAAGCAATTGCCACTCCAAGTCCACAGAGAGTCCAGTCGTTTCAAAATATAAAATGTGATGAAACTACTAGGCATGATGTCCTCATGCATAGCTATTGTCCCAAATGCATCACTACACATGTAGCCCTTACAACAGTGCCTAGCAAAACAATTGACGCAGGCACAGGGTGAACTTCAAGATCTAGTGTTGATAGACCACCAAACATACATGTCCCTTCAGTGGTGGAATTCCACAAATCTAAACAAAGGGCGGCCATTTCAAGACCCTGTGCCTCAGACCACAATTACAACAGATGCATCAATGATTGGCTGAGGAGCTCACCTCAACAATCACAACATCCAAGGACAATGGAATGCCCAACACAAACAGCTACACATAAATCACTTAGAGTTGTTAGCTGTCTTCCTAGCACTCAAAGCTTTTCAGCCTCTTCTCACTCAGAAGAATGTCCTAATCAAAACATACAACATGACCACCATGTATTACCTAAACAAGCAGGGAGGGACACATTCTTCCCAACTCTCTCTCCTAGCTCAAAAAAGTTGGAAATGGGCAATACACAACCAAATTCACCTGGTAGCACAATACATTCCAGGGATACACAACCAATTGGCAGATGTTCTCAGCAGAAATCATCAACAAACACACAAGTGGGAGATTCACCCTCAAGTACTTCAAAAATACTTTCACCAATGGGGAACACCAAACATAGATCTGTTCGCCACAAGCGAAAACGCAAAATGCCAAAACGTTGCCTCCAGATACCCACATCCCCTATCCAAGCACAATGCTCTATGGATCAATTGGTCAGGGATATTTGCTTACGCTTTTCCCCCTTTCCTACTCATTCCATTTGTTGTCAACAAATTGCATCAAAACACACTCAATATGATACTCATAGCACCAACGTGGCACATCAACCGTGGTACACAACATTGTTAGACCTGTCAGTAGTACCACACTCCAAGCCCACAAACAGACCAGACTTGTTGACACAAAACAAAGGCCAGATCAGGCACCCAATTCCCAACACACTCAATCTAGCGATTTGGCTCCTGAGGTCAAAGAATTTGGGTATTTAGAACTACCATCAGAATGTATGGAAGTGATCAAGCAAGCAAGAAAACCCACTAAAAGACAGTGCTATGCTAACAAAGGGAAAGGATTTGTATATTACTGTCAATCTAAACAGATTGCCCCTCTTACAGCATCAATTCAAGAAATTGTATGCTATTTACTTTGGTTACAAAAATCTAATTTAGCATTCTCTTCTATAAAAATACATCTTACTGCAATTTCAGCATATTTGCAAAATGTACAGCACAGCTCTTTATTTAGAGTTCCTGTTATCAAAGCCTTCATGGAAGGCTTAAAACACATCATTCCACCTAGAACACCTCCAGTTCCTTTTTGTAATTTATACATAGTGCTTACGAAACTTATGGGCCCACCATTTGAACCTATGCACTCATGTCAAATGCAATTCTTAACATGGAAGGTTGCGTTCCTAGTCGCAATTACATAATTACGAAGAGTCAGTGAAATTCAAGCTTTCACTATTGAAGAACCGTTCATACAAGTACACAAACATAAAGTTGTACTACGAACTAACCCTAAATTTCTACCAAAAGTGGTATCACCTTTTCATATTAATAAAACAGTGGAACTACCAGTCTTCTTCCCACAGCCAGATTCTGTGGCAGAAAGAGCTCTACATACATTAGACATTAAAAGAGCACTAATTTACTATATAGCTAGAACTAAACCATTCAGGAAAACTAAACAGCTGTTTGTAGCCTTTCAAAACCCTCATAGTGGTAACCCCATTTCAAAACAAGGAATAGCAAGATGGATAGTAAGATGCATCCAAACATGCTACGTTAAAGCCAAAAGACAACTCTTAGTTACTCCTAAAGCACATTCCACAAGGAAAAAAGGTGCTACAATGGCTTTTTTGTGAAACATACCAATGGCTGAAATATGTAAAGCAGCTACTTGGTCAACAAAACGTACATTTATTAAACACTACTGTGTAGATGTTTTTGCAACACAGCAAGCCACAGTAGGTCAAGCTGTACTCAGAACATTATTTCAAACAACTTCAACTCCTACAGGCTAACCCCCGCTTTTATGGGAGGACAAACTGCTTTGTAGTCTATGCACAGCATGTGTATCTGCAGCTACACATGCCATTGAACGGAAAATGTCACTTACCCAGTGTACATCTGTTCGTGGCATGCTCCGCTGCAGATTCACATGCACCCCCCTACTGCAGCCTCCAAACCTTCCTAGTCTGGCGCTTCCCCATCAGGAACAAGTTGGAGGCAGGATTCGCCATCACCTGCCCTGCTGGGAATCCATCACATCAGGCAGGTGGGTTTTGCAAATAGTCCGAAGGAGCTACTCACTCCCCTTCAAGACTACTCCTCCATCCATGCCTCCATCCTATTATCGAATGATGGAGAATCACCTGGCATTTCAAGCGGCAAGGAGGTTACGGATGACTTGGCCCAGGGAGCATAGAGAGGATCCCTGTGCAATAAGTAGATTGTGGTTGTTATTCCCGCTACTTTCTGCCCAAAAAGGACAGGGGCCTCCATCCTATCCTAGACCTCTGATCCCTCAAACTCTTCTTCAAGAAGGAGAAGTTCACAATGCTCATTCTGGCTCAGGTCCTATCTGCCCTGGAACCACGAGACTGGATGGTAGTGTTAAACTTGCAGGACACTTATTTCCATATTCCCGTCCTGCCTAGCACTAGCAGTTGGGCTGGTATGCAGAGGGGTATCTCTAAGATGCCCTCTGTGGGCATTTCTCAATAAATCCCACACTGGCATCAGTGGGGATTTATTGGGCTGAGAAGTTTGATACCAAACTTTCCAGTATTCACTGTAGCCGTTAAGGAACTGTAGAGTTCGCGTTTGACAAACTCCCAGACCATATACTCAGTATGGCTGCCCTGCACTTACAATGTCTGGGAATTGACTTAGACACTGTAGGGTCATAGTGCTCAATCAGCTATGCCTACACCTGTGGTATAGTGCACCCTGTCTTAGAGCTGTAAGGCCTGCTAGAGGGGTGACTTACCTATGCCACAGGCAGTGGGTTGTGGGAATGGCACTCTGAGGAGAGTGCCATATCGACCTAGGCCCTCATTATGACATTGGCGTTAAGTGGCACTTATGGCCATGCTGACTGCCGCCAACATACCGCGACCGTGGTGGTATACCGCTACACGTATTATGACCCACACATGGAAATCCGCCAATATACAGACACACACACACACACAAGTCCGCCAGCCCAAAGGTCCGTGATAAACTGGAGGTACCAAAACCCACACCGTTACGCCAACAGAAATACGCCCACAGCATTATGACCGACGATTCACAGCGGTGGACATTCAATTGCGGTAAACCATTGGCGGTACATACCGCTGTGCTCAAAATACACACAACCTAACAAAACAACACTACATTGGACAATTCAAACAACACACACCTGACACACATACACACACCACATACACACACCACTATAAAACACACACACACACATTACCCACAACCCCTTACAACTCAAGAAAATTGACAACTGACGGAGACACACGCCAGGAGCACCCACAGAATCAGAGCCACAGAACACCATCACCCATACACCATCCACACACCTCACAGCACACTTCCCAACACATCACCCCACACACCCCACTCACTCTACACCCATGGCACCACAAAGACACCCCAGGTTCTCTGAAGAGGACGTAAGGGTCATGGTGGAGGAAACATCAGGGTAGAGCCACAGCTATTCGGATCACAGGTGCAGCAGACGTCCATTGCTAGGAAGATGGAGCTATGGCGGAGAGTCGTGGACAGGGTGAACACCGTGGGACAGCACCCCAGAACATGGGATGACATTATGAGGAGGTGGAACAACCTACGGGGGAAGATGCGTTCCGTGGTTGCAAGACACCAGATAGCTGTACAGAGGACTGGCAGTGGACCACTGCCTCCTCCCCCACAACAAATAACATGGGAGGAGCAAGTCTTGGAAATCATGCATTCTGAGGGCCTGGCAGGAGTAGCAGGAGGACTGGACTCTGGTAAGTCAACTCTCTATTACTATCACCTCCCTACCTGCATGCCATCACATACCCCCACCCCTGCCCTCACCCCCATCACCCCACCACCTCACATACACCCCACCATCACAACCCACTCATCCCAATACCAAGCCCTGCATGCAACACCAGTGCATGGACCCTCATCACAGACCTGCATGGACCCCATCACCACAGCATGCACACTAGTGACAATCACTTAGCCAACCAAATTACAACTCACACAAGCCAAAGCTGCCTTGGTAATAACAACCATAGAGGGGAACATACCCATGCACAAGATGTCACACGCAGAAACAATAACTCTGCATGTACATCCCCACAGGACCCCCACACGTCACCGGAGAGGAGGTGCCAGCAACATCCATTTCCTCCCCCCACCCCCGAAGAGGGCCACAGTGATGACAGCAGCTCTGCACGCTTGGATCAGGATGACCAACCGGGCCCATCAGGGACCTCTGGACAGTCCCATACCACCACAGAGCCTCCCCCCTCAGGAAACACCACCACAGCACCCACCCAGCGGGCCCATACCTCTGTCCCCAGGACACGTCAATCAGCAGTGTGTCCACCACCACAAGGACCCCAGGCAACCCCACAAACACAGGACGCTCAGGGTCCTGGGGTCAGTGGCAGTGGGCACACGGTTCAGGGGACAGAGGCACAGGACAACAGGGAAGCTGGGAGGACTGCTGTGCGACAGTGGGAGGATAGGCTCAGGGAACCGACTCTCCACAAGGCGCTCACCAACATCCTGGGAGCATACCACCATTCCCAGGAGACCATGGGCCAGATACTGGCCAAGGTGCAGGAGACCCAGCGGCTGCAGGAGGGACAGTACCTGGGGATCAGGGAGGACCTGAGGGACATCCACACCACCCTGGTCACCATTGCAGGGGTGCTGGCAGACATGGCCAACACCATGAGGGAGGCAGTGCCACACCAACGGGCCCCTGACACTAGCCACACCGATTAACAGCCCTCCACCTCCGCTGACGCTAGTGGACAGAAGGCCCCGCTACAGGAACAACAGGCAACGAGCACCCCTCCCTCTGCAGGAGAAGAACCACCGTGCAAAAGGTCCTTGCGATCCAGGCAGAAGCCAGAGATCATTGCCAAGACCCCCGCAAGGAAATAAGTCTCCCCTGAATGTCACCCTTGTGTCCCACTATGTCACCCTGTCCACTTTGAACTGCCATTGCCCCACTCCCTATGCCCCCTTGGACAATGCATCTGTGATACCAATAGACAGGACTCTATCCTGGACATTCCTCCATCATCAACCCAGCCCATTGCAATACCCCCTACACTTATTATCACATAAATGAACACCCTTGGAACTAATATAAGTATGGAGTCTGTCAATTGATTGAAATATGTATTAGTTTAACAAGTTGTAAACATTGCAATTCAAATGTACAGTTATATATACATAGGTATGGCCTGTAGTGGGCAGCAGTAAACCCACCAGAAGCCAGAGTGGGGCACAGATATCTGAAAATAGAGATGCCAAAGGGTACAGTAAGTGGCCATAGAATTTGGAAAATCAGGCTGCCATGTACAATGCCCAATGCAAAACTGCAATGGAAGGTGAAGTTACAGTGTTTTACCTGTGTGTCACTGGAAGTACTGTTGAATTATAGTTGTTCTGTTGTCCACATCCTCTTCCTCTGCCTCCTCTTCGTCGCTGTCCACAGGCTCCCCCACTGCCACACGACCATCCCCAGCCTCATCCTCCTGCAGAAAAGGCACCTGGCGTCTCAAGGCCAGGTTGTGCAACATGCAACGATGATCTAGCACACCTTCTTGGGTGAGTAGCACAGGGATCCAGCTGTCAGATGGGGGCATTGGAATCTGACCTTAAGGAGGCCAAAGGTGCACTCAATGATCCTTCTTGTTTGCCCATGTGCCTCATTGTAACATTCCTCTACCTTTGTCCTGGCATTCCTCACTGGGGTCAGTAGCCATGAGAGGTTGGGTAACCAGAGTCACCTGTAAATATCAAGGGATACCTGTTAGCCAGACACTCACCCTTAGAGCCAAACCCACACCCATATACCAACAGACACTGGATGGGGACCATGGGCTCACCTATTAGCCACACCCTGTGCCTCTGGAGTTGAGACATCACACATGGGATGCTGCTATTCCTCAAGATAAAGGCATCATGCACAGAGGCAGATTACTTTGCATTGACATGAGAGCTGTACTGGTCCGCCAGGCACAGTATCTGCACATTCAGAGAGTGAAAGCTCTTTTGATTTCTGAACACCTGTTCATTTCTCCGGGGGGGGGGGGGGGGGAGTGGTATGTGAAAGTGTAGGTCCGTTGATGTGCCTATATCTACTGTGACGCACTTAGGTGCCATGGCCTGTTCCCCCCTATAATGGCGCCTGCCTGACCTGTGAGGAGGGAAATGAGGTAATTCTGCTGACATTGTGCGCCGTTGCAGGAGGCGGTCAACGACCACTGTGCAACACATCATTAGTTATGATTGGAGTCTACGGGGTCCAGGAGCCAATGGTGATGTATGCCGGCGGTGACGGTCCACACCGCAGCGGACGTGACCGCCATCTTCTATCTGTTCACTCACTTGCTACCTGACCTTCAACAGGAGAGGACCTATACTGCAAGTGCTGCTGTGACCTTTGTCTGGAAGCGACCCTGGCTCGAGTGTCTGGGGAAAGGGCCCCTGCCTTCACTTCCGAGGAGTTGGAGAGACTAGTGGATGGGGGTCCTACCCCAGTACCCTTTACTTTATGGTCCTCCAGACAAACAGGTGAGTACACTGTGAGCACGATGTGTGGGGCATGAATGTATAGAGTGATGTGTGCGTAAGACTCGTGTGTGGGGGCTGAGGGGTCCAGGGCAGAGTGTTGCATGTTTGGTGGGCAATGTCTGTGCGTAAGGGGATGGGAGGGATATGGTGTGCCATGAGTATAACAGTCCGGATGGTACGACCAATACCTTTTCTTATGTATCTTTTTCTGCAGGTCAGTGCCTATCAGAAAAAAGGGTATTTGGCGTGCCATCACCAAGGATGTGCAGACCCTGGGTGTCTTTGACAAGCGGAGCACCCACTGTCGAAAACAGTGGGTGGACCTGCGCCACTGGGCAAGGTGGGGATGGCCTCCCAACTAGGAAGGGGTGCTCGTCGTACTATGACCCCCCTGATGTCCTGCATACTGACGGTGGCCTATCTGGAGTTGGATGGGTGCTTGAAGGCATCACAGCAGCCACAAGGGGGTGAGTACAGATTCTGAATCATGAAGTTGCACGCGTTAAGGTGTTACCTGGGTGGGGGATGTGGGTCTGTGGGTGCACCTAGGCCAGGGCGAACATGGCAGGGTAGGTTCCATGATGGGCAAGCTCAGATGCACTCCAACCCCAATAATGCTAGTGGGCATCGATTACTGGGCAGGGTCCTGTGGGTTTCAGGTGTGCAGCTAATGGCGTTAGGCATTGTACCAAAAACAAAAAAGGGCAAAAATAGTGGGAGATTTGAAAAAAAATGGTCCTATGCATAACACTCCCATACAAGTCACACAACAAAAAGATGCACAGTTCTAAAAAAAGGGATTAGTTTTAGAATAATCGCAACCCCAAATGGGGATAGCAAAAAAAGGAAAAGAATGACAGGTTCCTGAAAATATCCAATATTTTGGAACAAGAGCGCTCACTCACCAACTGGTGACATGCTTCATCATCGGGCTGTGCTCCTCGTTGGGCCGGCACTGCAATGCCCGACAGGCCCCTCAAGGGGGCTCTTTGCCGGAGATCTTTTGTTGAAGAAATTTGCCGGTGGGTGAATGCAATAATGTGGGGATTGGTGAAAAAAAAAAACTGTTAAAAATGACTAGAGGGAGAAAAAATCTAGATAGAAAATTTATTAACAAAAACCAAAACCCTCTGCCATGATTAAAAACAGAAAGTAAGGGGAAAGTAGAATAAAGTCTGCTCTACCCTAATAAATACAAAGTCAAATACCCACATACCCAGTTTTCTGGGATTGTGGTAGGGCAGGATCGATATCCTTATACTGCCCTTGAAAAGGTCAACATGTTTCTCGCTAAAGTAGTCTTGAAAGATCTAGTGCGATTCGTCAGGACCTCAAATCACCTACCTAATCCTCACTCCACTGATGGACTAATAGTAACTATGCGAACCAGGAACCTGTCAAGAAACGCAAAAAAAAAATGAAACAAAGTTTCAAACTCATGCCAAGTGCACTAGTGAACACAAATCCAACAACACACATCGGTGAAACGACCCCTAGTGTGGCGATCAGCACCTTGTGCAAATGTTTACGATTCATAACTCATGAAAGAAACAAACACCCTTACCCTCCTCACATCCTTTAATGTTAGGCATTGTACCCCATGGCCTTCGGGGCAGGGTGGGCAGAACCCAGGCCAGCACCTCAGCCACCCAGTCCACGGCCACTGTAGTTTCTGCTGCTACTGCATGTGTGAGAGGCTCCAAGGAAGCACCCGTCAACACAGCCAGTGTGCCTGCACCACCTGCCAAGAGCAAGAAGGGGCCGCCAGCTAGCAAGGGCAGGAAGGGAACACCAACCAGCAAGGGGAAGGATGCACCACTAGCCAGCAAGGGCAAGGATGCACCACCAGCTAACAAGGGCAAGGAGGCACCACCAGCTGCAAAGGGCAGGAAGGGAACAATGCATGCCAAGGCCAATGTAAAAGGAACAGACGCCGCAGGCAGGATGAGACTGGTGTCTGGGGCTAGAGCAGCATCTGGGCAAACAACACCAACCATGGCTCTTCAGCCGTCCGAGGCTGCAGGGGAAGGGATGGAGCCTCCCCCCACAACTGGCAGCACCGCCACCTGCACCACTGGCAAAAGCACCACTGCCAGCAGCCCCAGTGGGCAGCCGTCCGAGGGTGCAGGGGAAGGGCTGGAGCCTCCCCCACCACAGACAGCACCACCACCTGCACTACTGCCAGCATCAGCAGCCCCAGTGGGCAGCCGTCCGAGGCTGCAGGGGAAGGGCTGGAGCCTCCCCCCACCACCAACAGCACCGCCACCTGCACCACTGCCAGCAGCACAAGCCCCAGTGGGCAGCCGTCCGAGACTGAAGGGGAAGGGCTGGTGCCTCCCACCCACCACTGACAGCACCGCCACCTGCACCACTGCCAGCAGCAGCAGCCCCAGTGGGTAGCCGTCCAAGGCTGCTGGGGCAGGGCTGGAGCCTCCACCCACCACTGATAGCATCGCCACCTGCGCCGCCACCTGCCACCACTGAGCAGCCGTCACCGCCGGCGAGCAGTGTGTGGTCGAGCCTACATTGGCTGTAGTGCGTCCTGGCCCCTGCAACAACTATAGGTGTGACACCCAAGTGAGAGACTGTGACCTTGCACCATCCAGGATCTGCATCACAGGGCACAAGACACCATCCAGGATCAGTGGAAGAAGGCATCCACTCACCCCCTCCTTGCCAGGATGAAGCACACTGGGCACAAGGCCCCCTCCAGAACCAGTGGAAGAAGGCATCCACTCACCCCCTCCTTGCCAGGATGAAGCACACTGGGCACAAAGCCCCCTCCAGAACCAGTGGAAGAAGGAAGGCATCCACTCACCCCCTCCTTGCCAGGATGAAGCACACTGGGCACAAGGCCCCCTCCAGAACCAGTGGAAGAAGGCATCCACTCACCCCCTCCTTGCCAGGATGAAGCACACTGGGCACAAGGCCCCCTCTAGAACCTGTGGAAGGAGGCACCCACTTGAGAGACTGTGGCATTGCACTCCCCAGGACTAAGCAGTGGGCAAACCACCCACTAGAGAGACTGTGGCTTTGCACTCCCCAGGACCAAGCAGTGGGCAAACCACCCACTAGAGAGACTGTGGCTTTGCACTCCCTAGGACCAAGCAGTGGGCAAACCACCCAGTAGAGAGACTGTGGCTTTGCACTCCCCAGGACCAAGCAGTGGGCAAACCACCCACTAGAGAGACTGTGGCTTTGCACTCCCTAGGACCAAGCAGTGGGCAAACCACCCAGTAGATAGACTGTGGCATTGAACTCCCCAGGACATCGCAGAGAGCATGTAGCCCCCTCCAGGAGCAGTGACATTGTACCATCTTCCGGCTGAGGTGCCCCCATTCCCCTTCCCCCTGAGGTGCCTGTGTATCTTCGACCTGATGCCCCAGCAGTGTTCTCTCCGTATTGAGGCAGGAGTCAAGTGTGGCCTTGGTCTAAGTGTTATGGCCCTATGGGCCACGGACATTTTGGAGTGGGCATACTCCCTCCATTTGTATATATTGTACATACTGCTTTGTGCTTTAAGGATGTATTTATCTACATTTTTAATATTACACTCACTTTAAGCAATTCCTTTTGTCCTTGCGTTATTCCTGAGGATTACGGGGTGGATATGTAATGTTGTTGCTTCTGTTTGTGTGTATGGTGTTAGGGGTGGGGGTGTTGCGTGTGTGTGTGTCACTCTCTTTTTCCTCCCCCCCCCCTCCCTTGTGCGCTAGGTGCGGTACTCACCGTGGTCGTCTTTGCCGCCCTTCGTGTTCCTGGTGTAGGAGGAGGTAGACCAGCATTGAAAATATGTGCAACTCTGGCTCCATGGCGTCGTGGTTCTTCCATGATTGTCGAGAGGTGAGTCGTTTCCCTTCTGTGTACAGTTTCCGCCGTGCTTTTGATGGCGTTGGTACCGCCCTGGAAAAGGTGGCGGATTGACCTCTCATAATACAGTGGGCTGTACATTGTCTTCCACCTGGCTGTTGGCAGTTACTGCCGCGGTGCTTGTTGCTACCGCCGTGGCGGTTGGAGTGTTAAAGAGGCTGTCTGTGTGGGTGGTTTCCGCCGTTGTCAAAATTCCATTTTTTTTCCGCCGGCCTGTTGGCGGTATTACTGCCGCTTTATCACCAACCGCCAGGGTTGTAATGAAGGCCTTAGTCTTTTTCTCCCCACCAGCATATACAAGCTGTGAGGCAGTGTGCATGTGCTGAGTGAGGGGTCCTCAGCGTGTCATAATACATGCTGCAGCCCTTAGAGACCTTCCCTGGCCACAGGGTCCTTGGTACCAGGGGTACCTTTTACAAGGGACTTAACTGTGTGCCAGGGCTGTGCCAATTATGGAGACAAAGGTACAGTTTAAGGGAAAGAACACTGGTGCAGGCAAAACGTTAGGGGGTAACCATGCCAACAGTGGCATTTTCCTACTCTCTCCCTCTAAATTTGGTTGCTTATGACTTAGCTCTCCCCACAATTAGCATAGTGGTGCTCACATAAAAGTCTCTAGTATTTGGTATTAAGGTACCCAGGGCACTGGAGCACCAGGTGTTCCCCTTGGGCTGCATCATGCATTGTGCCATCCATGAGGACCCATGCAAAATGTGTCTGAAGGCCTACCATTGCAGACTGCATGAAAAAGTGCATCCTCCCTTTCAACACAGGTCACTGTAAGTCACCCCTGTGGCAGGCCCTCCTAGCCCAGCGGGCAGGGTGCAGGTACCTGTGTGTGAGGGCACCCCTTCATGAGCAGAGGTGCCCCTACGAACTCCAGCTCCATTACTCTGGACTAAGTGCGAGGCAGCCATTTTACCTGTATACTGGACACGGGTCACTACCTGTATCCAGCTACATAATTGTAACTCCAAACCTGGGCATGTTTGGTATCAACCATGTCGGAATCATACCCCAATACTGTTGTCAGTATTGGTTGTATGATGCCATGCACTCGGGGGTCCTTAGAAGACCTCCAGCATTGCTCTTACTAGACTTCTGGGGTTTTCCAGGCAGCCCACGCTGGTGCCCACCCTCAGACAGGTTTCTGCCCTCCTGGTGCTTGACCAGCTCAGGCAGCGGAAGGCAGAGGCAGAGTAACACCCTCTCACTTGGAAATAGGAGTTACGTGGCTTGGGAGGGGTATGCTTTGAAGGGGGCATTTGGTGTCCTCATTGAAAAAACCTGCTCTGGCGTGAAACTGGACAATGGAAAAGGGAGTGACCACTCCACTCTCCATCACACCCTGGGAATGGTGCCCAGAACTCCTACAGGTGGCCACTTGATTCTGCCATCTTGAATCCAAGGTGTGCAGAGGCCCCTGGGAGCATCTGAGTGGCCAGGTCAGGCAGGTGACGTCACAGCCCCCTCCTGATAGGTGGACACCCTGCTAGGTGACCAGCTCCCCTTCCTGGGCTATTTAGGGTCTCTCTCTCTCTCGGGTGGGTGGGTCCTCAGATTCGATGTGCACGATTCCAGCAGGTCTCCTCTGCATCATGTACTTCATCTTCTGGCCACCCGGACTACAACGGGACCATCCAGGAACCGACAATCTGCAACTCCAGCGACGACTCCGCTCTGCAAGATTGTTTCTCCGGCTCCTTCCAGCAACTGCAACATTTCCCTGGCTGTGCATCCTCTGAGGGCGATGAGTCTTCATCCTGCCCAAGAAGTAAGAAGGAATTTCCCTTGGAGTGAAGGAGTCACTTCCCTGCACCAGCAGGCACCAACTGCAATGACGACCGGCTGCATGGATCCTCTGCTGCTCCGGAACTGCATGGATCCTGCGTCACAGGTTGTGGTCTGGAGTGGTCCCCTTGGTCCTCTCTACCAGCTTTCCCACTTAGGAGATGGTAAGCCCTTGCCTCTCCTTGCAGGACAGTACCACAGTGCCCCTTGACTCTTGCAGCTACCAAAAACAAAACAAAGGTACTTTATTATTGTAACACAAATACAAAATTACTGTAAAGGCAATACCCCAACTGTAGGTAATTAAACACACTATTATATACACATTAGTCAGTGATTAACATAGAAAGCAATAGAAAATAGTAAAATCGTAAAAGAAATAGTAAATAGTGAGGGCCCTGGGGGAGGGCCTAACCATATACTAAAAAAGTGGAATGTGAAAGGCAGTACGCCACCCAAGGAAGTGGAGTCAGGAGAGGGGAGCTGGAGGAACTAGGAACCACAAGAGGTAAGTACCAGGGTGCCCTCCAGCGACCAGGAAGAAGAGGTAAGTACCTGTTTTTCCCCAAGATCAACAGGAGGAATTTGGAAAAGGACTGGGCAAGACCCAGGCAAGACTGGAAGAAACCAAAGGTGGATCCTGACAGAAAAGGACCTGCCAAGTCCGGTTCGAGTTGGAGTGTCCGGTTGTGGCGTGAGACACAACCAACCTTTCTGTGGATGCAGGACCAGATCGACAGTGGACGAAGAAAGTCAGCAGTGCAGCACAGGAGCAGAAGAGGAGTTCCAGAAGTGATGCAAGTGATGTCCCACATCGGCGGGTGTGATGCAGTCAGTCAGTAGTGCTGGAAAACCACCAACAAGCCTCTGCAAGAGTCAGAGAATAAGGTTTTGCAAGGCTGAAGAGAACCAGTAGGCCCAGGGGACGTGACCAAAGGAGGGGAGTCCAAGGTTACCCTCAGCACCCGGGAGAGTCACAGTTGCAGTGGCTGAAAGGAGCCAGAAAAACAATATTTGAGAGCGTAGTCATCACTGGAGTTGCAGATTGTTGGTTCCTGGAGGGTCCAGCTGCAGCCCTGGTGGCCAGAATATGAAGTAAACGATGCAGAGGAGTCCTGCTGGAATCTTGCACGTCGAATCTGGGTACCCACCTGAGAGAGATACCCTAAATAGCCCATGAAGGTGGATTAGTCACCTAGCAAGGTTTCAACCTATCAGGAGGAGGCTGGGATGTCACCTTCCTGAACTGGCCACTCAGATGCTTCCAGGGGTCTCTGCCCACCTTGGATTGAAGATGGCAGAATCAAGTGGCCACCTGTAGTAGCTCTGGGAACCACCCCTGGGGTGGTGATGGACAGGGGAGTGGTCACTTCCCTTTCTATTGTCTAGTTCTGTGCCAGCACAGGGACTTTGGGGGGGGGGGGTCCCTGGACTAGTGCAAACCAGTTTATACAAGCAGGGCACCAAATGTGCCCTTCAAAGCATACCGGTGGCTTGGGGAGGCTACCCCTCCCAAGCCATGTAACACCTATTTCCAAGGGATAGGGTGTTAACTACCTCTCCCACAGGAACTACTTTGTTCTGCCTGGGCTGGTCAAGCAGCAGGAGGGCAGAAACCTGTCTGAGGGGTGGCAGCAGTGTGGCACACGGAGTTCCAGTCCTGGGCATCTGCCAGACAGCTAAGTGGGCATCATTTCACATGTTCACCAAACACTTCTGCCTGAACAGTCAGGTCTGAAGGGATGGGTATTTTGTCCGTTCATTATTGCAGGACTTCCTAGTATGATCTAGGTTTGCAGACCCTCCTCTGGAGATAGTATTGCTTTGGTATTTATTCTAAAGTAAAGAATCTGCAACTAGAAGTCTCTATCAGATGAACGAGTTACTTACCTTCGGTAGCGAATTAACTGGTAGAGACGTATTCTATTTGCAGATTCCTTACCAACCCACCCATCCGCCCTGCTCTGTGAACTGATTTCTAAGGACCGGGACTTCCCGTTCAGGGCCCTAGGTCTGACCACCAGAGTCTGTGTTCTTCATGGCTCCGCGCTTCTTGCGTGGAAAGTCGTGAAAAGAAACTGATGTTAGTACACAGGGAAAAATCTCTGGATCCAGACTGGTGGGGGAAATTCTAAGGTAAGGAATTTGCAACTAGACTATCTCTCTTCCAGATCATTTGTTACCAAAGATAAGTAACTTGTCTGTTGCATCCGCGTCCTATGGTCCCAACTCAGAGCTGCACGATGCCCCCTGTTAATGTGCAAAGGAATTGGTATGAAAGCTTCCAGTTCCATTCTGGTTCCTGGGGAAATTCAGAAGGTGAGGAATTTGAATCCACTCACTTTAGGTGTACTAGGTGCATACTTGTAATCACTCCTGTGGGTTTGGGAAGTTACCAGAGTGTCTGGACTATAGAAGAATGCGGCTCAGTTACCAATCAGGCGAAAGCCAGTAAAACGTTTCAGATTTGAAAGTAGGTCTATACAGTGATTCCTCCTTGAGAGTAAGGAAGAGTTGTTAAGGAAGAACGTTGCCCTTGAGATGGAGAGGATGTGCTGGTTCTTTGTCATTCAGGGTTGTGTGCATTCAGCTGGAGTAGTTATTGAGTGAGTGACTTGCCACCTGGTCCTCAGGATTAAGTGACTATCCACGGTTTGAGGTTTCCTCTGTTTACAGTCAGTAGGAACACGAAACACTCTGAAATCGTCTCCCATAAATGATTGCTGGTCGCTGGGAGTTTTTCTCCTAATAGATGTGAATGTCTTTAATAATGTGCAGGTGGAAAATATTTGGGTGACTTAATGAGGAAATTGAAATGCATCCTATGCGTTTACTTTATTGCCATTAGCATTAAAAGCATTACATAAACGTTAGAGTGAAAATGCCACGTTTCAAAAGGGACAAAGAATGTAATGACAATTTTCTACATCTTGAAGGTAACAACAAAATGAACCATGTGTAACAAAATGTGTTTTTCTTTTTGAATGACATATATTCATCACAATTACAGAAGTATGAGGCAATCTTTTATGCTGTGTTGTTTTCTGCCACCAATAATTATTTGTATGTACAACTGGGTGATAGGTGACTGAAAGGTTCATTCAAGCTCTAGCACACCTTCACTTATTCTTTGGAATGTGTATTTTGTGAGAAGGTATTTCTAACAAACCATTTGTGTAGTGATGCTCTGAAACATTTGTTGAGTATGTTAAGATAATTTTGTTGCACATAACCTCTTAAGTATTCAAACCAGCTATGCGTCGATGCTCCCTCAATTCTATGCATTTTGGCTAGAAATGTAACAAGGTGTTTTTTCCACTTAATTAGCACTGGGCCCTCGAAGACTGCTCTAGGTCCCAGAGTTCTTCCCAAACTACCTCAAAAAGGTAAGATTTGTATTTTCTGTTGTAACTTACATTGGAGTTGTGCTCATCGCAAATTATTTTGTTTCATATATTTGCATTAAATATGTAAAACAAAAAAATATATATATTATATTTACTGAACTTTTGTATGAACAAATGAGTAAAATGGCAAAGGTACATTGCAAGTTTTACTGTAGGATTCAATTCTAAATACATACATGCACAACTTTGATCAAATTGGTTTTGCCGATAAATTAGGTGTTCATGTTCATACATTTCTAGCTTGAGACTTAAGAATTTAAAGACCTATATCGTTTGTCGTCTTTTTCTTTTGATGAACGTATTAAATAAACATCTTATATGTTCATTCTTCAATGAACTGCTGTGAATTTCCAGGTGTGATATGCGTACAATTGCCAGTGCGCTGACATCAGTTCCTTTCTTTCGTCACCTTTTTTCTGTGTTGTGTTTTACTGTTTCCAAGATTCTTCCCTTAACAGTGTGCTGGGAGAAATGTCTCACCTGAAGACTAGGTGCTTCGATTTGTGCTGTTACTGCAAGAAAGAGATGTTGGCCATTTAGTGGCACGATATCTACCTGTGGTGTCTAGAGTTTACACATGATTCAAAGTCCTGAGACAAATGCTCCCTGATGTGCACAAAGGCCTGTATGTTTCCTAGCTCTATTCCAATGCTCATCCAGCTGCCGGTCCCATTCCAGTACAACATTGGGCAAGTCGAACGTGAAGTCTAACTAAAGGTCCCAGCATAAAAATCCCATGCAAGACTCTACCTAATCCCATCCCTCCTCCTTTAGGAGAAGTGGCACAATCTGCATTCGAAGGACACAATGTATATGTTCCGTTCTGTTCTTTTAACGTGGTCCTTATATTCTTCATGTCACACTGTTCGAGCTTATATGTAGTTGTTAATTTCGATTGATGACCATTAAAACGAGGTTCCTTATTGCAGTTACATGTGCGTGCTGTGTCCGTGAGCTGCAGGCACTGTCACTGCGACCTCTGTTTAACACCTTCTTCCCTGACAAGTTTGTGTTTCCTTTCTACCAAGAGTGGTGCACAAATGTGTGTTCTTTTCAGACCTTTGTAAAAGGTGGAAAATTATCACAAACCTGCTTCTGCTATTTTCTCTGAAGCTGACTCTCCTGACGAAAATCTCGTTTCTGTCAGGGCAGGTGATATTGTGCATCTTTTGAGTCCTTCAAGCCCATCAGCTGATACATTCCCTGCAGTGGACTCTTGAGAGCAGTGGAACCCTGTTCTCTGGAGTTTTGGGGCAGCCGGTTGCCATTCCCTAATCAAAGCAGGCTACTCTTGATAGGAGGGCTTTCCAAAACAGCCATGTTCAGACCCCTATATCCTGAAGTGATAGTTATTTTAGATGCTACAACTTTAGATCATCTTGAATGTGCCAATGTAAATGTGTAGTTGCCATTTCAGAAAACCCAAATCTACATAAATCTTCGGTAGTTAGGCTTAACAATGTTATCTGATTATTCCTTCTGAGAATCCAAGGAAAATGAGTTAATGTCTATCAGACAACACGACCGTGACATATGTAAGGCAGTGGCTGAGATTCATGTCCGTCCAGTGAGAAATCAATATAACTGTGGCTGTAGGCCCGTTAAGGAGGAATTTGACTGTCAGCAGTTCTTGTAGTGGGTCGCATCATTATAAAGGGGCTATTCTTCAGCAGACAGCCATTGATTAATTATGGAATGAGATTGTCTTTTGGGTGTAACTCATACTTTTCCTGCAGATGGTTTCTTTTTCAATGAAATCATTTTGCATTACAGAATAGCAGCATTTGGCACCAGGCAGTTGTTGAATAGGTTTTCAGGGGGGACGCAGCATGAACGCCACGGACCTGCAGTCTTAACTTATGTGTTCAGCTACAATTCTCTTAATTGAAAATATGATCAAAAAGATGTACTACCACGTGGTACATGTTATTCTTATAGTGCCAGATTATGTCAGGCATGCTTGGAATCCAGGCTTTTTGGGGCTCAATTGAATGGCTATGCATCCTTTTCCAGTGCAGCAGAACCTCTTATTTCAGCAAGGTAACCAAACTCTACCCTGAACCTGCATTCTTTGAATATTCATATATGGAACTTGAAAGGTTAGACCTCTTTACACTTTTCTTTCCTGCTAGTAGGGTACAGGTGTATTCTACTGCCAGCAACCCTCCCACTTGATACAATACCTGGGAATCAATAGCACCCTCTCCTATTCCTCCTTATACACTGATTTCTTTCAGGACCATCTAGGGGTTCTGTGTAAATGGTGCAATTGTGTATTTTACAGTTTTTTTAGAATTATTGATTTGAAGTTGAAAACAGTTACAAGAACTCTCTATGCATTTCAAGTGTTTCCATTGGTGCTCCCAAATCTAAGCTGTTGGGCGTACAATGACAAACTGGGACAATTATCTGTGGACAGATGTAAGAAAGTACCTCTTTTGACATGATCACCCCACACTTTATGCCTGGCTTCTGGTGCAATTTTGACTGAAAGTGCACTGGGTTCCTGCTTAACAGGTCTCCAGTGCCAGATCTCTCCCACTAAAACTGCACAGTCATTTTTCCAAATTGTCAAACCTTTAACTACCACTGTAAGTACCTAGTAAATGGTACCCCTGGTACTAGGGCATGGGGTATTAAAGGAAGGCCCTTGAGGGCTGCAGCATGAATTGTGCCACTCTCAGGGACCCTCTCACTAAGTGCACACAGTGCTGCACTTAGCTGCCTGCTTGTCTTGCTGCAGAACTAAAATGAAAGCACAACACAGCACACTGGCCCCCTTTACACTGCATGCAATGTATGTAAGTAACCCCTGTAGCAGGCCTTCCAGCATTATATCACATGTGAGGGCATACCTGCGTAAGCAGATATGCTCCTGGTATGTCTTTGTCAATTCTCAAGCATAGTAAGTGAACAGTGACACCATTTTAAGTATATGTGCTGGACACTGGTCATTATGAGTTCCCCAGCTACATGATGGCTTCACTGAAGACAGGGATGTTTGGTATAAAGCATCTCGTATTAATTAACTCTCACTGAATCCAGTGATGGATTTATTATTACACTCACTCAGAGGGCACCTTAGAGGTGCCCCCTGAAAACCTGCCAACTGTTCAAAACCAGTGCAGTCTCCTTAGCCAGAGCTCTAACCCACTGAGGTGAGAGCCAATGCTCTTGAGGGCTCTGGACGGGGGTGCTAACACCTCATCCAGGCAAGATGGACGTTACAGGGTGGGGAGCGTCAAAGGCCTTGCCACCTTTGAAATTCAACCCAGGTCTCTCCTGGGCTGACCCCCAGTTCCTGACCCCACTTTTGGTGGCAGGACTGGCGGGAAAATTAGTAAAATTAGGAGGAGTGCCCACTTCATGCCAGTTCCACCCACGGGTGGACATGCTGAAGTGGACACTACTTTTTAAATTCCTCCATCTTGTTTGGAAGAAATTAGACCACTGGGGTTAGGGTTATGCCCACGTCCCAAAGGAAGTGGTCATAAAAGTTTGAAGTCACCCTAAAGGTGAGTACCTCATTGGCTACCACCTGGTACTCCCTGTAACACCCTTAATTCGGTATTTAGGTGGCACCCCTGAACCCTAGAACTCAGATTCCTGACGACTTAAGCAGAGCCGGACACTACAGAGTTGCACCAGCAGAGAGGACTGTAGACACCAACTGACTTGGCCCCAGCCCAACCGGCCTGGCTGCAGCCCACGATGATCCTGAACCAAAAGACGACCCGTCCTGCAGACCAGTGACCTCCAAAGCTTTGGGAGGACTGCCTGCCTTTGACAAGATCTCCAGCGGACCTGTTAAAAAAGAAACCAACTTTAAAAGAAAAATAACTCTACCCTTAGCAACCGCGAAACAACCTCTGCACTCACTTCTGCACGTGATGCCCACAGCCCGAGCCAAGTGCCCCATCAGTCCTGTGTAGGTTCCCCACTGATCCTGAGCCCACCTTGGGGTGACCCCTGCCTGACTCTGCCTCAAAGCCCGCAGCCTCAAACTGAAGACTCTCCCTGACCGTGATCTGCCCGGTACACTGTTCCCAACGCCAAAGGTCATCCCTGCACCTGGAGCCCCTGAGCCTTGTGCGGCTGGACCTTCAGTGTCCTTACCTCCCCTAGTACCAGAACTTACCTGTGCAGCTGTGGGTTTTCTTCGTTCAGCTGCCGAGCCTGCAGCCTTTTTCCAGAACTGATCTCCCCCATTGATTTGCATTGGTCGGCGGATGCTTTGTTTGCCCTCTGCACCCGGCCACCCCTGTGCTGCCGAGGGTGTAAGTTTGGTGCTGCCTTTTGGCTCCTGTAGGATGCCAGCTCAGTTTATGGTGTACGCCTATGATGGGGCAGCCTATACTGAGACCAGGAAACCTTTAGTGATAGTGTTTTGGTGCCTAGATAACAAAGCTCTCTAGGGGTAGCTGTGGAGAGCAGCTTAGTCTTACCAAGAAGGAGTGTAAAGTACTTATAATACCACAGTAGTTAGTCAGTGATTGTCACACAAGAAAGAACCACACGCAGGCTCTCATTACGAGTGTGGTGATCTTAAAATCGTCACACTCGCGGTGGCGGTCGGACCACCGACAAAGTGGCGGTCTGACCTCCACATTACGACTGTGGCGAAAGCGCCACGGTCAGACCACCGGCACTGCCACTTTTAGGCGGACCAATGGCCTGGCGGTGCCAGCAGTCTTAATCCGCCAGGGCAGCCCTGCTTGGGGATTACGACCCTGTGTCTGCCAGCTTTTGCATGGGGGTTCTACTGTCATGCAAAGGCTGGTGGAAACTGAGTGCCGGGGCCCCCTGGCTGCCCCTGCACTGCGCATTCACTTGGCATAGGCAGTGCAAGGGCCCCCATGGACAACCCTGTCACCCTTTTCACTGCCTGAATTACAGGTGAGAAAACCATATAATAAGAAAGTGGTATTAGAGTGGAGGTGCCCAACCGAGGTAAGTGTGTTAGAATCCCAAGGGCTGGGGGAGTAAGGAATTACCAGAGGTAAGTATTAGAAATCTCACAGGAGCCCGGGTGTAGAGTGGTTATCAAGCTGTGTGTCCCATAGGCTAACACAGCACCATTGTGGTTGGAATTTTCGGATATTCAGGACCCTTCCCAGAGGACCCCGAGGTAACTAGTTGGCACAAGGAAGTTTGGATAGTGCCCCCACCCAGGGATACGCAGAGGACCAGAGTATCTACACCAGGGAGCCCAGGTGTATAAGGGTGAAGTGACTTCGGAAACTTTTGTTGGAATCAGTGGGAACCTTGGTTGTCCAGCTGTTGTCACAACCCGTGGACCAGCTTGGTGGAACCCAAAGGTGGATTCCAGACGAGAAGAACCTGAAAAGGAAAGGGGCAGTGTCCAGACTTCTCGGAGATGTCCAGATGGTGCAGGTAGGCAATGCCCACCCTCCTAGAGGTGAAGTTCTTGCAGGTCGGTGAACGAAGAAGTCACACTTGGGAGTCTAGGGGATGCAGGTAGTTCCTTGGAGTCACCCACGAGCTGTCCCACGTCAGTCGCTGGATTACAGGAGGGTCAGTGGTCAGCAGCAGCACCAAAAAGCATTGGCAAATGCAAGAAGACGTTGCAGGAAGTTTGCAGGATTGTGGGGACCAGCAAGGTCAAGGAGACTCAACACTTGGAGAGGAGTCGGGGTTTGCACTCAGGAGAGCCAGGAGGAATTGTTGGAGCCCCAACGAGTGACCCTCTGGCAGCAGGCACAGGGAGTTGCAGGGAGGCCTCAGCAGCACATCCAAGCAGGATTCCCACACCACAGGAGTTGCAGAGTGGAAGCTGAATTTGTAGTTGCAGAGTGCCGGAGGCGGGGCTTTCTTGGAGCTTTAAGATCTCCTGGAGGAAGAGTCATCAAGCCTTTGTAATGGCAACAGTCACAGTGCAAAGGGGTTCCATTCCAATGGCTGCAGCAAAGGCCCACTGTCTCCCAAGTTGGTCAGAAGATAAGTTGGACCTAGAGAGGACAACAGAACCACCACCTGTGTTGCAGAGCCTTTTGACTTCCGTGGGACAGCACGATCCACCAACCAGTGGTTTTCGTCTCCTTCACTCCAAGGGAGATTCCTTCTTGCGTCTTGTTGCAAACAGAGACCTTGTGACGCTAGAGGATGCACAGCCACAGATATTGCAGAAATCGTGCAGGAGCTGGAGAAACAATGTTGCAGTGGGAGTCCTCCCAGCTGGATACAGTCTTATTTCAGTTCCAAAGGCAAACCAGCAGCTGTTCCGGCGGCCAGGAGCAGAAGAGTCTTTCAGAGAGTTCCTTTGTAGAGTCTTGCTCGAATAATCTGAGGACCCTTCCTCAGGGGAGCCCTAAAGTAACCCTAAAAGGGTGTTGGTCACCATCTGCAGTGAAACACCTATCAGAGGTGGTCAAGGACGACATCTACCTGGCCTAACCGGTCAGATGCTCATAGGGGCCTCTGCACATCTTATTTCCAAGATGGCAGAATCATGTGGCCACCTGGCAGAGTTTTGTGCACCTCTCCAGGGAGGAGCTGGATAGGGGGGTGGTCACTCCCCTATCCTTTGTTGGGTTTCGCGCCAAACTGCACTGGTGCAACCGGTTTATGCAAGGAGGGCACCAAATGTGGCCTACAAAGCAGTCTGGTGGCTCTTCAAGGCCACCCCAGCCCAGAGATGCCTTGTTCTCAAGAAGAGGAGGTCACACCTACCTCCTACAGGAAAACCTTTGTTCTGCCTTTCCAGCTTGAATTAGGCTCCGCAGCAGTGGGCCAGAACCATGTCTGAGGTCTGCATCAGCACAGGTTGGCATGCAGACCTTGCAAGGCTGTACAGGTAGATCTGGGGTTTCCTCTAAGGAACTCCCAGAGTACATAGTATCATGCAGCTAACATTGAAATCGGTGTAGTTGCATGATTTTAACATGTTAGATTCCAGGCATGCCCAGGTTTGGGGAATCCATTATGTAGTTGGACTACTTGTGTTGACCAGTATCCACTACATCCCTTAACATGGCTTCCCCGCACTTACAAAGCCCAGGGATTGGAGTCTGGGATTTGTAGGGACACTTCTGATTATGCAGGGGTGCCCTCACACTCAGGACCATGCACCTGGCCCTTGGGCCGAAGCACCTACCACAGGGGTGAATTACAGGGTCCACGTGCAGTGACCGCAGTATAAGGCAAGCCTAATACCTAAAGTGAAATGTGCATGCATCATTTCACGCAGGCTGAAATGTCAGGCCTGCAGACACAGTTTTCATGGGCTCCCATGGGTGGCATGATACATGCTGCAGGCATGGGAGACCCCTGGTGCACCAATGACCTAGGTACCTAAGTACCATATACTAGAAACGTACATGGGTGCAACAGTATGCCAATTGTGGGGTGCAAAAAGTCACCATACTTCCAAACTTGGAGGTGGGTATCACAGACACTGGGGTCCTTATTAGCAGTGTACTACAGTCTAAACACACTGACAACAGGCAAAATATGGGGGTAACTATATCAGAAAGATGCTACTTTCCTACAACCCTATGCGTACCTCAACCCCAGGAGATCGACCCCTGACACAGCACATCTTTGGTTACCCCGTCTCCATTGGTTAACATTGGGAGACCGACGCTGTGTTGGCACTCTGCACCTGGCCACCCCTGTGCAGCTGAGGGTGTACGTTTGGTGCTACCTTGTGGCCCCCCCTTGTGCTTACCACAACTGCAGGAGATCGACCCCTGACACTGCGTTACTCACCAATGGGCAGTGCATCTTTGTTCACACTCGGTTTTCATTGGTTAACATTGGGCCCCAACTCAAAATTTGACCTCTTCACCCAGCCACCCCTGTGCCGCTGTGGGTGCACTCTTAGTACTGATTTGAACCTTGCCTGGTGTTCACCTAAAACCGCGAATACTGGATTTGTAAGGCGTGTACTTTCCTGAAAAACTATTTCTTGTTTTCCTCCCATAGGTTAACATTGTTGAACTGAAAAATTGCACAAAGTGTTGATTTTTGAAACTGCAAAGTATTTATGCTTGTAAATCTACTTACCTGATTACGAAGTTCTTGGGTTTTAAACGTATATAAGAGAAATGTTATTTTTCTAAATTGGTCTTGGATTTATTCTGTGAGTGTTTGTCTCATTTATTGCCTCTGTGAGTACAACAAATGCTTAGCCTAACTGCTCGCTCACACCTCCACAAATAGAGCATTAGTCCTATCTATCTTTGCCTCTGTAATACTAATTGGGGATCCACTGGACTCTCTGCACAGTGTACTTGTTTTTAGTGTACTATATAGAGAGACTGTGGAAAGGTAAATTATTTTTCACCTAATTGGGAGGGGAAGTCCTTCACAAACAGAACACTAGGTCTACCCATTGTTCACTTTTGATGTGGAATTTACCGGACTCATAGTGCACATGAGCATGTCCCAGTCATATACATGCTCCAATTTCCTGCTTCTAGTTAGATATGACTATATTTCCTAAGTTATATAAGTGAGTAGGGCTTCATGGGTGTAAATGAAGGTGTTACGTGCAGGTGTTAATTAGCAGGCAGCATTTCCTCAAGTATTAACACATTTCTTTATTGCTGCATCATTACTACACCTTAAAGCCTAAAACAATTGAAAAACAGCAAGCAAACATGAAAGTTAAGAAATGTATCTGTAGCCTTGCAGAAAGACAATGAAAACCAATTCAACGCCCCTGGGGCAGTACAGATGTGTTCAGGTTATCTGGGGAATACTTCAGACGATAAAGGCTGTGTGGAGGAACATCAGGAAACCATATAATGAAGATAAGCTACTTGTTATTTTATTTGCCATTACACCTGTCTGATGTTAAGGAAACTTCAACATTTAACACAGGACTAAGTGACACTAAGATTACAATCGTAATTTGTGTATAGTGGAATATGTGTATTTCCATACAGGCTTTTTACCCGCTAACAGCACTCATTCTGACACCCCATTTTTTCAAAGGCATAGGATTTTGAATGTGTTTTAAGAAAATTTATTTAACAGAAAATTAACCCTATGGAAAGGCTGCTGTTTGTAGATTTCTAACAGGAACATCTTAGCAACCCCAGACATCTGGATTTTCTTTCTACAGCAATGAGTTCTCACTGTTAGTGGGTTTTGTTGGTTGTCAGCAGTTATGAGATAATGTGACCTCACTGGAAGGGATTATGAAGATATACTTATGAAAGCTAGCGATCCCCCTCCCTCTCTATGCCTTGTGTAGCACATTGTGCTCTAGATCATGGATGCATCAGGGTGTTCTTGAGCTTTCACCCTTACTCGTAATTTATCCAGTCATGTACACCGGTGCCTCGTATACTGTTGCCCACCATAATGCACCATTTTTGCCCTATCCATTTTTCGACCATCCAGCTTACTTTAGTGCTGTCCTGCTGTAGGAGATTGAGAGCATTTTCTCCATGGCAGCTGAGTGCGGTTGGAGTTCGGTGTGAGGCATTGGTCATCGTCTTGTGGTAGTTGTCAGTAGGGTGCGTAGCATTTTTGCGAATTCTAAACAAAGTGTCTTTGATACATATGCTTGATACTTACTTGAAAGTGTACTTACCTGCAACAAGATTCTTTTAGTTCTAGAAATAAAGTAACAAAAATATTTATTGCCTGTGTGTGTGTACAACAAATGCTTTGCACTACCCCCTGATACGCCTAACTGCTCGACCACACTGACACAAAAGAGAGCATTATTATTATCAACTTTAGCCTCTGTTAAGCCTCTGGGGAATCCCTGGACTCTGCACACTATATCTCATTTTGATATAGTATATACAGAGCCAGCTTCCTACAGACATGGTGTAGCTCTCTGAGGGGACTGCGAAAGATCTGAAGTGGTGGCCTTTGAACCGCGATTGGGTCCGAGGCGGATCCCTCTCCCTTTCCCAACTAGATCTAACGGCAGTGATAGATGCGTCACTCCTGAGTTGAGGCAGCCACATAGAAAATGTGGAGATCAGAAGCGTCTGGTCGCCGTCAGAATCCGGGGTCCATATCAATTTTCTGGAGCTCAGGGCTATCAGGCTAGCATTGAAAGCTTTCCTTCCCTCTCTCAAAGAGAAAGTGATGCAGGCATTCATAGACAACATCACTGCCACGTGGTACTGCAACAAGCAGGACAGGGTGGGGTTGTTGACCCTTTGCTAAGAAGCTCTGCGCCTCTGGACATGGCTGGAACATCAGGGCATAAGCCTGGTGGATCAAAATCTGGTGTGCTCTCTGAACGCCTGAGCAAACAAACTTAGCCATCAGTGCCTAGTCGATCACAAATGGCTTCTCCAACCATAGGTGGCGCAAGGTCTCTTTCAGCTGTAGGAAGAGCCTTGGTTAGATCTGTTCGCCTCTTCAGAGAACACGCACTGTCAGCTATTTTGCGCATTGGAGTTTCCAAGGTGGCACTCGCTCTGTGACACTTTTCGTCTCGAGTGGAACTTAGGCCTCTTTTCCACCAATACCACTCCTCCCAGAGTTCTCATGAAGATCAAGAACGACCAGGCCCAAGTAACTCTTGTGACTCTGGACTGGACTGAAGAGTCTGGTGTCCAAGGCTCTTAAGCATGGCCATCGACCCTCCAATCAGACTGTCTCTTTGGAAGGATTTTCTGTTGTCACAGCAGCAGGGCACTGTTCTCCACTAGAACCTGTCCAGTCTGATTTCTTGCATGGATATTGATCAGCGGCAGTTGACAGCTTTTGACTTTCTGCCCGAAGTCTGTAATGTTATCTTGGCAACCAGGCATTCCTCCACCAAAGCAGTATATGCCTGTCGTTTGAACACATTTGTGGCATGTTGTACTGACAAGTCTGTTGCCCCAGTCTATGCCCCTCTTTCTGAGGTCCTTTTGTTTGTTCTTTCTCTTCCAGAGCAGGGCTCTGCTCTGGTCGCCCTTATGGGTTATTTGTCTGCCATCTTGGCTTTTCTCTGATTGCCTGACCAACCCTCTTTGTTTAAATCTCCCATTGTTGGTAGATGTCTGAAGGTTCTTACCCATATGTTTCCTCCTTCTCCATTCATATTTCTCCAATGGGATTTGAACTTGGTGCTTATCTTATTGATTTTTGCTCCTTTTGAGCCACTTCACAATTCTTACCTAAAAGACAGTCTTTCTGGCCATCACTTCTACTCGCAGAGTGAGGGAGCTGCAGGCTCTTTCCTCGAAGCCACCTTTAATTTCTGTCAATCCTGACACGGTGATGCTTCGTACCAGGGCTTCCTTTTTACCTAAAGTGGTCACGCCCTTCCAAGTAGATCAGTCCATTACCTTGCCTACTTTTTACGCGCACCCCACATCCCTGCAAGAAAGAGGAGAGACTCCACTGCCTGGACCCAAAAAGAGCATTGATCGTACTAAAGTGTTCCGGGACCACTCTTGTGAGTTATGTGGTGCAAAGAAAGGTCGGGTAGTGCAGAAAAGAACCATCTCCAGATGGGTTGTTCTCTGCATTGAAATGGGCTATGCATTGGCTAAGAAGCAACCTCCGGAGGGTTTGCCTGCTCACCCCACCAGAGCAAGTGCTGCCACCACACCACACAAAGTTCCAGTCCTGGGCATCTGTCAGGTAGCAATGTGGACATCTTTGCTTACTTTCACCAAACACTACTGGTTGGACAGTCAGTTCCACAGGGACCGGCACTTTGCTCGTTACATCATGCAGGACTTTCTAGTATTATCTTGGTTCACAGACCTATCTCCGGGGTTGGTATTGCTTTAAGGTAAGGAATCTGCAACTTGAAGTCTATCAGATGAACACGTTACTTACTGTAGGAAGTTGGCTCTGTATATACTATGTCAAGGTAAGAGATAGTGTGCACAGAGTCCAAGGGTAACTCTTAGGGGTAAGATAGTGGCAAAAATACATAATTCTAATGCTCTATTTTGTGGTAGTGTGGTCGAGCAGTAAGCTTATCAGAGGGTAGTGTTAAGCATTTGTTGTACACACACAGGCAATAAATGAGGAACACACACTCAAAGACTTAACTCCAGACCAATAGTTTTTATATAGAAAAATATATTTTCTTTATTTTTAGAACCACAAGTTCAAGATTTGAAGTAAATTCATAAAATGTAAGGTACTCCACACAGGTAGGTTAGGAACTTTGAATTAGAGCAATAACATATACAGTTTTTGTTAAAATGTCAACAAGCTATTTTAAAAGTAGACACAGTGCAAAAATCAACAGTTCCTGGGGGAGGTAAGTAATGGTTAGTTTGTCAGGTAATTAAAACACTTAGAAGTCTCAGTACCTGGGCATAGGCAACCCACCGTTGGGGGTTCAAGCAACTCCAAAGTTACCACACCAGCAGCTCAGGGCCGGTCAGGTGCAGAGGTCAAAGAGGTGCCCAAAACACATAGGCGCCTCTGAAGAACAGGGGTGCTCCGGTTCCAGTCTGCCTACATGTAAGTACCTGCGTCTTCGGAGGGCAGACCAGGGGGGTTTTGTAGAGCACTGGGGGAGGGACACAAGTAGGCACACAAAACACACCCTCAGCGGCACAGAGGTGGCCGGGTGCAGTGTGCAAGCAGGCATCAGGTTTTGTATTGGAATCAATGGAGGGACCTGGGGGTCACTCTGGCGGTGCAGGCAGGGCATGGGGGCTTCTAGGGCCAGCCACCAACTGGGCTAGGTAGAGGGTCACCTGGCAGTCACTCCTGCACTGAGGTTCGGCTCCATCTGGTCCTGGGGGCTGCGGGTGCAGTGCTTGGTCCAGGCGTCGGGTCCCGTGCTTGGTCCAGGCATCGGGTCCCTTGTTACAAGCAGTCTCGGTCAGGGGGAGCCTCTGGATTCTCTCTGCATGCGTCACTGTAGTGTTTCAGGTGGGTCGTCTCGGGCTACTCACGAGGTTGCAGTCGCCTGTGAGTCCTCCCTGTGGTGTTGGTTCTCTGGAGCTCAACCCGGAGGCGTCGGATGCAGAGGGTGAAGTCTCACGCTTCCGGCGGGAAGAGTGAAGTCTTTGAAAGTTGCAATATTGTTGCTGTTTGTTGAGCAGAGCCGCTGCTCACAGGAGTTTCTTGGTCCTTAGGTTTAGGGCAGTCCTCTGAGGCTTCAGAGGTCGCTGGTATCAGTTGGATGTGTTGCTGTTGCAGTTTTCCGAGTCAGGAGACAGGCCGGTAGGGCTGGGATCAAAGCAGTTGTCGTCTTCCATCGTCTCTGCAGGGCTTGTAGGTCAGCAGCCCTTCTTCTTGATTCAGGCTGCAGGAATCTGATTTCCTGGGTTCCTGGGTGCTAAAGTACTAAATTTAGGGGTGTGTTTAGGTCTGGGAGGGCAGTAGCCAATTGCTACTGTCCTGGTGGGTGGCTACACCCTCTTTGTCCCTCCTCCCTAAGAGGAGGTGGGCACATCCCTAATCCTATTAGGGGAATCCTCCAAACTTAAGATGGAGGATTTCTAAAGGCAGGGGTCACCTCAGCTTAGGGCACCTTAGGAGCTGTCCTGACTAGTGGGTGACTCCTCCTTGTTTTTCTCATTATCTCCTCCAGCCTTGCCGCCAAAAGTGGGGGCAGTGGCCGGAGGGGCGGGCATCTCCACTAGCTGGGATGCCCTGTGGTGCTGTAACAAAAGGGGTGAGCCAAGGTGACGGTCTGGATACGGAGATTTTTCTTCGAGCAGTACCCCTGCGTGCCGTTAAATGGTGGTGGTCGACTCTGCATCCGTCGTTGGCATCGCGTTCATCGGATATGATGTTGCGAGTCATATGTAGGTGCCATCCCAGCATGCTAATGTCTGTTTCGTTTCATGACTCTGCACCAGAAGTGTGGAGCCATGAAGAATACTGATCCTGGTGTGCCAGAACTAGGGCCCTGAAATTGAGCCTTTGTCACGAAAAATCTGTTCACCGAACAGAGAGGACGGGTGAGTCGGTCAGGAATCTGTAACTAGGATAGGACTCTACCAGACAATTTGTTACCGAAGGTAAGTGTAAGGACATGCCTCCTGGCATGGTTACCCCCTGACTTTTTGCCTTTTGCTGATGCCAAGTTATGATTGGAAGTGTGCTGGGACCCTGCTAGCCAGGCCCCAGCACCATTGTTCTTTCACTAAAAATGGACCATTGTTTCCACAATTGGCACACCCCTGGCATTCCGATAAGTCCCTTGTAAATCGTACCCCTGGTACCAAGGGCCCTGATGCCAGGGAAGGTCTCAAAGGGCTTCAGCATGTCTTATGCCACCCTGGGGACCCCTCACTCAGCACATACACACTGCTTGCCAGCTTGTGTGTGCTGGTGGGGAGAAAAAGGCAAAGTCGACATGGCATCCCCCTCAGGATGCCATGCACACAACATATTGCCTATTGCATAGGTAAGTCACCCCTCTAGCATGCCTTACAGCCCTAAGGCAGGGTGCACTATACCACAGGTAAGGGCATAGCTGCATGAGCAATATACCTCTATTCTTAGACATTGTAAGTACAGTGTGGCCATAGTATATGGTCTGGGAGTTTGTCAAAACGAACTCCACAGCTCCATAATGGCTACACTGAATACTGGGAAGTTTGGTATCAAACTTCTCAGAATAATAAACCCACACTGATGCCAGTGCTGGATTTATTACAAAATGCACACAGAGAGCATCTTAGAGATGTCCCCTGTAATTTTACCCAATCCTTCAGTGCAGGACTGACTGGTCTGTGCCAGCCTGCCACTGAGACGAGTTTCTGACACAGAGCCTTTGTGCTCTCTGAGGCCAGAAACAAAGCCTGCACTGGGTGGAGGTGCTTCACACCTCCCCCCTGCAGGAACTGTAACACCTAGCAGTGAGCCTGAAAGGCTCAGGCTTCGTGTTACAATGCCCCAGGGCACTCCAGGTAGTGGAGATGCCCGCCCCCGGACACAGCCCTCCGTTTTGGCGGCACGTCCAGAGGAGTTCATGAGAAAAACAAGGAGAAGTCACCCACCAGCCAGGACAGCCCCTAAGGTGTCCTCAGCTGAGGTGACCCCTGTCTTAGGAAATCCTCCATCTAGTTTTGGAGGATTCCCCCCAATAGGATTAGGGATGTGCCCCCCTCCCCTCAGGGAGGACGCACAAAGAGGGTGTAGCCACCCTCCAGAACAGTAGCCATTGGCTTTGTGTGCTTCTGTGTGTCCCCCCCAGTGCTGTACTAAAACCCCCTGGTCTGCTCCCCAAGGACGAAAGTACTTACCTACTAGCAGGCTGGAACCAGAGCACCCCTTTTCTCCATAAGAGCATATGTGTTTTGGGCCCTCCTTTGACCTCTGCACCTGACCTGCCCTGTGTTGCTGGTGCTGTGGCTTTGGGGTTGCCTTGAACCCCCAACGGTGGGCTGCCTAAGTCCAGGAGACTGACTGTGTAAGTGCTTTACTTACCTGAAAAACTAACGTTTACTTACCTCCCCCAGGAACTGTTGATTTTTGCAGTGTCCACTTTTAAAATAGCTATTTGCCATTTTAACCAAAACTGTATACTACTGTTTTAAATCAAAGTTCTATACTTACCTGTGTGAAGTACCTTACATTTTATGTGCTTACCTCAAATTTGAATCTTGTGGTTCTAAAAATAAAGAAAATATATTTTCTATATAAAACCTATTGACCTGGAGTCAAGTCTTTGAGTGTGTGTTCCTCATTTACTGCCTGTGTGTGTACAACAAATGCTTAACACTACCCTCTCATAAGCCCACTGCTCGACCACACTACCACAAAATAGAGCATTAGTATTATCTAATTTTGCCACTATCAACCTCTAAGGGGAACCCTTGGACTCTGTGCACACTATCTCTCACTTTGATCCTGATGTGCTGCATCAAGATGTGCTACGCTTTGGCCAAGTAGCGACCCCCTGAGGGCTTGCGCGCTCATTCCACCAGAGCAACCGTTTCTTCCACTGCAATAGCACACAAAGTACCGGTCCTGGATATCTGCCAGGCAAATACGTGGGCATCCCTGCACACATTTGCTAAACACTACTGCCTGGACAGTCAGGTCAGTCGGGACAGCTACTTTGGTTGTTCGGTCCTGCAGGGTGTTCTAGTATGATCTTGGTTCGCAGCCCACTTCTGAGGATGGCATTGCTTGGGTATCTATCCTAAGGTAAGGAATCTGCAACTAGAAGTCTCTATCAGATGTACAAGTTACTTACCTTCGGTAACTAAATATCTGGTAGAGACATATTCTAGTTGCAGATTCCTTACCTACCCACCAATCCTCCCCACTTGCGAACTGATTTCTAGGGACAGGGATTCCCTCTTTCAGGTCCTTAGCTCTGGCGCACCAATCTCAGTGTTCTTAGCAGCTCTGCGCTTTGATGTGGAAAGTTGTTAAAAGAAACTGACGTCACTGCGCTGAGGCGGTGTCTATGTACTACTGCCAACTTCATCACGGCGACTACGACACCTGCAGAGTCGACTGACGCCTCCTACCGACGCGCAAGGGTATTGCTTGAAGAAAAATCTCCGGATCCAATCTGACGCCTGGGGAAATTCTAAGGTAAGGAATCTGCAACTAGAATATGTCTCTACCAGATATTTTGTTACCGAAGGTAAGTAACTTGTACGATTGACTGCTCAGGAGGCGTTTGCCATAGTTGCCGTAGAACCATCTACAGGCATCAGCATCCCTTTTCTACTTGGGGTTTTACCTCAACATCCTCAAATCTTACTTGGAGTCCTATCAGCACCACTGTTATAGGGGCATAGGGCGGACTACTGGGCTCCACAGTCCAAATAAAGGGTTCTAACATCTTGGGAGGGGACAAAATAGAGCACTCTTTGATAGCTAGATGCCACACTTCACATGAAGCTGTCATAGTGGGTGGGACCTAGTAGCCCATTGGCTAGTGACCACAACCTCCCTTTAGGGCACTTTCTAGGCATAAAAGGACACCCCTAGCACCCAGAACTCAGGTACCACTTGGACTAGAGCAGAGGACTGAACTTACCTCAGCAGATGTAGTAGTTTTCAGTCAATTCCAGGCACTTTTATATTAGTGGTCCTGATGCAAGGGTTGCAGGATACTGGATGCTGAAAGACTATCTGGTAGCAGAAAGACTGTCTGGTGCCCACGGGTAGGATCTGATGTCAAGACAGTCTCACACTCATACCATTCCTTGTTTGTAAACTAATCCCTGGTGTTTGCTAGGCTCTCTGTCCGCTGGGGCATGAAGTTAGAATGGGAATATTCAAATATTTCACATAAGGGGTCAGAAAGACTATCTTGTTCTTGGGGTGGGTGTAGCATCCTGTGCCAAGATGGGCAAGCCTTGCAACCCATTCTGGTTCTCAGATTTTTCCTTTGGAGTCAGAGGTTTCTGCCCCTCAGATGAGGCAGAATGAAGGGCTTTCACCTCTTCTTCCTTCTCATACTTCAAAACCAGACCTAAAGGAATCCGAATTTCCTTTCACTTTCTGTGAAGATTATGATTGCTGCAGTATTTCTGTGGGCAGAAAGACTGGGCTCCAGTGGTGAGGGTCTGGCCAAGTGCCTAGACGGACTGGCCTCCCGCATTCAGAAAAAAAGCCCAGGGCCCAATTACATGTTAGACACACTTCCCATGTTTGTGATGCACTTTATTAAGATGTGACCAGGACAGTGTACTCAACAATAAAAATAATAAAATGAAGGCATCATCACAGGCACAAACATTGTCAGTTTATGCCTGTGGTGAGGAGACCCCATTAGTGGAAGACATGGCACAGGTTTGAAACCGTGGCTTCTTCTTTCACTAGAAGTATACCTACCTCTCTTTGTAGAGGGTGGTACCGTGGGACTGCCTGGGAAGCCAGCAGGTTTTTTGTATCTGTGTTGACATCTGGAATACAGCGTGGGGGCAACTGCTTATTTTCTCAGGACTGCTCCTTATTGAAAAGGGGGATGCCCTCTTTGAAACCACCAACCCCAAATTTACACCAATATGATACATGTTGTAGGAGGAGTGCACAGGCATCTGCAGTGCCATCTATGGTACCAAAGTGTAAATGGGATGGAAGGAGTGGGCACAACTGACTGTTGCTGTACTTTCTCTACTAACATCTCCCGATATCTAGCCGGCTTATGGGGAAGAGCAGATTGCACATAAATCCCTAAATCTGGTGGAAGAAAGACTTTGTGGAGTCTAGGGGTAATGGTTTCAGTCAGATGTCAGGACGGACCAGCCCCCATCCCATTTAAATTAATAAATTATTGTGTCTAGTATGGTTTCTGCTCCTCTCATGCACCCCAGAAGACAGCAGATTGGGGCATCTTTCCCAGTCTGCCCCACAGGAGAGCTGAAAGATTGTTTGGGACCTTAGTGGGTGGGGGAGCAAACGCCCATGTCTGGAGATACACCTGTTCCCCTTTTCAATTCCCTGGTGTTTAGTAGGTGAATCCGTGCTCGGGCATTGCCCTCCTCTAGTGTCCCCGAAGGACGGATCCACTAGGGAGAAGTATGTTGGAAAGGGGAGAAACTTCCCTTTCCACCAGTACCTCTCCTTTTGTGGTGAGTGCTCGAGGGGTGCCGTGCTGTGCCCAAGAGCACCCACACAAAAAAATTAGAATGAGCTTAACAGCTACAAGGTTAATGGCGTGAAAGTTGAAGGAGCCAAACACTTAAAGAATGAGGATTTCAGAATGACACCCATGCTTATCATAATTAAAAGAAGTCCCAAGCAGCCTGAGGTAGCAGCTAAAAAAGAGCAAGTGCCCCTTAATGGGGGGGATGCTATGTTGACGCCCCCTGCACTGTGAATGCAGTGGGAGGAAATGAACATCACATCCTCCTCACTAAGTGGATTATATATGATGGTTCAGTAGTTTTTACGGAATATTGCTTTAGTTGGTCATCTTATTTTGATGGTCCAGCCTTGGCAAGATATCGCAAATTGAGAAGGAACTGATGCCAGCATGGAGCTATACCTTAAATAAGATCACTGAAGAAAGTGTACAGAATCCCTTTTAACAAAAGGCTGAGCAAATACATCATCACACTGCTTAAAAGCCTTGTGGGGCTAAATCCGAAACACTCTTTCAAGCCAACACTTAAAATGAATCCAAAGGTGCACCGTAATTATTTAAAATTGATCGCTTAACATGCTTGAAAAACTTGTGCAAGCACAACTTCGATCAACATTTATTGTACATTTCAATTTTTTATTGAACTATCTCGTGTTTTCATAGTTCTCCCTTCTTGACTAGCCCTGCCAAGTACCACACATCAGGTGTTGGACAAATGCATTTCAGTGTGGTGGTCTGCATCACGCACTGAAATGCAAAGTCACATATTATAGTGCCTCATCATCTATCATGCCATAGCGTTGCTATAATGCCCCATACTGACTGAAGGCTGCAGTGGTAGTGCGCATTGTGCGCTGCTTCCGGCAGGCTTGGGAGCTGGTCCAGCGGCTCTCTACTCTAGCTGCTGCTCTGCTACAATGTAACACATAATAGGACACCCAACACTGTACAGCATTACATTTACTGACACCAGGAGCCAGTGCCCAATGGTTACTACTGAGACAGTGTCAGCCAGGTGAGGTCAGAACATGAGTTTGTCAGATACACTTTAATAGCCTGGTCCTTCTTGCTGTCCATGGTGCGAGCAGGCAGCAGTTCATGAGACTGAACATAGTTTTGGCTGCTGCTGGCAATGGCACTGCAGCTGCTCGCGATGAGATCCTGCAACCGGACCCGACCAGCTGACTTGAACCTGGTAGCAGTGCGGCTTGCCCCTGCTCGCATTGCGGCAGTAAACGATCCCGCAGCCTACTGGTGTCAGCGGCTGAGTGAACCATGGACTACATCTGCCGCCAAAGTGGTTTCTCAGCAGCCCTGAGCCCACCAGTCCAGTGTGCAGCTGAGCGAGAATCATGAAGCATTGCAACAGGGGTCCACGAGTCATTGCTGTCAGGGCCCGCCAGTCGCCACTGGCTCTCATATTGCAAAGTAAGTGCCTGAGTGACAGTGAGGGATCTCCTAGTTAAGTTGCCAAATTCTAATAAAAATGTGCTTTTTAGCAGTGAGCGCTAATGTTTAATAAAACGGTTACACATTTGTTTAATAGTACGATCAGGTTACAAGGGCACTAGGTTAATGCTCTTCCATTTCTGGTGCTTTGCAGCAGTTTTAAGATCTTATTAGAGCTTCTTGTTGCTCAAATTGGTGTAATTTCTGATGCTTATATGTTTCCTTCATTTTAATTGCTTGATTATATTTGCAAAAAAGTGTTACTCATAGTCATTGAAATGTCACTCCTAATTACACTGAAATTATGAAAATGTCACACACAAGCAATCTAAAACCTTGGTTGCTATGCTTGACTTGAGCACAAGAAATCTGTACCACTTTTCTGAGATCAATTCAGGATTTTGCCATCAATGGGTACACATTATCTTCAACCCTGTGGGGCAGCCTTCTGTTGAGAAGGATCCCCAGATGTTGCTTTCTCTTTGACACCCACTTCAAATTGTAGCCTGATATACTAACCATAATAGGGGAGAGAGACATAGGCCTCCCTTATCATTGTACGTTATACCCAGAGAACTGGATGCAGGAGTCTAGTAGAGACATTGATGCTGGGTGGGTGGCAGGGCCATAACGGTCATGAAGATGTCAGTTGCACATAAAAATAATTTAATCTCACCCTTTTAGCTTGGCACATCTTGTGGTAGCTACAATGGTCTGATGAATTTCTAAGGGCTCTATGACCAACAGGACACCCCTACCTTATGCCTCCGTTCATTTGAATAGTGTGGGCAGACAGCCCGCAGAGTTCATTTGCACTGTTGGAGACTGGTATAGCCACTTAACATTGAAGATGAATTCCTGGCTCCGATCATATTGTTCCAGTACTCAAGACAGATAGGGGGTTAACTACTGCTTCTTCTAGTCTCTCTGTAGAGTCTGACAGTAGGTGCAGAAACTTACATACATGGTTCCCTGAGGACCGCCTAGGTACAAATACCAGTGTAGAATGGTGAATCAGTGATGGAATGATCTTATGCAGCATAGTAGCTAATATTTCGGCCAGAATTTTGAGGTCAGTGTGTGAGACAAATTGCCTTGTAGCTCCCACATTCCTTTCCTAGAGGAGCATTGTTCTTATGAATTGATATGAAAGAGGGCCCGAATACCCTGTGGAGTCCACTCCATTAAAGACATTGTATAGCATCTGGGTTAACTGGGTTTTTCACATGTTTAAATCATTTGGTGAGGAAGCCATCTTCTCCTGGAGATTTACTCATAGGCAGCTTTGTGATGGCAATGTTGATCTCCTATAAAGTGATCTCACCCTCGAGCAGGGCTTAGCTTTTCTCTTTAAGAGGGGGAAGATGGATAGATATCAGGAACTCTTCTTCTGAGACTGAGTCATCACTACGGCACAATGTGTATGTTTTCATAAAAGGATGCAAAGGTCTCTTAAGCTCTCCTCAAGGTGGGTAAGAAGTTTGCACAATTCATCATGAATTGCAAGCATAGCTAACTGGAATTCCCTCAGATTTATTTGAAAGGCTAGTATTCGGTCCGCTTTTCTCCCCTTTTATAATGTTTCCTTTTGAACTTCACTTAGGCCTCTTCTGCAGCTAAGGCATAATGGGAATTAGGAGCAAATATCTCACGTTCTATGCAGCGGTTGCAAATGGTTGTGAGATTGGCATTGTACTCCACTGTTGTGGCTACTGTTGTTCCAACCAAAGCCTTTCTGGGGAGAATTTATTTTGTTACTATTGAGTCGCTCAGTTTCAAACTCTGCCAGGTCACTTTTGCCGCTACCCAGAGGATTTTCCTCACTGTCGAATCAGAGGTGATTTGAGAAAGTGTTTTTCGTCTGGTTACCTCAACACTGGTGTTCTCATTGAGTGTGGGGAAGGAGAAATTTGACCTCCATAGATATCAAGTTGAATTGGGGAATGATTCAACTGTGAGTAATATGTCCATGTGAAATGGCAAGGATCGTGCCTTCTAAAAGGAAGTAATCAATACAAGAGTGTATGCATTGCACTTGCAAGAGGAGTGGGTAGTCTTTTTATTTTTACCACCTTTTTATTGAGTTTAAACAAGGTGTAAGCATCAGACAAATACACATCTGACCATGCATCTCTCGATCAACTGAGCCATCTATATAGGCCTTCCAGCATGTCAATACTAGAATTACACCCCTTCCAAGTCCAACCAACACCCTAAGCCTGTCTAACTTACTTTGTCTCCCACTCCCTCCTGGGCTCATCACTGGCCTTATGTACGTACATCTAAATTGTTTCAAACAGGAAAGGACTGGGATTTTCAACTTTCTGGAGAGTGATACCACGATACTGGCACCACGCCACCCATATTTTATAATGTTTAAGAGGGCAGACCCTAGGCTTGTAGATAGACATTTCCAGGCTCATGCAGTGGCTCAGCCCAGTCTTCCATCACGCCAAGGTCTTAGGATTGCATTGTTTCCAAGTCTGGGTAATATCCCTCCATTCCAACAGACTGGATATTCTTTATCTGTAGGATGAGATATATGACGGATATCAATCTAATTGTGGTCCTGCATTAATCACACAAGATCGCCTTATTTGAGGCATTACATTAGTCAGATGAACCTGTGCTGCTATCAGAGCCAGTTAACAGCCTCCTCCAATAATAGTGCATATCTTACCAAATCCGAGAGCAATCTGGACCACTGTGCCAAAAAATTGCATTGCTGGCATTGGGGTGTATATTGACTCAAAAAACATTCGGTGTCTGTCGAGCAGTTCTAAGTTGCCCAAAAAAATCTATCCTCGGTCTTCCCACATCTTCAGAAATATGTGTGGGAGAATTTTACCCAGCAGAATCACCATCCCATCTTCTAGAACAGTTAAGAGCCTGGACTTTGTCATTGGGATCAGGAGTGGTCTGCTTGTTGCTATCAATGCTGCCCTTTCAGTCTTGTTTCAGTTTATCAGCCTCTTTGGGCGGCAGACGTGTCTCCTGCATTACAGCAATGCACACTTTTTTATTGTTTATGTAATTCAGAACATTTTTTCTCTTGACAAATCTAGTCAGACCATTCAAACTTATGGAAATCAGACTTATTGATGTTGTGCGGGGAAGCCTATTAGCTGTCAGGTCAGGTAATCTATTGGATGGCAAAAAGTGAGTGTTGGAGAGCGTGTGGTCGACAGTGCATCAGCACACTTGTGGAAGATATGTGTGGACTGGGCTGTCTACCATGGCCTAGGAATTTAGTGTAGAAATGTAGGGAGGATTCCAACAGCACTAGATAGGAGAAGTGAGTGTCTTCAGGCAATGTGAGTGCTTTGGGTTTGGGTGCACCAGTGATGGTTGATGAATAGAAAAAGACTGCTTTCTCTTAGAGAATCCTAAAGAAAACAAACTATTAAACCTTTGAACCGAGAGCCTTTTCCCTTTTCCACTCCATTAAAGACATTGTATAGCATCTGGGTTAACTGGGTTTTTCACATGTTTAAATCATTTGGTGAGGAAGCCATCTTCTCCTGGAGATTTACTCATAGGCAGCTTTGTGATGGCAATGTTGATCTCCTATAAAGTGATCTCACCCTCGAGCAGGGCTTAGCTTTTCTCTTTAAGAGGGGGAAGATGGATAGATATCAGGAACTCTTCTTCTGAGATTGAGTCATCACTACGGCACGATGTGTATGTTTTCATAAAAGGATGCAAAGGTCTCTTAAGCTCTCCTCAAGGTGGGTAAGAAGTTTGCACAATTCATCATGAATTGCAAGCATAGCTAACTGGAATTCCCTCAGATTTATTTGAAAGGCTAGTATTCGGTCCGCTTTTCTCCCCTTTTATAATGTTTCCTTTTGAACTTCACTTAGGCCTCTTCTGCAGCTAAGGCATAATGGGAATTAGGAGCAAATATCTCACGTTCTATGCAGCGGTTGCAAATGGTTGTGAGATTGGCATTGTACTCCACTGTTGTGGCTACTGTTGTTCCAACCAAAGCCTTTCTGGGGAGAATTTATTTTGTTACTATTGAGTCGCTCAGTTTCAAACTCGGCCAGGTCACTTTTGCCGCTACCCAGAGGATTTTCCTCACTGTCGAATCAGAGGTGATTTGAGAAAGTGTTTTTCGTCTGGTTACCTCAACACTGGTGTTCTCATTGAGTGTGGGGAAGGAGAAATTTGACCTCCATAGATATCAAGTTGAATTGGGGAATGATTCAACTGTGAGTAATATGTCCATGTGAAATGGCAAGGATCGTGCCTTCTAAAAGGAAGTAATCAATACAAGAGTGTATGCATTGCACTTGCAAGAGGAGTGGGTAGTCTTTTTATTTTTACCACCTTTTTATTGAGTTTAAACAAGGTGTAAGCATCAGACAAATACACATCTGACCATGCATCTCTCGATCAACTGAGCCATCTATATAGGCCTTCCAGCATGTCAATACTAGAATTACACCCCTTCCAAGTCCAACCAACACCCTAAGCCTGTCTAACTTACTTTGTCTCCCACTCCCTCCTGGGCTCATCACTGGCCTTATGTACGTACATCTAAATTGTTTCAAACAGGAAAGGACTGGGATTTTCAACTTTCTGGAGAGTGATACCACGATACTGGCACCACGCCACCCATATTTTATAATGTTTAAGAGGGCAGACCCTAGGCTTGTAGATAGACATTTCCAGGCTCATGCAGTGGCTCAGCCCAGTCTTCCATCACGCCAAGGTCTTAGGATTGCATTGTTTCCAAGTCTGGGTAATATCCCTCCATTCCAACAGACTGGATATTCTTTATCTGTAGGATGAGATATATGACGGATATCAATCTAATTGTGGTCCTGCATTAATCACACAAGATCGCCTTATTTGAGGCATTACATTAGTCAGATGAACCTGTGCTGCTATCAGAGCCAGTTAACAGCCTCCTCCAATAATAGTGCATATCTTACCAAATCCGAGAGCAATCTGGACCACTGTGCCAAAAAATTGCATTGCTGGCATTGGGGTGTATATTGACTCAAAAAACATTCGGTGTCTGTCGAGCAGTTCTAAGTTGCCCAAAAAAATCTATCCTCGGTCTTCCCACATCTTCAGAAATATGTGTGGGAGAATTTTACCCAGCAGAATCACCATCCCATCTTCTAGAACAGTTAAGAGCCTGGACTTTGTCATTGGGATCAGGAGTGGTCTGCTTGTTGCTATCAATGCTGCCCTTTCAGTCTTGTTTCAGTTTATCAGCCTCTTTGGGCGGCAGACGTGTCTCCTGCATTACAGCAATGCACACTTTTTTATTGTTTATGTAATTCAGAACATTTTTTCTCTTGACAAATCTAGTCAGACCATTCAAACTTATGGAAATCAGACTTATTGATGTTGTGTGGGGAAGCCTATTAGCTGTCAGGTCAGGTAATCTATTGGATGGCAAAAAGTGAGTGTTGGAGAGCGTGTGGTCGACAGTGCATCAGCACACTTGTGGAAGATATGTGTGGACTGGGCTGTCTACCATGGCCTAGGAATTTAGTGTAGAAATGTAGGGAGGATTCCAACAGCACTAGATAGGAGAAGTGAGTGTCTTCAGGCAATGTGAGTGCTTTGGGTTTGGGTGCACCAGTGATGGTTGATGAATAGAAAAAGACTGCTTTCTCTTAGAGAATCCTAAAGAAAACAAACTATTAAACCTTTGAACCGAGAGCCTTTTCCCATCTCCAGCCTGCCAAGGGATCCCCAGGGATTAGGTTAAGCAAATATACATATTGGTGGGTCCTACAAGAGCAGGGATTATGAAGAGGCTGGTTAAGGGCACTGTAAGGCTATATGGTGCCAGTCAGATAGCTTGTAATGTCCGATGTGTGCTGTGAAGAAGCAGTTAGTAAGTGAGGTGGAAAGCTGTCACTGCAGGACTATCCTACACCATATCTAGTAAGGAAGCTGAGGACAAAGTAGCACACTAGTAACACAAGAATCCACAATTCAGCTGTGTGGGAAAGAACTTTCAAATCTCACTTAATGGTTCCCATATATAGCTTCAAGTGCATAGGATTGGCCATGTCTACCTAAAATTAACATTTTCAAGCCTGAAGTACTTCCCACCTTTACGTAGCTCACGATTACCACTTTTGGTGATATCAGCGAATTCATGATGATATCTGTGGATGGATTGATGTCTCTATAGAGTAATCTTTCAGCGGGGAACCAAATGTGTCTGTGTCCTGAATGAGGGATTTTAACCCCTGTTGATACTTTCAAAGTATGAATGCCTTTGTCATTGGCCATAGCCCAACCCTGCTTGTGGTCATGTGGGCATCCTGATGCTCTTCTTGTTGGATATGGTCTCAGACTTGTCCCATTTCCATTGAACTGGTGTACCTCCATTGGCAGTGGTACAATGAAATCTAGCAAGTCCGCTAGGTCATCAGCAGGTTCTAAGAACGTTGAGATTTTTCATCAATGATTATGATCATGACCTCAGGGTTCAGGAGTCTGAATTTTATGTTTTTCTGTCAGGGGTGCAACGCAAGGAATTTCTTTCTCTTGACAGCGTTTAGTGAGAGCAGTCGCCAGTCTCATATGCATGATTCACCCTAGGGGAAAGAACATTCATGTTTCTTGGCAGCCTGTAGTATTGTTTGGATATGCTTGTGGTGCAGCAGGCATGCAGTGATAGGTTTCGGGTTATTTTCTGATGTTTCCTGGTTCAAAGACTTTGTGCTATATCGAAACTGAGAGGTCCATGGAATTGAAGATTCATTCAACGGGGCACAAAGTGCTTCAATAATGCAGTCCTGTCGTCCTTCTCCACCTCCTCTGTGACCTCATACTGAAGAATAGTGTATTTTAAAGCAGTATTATAGGGCTTTGATTTGTGCTACAGCTGTCATACCTCTGAGCCCTAGTCCAGTTGGGAGCGCACGTGGCACTCTTAAGCCTTTTAGTTTTCTGTCACTAAGGTCCGTATATCTATGCAGAGAGGCAAGGTGGGACCAAAAGTATTTGATCGCCCAAGATACCTCAGCCAGAGTGGAATCAAACACACTCCCCTTCTTGCTGTCTGCGGTGTTGAGTATAACTTTTGGTATTTATGACTAGTGTTGCTGTGCTTGGAGCGTCTCACCAGAAAGGGCATTTGAGAAAAGTAGTTTTTCTGATGACCTTGAGGAAAACACATAGACCCTTGCACGACAATTCGGAGTGATCGACCCAGCCTTCCAAATGTGGGCTTGCAGTGATCAGGTAGGTGGCCCAAGTGTGAAACAGACAGTATCTTTAGAGGAGGATTCCTGTATGAGGATGCTGTTGTACAACAGAAGGTGCCTGACCCATCTATGTATCCGGTGATATTCCAAGGGTATAAGTTGTGGCTGAGATACTTAAGATTCAAGCGATAGTAGATTGAATTGGTAGTGATCTACAGAGTGTTCCCCTTTCGGGCATTGTGTAGACAGAGAGAGCAGCCCTGAAATGAAGACCGAGCATGCAGTCTGACCGGAAAACATGCTCTCCCACTGGGGTGATTTGAAGGCAGCCAATGGATATGATACAGTCAGCTTCCCCATGGGGTATTGAGAGCTTGTAGGATTGTGCTTATCTTGTCCTGAACATGTGTTGGTCCATGGGGGGGCTAATGCACAGCACCCTGTGCTCTAACGAAGCAACTGCATCCATTGTTCTGTTGATGAGTAGAGTATAAAGCTGTGTTTAAAGGAGTACCCACTGCTTCACTGATGCCAGGCTGTGAGAGCCTTGGGGCAGTAGGCAAAGAGTCCTAGACATCATGCACTTTGCATGTGTAATATTTACTCTCTGAGTACGTACTCCATTCTTTCTATACCATATGGAGATCTGCCCTTATTTCATGGCTACAAGTAGTTTGTGCTATAAATAGCCTATTGAGGGCCTCTGTGTGTGGGACTCGAGGCCCACCTAATTGAAAGACTACCGACCATCCAGAACACCGCAGCAATACTCATCCTGGTTCTCACTTGTTGTACCCACATCACCCCACCTCAAAAAACTCCACTTGCTCCCGATTCAGAAGAGATGCCAGTTTAAGCTTCTCACTCATGTGTTCAATGCCCTGCACAGCTTCAGACCGGCCTGCATGAACCACCTTTGGAGATTCCACAAACCCTCCAGACACCTCCAAAGCTTGGAACGGCCGTCCCCTGCACCCTGTGACTGCCTAACTCTACAAGGATGCTGAAAACTTGGCTCTTCGACTGAGACCCTGAACCCTGCCAGCGCCTGGATACCATCAGTGACTGATTAAAATGAGTCCACCTAATGCCAACTAGATGGTCACTTTACTGCCTGTCCTAGTTCCTGACAGTATATCGCCTTAAGTTTTCAGCTTCACACCTTTTGGGAGCCAGCATCTCCCCTGTTCCCAGTTGGTGGACTGTATGTGAACGCATCATGCTCCACATCTGCTGCAGGGCTTAACTGTATTCTGATGGGGCCACGCCTCATCCACAGCAGGATCACAAATGCTCCCATCGGTCCAGCCAGAAGAAAGGGAATAATTGTCGCAACTTCAACCTCCAGCCTTGTACATTGCCTCTGCCACACTGGTCCCCATAATAGAGTGTCCCCCTCCCCTTTGAGTCACGGACTACAGAGTCCGCAGGTAGGCCTCCCTTTCAAGAGGAGTAAAGGCTTATGTGGGACAGGCTACGGATCCCCTCACACAGGATGTCAGTTTTTCCTTTGAAGAGGAGAGCTCAGACAGCCTTGATGCCTCGGAGAAGGGACATAGAGAATGATTTACCAACATCAAGGACACTTTTTAAATGTAAAAGTTTGAAGGACATAATATTGCTGAAAGCGATAAGCAAACCTATTTCCAAGGTAATAAAACTTCCAAACCAAAAAATGGAGACAATGCCTTCTGGCTTGAAAGAAAGTCGTCAGCGAGAAAGAACTTGAAAAGAATTACTTGCCCTAAAATTCAGAAGGAGAAAACCACACCAGTGACCAGATCTCCAGAAGACTATCAAGGCATGATGTTGAAAAGATATATTGTTCTTTGGCATCACAATGCACAGAAGATGATTTGAAGCAACTGCAATTCTGTAGACAAAAAATCTTTTAATGATGCCTTAAAGTATTTTAGGATTACTAAAAAGTCAGGGCATAAAAGCCAAAGAAAAGACACATAGCAGTAGCACTATCACTGTATACACAAAGAAGAAAATGAAGCTCGTAGATATGATGCAAACTAGCCAGAGGGACATGAAGATTCCTTGCATGTAAAAATGGATGGGGGAATAATATTTAAGATTTGAGTTATAGAATCACCACAAATAGAAATTGATTCTTACAATATTCGACTATCTCCTCCGGATGTTTTTGCAATCTTCCAGAGCAAAAGTATTAGCAGTGATGTTTCTTCTTCAAATAATAAATCCCATGTAAAGATGTCACCAGTTTCAACCAATGATATTGTCCATGACTGTACTAAATGGTAAAGCAAGTCACTTCAGTAATACCTGAAGACCCATTATTCAGCCATCTGCTTATTGGATCCAAAATCGTCTTTTCAAAAACAAAACTTATGCCAGGGCCAGTAAACCTGGTTTGACGTTGGTTGTAATCCCACAAATGCCCTAGTATGTAACAACAATTTGAAAATCCCTTTTTCACCATTGGGTTTAGAAACAACCAGATAGTTACTGCAGAAATTTCTTTTGGTTCTGACTGTCCACAGTGGAAGACCACCAAGTTGGTTCTGAGTTATGAATATAACAAAAGAACATCTACTCTGGTTTAGAAAATGTGGATTCAAGAGTGGAAAATAATATCTAACACATGTTTATACCTACCTTCACAAGCAGCTGGCACAGCCAGCAGGCTGTTCAGCACTGGGTCAGTGTTGTGTAGGCATACAGGGTAGGAACCTTCAAATGGAGAACATTTGGTCATGTCATCAGTTGATGATTCCTCAAGAAAGTAAATGCCACAGCCTTTGATGATCTTTGCTGTTTGGAGAGACGGTAGATATGTGGTTGAAACGCTTCAAGGAAAGACAGGCCACAGTGCATTCCCTAGGCCTGTGCAGTCTGACACACCAGGGACCTTAGCAATTTCTCCACTTTTGTGGCTTCTCCAGAGGTTTGGTGCAAGGGCAACACCATAGCCTACTTCTTCCACAACAGGCATCCCATCCCTTTTGAAAGTCAGGGAGGGAATCAAGCACTCAGACACAAGGCCACCAGGGGAAGCAAGCATCACAGTTTCTCACCCTTGAGGCATCAGCCTCCAAAGCACCAAAGTTGGCCCTTAGCAGAATTCAACCACCCTGTTGGAGGCAGGTTCAAACTTTTCCTGCAGGGGTGGCAAAATATTATATATGACAGGTGCGTCCTTCCGATTGTTCACTGAAGCTATACCCTGCCATTCCTTTTTGACCCACCACATCTTCCATAAATAGAGTATGTTTCAGAGGAGCACCTGTTCATCTTGATCCAAGAAGTGTAGGTGCTTTTGACCAAAGATTCCTTATGGAGGTTCAAGGCCCAGAAATAGGGTTTGGATGATATTCCTGTTATTTCCTTTTACCAAAGAAGGATGGAAGGCATTCATCCTATTTTAGATCTTTGCCCTCCAAACACATTCTAGCTAGATCTTTCACTGCCACAGAGAACTCGGTTTGAAAACCTTTGCACACTGGAGACCCCAAGAAGTCTGTTTCTCGGAAATGCAGTCAGGATATAGTGGGGCACGAGACTCCTGCATGCTTTTCTGTCAATGCCTTTTCTGCCCTGATTTCTGAAGAAGAGGACTACTCCTCTTTCTGCTCCATTGCGCATGGTCGTCGACTCCATCTTAGATTGTTTTCTTTCCGCCATCGGGTTCGGACTTGTTCCTTTTCGCTCCGTGTTTCGGTTTGGAAAGTTAGTTAAAATCTCGGAAAATTCGAAGGTATTGTTTGCGTTCGGTATCGGGTTAGTTACAACAGATCGACACCGAATTTTGAAGAGCTCTGGTGGCCCTTCGGAGTTTTCAATTCCCCAGCGGGGCCTGGTCGGCCCGACCACGTGCGTCTTCAAGGCTAATGGAACGGACCCCATTCCGCTTCTGCCCCGAATGTCACAACAAGTATCCTTATACAGATCAGCATCTGGTCTGTAATTTGTGTTTGTCTTCAGAACACAAAGAGGATACCTGTGAGGCCTGTCGAGCGTTTTGGTCGAGGAAGACGTTAAGAGACCGAAGAGCAAGAAGACTGCAAATGGCGTTGGCGCCGACAGGACAACGACACTTGGAGGAAGAGGAAGAAACCTTCTCCATCGCAGATTCGGACTCTGACGAGGTCGATCCCGAACAGACGCCGAAAACCGTGAGTAAGACGTCACAACACAAAACTCACGGAAAAACCGCTAAAGCCCAGGGGACGCCACCGCCAGCAGGCCATGGCTTAACCCGAAAAATAGGTGACCGACCCTCGGCACCGAAAAAGGGCATGCATGTGTCGAAGTCATTCGACTCCGGTCGAGATACCGGCACAGAGCAGACTCGACCCCGAGACACCGGGTCAGAGCAATCTCGACACCGAGAGGGCGGCACCGAAATGAGTCAGCATCGAGAGATCACGCCAAAAATAAAAAAAGTGTCTTCGGAGCCGAAAAAGACTGCCGAAAAAGTTTCCATACCGAAACATCCGGCCTCGGAACCGAAATCGAGTTCCTACACCGAGGAACAGGGCCTGTCCTCACAGATGCAAGGACACAGATTCGGACAGGAACTAGAGGCAGTGGAGCCAGATTACACTCAAAGAAGGCTCCACATTCAAAAGGACACAGGGAAGGTCAGTACTCTCCCTCCAATACGAATGAAAAGAAAACTTGCCTTCCAAGAAAAAGACAAGCAGCCACAGGCAAAGGTGGCAAGACAAGTGACTCCGCCACCATCTCCACAACGCTCACCACAAATATCACCAGTAGCCACTCCACCAATGATGCAGTCCCCAACTCACACAGGGATGAGTCAGGATGATCCCGACGCATGGGATCTTTATGATGCGCCTGTGTCTGATAACAGTCCCAACTGTTATCCAGCGAGACCGTCACCACCTGAGGACAGCACTGCCTACACACAGGTGGTGTCAAGAGCAGCTGCGTTTCATAATGTCACCCTGCACGCAGAACCTATAGAGGATGACTTTGTCTTTAATACACTGTCGTCTACACATAGCCAGTACCAAAGTCTCCCTGTTACCAGGAATGCTCAAACACTCCAAACAAGTGTTTCAGGAGCCTGTGAAGGGCAGGGCCATAACTCCAAGGGTGGAGAAAAAGTACAAAGCGCCACCAACAGACCCTGTGTACATCCCGCAACAATTAACACCAGACTCAGTGGTAGTAGGGGCAGCTCGTAAAAGGGCGAACTCACACACCTCAGGAGATGCCCCACCTCCGGACAAAGAAAGTCGCAAGTTCGCTGCGGGGAAAAGGGTTGCGGCACAGGCAGCCAACCAATGGCGCATTGCCAACTCACAGGCATTGCTGGCTAGATATGATAGGGCTCATTGGGACGAAATGCAACATTTCATAGAACACCTGCCCAAAGAGTTCCAAAAAAGAGCACAACAAGTGGTGGAGGAAGGCCAGAGTATCTCGAACAATCAGATACTTTCAGCAATGGATGTAGCCGACACAGCTGCTAGGACTGTAAATACAGCAGTGACCATACGGAGGCACGCATGGCTAAGAACCTCGGGATTCAAGCCGGAAATACAACAAGCGGTCCTGAATATGCCTTTTAACGGACAGCAATTGTTTGGGCCGGAGGTGGACACTGCCATAGAAAAACTTTAAAAAGACACAGATACGGCCAAAGCCATGGGCGCACTCTACTCCCCACAGAGCAGAGGCACATTTCAGATATAACATTTTTGAGGGGGGTTTCGGGGACAGAGCACAGAACCATCACAAACAAGACCCACTTATCAAAGTCAGTATCAGCGGGGAAGTGTTAGGGGACAATACAGAGGAGGACAGTTCCCAAAGAGTAGAGGGAAGTTCCAGAGCCCCAAAACTCCACAAAATAAACAGTGACTTCAACGTCACAAATCCCCAATACATAACACCAGTGGGGGGGGAGACTAACCAAGTTCTACAAACACTGGAAAGAAATAACAGACATGTGGGTCCTAGCCATTATCCAGCATGGTTATTGCATAGAATTTCTCCAATTCCCTCCAAATGTCCCACCGACAACACACAACATGTCCAAACAACACATGGATCTCTTACAACTGGAGGTCCAAGTGTTGTTGCAAAAAGATGCAATAGAACTGGTACCAATTCATCAGAAATGAACAGGAGTTTACTCCCTGTACTTTCTCATACCCAAAAAAGACAAAACTCTAAGACCTATACTAGATCTCAGAACATTAAACATATACATCAAATCAGATCACTTTCACATGGGCACATTGCAAGACGTGATCCCATTGCTCAAACAACAAGACTACATGACAACACTAGACCTCAAGGATGCGTATTTCCATATACCTATACATCCTTCCCACAGAAAGTACTTAAGGTTTGTAATCCAAGGGGTACATTACCAGTTCAAAGTGTTGCCATTCGGGATAACAACAGCGCCAAGAGTTTTTACAAAATGCCTGGCAGTAGTGGCAGCTCATATCAGAAGACAGCAAATACATGTGTTCCCGCACCTAGACGATTGGTTAATCAAAACCAATACGCTAGAACGGTGTTCACAATACACAAAGTATGTCATAGAAACCCTTCACAAGCTAGGTTTCTCACTCAACTACAACAAATCACACCTACAGCCGTGTCAAATACAACAATACTTAGGAGCAACAATCAACACAACAGAAGGGATTGCCACTCCAAGTCCACAAAGGGTACAGGCATTTCAAAACGTAATACAAGCCATGCACCCAAAACAAAATCTACAGGTAAAATTAGTGATGAAACTACTAGGCATGATGTCCTCATGCATAGCCATTGTCCCAAACGCAAGATTGCACATGCGGCCCTTACAACAGTGCCTAGCATCACAATGGTCACAAGCACAGGGTCAACTTCAAGATCTAGTGTTGATAGACCGCCAAACATACACCTCGCTTCAATGGTGGAACACTATAAATTTAAACAAAGGGCGGCCTTTTCAAGACCCAGTGCCTCAATACGTAATCACAACGGATGCCTCCATGATAGGGTGGGGAGCACACCTCAACCAACACAGCATCCAAGGGCAAGGGGACACTCAGCAGAGACAGTTTCACATAAATCACTTAGAACTCCTAGCAGTATTTCTAGCGCTGAAAGCATTTCAACCTATAATAACCCACAAACACATTCTTGTCAAAACAGACAACATGACAACGATATATTATCTGAACAAACAGGGAGGGACACACTCGACACAGTTGTGTCTCTTGGCACAGAAAATATGGCATTGGGCGATTCACAACCACATTCGTCTAATAGCGCAGTTCATACCTGGAATTCAAAACCAGTTAGCAGACAATCTCTCTCGGGATCATCAACAGATCCACGAATGGGAAATTCATCCCCAAATACTAAAGACTTACTTCCAAAGGTGGGGGACACCGCAAATAGACCTATTTGCAACAAAAGAAAACGCAAAATGCCAAAACTTCGCGTCCAGGTACCCACAGGCTCACTCTCAGGGCAATGCGTTATGGATGAATTGGTCAGGGATATTTGCATACACTTTTCCCCCTCTCCCACCCCTTCCATATCTAGTAAACAAATTGAGTCAAAACAAACTCAAACTCATACTAATAGCACCAACTTGGGCACGACAACCTTGGTACACAACACTACTAGACCTCTCAGTAGTGCCCCATATCAAACTACCAAACAGACCAGATCTGTTAACTCAACACAAACAACAGATCAGACACCCAAATCCAGCATCGCTGAATCTAGCAATTTGGCTCCTGAAGTCTTAGAATTTGGGCATCTAGACCTTACACAGGAATGTATGGAGGTCATAAAACAAGCTAGAAAACCAACCACAAGGCATTGCTATGCAAATAAGTGGAAAAGATTTGTTTATTACTGCCATAATAATCAAATTCAACCATTACACACATCTGCTAAAAACATCGTAAGCTACCTACTACACTTACAAAAGTCAAAATTAGCTTTCTCATCCATTAAAATACATCTCACCGCAATTTCAGCTTATCTGGAAATTACGCATTCAACTTCATTATTCAGGGTCCCAGTCATAAAAGCATTTATGGAGGGTCTGAAAAGAATTATCCCACCAAGAACACCACCAGTTCCTTCGTGGAATCTCAACATTGTCTTAACACGACTTATGCGTCCACCTTTTGAACCCATGCATTCATGTGAGATACAGTACTTAACATGGAAAGTAGCATTTCTAATAGCTATCACATCTCTCAGAAGAGTAAGTGAGATACAAGCATTTACTATACAAGAACCTTTTATTCAGATACATAAACATAAAGTAGTTCTACGAACAAATCCTAAATTCTTACCTAAGGTCATATCACCGTTCCACTTAAATCAAACAGTGGAACTCCCAGTATTCTTTCCAGAACCAGATTCTGTAGCTGAGAGAGCATTACATACATTAGACATTGAAAGGGCACTAATGTACTACATAGATAGAACAAAACAAATTCGCAAAACAAAACAATTGTTTGTTGCATTCCAAAAACCTCATATAGGGAATCCAATATCCAAACAAGGCATGGCCAGATGGATAGTTAAATATATTCAAACCTGTTATATAAAAGCAAAAAGAGAACTGCCTATTACACCAAAGGCACACTCAACTAGAAAGAAAGGTGCTACCATGGCCTTTCTAGGAAACATACCAATGACTGAAATCTGTAAGGCAGCCACATGGTCTACGCCTCATACATTTACCAAGCATTACTGCGTGGATGTGTTAACAACACAGCAAGCCACAGAAGGACAAGCAGTATTACGGACTTTATTTCAAACAACTTCAACTCCTACAGGCTGAACCACCGCTTTTGGGGAGATAACTGCTTAATAGTCTATGCACAGCATGTGTATCTGCAGCTACACATGCCATCGAACGGAAAATGTCACTTACCCAGTGTACATCTGTTCGTGGCATGAGACGCTGCAGATTCACATGCGCCCTCCCACCTCCCCGGGAGCCTGTAGCCGTTTTAAGTTGAGAAAAATTAGACTTGTACATTTGTAAATTTGTAAATATATCGCTTTTAAACACATTATGTACATACAGATTTACTCCATTGCATGGGCACTATTAATAGATACACAACTCCTACCTCACCCTCTGCGGGGAAAACAATCTAAGATGGAGTCGACGCCCATGCGCAATGGAGCCGAAAGAGGAGGAGTCCCTCGATCTCGTGACTCGAAAAAGACTTCTTCAAAGAAAAACAACTTGTAACTCTCAGAGCCCAACACTAGATGGCGGGATGTGCACAGCATGTGAATCTGCAGCGTCTCATGCCACGAACAGATGTACACTGGGTAAGTGACATTTTCCATATAGGTTGAACAGATGCAGTTAACTGCACTTGATCTTCCCCCTAAGGTTGTGTATGTCATATTTTTCGCCAGGTGTCCCTTTCCAAAGTCTGTCTATAAAAGGCACTTGGACAGGTTTACAGTCCATTTGGCATCTGCAGAACAGACCAGTTACAGGCCATACTGTTGGATGTCTTATTGTTTTGTTTATCTCTGACCCAACAAGACCCTTTCAGCCTTTTTACATTTGCCAAACTAGTCATCCATGTTCAAATCACCTGACTCATATGTTTACTCCCAGACCCTTTGTGATTTCACTGTGAGATCACAGTTTGGTCCTCACTTTCCTCATGCGCTCTCCCTTTGAACAAATGGACAGCTTTCCACTATGTCTCCTGACTCAAAAGACTGTGTTCTTGGTCACTGTAACGTTGACTCAACACATGAGTGAGCTTCAAGCTCTCATTCCAGCTGCCTTACTCCTGGCCTCACTCCACCTTTTTTCCCCAGATAAAGTGGTGTTGATGGCCAAAGTGCATGTTTGCCCAACATTGTGACTGCTTTTCACGTTAGGCAACCATCTATTTACCAGCATTCTTTGCTCTGCCTCACCTCTCGAAAGAGGAAGACTTTATTGATTGGACCCCAGAAAAACTTTGACTTTTATATCGATTGACCCAAAATGTGACTTCCAGAGGTGCAGAAAGATAAGGTGGTGAAGAAAAGGACTCGGTCAAGGTTGATAGTCTTCTGCATTAAGATATGCTACACACAAGTGGTGTCCAGAAGGACTTAGAGGGTCATTCTGACCCTGGCGGGCGGCGGGAACCGCCAAATAGCCGCTCCGCGGTCAGAAGACCGCGGATGCCATTCTGGCTTTCCCGCTGGGCCGGCGGGCGACCGCCAAAAGAGCGCCCGCCGGCCCAGCGGGAAAGGCCCTGCAACAAGGAAGCCGGCTCCGAATGGAGCCGGCGGAGTTGCAGGGGTGCGACGGGTGCAGTTGCACCCGTCATGATTTTCACTGTCTGCTAAGCAGACAGTGAAAATTTTTATGGGGCCCTGTTAGGGGGCCCCTGCACTGCCCATGCCAATGGCATGGGCAGTGCAGGGGCCCCCGGGGGCCCCACGACACCCGTTCCCGCCATCCTGTTCCTGGCGGTAAAAACCGCCAGAAACAGGATGGCGGGAAGGGGGTCGGAACCATGGAGATTCAGCCCATGCAGGGGAAATCCGGCGGGAAACCGCCGGATCCCCTTTTCTGACCGAGGCTTTACCACCGCGGTCAGAATGGGCTGGGAAGCACCGCCAGCCTGTTGGCGGTGCTTCCGTGGTCCCCGGCCCTGGCGGTCTTGGACCGCCAGGGTCGGAATGACCCCCTTAGTGTCCTTTCCACCATTGTCAAGGCTACTACCCCTGTGCTGGCAGGAAAAGTGGCCTGTACTTGGCATCTGACAGGCTGCACGCACACACTCGCTCACCACTATCACTTTGAAAGTCAGGTCTGATGGGAAGGGCATTGGTTAGAAGTAGCTATCAGGAGAACAAGTTATTTACCTTTGGTAGTTACCTTTAGAAATACACTGTTTAATGGCATGTGTGGCTGTAGATACACATGCTCTGCATACTCCTGCCATATAGTGTTGGGCCAAGATGTGTGCAGGTTGTTTTTCTTCAAAGAAGTTTCTTGAGTCATGAGGTAGTCATTCCTCTTGGTGATAATGCACATGGGCATCGACTACCATAGTTAGATTGTTTTCTTTCCTCCATTGGGTTCAGACGTGTTCTTCAGTGCTCCGGTTCAAGAGAGTTTTCGTGCTCCCTTCGGTCCGTTGATAACATCTGTTGGTATTGTTTTCGTTCACGTTTTACTTTTGCCCTTCGAAAACAGAAGACAATTGTCACCCGTCGATTTGACTTTCTCCACTTGCGGCCTTCCAGGCTTCTTTCTCTTCTCATCTGATTCGAACAACAATGCTCTGCTAATGGAATGGACTCCATTTCGGTTGTGGCTCCTGCTGCCAAATCGACCTCCATCAGGTTTGCAACCTGTGTTTGTCTCCCAACCACAACAAGGAAAACTCTGAGGCCTGTCAATCTTTTCGGTAGAAGACGTTGCAGGATTGTTGGGCATATGGGAAAGAAATGTAGCGCAAAGACCTGGAAGAAACACTAGACAACATTGGTCACCACAGTGTCGAACAAGAGGAAGAACTGCAGGTGGCCATGGCAGCAGAGGAAGATGTTTTTTCCAGACCAGACTCCAAACCTGACTCAGAAATTGAGCTCTTCTTTCAGGACAGCGCACAGTAAGCCCATGTCCAGCCCACCAAGAGACATTCGGTTCCAACCAAAATTACGGCTTCCCGGTCACCACTGCCTACAGACCATCGTTGGCACCTGCCATCTGCTAAGGATGCCCTGCCCTCGGGACCAGCGCTGAAAGCCAAGACGAAATCTCCCATTGCCGTACCGAGTCGACCAGTCTTGGTGCTGAGCCGACTATCTGCCTCATCGGCTGCGAGCACCCCAGCTTCCACCACTTCGGCTCCGACCACATCAGCACTAAAACAAAGACCTACTTTGGCATCAAATTCTTCCATTTTGGCACCAGAGTCGATCCTAGAGACTATGACGGAGAGGCTCAGTTCGAAACAAAAGAAGATTCACATTCAGCCCTGTAACAGGCACATTTTGGAAAAGGCAGTGAAGTTAACGCCTACTACATCAAGGTGCCAGCTTTCTTTCGAGGAGGCCATTGATCTACCTGAACCTCTTAAAAAGGACATTCCCACCAGTCCTCTGCAGCCATCTTTGCCTGCGTCTCCACCTCCTCAACCTCTCTCACCACCACCACTTCCTTCATCACATCACTCACTCACTGATTTAGGTGATGCTACTCCACAGTGTTCCACGCAATCTCACATCGGGGATCAGGGAGGGGGAGATGAAGTTGATCAGCCACTTACAGATCCAGGGGACATGTGATATTGACCCCAGTGAAGCTACCGACCCAGACCTCTACCCAGCGGAGTCATCACCCCCGGATGATGCAACATCCTTCCAGGAACTTGTAGCTATGGCAGCTGCATATCATCGGGTCCCCTTACACAAAGACCCTATATAGGATGATTTTCTCTTTGAGATGCTTTCTTCTACCACTAGGACGGGCCAGTGTTTTCCCATGTTAAAAGGGAAGCCCCATCACGCAGATGAGATCTTTAAAGATGCAGTATGCACCTTTATTATTACACCAAGGGTGGATAAAAAATACAAAACTGCACCCTTAGACCCTCCCTACATCAAGACCCAACTCCCTGGTAGTATCTAGTGCCCGTAAGAGGGCTAATTCTCAAACAACAGACACCCCTCCACCTGATAAGGAGTCTAAACTCATTGATGTATTAGGTAGCACTGGCAGTACATGCAGCCAACCACTGACAAATTGCCAACAATCAAAGCTGTTGGCAAGGGACGACAGAGCCCACTGGGATGAAATGATGGAACCTCCTCCAACATCTCCCAGAAGGGTACAAGAAAAAAGGCCACCAAATGGCTCAAGAGGGTAAAGTGTTCTCCAGCAACTCGATCAGATGTGCTCTTGATGCAGCGGACACAGCTGACTGGGGCATAAATACAAGCATGCTATTCCGTAGACACACCTGGCTATGTGTATCTGACTTTAAGCCAGAAGTACAGCAGACACTTTTGAATGCCCCCGTTGACCAACAACATATCTTTGGTCCCCAGGTGGATCAAACTTAAGTAATAATGAAGAAAGGTACAGCAGATGCCAAATCCATGGGGGCACTTCAGAGTCCCACTCCTCTTGGCTCCTCTCAGCATCACACCTACAAATAGGTCACCAAAGCAACATCATGAGATGCCTCTACTTCCTCTTACAGGCAACATTTTCAATCCTCTCCTTCACGTGGATATTACTGAGACACATATAGCGGAAGCAACTCAAAAGGTCATGGAAAGGGTGCCTCCACTCACTCCATGCCATTCACCTACAAACAGTGACTCTCTTCTCATGCCCCCAAACTATCTAACACCTGTCGAGGATGTCTACAGCTTTTCTTCCCCACTTGGAAAACCATAATAGACCAATGGGTGTTGGACCTTGTCCAACATGGTTATTGTCTGAAGCTCATGAAAACACCTCCAAACATCCCACCTTGCAAAAAACTATTGATAGAACATTTCAATTTCCTAAAACAAGAACTACAGGCTCTTCACAAAGGGGCCATAGAGTGTGTTCCTCTTCTTCAGCAAGACACAGAACTATACTAACTATACTTTCTAGTTCCCAAAAGAGATGGATCACTTCAGCCTATTTCAGACCTCAGGCTGCTAAATTGTTACATCCTGTCAGAACACTTTCATACAGTAACTCTCCAGGATGTGATCCCTCTGCTACAACAAGGTAACTTTGTCTGTACTTAAATCTGGACGTAAAAGTCGCTTACTTTCACATAGCAATTTATACAGCTCACCGCAAATACATCAGGTTTGTTATATAGGGAAAACATTACCAGTTCAAAGTGCTCCCATTCGGAGTCACTACCGCACCTCGTGTGTTCACCAAATGTCTGGCGGCAGTTGCAGCGCTTCTGCGCAGACAAAGCATTCATGTCTTCCAATGTCTGGACGACTGGCTCATCAAAGCCAGTACACTTCTATTGTGCCTGCAACACACCCAGACCACTCTACACCTTCATCAACTGAGGTTTACCATCAACATACAGAAATCACACCTTCATCCTTCACAGATTCAGCCGGATCTAGGGGATATCCTCAACACACAGCTGGGGTTAGCTTATCCGAATGCAGTCAGGGTTCAGAACATCACAACCCTCCTGCAACAGGACATCACAACCCTCCTGCAACAGGTTCATCCAATCAACGCAGAACAGTTAAGAGCCTTTTAGGCATGATGGCATCTTGCATTGCAACAGTACTACATGCAAGACTTCATATGCACCTTCTACAGAAATGTCTGGTGAGTCAGTGGTTTCAGTCACAAGGTCAGTTACAAGATCTGGTGTTGGTAGACAGCCACAGTCATCACTCTCTGCAGTGGTAGAACACATCAAAAGAGCGGCCGTTCCTCGACCCTGTTCCCTGGATCATTCTCACAGTATACTTGTCCTTCACAGGATGAGATGCTCATCTACAGGACCTCACAAACCAGGGATTCTGGGACTCTAAATACCAAGTTCTACACATCAACTACCTAGATTATCAAGCCATTCATCTGGCACTCAAACCCTTCCTAGTTCTTCAGAAAGACAGGGTTGTCTTGGTCCGGACAGAAAGACAACACAACAGCTATGGTTTATCTACAGAAACAGGGAGGGCGGGAAGAAGTGCAAAGGGGGGGGACACTTTCTACAGTTATCAAGCCTATCTCAGACGATTAGGCATTGGGCAGTATGTCACCACATTCACCTGTTAGTGGATCACCTCCTGGGTATGAACAACGACTTTGCTGACCTCCTCACAGGTAACAAGTCAACAAATGGGAACTCCACCACCGATCTTCCCATACGTTCACAAGGGGGGGTTTCCACATACAGAGCTGTTCTCAACCGCAGACAGCGCAAAATGCCCACACTTCGCCTCCAGGCCCCCCCCCCCCTCCCCCCCACCCACCCACCCAAAGGCATTTCACTTTAGATGAATTGGTCAGGGAAATTTGCCTACACTTTTCCACCTCTCCCTCTTCTTCTGTTTGTGATTCACAAGCTCAGGCAAACTTCTCTCACCCTCATTCTAATAGCTCCCAATTGGGTTCAGCAACCATGGTTCACCACACTACTCGAGCTCTCTGGAGTGCCCCACAAGAAGCGTCCCCTCAACCCGGATCTTCTCACTCCGAATCATGGAGAAATCAGGCTTCCAAATCCATTGGAACTCAACCTTGCAATTTGGTTCCTGAAGTCAAAGAATTGGGATTCTTAAATCTTCCTCCAGAATGCATGGCCATTCTCAAGGAGGCGCATAAGCCCACAACCAGAGCATGTTATGCTGTTAAGTGGAAAATATTTATTTTCTGCTGTTGTGAAATACACATTGATGCCTTCAATGCAACTGTTCAAAATATTGTCTGCTATTTACTTCATTTGCAGACCTCTGGTCTAGTGTACAGTTCAATACGCCTACATCTAGCCGCTGTAGCTGCCTACCTGCAAAACAGACATGTATCATTGTTTAAAGTACCAGTTAAGGCATTCATGGAAGGCCTTAAAGGAGTAATTCCACCCAGGGCTGCCCCTGCATGTGCTTGGAATCTGTACATTGTACTTACTAGACTAATGGGTCCACCATTTGAATATTTGCATAACTTCAGTTTCTATCATGGAGGGTAGCCTTTTTAGTAGCAAACAGTTCTCTAAGATGTGTTAGTGAGCTCCAGCCACCAGCCTTGGAAAAACCTTTCTTCCAACTACACAGAGATAGAGTAGTCCTTCAAACTAACCCAAAGTTCCTTCCAAAGGTAGTTTCTGCTTTCCACCTAAACAAGTCAGTTGAATTACCGGTTTTCTTTCCGCAACCTGATTCAGTTGCAGAAAGGGCCCTTCATACACTTGATGTAAAAAGAGATTTCATGTACTATATTACCAGAACTGAAGAATTTCGTAAAGCCAAGCAACTCTGTGTTGCCTTTACGCAACCTCACACAGATAAGCCGATATCTAAATCGGGCATTTCAGCATGCGTAATTAAATGTATTCAAACTTATGTCAAAGCTAAAAGAACTTTGCCCACACCTCCTAGAGTGTACACTACCCGTAAGAAAGGAAGGAACATCTGTCTTTCCTGAGCAATATACCAATAGCTAAAATGTGTAACGCAGCTACATGGTCATCTCCACTCACTTTCACTAAACACTACTTTGTGGAAATATTAGCAAATGTAGGGCAGGCAGTTTTACGTACCCTTTTTCAAACAACCGCAACACCCAAAGGTTAGCCACCGCTCTCTGAAGGGCACTGTTTTGCAGTCTGTGCAGAGCATGTGTATCTACTGCCACACATGCCATCGAACAGATCATGTTGCTTACCCTGTAAGCATCTGTTTGTGACAAGTAATGCTGTTGATTCACATGCACCCGCCCTCCTCTCAGGACACCTGTGGCTGTTGCAGTATCTTCCTATACTTTCATATGCATGGACATTTCTTTCTAACACTTACTCAAACTCCATTCTCACCCAAATGTAGAAACAATCTAACAATGGAGTTGATGCCCATGCACATTATTACAGAGAGCTTGAGTTATGCAGCATGAATCCTTTTCTTGATTCACATGCTGTGTGTTATTCCGCCATTTAGTGGTTGGGTCTCGAATAGTTTGTTTTTCCCTTTTTCTTCTTCTTTTTTGGGCATCGTTGACCACCATCTGGTGCTTGGTTTGTCCCCTGCGTGACGTCAGACGACACCCTGAAAGTTTCTGTGCGTGGTAGCCATCTTCATGGTTTTTTGTCTGCTGAAGGAGGTGAGCGAGAGAGAAAGGGAACCCTTTTTTCCCCCACTCCCCGGCCGGTGACCCCGCTGGATTTTTCCACATGGCCAGGGATTGAAGCAAGGTAGGGGTGATGGAGAACATCCCTCTTAAGTTTTTCCCAACCTGCCACCACAAATATGCTGAGTGTGACCCGCACAAAGTCTGCGACCTTTGCCTGCCGAGAGACCACAGGGAAGAGGACTGTAAAGCCTGTGTCGCGTTGTGCAGAAGACTTTTAAAGTTCGCCAACAGCAGAGGGAAGAGCATCACGATACAATGTTCAGCCAAAGACCACAACCGTCCCAGAAGGACATAGGTCTCTGCAGCGATGGAACAGGCTTAAGGGGTGGAATTAACCCACGGAGGATCAGACATAGAAATCCTTGAGGGAGATGCTGAGAAGAAATGCGCAGTGAAAAAATCGGCAAAGGACGCTGAGAAAAGACCTGAGCAAGTAAGAAGACCACCAAAAACCTCAGAGATCCAATTCCCAACAAAAAGGCTCAATAAAATGGCGATTGAGGGCCAGCCGTGAAACAAAGAGGCCCACGGATCCCAACACAGGAAGGCAGAACATCAAAACAGATTAATCCCATGCAGAGCGAGAACCCTCGAAAGAGGCCCTGACACCTTTGGAGGAGGGACACACTGCTCTGCAAAAGAAAGCCTAGAAAAAATCTTCATGATTTGCGACCAACAATCGGCCTGCTCGCATCAGCAGAAAAGACAAAATTCCAACTCTCCATCTCCAGGTTTCGACTCCACCAGTCCAAAGGGAAAGCCTTATCACTAAACTAGTCAGGGAGATTTTCCTATGCGTTTCCTCCGATTCCCCTAATACCAAAAGTACTGGAGAACGTCAGGCAAGCAGGGACAGATCTCATCCTGATAGTGCCTCAGTGGGCCAGACAAACTTGGTATTCACATCTACTCGAGCTGTCCAAAGGACAAATTATCAAGGTCAAGGTGGAGCGAGACCTGCTCACAATTTGAAAGGGGCAAGTGTTCCACCTGGAACCAGCAACACTTAATATAGCAGCATGACCCCTGGATACATAGAATTAGGGCACCTATACCTACCAACTATTACAGTGGAAATGCTGAAGGAGGCTAGAAAGCCAACAAGACAATGCTACGCTTCAAAATGGAAACAGTACCTCCTGTGGTGCACAAAAACGATACCTTGTTAACAGTATCTAGACAGGAAACAGTAATAACCTATCTCACACACCTGCTGGGCAATGGGATCAACTACTCATCTCTCAAAGTTCACTTGGCAGCAATTGTAGCCTACAGCAGTGGAGTTTTGTGGAAAAATGTTTTCATGGCAACTGTAATAAAAAGGTTCCTGGAGGGATCCCAAAGAAAGCACCAGCCCCAATGTGGAGTTTGAAAATGGTGTTAACACAGTTGATGACAATACCATTTGAGCTTATGCATAGAGCTGAGCTCCGGTTTACCACATTAAAAACTGCTTTCCTGATAGCAATCACATCGCTACAAAGTGTGTGCGATCTTCAAGTGCTAGGAATACAGGAACCATATATGCAAATTCACAAGGATAAGGAAGTCCTCAAGACAAATCCTCAATTCCTACCTAAGGTGGTGAGCAAATTCCACGTCAATCAAAGCATCCAATTGCCAGTATTCTTTAAGAACCCACAAAAACAATTGGAAAAGACATTACATACTTTTGATGTGAGAAGAGCACTGATAGATACTTCTTTGAGGAAACTAAACAGTTTTGCAAGGTAGACCAACAGTTTGTTTCATGTGCCAATTACAGCAAGGGATCACTAGTCTCAAAGGGAACTATTGCATGATGAATCGTGGAGACAATCAAACATGCTACACCTCAGCTGGCAAATGTCTACCGCATCGCCCTAAAGCACACTCAGCAAGAAAGAAGGGTGCAATACTAGCATTCATGGCAAATGTTCTCATAGTCACTATCTGCATAGCAGCAACATGGGCATCCCCGCGCACATTCACAAAGCATTATTGTGTGGATATACAAGTGGGACAAAAGGTACTACAAGACTTGTTTACCCGCTCATTTCTCCCCAACCAACCCCAGGAAGGGGAAACCGCTATATAATCTAATGCACAGCTTGTGAATCCAGAAAATGATTCATGCCTCAAAACAAAATTTTTACTTACCAGTAGGAGTACTTTTGCAGCCTGAAGAGTTTTCTGGATTTATATGCAACCCACCCACCTCCCCGAAAAAGAGAACGAGACAAACCAAAGGGGAAGAGGTTATATATAAGATAAACTGTTTAAAAAAGGAAAAGAACAAGAACGGAAAAATAATTTGAAGATGGCTACCATGCACAGGAACTTCCAGGGTGCCGTCTGACATCACACATGGGACAGACCAAGCACCAAAAGATGGTCGAAAACCCCCAAAAAAAGAAGAAAAAAGGGAAGAACAGACCATTCCGGTCCCAACCACCAGATGGCAAAATAATGCACAGCATGTGAATCCAGAAAACTCTTCAGGCTACAAGACTACTCCTACTGATAAGTAATTATTTTGTTACTTTGCTTCGTGACTCGAGAAACTTCTTCGAAGCAAAACAACTTGCACACATCCAGACCAGACACTTGATGGCAGGAGTATGCAGAGCATGTGAATCTACAGCATTACATGCGATGAACGGATGCTTATAGGTTAATTAACACGATCCTTCTGGTACATACTCCGCCTAACCCCAAATCCCTCACTGCCCTCCTGTCTTCCCATTCTGTAAAATGGCCCTTTTGCATCTAAAAAGGTCCCAAACTAGAAATCTGCACACTGATAGCTCTGATTATTGTTGGGCTCCACATCCTAGGGCACAGACAGATTCAAAAAAGAAACTGCCATCGTGCAGGGGCTGTGCTTATATGCTGCTCCATCCTCACTTCTGGGGTAGAACAAAGACATTGCAGTGCTGCCCGGGGCCACTTACCAGCATATGGGAGCAGTGGTGTTTAAATCGTCCTCATCCAGTGTGGCACCTAGGCAAATCCTGAAGGCGAGGAATCTGTGGTTAGATCGAGTATCAAACAAAAAGAGTGTTACTGAAGGTAAGTAACTTGTTCGTGTTCAGATTGAGATACCTGCACCCACTGTCCAAGTGGAATGCAACTAAATTAGTGTAGGGTATTTGCTTTTGCGTTTCCTCAGTACATTTAAGTAGTTACTCACCAACAAGTGCAGAGCATTAAACATGACAATAATTGTGATTGCAACACTGTATGCTTCAGAACCGTGGTATTCACATCACTTGAATATACACCAATACCCCCATAGGTTTAACTGTATGACATCGAGAATTTGAATATCTTAAACTGCCAGAATAGTTTATGGAAGTTGTTCAAGAGGCAAAAAGGCCTACAAAAAGGCAAAAAAATCAGCAAATGTTTAGCTAATGGCAGGTTTACCAATGTCATACCAAGCACACAGGAAATGCAGAGGAAACCGTCAAAATCCACTGGTTCATGTGTATTGCATTTCAAGTACCCTGAACTGTGCATCTCTGTAAATACATTCATCATGCGCTTTAGCTTACATAAAAGGACCCATGGGTGAACTACTGTTTACAATTCTATATATTGAGTTTCATGGAGAGGACGAAGAGAAAGTGCCCCCCACATAGAATTCCTACACCAAATTGCAACCTAAACATAGTTTTTGGAGGACAGGCAAAAAGTGATTTTGAATAAATGATTAAAGCAACTCTAAAGTACTTGACAGTAAGAAAAAACTTTTTTATTGCATATTCCTTATTTGAAAAGGGTCAGTGAGGTGCAGGTTCAATAAGATGAAGGCAATTACTGTTAAGTACCTTTACCTACAAGGTTAGGTTAGACAGTACTCACAAGGATAAACTCTAATTTTATTTCAAAGGTGATATTTCAAAATCGCTATCTGAAGTCAATCAGATTATCTCATTCCCCTTTGCTTTTCGACACCCTGTCTCACCAGCTGAAAGGGCACTGTTTTCAGACATTCTCATCTTTAGCTAGGGGGTGATAGGTATTCAAGATTTCTGTGCCTACTGGCTGAGGACGGGCAAGATTTTTCCATGTAGGTCCAGCATAGTCTAGTTTCCCACTTGGCTCCTAATCATTTCAGAATTCTGAGACATGATCCTCCAGATGACATTTTTGGTGATACTGTGTGAGATAGATTAAATAATGTGCCAGTAGAGGGATATCTGTTTTCGTCATTTTGAGGATGTGTAACAGCTTTTTCTTTTTCAATATTCACTGCATAACCAGCAGAGTGATTAAAAAATAAAAAATAAATCAGATTCCTGTAGCATATCAGATTCTGAAAGGCTTAGTGAACAAATAACCTTCCAATCCTAAAATGAAAGTTCATTGGACTCACATAATTTTCATTCCTAGTATTTGCCTCCAAAATATGTGCTGTTGTGGCTATTTATCAGCAGGAGGGTGGGTGGAATGCAGGCCTATAACAGCATCATTACCATTCTGTGTATTCTTAGGGTCAAGAGAGCTCTGAGAGTAAAGCCATAATTTTTGCTTGCACTGCATTCTAGCTGTCACCTGAATCAGTTAGAGCACTTTCAAGTAGGTTGTTGCACCATTTATCTAATATAGAGAACATATTACTTAGGAGGTACCCAAAAAATGATACTCCAGTAATGTAAATTAATTTTGTGTGGGTGGGCAGTTCTCCAGAATGGAATCCTTTATAATTTCACGTTTGTAATTGCTTCTGAAGTCACACAGGGAATTCTTTTTAGAACAGTTTAAAATGACCCTTTTTTTGTTAACCTAAGTCCTAAATTAGGGATTTTTACTATGCACTCAGATTTTTACTCACACTCCTCTGGTAGACAGATACTGCACCTAAATCCGTATCCAGAATGTCAATGAGATTCTTGCTGCAGAAATTGTGGTCTGTTTGATATTACTTGCAAGTAATATTTATCCTCATGGATACTAAAGTCCGATTTCCGTGACCTGCGAGTTCTCCCGCAACCCTTGCCCCAGGCACCAAAATAAATCCGGAAACTCTTGCAGTAACTCCTGCGTGCAGCAGGTGGTGCCATTGACCTCTGTTGCAACTACAACCCACCTCCAGACATGACGGCATATAGTCTTATATTGGCATCACCCTTGTACACTGACGTCCATTCCTCTTTTTCCTCACCTTTTGACAAAAACCTGTTTCTCCACTCCTTCAGTTTAACTTATTAAAAATTTTCTGTAAAAAAAAAAAAAAAAAAAGATATTCAACAGTGTGCAGTGATGTCAACCCCTCAAAACTAAAGGATTTAAACTGTGACATCTGTGTCTTAAGCAGGTGTCCATCCCTGACCTGCATGACATTTGTTGTTGGTGCTTTGGCGCCAAGCATAGTTCTAAGTCTGGCAAAAAAAGCACCCTAATGCATCCAAAAAACGTCTGGCAGTGAAAAGCTAAATTCTGTTTGGCCAAGTACAAGAAACTGATAGATCATGATCCAAGTTGTGGGGTCTTCCCACTCCTGTACAGACAAATCAAATTGTAAGCACAAGATGTGCAAGGCTCTAAGCCTCCTGGATGCTCAAGCATCACAAGGCAATTAGGCCTTTAGAACTTTCTGACTTGGATCGATTTTCATTCTGGAACTGGTGCTTCCAGAGTTCCTTCAGCTGTTGTTAAATCTGCAAGAGGTCGCAGCCTTCAAGGAGGGCTTGCCGCAGCTCTGTAAGGTAGTGCTGGATCCTTCTGGGATGCCTTCTGGCCCGACAGATCTGGCAGGGCCTCCACTCAGGCTTCCATCAGCAGGTCCTCCCTTTCCACTCCCCATGGCCAGTGAATCCTGCACTGAACCCGACACAAGGCTGTGCCTCCTCTCCCTTGCCTTAAGTTCCATCATTTGATTCCCATTACAGAGGTGCCAGTACCAGACCTGACTCCATTTTCAGAATGAGCTTTAGCTAGAATGCATGCCTGATGATCCGGCCCCATTCCCGATCACTGTCCTGTGGAAAGCACAAGCAAAGTAGAGTGACATGTCAACTTCACAAGAAGGACAAGCGGGATTCAGTTCCATCCATCTGTGTGGCATTTGAAACAGCGTTGTGCAGTATCATCTGATTCAGACTCTGTTCTGTGGTCAAAGTCAGCGAGACTCGAACTTTCCATACCATTTTTTTTAAATCCACAGCAGGTTGAGGCCTTCAGAGAGAGGACCCCAGTTGCTTCACACAATTATGGGTTCCTGTGACACACTTTCATCAGGGCTTCCAGTTATACTTCTGCCAGTGGGCACCTCCCCAGTGTCATTTGATTCAGTCTAGCCCGCACCATTGCAAGGCCATACCTCAGTACCATTTCTAAAGGCCCAGCTGATTGTGCCCAGCCTGGAGCCAGCCTAGGTTGCACAGATACTGTTTCTGACTTGTCCCTGACTCCACTATCCTATCCAGAGCTGACTTTGGCTGGATCTCAACACAACAAGCTTAGCAAAGAACAACCTGTGGTTTCAGACGCTTCCCCCTTTGTTCCATTGCCTTGATGCCAGTACTGTCAGATGTAGGAGGCTGTTTTCAGTTCTTACTTCAACGCGATACAAGGGCCTGAGAAAGCACCCACAACGAAGACAACAATGATGAGGTGAATAATGTACTCTCCTCTTCATTAGACTGTTGCTGGCCTATATCGTGACCTCCAGGCGGCCAGTGGGATGTACACTTCACCTAAAATGGAACTGGATTTGGGCTTAGGGCCCGCTATATAAGAGAGTGCATCCCTTCTGACAGACGTATGCAGGGCCACAGAGATTTTGGAAGTACAGTTGCTTACAGTGGAGGCCATGGCAAACTTATTGAGATTTTACAACCTGGACCTTTAACCGTAGCCTTGGCAAAATATGTGAGTTGCCTAATTGATTGGCACCACAGGCTGGCACTGGGAGACCCATTCTTCCTGATACAGCGCCACACTTCTGAATGTGTCTTGTCATACAAGCTTTAACAGCAAGATGAACCCTGTTTTACCTATGGCTGTATCAGATGTGTCCAAAGTATTGCCACACTCTAAGCAAAAGAGTTTTCTTTTTCGCTAGTTTGGCCCTCCAGCCTTTAAACAGTGTGTGCTTGTTGGGTTGGTACATGCAAGCCCTCTGGGATTTAGCAATCAAGATCTTCCCTGCCCTCCCCAAGGAGTTCAGGTCTTCTTTTACTCAGAGAGTACATGACATCCAGGATGTGCCAAAAATATTGTGAGGCATGGTCACCACAGGCCAGCTTTGTAAGGCATCATGCCAGGCTCTCCAGGAAGAAGGTGAATTTGGCAATGGAATGCTTTAAGGATACTCAGGCTACAGCTTGCTTGCTGAGGGTACTTCCCCTACTTGATACTTTCACCAGCAGAACCAGCTGTTTAGGCTAATCAGGGGGCCTTGCCTATTAACAGATACCGCCCTCACAACCTGTCCAGCCTTTCTGTGCCTTCAAGGCCATGGCCACCAGCAGATGTAGCAGTTCTTATCCTGACCTGCTGCTGGCACCTCCAAGTTGCCTTAGTTAACGGGACCAGTAAGGGGCCGAATTTGATGATGTCTGACTGGCTGGAGCACAGTCACTTTGGAGTGGTAGTTCTTTCAGGTTGTTCTGTTTGGTTACACTCTCCCTTTTTGTCCACCCCTTATAAGTACCACCAGTTTGTGGACGGGCATCATAGGACCATGCTGCTATTGTTGCCAGGGAAGCTCAGATACTTCGTGCAAAGGCAGTGATTGAACTGGTCCCGAGGCAGAGATGTTACTCTAACAATTTCCTGGTCCCCTAGAAAATAAGGGGCCTGCAGCCATTTAAAACTTTGGACTTCTGAACTCCTTTCTCAAGAATGGCCAGTTCAAAATGCTAACATTGGCACATGTCCTCTCTGTCCTGGACCCCAAAGACTGGATAATGTCCTTTGATTTGCAGGATGAGTACATTCATGTACTCATCCTGCTATTCCTCTGACATTTTCTCTGATTTGTCATTGGGCTGGAGCACTTCCAGTTTTCCATTCTGCCCTACCAGGGCCAGGGTATTCACGAATTTGATGTCAGTGGTCATGGTTCATCCTCACAGGTCTGAAATACATGTATTCCCCTACCTTGATGACTGCTGAAGATGGGCTTGCCTTGATCAGTCTCAATCCACCCAAGCACAACAGTTTTGTTATTTTCTACCCTGGAAGAATTCATCAATGAACTGAAATTCCATTTTCTAGGCATACACAGGATTCTCTTCATAGAGGAAATACTGGAAACTGTTGTTTTGAAGGCTTTGCTTCGCACGCAGAGAGTTCTGGACAAGCTGACTGTGATCCCATTATTTCACGCATGTGCCTTTGTTCCAGTCTGCATGGCTGAGAGACTTCTTGATCACCTGGCCATGTCCATACTTCTGCCTCCTGTGTCTTGACACATGTAAGCTCTGCAGTGGTATCTTTGGCTTCAGTGGTCTAAACACTGGGGGTGCCTTTCAAACCAACCCCACATATCAAATCTCTGGTGGATGATGGATGCAAATCTCACATGTGGCAGACTATTTTGTCTACCTCTTCCAGAGCTCACTATAGTTATACATGCATTTGTTCTGGACTGAGACCGTCTCCTGTATGATGTGGAAATCAGATGCCTCTAGTCTCGGGTGGAGCAGTGTCACCATATCAACCTTCTGGAGTTGAGCACCATAACCCAGGCCATCAAGACCTTTCGGCCTTCCATCAATAGCAGGTATGTTCAGATTCTGACAGACAACAGAACACCATGTGGTACTGCAACAAACAGGATACAGTGGGATCATACGTCCTCCCTCTAAAGGCTGTTATGCTGTGTCATTGGGTGGGCCCATGCGAATTCCTTCCCGAACATCAGGGCGGACAATCTAGGTGTCGGAAAACACCCCTTTATGGAATAGTTACCCCTTCTTTTTGCCTGGTACATGATGTGATTTTGACTGCTAACCAGGTCCCTTGTGCCAGATCTCTTTCCCAAAATTTGTACAGTTATTTTCCATAATTGGCACAACCTTTTGCACCCTCTGTGAGTCCGTAGTAAATGGTACCTTTTGTACCGAGGGTCTGGGGTACTAAAGAAGGTCTCTAAGGGCTGCAGCACGAATTGTGCCATCCTAATGGACCCCTCACCACACACAAACACAGTGGTGCCATCGCAGGCTGCGTGTCTTGGTGCAGACAAAAGTGGAAACACGACTTGGCACACATACCTGTGTGTCATGTCTCCTACCACTGCATATGAAATTTGTAAGTCACCGCTACAGAAGGCCTTACAGCCCTAAGGCAGGGTGCATTATATCACATGTGAAGAAATATCTGCATGAGCAGAGATGCCCCTGCTATGTTTCTGTCGATTCGTGGACATAGTAAGTGGACAGGGACACCGTTAAAATACATGTGCTGGAAACTGGTCAATAAGAGTTCCTCAGGTACATGATGGCTTCACTAAAACTAAGAATGTTTGGTACAAACATCTTGTATTAATAAACCCTCAACGAATCCAATGATGAATGTATTAATACATGCACTCAGAGGAACCTGAGAGGTACCCCCTGAAAAACCTACCAACTGCAAGTGTGTTGCCTGCCTGGCCTTAACCACTCTAGCCACCATAGACACGTTGGGGTTCTGACCTCCTAGGGTGAGAGTCCACGCTCTCGAAGGGCAGAAAAAAAGCCTGCTCTGGACGGAGATGTTGACACTCCCTCCCTGCAGGATGTACATTCTTTCAAAGGCCTAGCAGCCTTTTCTATGCAACCAAGGTCTCTCCAGAAGGCAGAGATGACCACCCCGCCCCTTCCTGACCCCACTTCTTGACGGCAAGACAGGCAGCAAAAATAATAAGATAGAAGGTGTGCTCACATCATCCCAGTCCCTCTCCTAAGGTGGACAGATTTCCCCATCTTGTTTTGGACGGAATTAGCATTCTAGGGCCATTTCCCACCTGAAGTGGTCATATAGAGGGTGTAGTCACCCTAAAGGTAGGCAACCCCTTGGCTACTACCTGGCACTCCCCTTAACACCTCCGAGTTTAGTATTTAGGTGAAACCCCCAAACGCAAGAACTCAGACTTGATGGATCAAGAGAAGAAGATCAAAGAGTCACTGCCTGGCAAGAACAGCAGAATAGCTGAGTACATTTGGTGTGAAACCTTGCCTGCTCGCAACTCTCTTGACAGTCTCCACAGAGTGACATGTCCTGCAAGCTTGAGAACTACCAAAGCCTTGGGTAGCCTGCCAGCACCTCGAAAATTGCCACCAGTCTCCCTTGGAGTAGAGGGTCACTTAGGTGCTGCAGGCAGGGCACAGGGGGGCTTCTTGGCCAAGCCACCAACTGGGTGAAGGTGAGGGCCGCCTGCTGGTCGTTGCTGCACCAGTGATCGGTTTCTCGCAGGCCTGGGGGCTGCGGGTGGAGTGCTTCTCCAGGCGATGGATATCATCGTCCTGGGCAGTAGTGGTCCAGGCGGTCCTCTCGATTCCTTCTGTAGGCGTCGTCCTGGGGTTCTAGAGAGGTCGGCCCAGGGTGGACATGTTGTCGGAATCACCTGGGGGTGCTCTCTGGGTAGTTGGTTCTCCGGACACAGGCCAGGGGCGTCGGGTGCAGAGTAGTTGGGACTCATGCTTCTTGAGTGAGGAGGGAGTCCCTTTAAAGATGGATGTCTTTTCTTCTGGTTGGGCAGAGACACTGCCCACAAGAGTTCTTGGTCCTCTGTGATGCAGGCAGTCTCTTGGAGGCTTTTCAGGGGTCGCTGGTCCTGTAGAATGCGCTGCATCTCGGTTGCAGAGTCTTTGAAGCAGGAGACAGGCCGGTAGGGCTGGGGCCAAGTCAGTTGTCGTCTCCTTCTCTTCTTTGCGGGGTTTTCAGCTCAGCAGTCCTTCTTGTAGGGTCATCAGGAATCTGAAGAGCTGGGTTCAGGGCAGCCCCTAAATATTGAATTTAGGGGTGTGTTGGGATCACAGGGCAGTAGCCAATGGCTACTGTCCTTGAGGGTGGCTACACCTTCCTTGTGCTCCCTCCCTTTGGGGAGGGGAGCACACCCCTATCCCTATTGGGCCAAATCCTCCAAAACAAGATGGAGGATTTTCCAAGGATGGGGTCACTTCAGCTCTGATCACATTAGGGGTGGACCTGGCTGAGGGGTTGACTCCTCCTTGTTTTTCTCATTATCCCTCCGGACTTGCCACCAAAAAGTGAGGCTCGTCCGGGCGGCAGGCATCTCCACTGGCTGGAGTGCCCTGGGGCATTGTAACACTTTGAGGCTCACCACCAGGTGTTACAGTTCCTGCAAGGGGAGGTGTGAAGCACCTCCACCCAGGACAGGCTTTGTTTCTGGCCACAGAGTGCACAAAGGCACTCACCCCATGTGGTCAGAAACTTGTCTGAAAGTGGCAGGCTGGCACAGACCGGTCAGTCACACACTAGCGGTAGAGCTAACATACAGGGGGCATCTCTTAAGATCATCTGGCATCAGTGTGGGATTATTTTGCTGAGAAGTTTGATACCAAACTTCCCAGTATTCAGTGTAGCCATTATGGAACTGTGGAGTTTGTTTTGACAAACTCCCAGACCATATACTCAGTATGGTTACCCTGCACTTACAATGTCCAAGAATGGTCTTAGACACTGTAGGGGCAATGCAGCTATGCCCTCACCTGTGGTATAGTGCACCCGGCCTTAGGGCTGTAAGGCCTGCTAGAGGGGTGACTTTCCTATGCCACAGACAGTGTTTTGTGGGCATGGCACTCTGAGAGGTGTGCCATATCGACTTAGTCTTTTTCTCCCCACCAGCACACACAAGCTGCAAGGCAGTGTGCATGTGCTGAGTGAGTGGTGCCTAGGGTGGCATAATACATGCTGCAGCCCTTAGAGACCTTCCATGTCTACAGGGCCCTTGGTACCAGGGGTACTTTTTACAAGGGACTTAACTGTGGGCAAGGGCTGTGCCAATTGTTGGACCAAAGGTACAGTTTTTGGAAAAGAACACTGGTGTTGGGGCCTGGTTAGAAGGGTCCAAGCATTGTTTCAATCAAAGTAGGCATCAACACTAGGCAAAAAGTGGGGGGTAACCATGCCAAGAGTGACATTTTCCTAAATTTGCCACACAAAAGAGAGCTTTAGTATTATCTACTTTTGCCTCTGTAAACCAATTGGGGATCCACTGACCTCTCTGCGTGGTGTACTTATTTTTAGTGCACCTTATAGAGAGCCAGCTTCCTACCCTGAGCAGGCATCATCTTGCCTATCACGAGTGACTTCTGCTGCCCGAGGTTGCTCTGGGTGACTTTGCACCCATTCGATCTGTTTGCTGCTGCCATGTATGCTCAAAGTCCAGTGTTTTGTGCCCTGGTGTTCCCTCTTCATTGCTCTCTAGGAGTCATGTTCCACCTTCAGTGGTACTCTAGCCACCTTAGTGCATTCTTGTCTCTCCTGCTGATTCCACAGGAGAGACCGATCCCAGCTCATCTTCATAACCTTGGATTGGGCACCTTTGCTCTTTAGCTTAGTACCCCGAATTGTTGGGTCTAAGCATCTGACTATCACTTGGGTTGTTTCTTTGAGTGTACTAGCTTTCCTAAAAGTATGGCGGATATCTGCAACTCTATTTCAACAGTCTACACCTCTCTGCAGGGAGATTGAACGGATTGATCTGACTGGTCTTTGAACTTCCATCTGAGGTGGTGGATACAATTTATGGCTGCTTCACCCACAAAGTCAATCTAATCTCGTTGTGGGTCAATATTTGTGACCTGGTGTGAGGATAGACATGTGAGTCCTCTTCAAGTGAATCAGTTGGATGTTCCTTTGCTTGTTTTGTCTCTGGCCTAGCAAGTCTATGATGTGGGCACAGTTAGAGGTTATCTGTGGCCCCTCTGGTCTTTCTTGATTTGCCTGATCAGGCCTCTTTATTCAAGTCACCCCGCGGGATGCGTTTCTCAAAAAGGAATCCATACATATTTCCCCTACTCCTTTTATTATGCGACAGTGGGGCCTTAATTTAGTCCTCCACTTTTTTAATGTGTGCAACGTTAAAGCCTATGAACAGTTGCACCCTGAGAATTTTGACCCTGAACACAGTTTTTTTTCTCATTGTCATCACTTCAGCATGTGGTCACTGAATTTGTCTGCATTATCTGTTCAACCACCATATATCCATTTTCCCTTACAAGTTGATCTATCAGACTTGAGCATCCATTCTTCCGAAAGTTCCTAAAGTGTGTCCCCTTGTCAAGCGGGGCAGGCCATCACACGTCTCACATTTTTCTCTATGCCAACATAAATGTTTGTAGACAGAGCGAATATGCTTTGCCCTTGTTTTGCTTGCAGGAGATTATTTTCCCCAAAAATGACCTTTCAGTCTTGATAATGTGTTTCTTCCTCTACAGCTGAGTAAAAAAGCCCTTCCCAAGATTTTCTTTCACTAAGCACAAGTGATTCTGATTTCCAAAGAATGGGCTTATGGACCCTGGTATTGAGATCTTCGTGGTCTGAGTCTAGCCTTTTCTTCACTACTTCCTCTGAGGGATAATCTGTTATGTCAAAACGATGGCACCCTTGAAATGTTGGCATTTGATGGTTATTACATTCCTCAAAGAGTTTGTGAAGTGGTTAGTGGCCCAAATTCAGTGCGAGCAACTAATTTTAGTTGGTGGTCTGTATAAGCTGCTTGGTATAGTTGTTTTCCATGCACAATCTCTAGATGCAGATGGTTCCTTGTCTACAATTTTGTCCATCATTTCTGTGAAAATGGGCATAGTGTAAATACAACTATAGGTTATTTAGCTGAAATATCCACTTGTGTGTTGCAGGACTCATTTTCAAAAACTTCTTATAGGCTTTTTGAGGCCTGAAATAAAGAGGATCCCCCAGAACAATTTATTGTTCTGAATTGCATTTAAATTTAATGTTGACATACCTACTTGTCGTTGGATAATTTTCACTCATGTAGTCTTCAATTTCTTTCATGGTCTGCTACCAATGATTAAGGAGTGGCACAATGATATGACATACTGCAGAACACAGTCAGACACTTACCATGAGTTAATTCCAATATGCAGCCGCCAGAGGGATATTTGGGGGCCTTACCAAGCTTACTTATGTGGAACTGACGCAGAAGAGCAGGCTGAGAGGAAGTCTAGAATGTGACAAGGGGTAGTCCAATCCTAAGTGCCCCACCTTTGTGGGGGTCTTACTCCTGAATGAGAAGCTTGCCCTATGATGTACCTCTACCCCAACATATCCCTGGTGTCCTACACCAAATGCTAAAAGTGCTTGATATAAAGTCCAGTGCTCATAGGTGTACTTGTGCTGTAAACTTCACAGGTTTGGGAATACAATGCTGAAAATACACCTTGTAATAGTATGCCCAGCCAAAATATGGACACCCTGTAAATCGGAATAATGTTTACTCACTGATGTCCTGCCTGTTACAATTGTATGTACAGCCAAACCACTGTAATGTACGTTGACTATCGATTGACTATCGCTATATGTTTGTTAAAAACATTTTTTTTTAGTGTCTTTCATTGAGTGTAGCCTTTTTGGTTGCAATTACTTTGGTCAGGAAGGCTATTGTATTTTGTGTCCTGTTTTTTCTTTCATTTGTTGTTTTTCAGAAAAATAAGCCAGTGCAGCAGTTGTTAGCCTTCCTTTTTCCGATTTCCACATCGCATTCTATATTTTTACCTGTTTCCTTTCCTCGGCCTCAACTTTCTAAAGATAAAGACACTTAAAACAGACTCGACTTCAGAATGGTCTGAGTTTTTATATCCAGTGGGCCTCTGTGACCCGAAAGGATGACAGCCTCTTTTCAAGGACAAATTGGTATCTACAGTTACGAAGCAGATGATTTCTTGATGGATTTCACTGGCGGAAGAGTTAATATAAGCTAGCTGGGAAATCTACTCTAAGGAGTGTGAAGATCATTACACAAAGGGTGTGGCTGTGACTTTGAGGGATGTTCAGGTGCAGTCGATTTGTAATGCTGCTACTGGTCTTCATTCTTTCTCCAAACTCTATTGCCTTGAAATGGAGTGTAGGTCTCCATTGCAATTTGGTAGGATAGTTTTATAGTCCATTTGATCTAAACTTGACTTCTTCCTTACCATTCCTCCTGTTGTATGGGGATGTGCCTTTCAGAGTGTGGAAGTTAGTTATCTGCGGATGTTAAGTCATTTGAAGAACAAGTTACGTAAACTTCTGTAACAGTCTTTCTGATGGATGTGATTACTCCTCCACATTACGTACACCCTTAGAACATGAAGCTATTTGGTATTTAACTTTTTCTGCTCCAACTTTTTATGTCCGTATGACATTGCAGGTGTGGAAAATAAATGGAACTGGTGTCACTGACACACAGTGCATCTTATATAGCTTTCAGCTCTTCACTTCAGGTAGAGTTGCAGAATAACAATTTTTGCCATTTCCAGTGATGCCATGATGGTGCGAGCTATAGAAGAAGTTACCAGACACAGTCTAGTGTTAGGAAGTGGTTTCAAGTAAATAATCTGGAAGAATATCCATATCCATCAGAGAGAACGTTATTGAAGACAAGCAAATAGAACTTCTATGCTTTACATGATCAGTCTCACAAATAGTGTATTAATATTGTGATATGTCTATAAAATATGTAGTCATTATCTTCTGTATGCTCTTTTTTCTTTAGTTGCACTAAGAAAAATAGATGCCAGTTATCATCTTTCCATGGATAGATATAATCCGCAACCTGAAATTTTACAAAAGTCTCCACAAACTGTAGATCTTCAACCAAAACCACTATTTGTTGACACACCTTCAAAGCTGCAGATTGGAGAAGTATCTCATAAACCTCAATTGGGAGAACTGCCCCCAAAACCTGGAGAACTACCCCCAAAGCCCCAGCTTGGAGATTTACCACCCAAACCACTACTTGGGGATTTACCTCCAAAGCCACAAATAAAGGATCTTCCGCCAAAACCACAGCTAGGTGACGCAACATCAAAAACGCAAGTAGGAGAAATATCACTGAAGACTCATATGTCAGACTTGCATCACAAACCTCAGCCAGCAGACCTTTCTCCAAATAAGCCGACAAGCGAGTCCATTCAGAGGCAGATATCTGAAGATTCCAGTGATGGAGCACCTCCGCTTCCAGAGACTCCGGTACCCCTTCCCAGAAAAATTAATACGGTACGTATACATTATAAATTTCAAGACAACCAACATAATGGACCTCACAAAAAAAATTGTTAAAGTACTTGTTTTTTTTTTTTTAGATTAAGCACCATAAAAATGTTTGTTACGTATATATATATATATATCAGATGCTGTCTGGAACGATTCGGGGTGATCCATCAAGCGGGGGCCCAGAAAAAGAGGGGGGTCCCAAAAATGTGTTTTCTCCATATTAATGATTAATGTCCATCACGATTTTAAACACCGCCAGCTCCCCGGGGCTTCATTTCAATAGTATACGAGGGGTCACATGTCAGTGCACCCCACCCCGATCCCCCCAAGAAGGTGTGACCCTGCTCACAGAGATGCGGGCAGGGAACAAGAGGAAACAATTGCTCTCACAGACAGGGAGCTGCATGTTTAGCAGCTCTCTGTCTGTGACAGCAATGCCTGCTCCTGCAGGAGGCGGGGAGATGACTGGAACCACGGGGCCTTCAGGTTAACCTGCGGTCCCCAACGATGGTGACTGGGGGGCACCCCCTCCCAAATAATATATTAAGGCGGGCCCTAGGGGAGGGGTTCCCCGGGGCAGAAATCTGGGGGGGGGGTTTGGGGCAGTATTCGCTGCAGGCACGACAGTGGTTGGATTAACGTATAGTAATGAAAACTACCTTACATTAAAAAAAAATTGAAATTCACTGAAAACACCATAGGTTACAGGGCCATTATAGGTGAAAAATGTAATTTCAAAAACCTTAGAAGTTCACTTAAAAAAACAAAGGTTACAGGGAGATTATATTAGGTCCTGAATTTACTTGCACAAAAACATAGAAATTCAGCAGTTATAGTTATTTCAGGTAGCTATAACTTGCCCACTTGCCAAGCACTGCTAATTACCCCAGATATTACAGCACTCAGGACAACTTTTATAACAACAATAAAAATATCAGTGAAAGGTTAGAAATTTAATTAATGAAGTAAAAACTCTGCATGAAGAGGGCACGAGTTATAGTTACCTTAGGCCGCAAGCGATAGTTAAATAACTAACTGTTGAATTTCTAAGGTTTTGTGCGAGTATAAATTCCGGACCTACCTATAACATCCCTGTAACCTTTGTGTTTTTTACGTGAATGCGTGTGTCCATATATATATATATTGAAAGGCTCCTGCTGTTCTTCCTGCGCTCGCCTAGCGAGGTTGGTGCTCCATAATGGGCGCATTTCAATATTTCACCAAATAAAGTTCAGACGCTGGCACTCCAAGCAACTATAATGTTTATTTAGACCAAAAAAAATCTTTGTCAAAATTTAACATTTTCTAATTTCACATACAAAAACAGGACAACGCGTTTCAACCATCACGGTCTTCTTCATTGGCACAAAAAGAAAGAAAAATTCAAACTCACCATGGCCCCTCCTACTCTAAATATATAATCCCTTACTAGTCATAAACATAAAAGAAATTTTTTAAAAATGTGTTTCTCTCTTCCTCCTTCTTTTTCTCTTTTCCTTATTTTTTCTACCTTCTTTCTCCTTTCCTCCCTTAAATAAAACCTACAGTATATACATAATTTGCAAAATTACCACATAAAAATAATATAATGATCTAAACACTACTTTAGCAACATTTCAATTCAATTTCCAAATTGTAAACAAACATCATAACGATCCATATTGTTTGTACGATGGCCACATTTACAAAAAAAAAGATAATCATCAAATCATATAAGGTTAAAGTGATGCTATAGTTAGGTGTTGAAGTAAAGTAAAAACTAACATTTTAAAATTAAAATAATCTGAAGTTCACCAGTTCTAGTTTACTGAGCTAGTTAACTTGAGCCACTGCCATGACTGCTTATGACCTCATGTTACCTCACTCTTGTTAATTGACATCATCACCAATGACATGATTCAGTCATTGTAAAACCATCCTATAGGGTTTGTGGGCTTGAAGTAATTCAATATGCTACATCTATTTACAATTTTCCATTTACCTTAATTAAATTATCCACTTAAAGACTTCTTATGACCTGCAGTGTTTAGTTAAGAGGTTGACAGGTGTACGTTTGCTACTGTAAAGACGCCTTCTGTGAGTCTCTATGGACAGCATTCTATAATTTAGTTAAATACATACACCAAGTGGCATACAACCTTAGAGCCATGCTTATGACACAGGTATGAGATAAACCACCCTAAAGCAAGCCACCCCTACTTTCTACGGTATTCAGTAATATGAGTTTCTGGAAATAAGCATGCACATCTTAATGAACATATCTATAATCGCTGTATTACAACTACTTAACATGGGAACATGCCTAGATATCCACTGGTGGTTAATGTGTTGTCAAAAGCCGCTTTAACCTTTCTCACTGTTTTTTTTTTCTTTTTTTTTTTAACAGGCATTCAAACATACCTCTGCAACCCACACTAGGTGTGTGCCCTTACCTTATTTCACATGGAGTATGTGTTCCATCCCAAGCTTTAGTGATTTGTAAATGGTGCACCATATAACTTTGCACAAAAATACACAATTACACTTGTCTCCAGGGCTTATGGTGTTTCCATTGACCCCTATGCGCTGGACTGCTGCTGTCACCGGGGGTGAGTCCCGGCAACGTTTTCCTTTTGGGGGCGGAGCTGAGCCCCTTTAAAGATTTGATTGCGCTCCCGCCTCGCGGGACGCGCTGGACTGTTGCTGTCACTGGGGGTGACTCCCAGCAACGTTTTCCTTTTGGGGGCGGAGCTGAGCCCCTTTAAAGATTTGATCGCGGGAGGCGCAGGAGCGGCGCCCGGGCGAAGCCTTGGCCAAGGGCAGGCACGTCCTTCACCCGTCATCGCCAGGAAGAGGCTGAGCTGGCCCCCCCTTCAATCCTTTTTTCTGGGGCCCCGGTGAATGGGATAGAATCGTGAAATAGTGCTGATAGAAGGAGGAGTTTCTGTTATCTTAGGTATTTGAGACGTTTTCTTAGACACTCCGTGTCCTGTTAACTCATATGTGTACCAGGAGACTGTGAGGGTTATAGGATCACAACTTTTGGGATTTTTTGTGGCAGGAAGCCGTGACTAGCCCTTCCCATCATGACAGGAGTTGCATAAAATTCAGCCTTACCTTAGGTTAGCATTGGGTATTGGACTCTATAAGGAAGGGAAAAAACATAAGGTATTCAGTTTTTCTTTCTTTTTAATTAAGGATTAGCTTGCCCTGATGGGGAAACGTAAAGGAGACTGTGGAAGGAGGGGCCCCATCTAGGAGCCCCCCCCCCAACCAGGCTGATAACTAGCTATCTTACCTCCTTGATGGGCGTCATTGAGTCGGAGATAGGGAAGGTGGAAGCTACTTTAGAGTCATCCCTCGAGAAAATAGGGAAGGGTGAGGTGGAAGAAAGGACTCCCTATGTAAAATCTCCATTAACCAAGACAAGGACAGGGAAGCCTTGTGTAATAATGGATAAGGATCCTCAAGTTGACTTAATTACTTCCATGACCTCCGAGAGTCCACCTCCAAAAAAAAGCAGGCAAGTGATCTCTCCTCATGTTATAGTCCCCTCTTCAGATCCAGCCTTGTCCCCTGTAAAATCTTATGCGCCTGAAAAGGACCTAGTAGGAATGGAGAAGAGAAAGGGGAAACTACAATCCAACATATTAAAAAGAACTATGGGAAAACAGACAAGAGACCGTAAGACCTCGGAGCTCTTTAATGACTATCTTAGCCATATTGAGAATCAACTCAGGGATATAAAAAAGTTATGTTCTTTGGTTCTGGAGAAAGTGGCTGTTCTTGAGGAGAAGGTTGACTTTATAGCAATGACAATGGACCCACCACCACTGAGGGTAGAATCTCAGACCAACCATACTGACTCTGTGCACGCACCAGCCCCGGTTACTTTGTCATACCAAAAACATAGGCCGAATCCCGCCAAGAATCTAGCTTCTAAGCCCTTGAATCTAGTGGCAATACAAAATTCTACAAATGTACAATCCCAGTGTGGAACAGATAAGCGGGAGGATTCTGAGGGCCAGGTGTCTATAAGAACTCTTACCCAAGGATCCCGCCGGCATGTGTTCCCTATATTTTAATTCTGGAAAATGTCCCTATATTAGGAAACTCACATCACGAGTCTCATGCATCATTGTTAAATAAAGTGACGCACTGGGTAGGAAAGTTTTCGGGGAGGAGGGTGGATTTCTGCAAGGACATTTTAAATGTAAGAAGGGTCCCATGGGTTGGCTTATCCCCCAAGTCTTCACAAGTGGATTGCATAATTATAACCTTTAGGAGCCCCTGGATAGTCAATGCCTTGCATCACCATTTTTCAACTATAATGCTACCCGCAAGGTCTATAAGAGTACAACAACTATCCAAGTTTATTCTCTCTTCACCCAAGCCCTGTTCATCTGATTTAAATCACTCTGGAAAACAGAATCTTAGCCATCTTGGTGTCTCTAAACCGCTCGATACCGCCCTGATGCTGTCTAACAGATTTGAGCCCCTGGTTTCTTTAGAGCAGTTAGACTGACCACTAGCAACTGGGTCACCCTTACAGGGGACTCCGGAGATAAATACATTGCACCAGTCCTTTCTGCAATCTAAGGGAGCCTCTGATATATATGATATACATGATATGACAGTTTCTGGGATTATTTCTTGGAATGTGGCAGGATTAAAATAAAAAATGGGAAACCTTGATTGGCTAAAAATAGTGACAGAAAACCTTTGTATTTGTTGCCAAGAGACCTGGCTTATAGAGCCTCCATATATTAATGGTTATACCACGTATAGTGTCCCTGCAATTAAGACCTCCGTGGGTAGGGCTAAGGGAGGTCTGGTTATTTTTGTATCAGTAATGGCAAAGGGGGTGGATGTGCGCGTTGTGGGTACATCCCCTTTTTTCTTGGCTTTAATTTTGAAATTATCTGAGCCGTTTGATATATTGCTGATTAACTATTATAACAATATCTTTGACAGCTCGGACACTAGTGTAGTTGGTAACCTGGAGACGACAATACACAAGGCAATGAATACTAGTAAAAAGGACCTAAGAATAATATGGGTTGGTGATTTTAATGCTCATTTGTGTGAACCAGAGTATTTAGACTGTTGTGGGCTCCTCGATGAAAACAATTGTCCTATTCAGCACTTTAAACATTCCCCCTTATGGGAATGCTCTCAACCGTGTGATAACAGCTACCTCTCTGCCTTTTCCTATATCAGTCTCAGAGGGGGTACCGACGTTTATAAGAGGAGATTCTCACACCATAATTGATTTTATTATTTATTCCAGAGAATTAACCCCCTTTGTCTGGCAGTTTAGGGTGACGCCAACCTGTATTAGTGATCACAACCCTCTAACTATTGAAATAAACTTGGGTTTGGAGAGTGACTCGAGAATAGAGAAACGACATCCAGATATGAAGTTTTCAGCCCGAACAGGTTTTACAATCAAATGGGGGAAAATAGACAGTAACAGCTTTTTTAAAGATTTAATGCTGAATAAATGGACAGATGGTATGACAACTTTGAGTGAAGATATGCCCCCCCACGAAATAGTCTATGCTTTCTCTTCTTTAACAAAGTATATGGCTGAAAAATACAGTGCCCTGGCACTAATAAAATACAAGGCCCTCGATGGTTCAATCATGCGTGCACCCTATCCCTAACAAATCTAAAGAAAATAACTAATGCATCTCCTTAAGATCGACAAGCAATCAAAATTGCAAGAAAGAGGTATAAGGAAGCACTGGCTATTAGGAAGGCCGAACTAAGCGAGTCTGCATGGGAGGAACTGATAGAAGCAAGCAAAAATAAAAAATAAAGATAAAATTTCATTTTGGCGTGTGGTCAACTCTCCATTGTTGAACGATAAGCATGAAATGACTATGCATACTGTCATTCCAACTCAAACCTGGGTGGAATATTTTTCAAAAACTTTTGCAATGGAGAACAATGTCCAACAAGATGATACGAATTGCCTTATGACAATAGAAAATGCTTCGATCAGTGTGGCTTTTAGTAATACTATAAGTGTAGCTGACGTAAAACAGGCTATTCAAGACTGTCCTCCTGAGAAAGCCCCTGGCCCAGACAAAATTCCTGCTGATTTATACAAAGCGCTTCCCGACTTTTGGGGGCCATTGCTCACCAACGTTTTGAGATCTGTTATGACAGGCCCACTAGTAGATACTTGGAGAGAGACAATTATTGTCCCGGTTTTCAAGAAGGGGGATAGGGCAGATCCTTTATGCTATCAACCAATTTCTCTGTTGGACAGTTCAGTTAAAATTTTAGGTCGAGTGATGTTAATTAAATTGGAAAACTGGGCTACTGAATCTAACTGTCTTTCAGAAGTGCAATTTGGCTTTCGACCCGGGTTGGGTGAAGTAGAACAAACATTCAACCGGACTCCTATAGTCCAAAAATATATACGAAAGTCAAAAAGGGGTGTGTACATTTAGCATTTATGGACTTGTCTTGTGCTTTGGACACAGTCAATAGAGAGAAACTGTGGACGGTCATGTTAAATATGGGGGTGGACAAAGATATAATTGTCCTACTTAGCAGACTTCATGCTTGTACATCGGCTCAAGTTCATTACTCTCAGGAGGTTGGTTTAACAGAGAAGTTCCCCTCACTGAATGGGGTTAGACAGGGTTGTGTGCTGGCCCCCTTTCTTTTTCTTCTTTATATAAATGGGCTAGAGAGATTTCTCTGCGAATTGGGGAAGGATCTGCCAATTATTAATAACTCCCCAATTCCAGTATTATTGTATGCGGATGACGCTGTACTCATTGCAAGGACAGCAAATGGTCTTCAGATTTTATTGAATGCTTTTAATACATTCATGGGAAATCTTGGTCTTAAAATTAATAGATCTAAGTCGTTTGTGATGACGACTGGGCCAAAGCTAGCAAAAACTGAAAAAATTGTTATGGACGGGGAAGAAATACTTAAGGTCCCACATTTTACGTACCTGGGGGTTCCCATTGATGTAGATTTTAATTGGAACTTTTTAGTAAATATACGTTCAATACAATTTCAGAAAGCTATAGAAGCAGTTTTTAGATTTGCGAAAACGTTGCGACACAAATCTGTAAAAGAGATGATGATTGTCTTCAGCAGCAAATGTCTCTCTATCGTGACATTTGGAGCTGGGGTTTGGGGATATGCTGAATGCTCGAGCCTCCAGATTGTAGAAAATAAGTTTTTAAGAAGGCTATTAGCAGTCCCGCAATCAACTTCAGTAACTTTCTGCCATGAAGAAGTAGGCCTGAGATGCATATCCAGCTACATAAAGCTCCAACCCATATTATTATGGATAAAAATTTGGTCAAAACCGGAAGCTTATTTATGTAGAAGGGTGATACAGGATTGCCTTTTATTATCATGACAAATGGACAAACCTTGGCTCAGATATGTCCACTCCTCTCTTCTTTCTTTAGGACTAGGGGAGTTCTTTTTTAAGCCGGACCTTCTGACAAAGCGGGATATCAAAAAGGTAAAAGAAATATATTGGCAGAAAATGTATGATTTGAAGCTGAGTTTGGCTACAGATAGAATTCAGGCGAGGAATCAGACACAGCAATCGCACCCAATGATATATTTGACTACTATCAGCCTTTAGCGACATAGGTTCTTACTTACCAGGCTACGCCTGAATACATTACACTACTTGGTAGCATTTCCTACCCGTGGAACTTGGTTTAAGAATCTTCCACCATGCTGCTGCGATGGAAAGACATCCCAAAGTACCTTGCACTTTATACTCTTCTGCACTTTCTATGATATCCCAAGAAAAAGGTTTTTACGTCCGTTATTTTTATCTAAAATTATTAGAACTACCCAGCTTGCTTACCTTTATTTACATAACTTGGGAAATGTAAACATAATACAGGCTGTGATATATTTTATATATGCTGCTTTTGGAATTCGAAATATGTATCAATAATGTTTTTATTAATTTAATGATCATGAAATCTGTATGTTTGTACTTAATGGATGTCTTTTATGGTCTATTTTGTACCAAATAAAGTAAATTGATGATGATGATGACCCCTACTCGTACGCTCACTAACTCTATGCTGCATATGATTATGGTGTTTGTTAGACCTGACAGCCTTAGGGTGGTCACTCCTAACTTTTTGCCTGCCTCCCTCCACTTTTAAATACTTTTTGTTGCTGGTTTTAGGACTGCTAACCAGTGCTAAAGTGCATATGCTCTCTCCCTTTAAACCTGATAACATTGGATCATACCCAATTGGATTATTTAATTTACTTATAAATCCCTAGTAAAGTGCACTATATGTGCCCAGGGCTTGTAGATTAAATGCTGCTAGTGGGCCTGCAGCACTGATTGTGCCACCCACTTAAGTAGCTCCTTAACCTTTTCTCAGATCTGCCATTGCAAGGCCTGTGTGTGCAGTTTCACGGCCAATTCGACTTGGCATTTAAAAGTACTTGCCAAGCCTAAAGCTCCCCGTTTTCTACATATAAGTCACCCCTAAGGTATGCCCTGGGTAATCCATAGGGCAGGGTGCTGTGTAGGCAAAAGAAAGGGCATGTACCTGTGTAGTTTATATGTCCTGGTAGTGTAAAACTCCTAAATTTGTTTTACACTGCTGTGAGGCCTGCTCCCTTCATAGGCTAACATTGGGGCCACCCTCATATACTGTTTGAATGGTAGCTGCTGATCTGAAAGGAGTAGGAAGGTCATATTTAGTATTGCCAGAATGATAATACAAAATCCTGCTGACTGGTGAAGTTGGATTTAATATTACTATTTTAGAAATGCAACTTTTAGAAAGTGAACATTTCTCTGCACTTAAATCCTTTTGTGCCTTACAGTCCACGTCTGGCTGGGTTTAGTTGACAGCTCCCTTGTGCGTTCACTCAGACACACCCCAAACACAGGATACTCAGCCTCACTTGCATACATCTGCACTTTGAATGGGTCTTCTTGGGCTGGGAGTGTGGGGGGCCTAACACTTGCATGTCAAAGGACAGTAGCCTGCCCTCACACAAAGGACTGCCACACCCCCTACTGGGAGCCCGGCAGACCGGATTGAACTGAAAGGGGACCTTGTGCACTTCTAAGCCACTCTTTGAAGTCTCCCTCACTTCAAAGGCACATTTGGGTATTTAAATGGGGCCTCTGCCCCTACCAACTCAGACACTTCTGAGGTAGACACCCTACTTCATCAAGACAGTTCCTGGAGAAGAGAACCTGAACGAGAACTTGCATCCTGCCAAGAAAAACTGCCTGGCTGCTCAAAGGACTCACCTTACTGCTTTCTGTGAAGGACTGCTGCCATGCTTCTCTCTGGCTGTGGTGAGAAATGCTCTCCAAGGGCTTGGATAGAGCTTGCATCCTGTTCCCTGAAGTCTCAGGACCAAAAAGATTTCATCTCTACAAGAAGGACTCCTTGTGCGGCGAAAATCAACGCACAGCCTGCCAGAAACATCTCACAGCCTGCACCATGGTAAAAAATTCACTGCATGCCATACTGGAGCGACACAGTGTGACTTCGCAATGAGGAGATCGACGCAGCGCCAGCGTAGCAACTGGAAATTCAACGCACGGCCCACTGGATCGACGCACAGCCTAGCCGGAACAACACAGCCCAACTTTCAGAGAGGAATTGACGCAACTCCTGCCGTGCAGGAGAAATCTCCACGCAACGCTCACCAGATCGACGCAGCCCCTGTGACTTCGTCCTGTCAGCGCTGGAAATCCACGCATCGTCCCTGGAGTGTCCAAAAACCCCACAGCCCGAAGAGGATCCACCACGAGCGCTGGAAATCGACACACAGCCGTCCCTACATGAAAAAATATGTGTGCGGCTGAGAAATCGATACACACCTCCCTGTTTTCCACGCATCTCCTCCTCTGCGGTTCTTTGCGGAGATTTTGAACGCAAACCAGGTACTTTGTGCTTGAAAGAGACATTTATTGTTTTTAAAAGGCTAAAGACGCTTTATATCACTTTTGCAGTGATTCCTCAACATACAGGGAGTGCAGAATTATTAGGCAAGTTGTATTTTTGAGGATTAATTTTATTATTGAACAACAACCATGTTCTCAATGAACCCAAAAAACTCATTAATATCAAAGCTGAATATTTTTGGAAGTAGTTTTTAGTTTGTTTTTAGTTTTAGCTATGTTAGGGGGATATCTGTGTGTGCAGGTGACTATTACTGTGCATAATTATTAGGCAACTTAACAAAAAACAAATATATACCCATTTCAATTATTTATTATTACCAGTGAAACCAATATAACATCTCAACATTCACAAATATACATGTCTGACATTCAAAAACAAAACAAAAACAAATCAGTGACCAATATAGCCACCTTTCTTTGCAAGGACACTCAAAAGCCTGCCATCCATGGATTCTGTCAGTGTTTTGATCTGTTCACCATCAACATTGCGTGCAGCAGCAACCACAGCCTCCCAGACACTGTTCAGAGAGGTGTACTGTTTTCCCTCCTTGTAAATCTCACATTTGATGATGGACCACAGGTTCTCAATGGGGTTCAGATCAGGTGAACAAGGAGGCCATGTCATTAGATTTCCTTCTTTTATACCCTTTCTTGCCAGCCACGCTGTGGAGTACTTGGACGCGTGTGATGGAGCATTGTCCTGCATGAAAATCATGTTTTTCTTGAAGGATGCAGACTTCTTCCTGTACCACTGCTTGAAGAAGGTGTCTACCAGGAACTGGCAGTAGGACTGGGAGTTGAGCTTGACTCCATCCTCAACCCGAAAAGGCCCCACAAGCTCATCTTTGATGATACCAGCCCAAACCAGTACTCCACCTCCACCTTGCTGGCGTCTGAGTCGGACTGGAGCTCTCTGCCCTTTACCAATCCAGCCACGGGCCCATCCATCTGGCCCATCAAGACTCACTCTCATTTCATCAGTCCATAAAACCTTAGAAAAATCAGTCTTGAGATATTTCTTGGCCCAGTCTTGACGTTTCAGCTTGTGTGTCTTGTTCAGTGGTGGTCGTCTTTCAGCCTTTCTTACCTTGGCCATGTCTCTGAGTATTGCACACCTTGTGCTTTTGGGCACTCCAGTGATGTTGCAGCTCTGAAATATGGCCAAACTGGTGGCAAGTGGCATCGTGGCAGCTGCACGCTTGACTTTTCTCAGTTCATGGGCAGTTATTTTGCGCCTTGGTTTTTCCACACGCTTCTTGCGACCCTGTTGACTATTTTGAATGAAACGCTTGATTGTTCGATGATCACGCTTCAGAAGCTTTGCAATTTTAAGAGTGCTGCATCCTTCTGCAAGATATCTCACTATTTTTGACTTTTCTGAGCCTGTCAAGTCTTTCTTTTGACCCATTTTGCCAAAGGAAAGGAAGTTGCCTAATAATTATGCACACCTGATATAGGGTGGTGATGTCATTAGACCACACCCCTTCTCATTACAGAGATGCACATCACCTAATATGCTTAATTGGTAGTAGGCTTTCGAGCCTATACAGCTTGGAGTAAGACAACATGCATAAAGAGGATGATTTGATCAAAATACTCATTTGCCTAATAATTCTGCACTCCCTGTATACTTATTGTATCTTAATCGTTTTGACCTGCATTTTATCAGATAAATATTATATATTTTACTAAACACTGTGGTGTGTTTTTGTGGTGCTATACTGTGTTATTGTATGATTTATTGCACAAATACTTTACACATTGCTTTCTAAGTTAAGCCTGACTGCTCATTGCCAAGCTACCAGAGGGTGGGAACAGGATAATTTGGACTGTGTGTGAGTTACCCCGACTAGAGTAAGGTCCTTGCTTGGACAGGGGTAACCTGACTGCCAACCAAAGACCCCATTTCTAACAGTGTTACACTGATGTCATTAGTAATGTAATTGAACATTGTTAATATTGTAATATATGCGGTCATATGCAGAGCATGGCGGGGGCACAAGCTATAGTTAGCATAGTAACTAACAGCTGATGAATTTCAGAAGTCTTTTGGTTTTTAAGTGTTAGTTTTTAACCTTATTTCAACATTTAACTAAAACATCATTATTTCAAAATCTAACTGTAACATCACTGTAACCATAGTTTTTTTTTCAGTGAATTTCTAGGTTATTTTTTAATGTAAAATAAGATCTTATTTGCATATCTAACTGTTAACTTTCACTTTCAACTTTGGTCTTTTGAGTAGACTGATAGAAACTTCTAGTCGAAGATTCCTTACCTTAGAATTTCCCGGCAGCAGACTGGATATGGAAGATTTTTGTGATGTTGATCGCTTCTGTACGCATTGTCAGCGCTTGATGTGATGTTGTGGTTCCCAAATAGGCTCCACCCAGGCGCTCTGATGTCAGTTCTCTTCGTTCTGCACAAGTAAGTGCAGATCCGAACTAGAGATAACCCTCTGTCATTTTATGACAGGCTTCTATTGAATTGCTGAGTATTTCTTCCTGGTGTGTTAGATCATGTCCTCCAGGAAGACCGGATTCAAGCCCCGTGGAGCCTGTCATTGACCGTTGTCGGTGATGGAGCACACACCTTGTCTGCCTATGGTGTCTGGAGCAGCACCATGGCTCTAAATCGTGCTCTGATTGCTGTGTTTGCACCCAAAGGCTTTGAGGGAGCAGTCCCTATAGCTCATGGTGGCCAGCTTGCCACTTGATGTTGCAGTTGAGAGGAAAGTCCTGGGACCGGTCGGAGTCCGAAGTTGTCATCGTCCCACTCTTAGTCCGTCAGTCGAGACACAGGAAGAGGAACAAGAAGTCGAAGAGGTCTTCGACTTCGCCTCGTCCATCAGCCAACAAGACGAGGGAGCATCGGCATTCAAAGCCTGCACCTGGGTGGACCTCCCTGACAATCCTGGAGCCAGAGTGGCCCCCACACAACTGTAGGAGTTTTATGAGGCCATTCGCCTCATTTTTGGGGTGCCCGACCCCTCCAACATGCCTTCAGGGTTAGAGGGTGCGCCATCTGGTTCTTAGACAGCGGTTTCTAGGGATCCATTCTTGGTTCTGGACTGGCACTGATCATACCAGCTCGACCTTCCCCGGCACCAGCCCTGATGACGATGCTCCCAGCGCCGCTGGCGCCATCCCCATTTTGATCCTGACTTCTGACACTGAGCCGGAGGGGCATCGCACAACACTGCATGTGACGCTGGAAGGAACCTTGCTTCCTAGATCAGAGCCTAAGCCCATTTCCTTGGACTAGGCATCAGGGCGGAATGGGAGGGATTGCTGGACCCTGCAGAAAACCAGCACTACAGAGAAGACCCATCTGTGGCCTGGTGTGAGGACCTGGGTGAAGCCAGTGGACCGAATACTTCTCCAGATACTGGTCTGCTTTCTCCCCATTACAGTGGATACGGCGGAGGGAGCTTCATATGCCTTGGTGGTGCAGAGGAGGGCTGAGGACCTGCAGTTGCCCTCGACCTTCAGTTGCCCTCAGTGGCAATCAAGGCTAACATCTTGACAGAGTTGTTGCAATCGGGAGTTTCCTCGTCAGTACTTCTACTCCCGTTCGATGACACCCCTACTGATGTCCTGTTGGGGACTTGATCCAAACCAAGCACAGGGGCTCCTGTGAATAGGACGATCGCTGATGACACTACCCCACCCCACTATCCCGCCCCAGGTGACCCAAACTTCCTCACCCAACAGCCTACCCCAGGGAGCTTCACCATCCCGAGGCGCATTCACTACCATGCCCCACCTCCCCTCCCATGGGGAATCTTAAGGGCTGGACTGTCTGAGGAAGAAGTTGTTTTCTACTGCCAGCCTTGCATTGCGGTCTGTGAACACCACATACCTTTTAGCCCATTACTCCCACACTCTGTGGGACACTTTTGTGCCACAGACACAACTGCCAAACTCTCTCAGGCTGTTGCCGAAGGGAATGATGCAGCAAAGTTCACAATACGATGTGGACTCGACACAACCGACTCACTGGGCAGAACGGTTTCATCGACGGTGGCCCTGAGACACTACGCATGGTTGAGGATGTCTGGCTTTTCGGGGGATGTCCTAGCTTCCCTTATGGACATGCCCTTCAATGGCACCTGTCTCCTTGGAGACAAGGCAGATTTGGTGCTGGAATGCTTTAAGGACTCTGAGGCTATGGCCAAGTCCTTAGGCCTCTTGGCAGCTCCCGTCATCCCAGATCTGCCTTTCGCTCCTTTTGTGGCTATGGAAGGGGCTTCCAGCCATGTCAGTGTCCTCCCAGCCACCAAGCTGCACGTGCTCCCCAGCCTCTACTTGGCCAGGATGCCGTACCCACAAGTCTCGGGGGTCAGGTAGCCAGTGATCTGGTCAATCAACCAGCATCCCAGCAGCTGCAGCCTCCAAGCCTTCCTGATCTGCCTCTTTAACATTATGGGCACCTTGTTGGATTCACTATTACCTGTCCCACTGGCAGTCCTGAACATCGGTCTGGTGGGTGCTGCAGATTGTTAGAAGGGACTGCTCCAACCCCTTCGAGACTACACCTCCCTCCATGCCACCATCTCACAACCGGCTGACAGAGAGTCATCTGTACCCTTTTCCGAAACGAGGTTGTAGTTCTCTTGGCCAAAAGAGCTAAAGAAAGGGTTCCAGTGGCAGAACTAGGCTGTGGTTGCTATTTCCATGACTTTCTGGTTCCCAAAAAGGATAAGGGCCTTCGCCCTATTTAAATCTCCAAACCCTCAACCTCTTGTTTGCCCTGGAACTAGGAGAATGGCTGGTAGCGTTGGACTTGCATGACGGTTATTTCCACATTCCTGTCCTGCCTGCCCACAGACATTACCTGCAGTTTACAGTAGGCCACAAGCACTTTCAGTTCACTGTGCTTCCTTGTGGCCTTACCAGTGCCCCTCTGGTGTTAACCAAGGTGATGGCAGTGGTCGCAGCTCCTCTCTGGAAGTCAGGGGTGCCCGTCTTCCCCATCACGATGACAGGCTATTGAAGGTGAGCTTGTTCCCGGCTATCGAATCCCACCTCCAGACTACAACGGACTTTCTGCATTCGCTGGGGTTCACTATCAACGTGCCAAAGTCACACCTGACTCCCTCTCAGACCCTTGCTTTCATCCAAGCTCTTCTGGACGAGGTGCAGTTTCAGACAGATCCTCCTGCATGGCTGGTGTAGGATATTCAGGCTATGATACCGCTGTTTCAGCCACTATCCTGGATTTCGGTGAGACTGACTGAGGCTGCTGGGCCTCGTGGGTTCCTGCATCCTGTTAGTGACACATGCCCGCTGGCATATGTGGCCTCTGCAGTGGGACATGAATTTCCATTAGGCGCAGCATCAGGGAAATCTCTCTGACATGGTCCAAATCATGGAAGAAACTGTGAAAGTTCTGCAGTGTTAGCTAACAAATTGCAGTTGGGTCAGAGGCAGACCCCTCTCCCCTCCCCCACCAGATTTGACAATAGTGACAGATATGTCACTCCTGGAATGGGGCGGCCAACTAGGAGGGGTACAGATCAGAGGACTCTGGTGTCCGGTGGAAGTAGCTGTAGCTCTGAGCGATCCGACTGACATTGAAAGCCTTTCTACCCTCCATCAAGGGAAGGCTGATGCAGATGTTCACAGGCACCACCGCCATATGGTACTGCAACAGACACGGCAGGGTGGGATCGTGGACCCTTTGTCAAGTGGCCCTTCATCTCTAAGCTTGGCTGGAACAGCAGGACATTTCCCTTGTGTTTCAACACCAGGCAGGTCCTGAAGGCCAGCTCAGACAAATTCAGCTGTCGATGCCTTACGGATCACAAATGGCGTCTCCATCCAGAGGTGGCGCAAGGTCTCTTTCAGCAGTGGGGAGTGCATTGGTTAGATCTATAAGCCACAGCCGAGAACGTGCAATGTCAGCAGTTTTGCACGTTGGAATTTCAGTGGCGGCTCTCGCTCGGAGACGCTTTTCATCCAGAGTGGAGATCAGCTCTCCAGTACGCCTTTCCGACCATACTACTCCGACCCAGGTATCTCAAGAAGGTCAGGAACGACCGGGCCCAAATAATTCTTGTGACTCCAGACTGGGCACAGGGAGTCTGGTGTCCAGAGCTACTGAGCATGGCCATTGATCCTCTAGTCAGGCTTCCACTTCGGTACGATCTTCTGTTTCAGCAGCAGGGGAGGGTTCTTTACCCGAACTTGTCCACTCTCCGCCTTCTTGCGTGGAGATTAAGTGACGCAGTTGACAGCTTTCAACCTTCTTCCCGAAGTCTGTCAAGTTATTCTGGCAGCCTTGCGTCCCTCCACCTAGATGGTATGCACCTGCCATTGGAAGACATTTGTGGCGTTGTGTACAGAGAAACATTTTGATCCTTTTTCTGCCCCCCTTTCTGGAGTCTTACTCTTACAGGGCTCTGCTCTGGGCACTCTCAAGGGCTATCTATCAGCTTTTCTGCCTTCTTGCGGTTGCCTGACCAATCCACCTTGTTCAAGTCCCCTATTTTAAAAAGGTTCCTAAAAGGTCCTGTTCATCATGTTCCTCCTCTGTCATTTGTAATGCCTCAGTGGTCTTGACTTTCTTAATGTGTGCTCCTTTCAAGCCTCCCCACAATTGTCCTCTGACGCTCCTCACTTTGAAAACAGCCTTGTAGCAACTGCATCTGCCTCCAAAGTAAGTAAGCTGTGTAGGGCTTATCATTCATGCCACCTTTCCTCTCTGTTTTTCCTGATAAGGTGGTGTTTTGCACTAGGGTCTCTTTTCTGCCAAAAGTGGTCAGTGTAGGATGCTGGCACTGTATATACTATACCAAAGTAAGGTATAGTATGCAGAGTCAAGTGGATCCCCAGAGGCTAAAGTAGATTATGCTGCCTTTTGTGGTAGTGTGGTCGAGTAGTTAGGCTTATCAGAGGGTAGTGCTAAGCATTTGTTGGGCACTGTGACGGGCTGGCCGTTACCCGCCCGCACACCCTGCCGACTTGTGCTATCGCTGCCTCTGGGGCGCCAGAACAACAAGAACTCTCGGCCAATGGAAAAGGCATGACCTGGGCGGCGCGGGAAGGCGGGAACTTAAAGAGCTCGGCGTCAGGACCCAGGAAAGGAGAGGAGTTGGGGAAGAAGGAGTCAAGAGAGCAGGAGTCGGGAGAAACGGAGGATCAAGGAAAGAAGGAGCGAGAAGACAGAACTAGAGGCCAGGAGAGCACCGAGACGAGAAGCCCCGATCGGAGGATCTGGGGTCCAGGAGAGAGGCTCCACCGCGACCGGCGGAATCCGGACAAGGAGGACTGAGAAAGACACCAGAACAACGCGGCGACCTGGGAGGCAGAACGCAGCAGCCTGCCACGCTTCTGGAGAAGCGTGGCCGACCCAGGTGTGTGAAGCGTCGTGGTCTGGGGAAGGGAGGACAGGAGGAGCGGACATAGGAAACAAGGGAGGACAGGAGGAGCGGACATAAGAAACGAGGGAGGACGGGTGGAGAAGGCACAAGAAACAAGGAAACACTGGTGAGGTGAGGGGAATCATAGAGCAATATATATATGAAGTAAGAAGGGCACCAGATCATACATTATTCAAAAGGAAAAGAACCTGTAAACAACAGTCGCCAGCATCCCAACAAGAAAGCTCAGAAAGAGAACAGAAATCAAGGAAAAATATTTGCTAATAAAGGGAAAGAAAAGAGGAGGCTAAACCAGTGAAGTAGAGCACAGGAAACAGAGAGAGAGAGAAAAGAAAGACGAGACAGAAGAAGAGGGACAGCAAGGGACAGTTTAGGAAGAGAGAAAACAACCAAATCACTTACCTCTATATTCCTTCTTTTTCCTACATGCGCTTCCCGGGCGACCTATGAAAAAGGAGAGAAGCGAGGAAACGGTTAAAGAGTCCGGAACCGGAGTAGACCCACAGAGAAAGACGGAGGAACAAAGAAAGAAAACCAACAAACACAAAACCACATTCTTGAACAATAAACATCACTAATCTATTGGATTATAGACTCACGCGTCATTCTTTGCACTGAGTTTTGCTACAGACACACATTCAAGAAATGAGGCACACACTCAATGATTAACTCCAGGCCAATGTTTACGTATAGAAACTATACTTTGTAACTTTATTTCTAGAACCAAAAGGTTCTTTGTTGCAGATAAGTACAATTTCAAGAATGTATTACTTTCAATTATCAAATGCACTTTGTTTGGAATTCACAGATAAAACAGTTATAAGGTACGTAATACTTTTCAATTTCAAAAGTAGACACAGTGCAGTTTCTCACAGAAAGCAATGCAGTCCTAGGGCATGAAAAGTAACAACACAATTTGCAGGTAAGTACTCGACTTACGACTGCTAGTAATATGGGTCCGGCCGGCAGGGGAGTTTAGATCAGCATGAGTGGGGGCACAGGTTCCAAACACACACCCTCAGCAGCATGGGGGCAGTCAGGTGCATGGTGCAAATTAATTCTCAGTTGCTTTGGAATCTACCTTCAAGTTGGGATTAGGATAGAGCCATGAAGCAAAAGTAAGAAAAAAGTTGCTTTGGTTTATTGGCTCTTTCCCATTATCCATGCTTGTACTGGCACCAAGACATTTGTTACCTGATATGGAGGCAGTTTCCAGTTTTGCCACTTAAAAGGGTATACACAAATTGATATGAAAAAGTGTATTGATTAAGAGTAACAAAACTTGATCCATGTTTTTAGGCTTTCTGCAGATGGGAATTTCTTGTCTATGTTTAGATCAGTTGTGACTGTTAAGTTCAGTTATCATGTTTTTGTCATTTAAAGTAACATTGTTTAATTTTATTTAGGGTAAAACCAAAACAAAGCGAGTGAAGACAATTTATGACTGCCAAGCTGATAATGATGATGAGCTTACATTTGCTGAAGGTGAAGTAATTATTGTGACAGGTGAAGAGGATCAGGAGTGGTGGGTACGTAGCAACAACTATGATCATTTTGGCTATGTATGTGATAAATCATCCTGTTTCCATTATCATATGTAGACTGGTTAATTAAATTAGTCAAAGTATTTGGTGATAGGCAGTCTAATTTTGTAAGTAATCATACATTATGATCTCCTTAATATTCTCTATGCTGCAAAAATACCTGTTTCCTTGTATCCTGCAAAATTCCCTCTCGTTGAGATGAAAAGGCTAATCAGAGTTTTCTTTGAGCTGTGTGTGCCTATCTCTGACAGTGGCTTACAAGTCCAAGTACTTAACGTAGTGTTAAGCATGGACTTAACATGCAGTGTCCTTGCTGGCACTGGAACCAACAGCATGGTGCACTACCTGGTGCTCTGGTCCTTCCATCTGTGCCTCTGGTCTCGAGCAAGAATATCTGAGTTTGCAGGCTGAGCAGCTGCTCAATTACACCTGTCCAGACTTCCAGAATTTAGCTACCTATAGAGACCTCCAGCATTTCGATGGTAGCTGAATGAGGGAAAAGTATTTAATGTGCACCCCTCAACTGGCTCAGCACTGGCCATGGCCTCACCGGCTATCAGAAATATAAGACCTGGCCTCCATTTTCTCAGCTTAATTTAAGCAGCTACCACAGGAGAGGGGATAGTAAACGTGGGCTCAGAACATATAATGATGTGTTTTCCTGACTTGCAAATTATATAGAGGAATTGAAAATTGGGTTATTTTTGGAAACTGGCAGCTATGTTGTTACTGGGAACTTGCAGTGGTGTATTTGTTGTGTTCAAGTTGTACCTGTTGTAATGCTAAGTATGTCACTTTCTGATGGATTCACCTACCTGTGGATTCCTCACCTAAAGAATTCTCCCCTCGTGCCAGCTTAGACGGAAATTTCTTCTAGCGCTGAACGTCGCCGATGACGTCACAATAGCCCGACTCCATGCGACGCCGTATGACGTCAACTAGGCAATAAGAAGCCCTCGTCGACGTGCAGACGTCAGGTCCCTTTTTTCTGTGTCTTCGAATAACGGTTTTTCTTTGAGGCTAACAGGGAGCTACAGTTGCGCAACTGTAGTTACTATGTCGCAGCCAAGAAAATCTGGCTTTAAGCCTTGTAACCAGTGTGGGGGTCGGATGTCGGTCACTGACCCCCATGTAAATTGTATATGGTGCCTTAGTTCCGACCATGAGGTCGAGTCATGCGGTTCCTGCCAGGGCATGAACCCTAAGGCGCTTAAGGAAAGAGAGGCTAAATTGTTCCTGGCCTGTTCCAAGAAGAGGAAGGAAAGGCGGCATCGTAGAGAGTCTTCTTCGAAATCTTCGAGGACTCATCGTCGCCATGGAGACTCTCGACGCCGTCACGACTCTCGGCGCCGATCGAGTAGAGGTCGGTCCAGGTCCAGATCTGCATCTCCATTAGCTCGGCATCGTCCGATGTGGGACATTAGCCCGACCATCACTCCTCCGCCTCCTACGACTCCGGCTTCACCTTTGTCGGTGTTTGAAGTTGAGCCTCTTCAAGAACCGGCAGCTTCTCCGGAGCAGGAGATGCCTGGTCCATCATCGGCTTCTATGCCGGCGCCAACACCGCAAACATATCCAGCTTTCCCGGCGCTGGGTACGGATCCTGCAGCATTTTAAATGCTATGTTTAATATCTTTTCCACCATGGCGCCTGGTGGAGGGCATGCGGGTCCGTCAGGCCCTTTGGCTTTTAATTTGGGTGCTCCGGCTCCTTACAAGCCGGCACCCTTCATGCCATTTTTGCCTTCTGGAGCCGCTGCGGCACCAATGCCCTTGGCGTCACCCAGGAGACCTGTGACGCCTACAACGTCTGCTACTCTGGCACCGGTGGATTCTCCACGGATCCAGTCCACAGTCAAAAGGTGCCTGTGGCGCCGGAGGGGCCGGCGTCGGATGGATCCAAAGAGCGGCGTCGGCCAAGATCTTCGGCGTCGGCCGACGCTGGGACTCGAATCCAGGCTCCGGTCCAGAAGACTAGCTTTGCGTCTCCTGGAGGAGGAGGAATATAGCAGACAACATCTGGAGGAAGGCGAAATCTTGGAGCCTTCAGGTGATTTTCAGGGCCTGGACACTGCAAGTGGTATTGACACTTCCCCTGAATGGGATTTGGCTTCCCCTGGGTAGTATACCGAAGAGGCTGCATCTTTTCATGCAGTAATAAGGAAGGCTACAGACTTCTTAGATCTTCCTCTTCCGGCTGCTGAGGAACCTTTTGACAGACGTGCTGCATCCAGCTTCAGTGGTGGCAGAGCCTCTCTTGCCCTTCAATGAGGCTCTCCTAGACCCCATCAAGGACATTTGGAGAAAGCCTGTGACTTCTACGGCTGTCAGCAGAGCGGTAGCAAGGCGCTATTGTGCGGTTCCAGGTGACCCGGACTTCCTCTCCAAACACCCAACTTCGGAGAGTTTGGTTGTTCAGGCATCGTGTTCCTCCCGGTCATCCCCTGGTTCGTTCCCCGGGACCCCTGCAGACAGGGAATCAAAGAAAATGGACCACGCAGCAAAGAAGGCCTTTTCGTCATGCAGTATGGCCTTGAAGTCAACCAATGCAACCTGCATTTTGGGACGTTATATTCATGCCCTTATGGAGGAAGCAAAAGGTCATCCAAACTTACCACAAGAGGTGTTGCATTTGCTAACGAACGCTCAGGCGGCGGCGACCCAGGTGATCCAGTCTGGGTTGGACACCTCAGACTCTGTGGCAAGGGCTATGGGTACATCCATAGTGTCGAGGCGTCAGGCTTGGCTGTGCTCATCATGCTTCTCTTCGGATGTGCAGGCAACTCTTCTTGATCTGCCTTTTGACGGGGAAAAACTCTTTGGGACAAAGGCAGATTCTGCTCTTGAACGTTTCAAGGAGAGCAGAGCCACAGCGAGGTCATTAGGACTTCAGGCAGCCACTTCCTCTACCTTTACGTCATATAGAAAGTTTAGGGGTTTTGGACGTGGCTCCTCCTTTCGTGGCAGGTTCCAGTCACCACAACAATCTGCAAGCTCCCTGCCTTACAGATCCTTCAGGGACAGGGGCAGAGTACGTACAAGAGGAGCCACCCAGCAGCACTCTGCCTCTTCCTCAGGAGGGGTGCAGCAGGGAAAGCAGCCTTAGTCCTCCACCACTCCCTGTTCACTTGTCTCCGGTAGGGGGGAGACTTGCCCAATTTCATCCAATGTGGGAGTTTATAACATCTGACTCTTGGGTCATCGACATTGTGAAGAGAGGGTACGCTCTTCCCTTTCGGGAGTTCCCTCCTCCCTTCCCTCCAGGCCCATCCTTCTGTTCCGAAGACCATCTTCGGTTACTGCAACAGGAGGTGTTATCCCTATTGTCAAAAGGCGCAGTAGAGTTGGTTCCCGAGCAGGAGAGGGGTCAGGGCTGTTATTCAAGATACTTCCTGATCCCCAAAAAGGATGGTCGGTTGAGACCAATTCTGGACTTGAGGATTTTGAATTGGTTCCTCAGGCAGGAAAAGTTCAAAATGCTGACCCTTTCACAGGTTCTTTTGGCACTGAACGAAGGAGATTGGATGGTGTCTGTCGATTTGCAGGATGCGTACTTCCATATTCCGATCCTCAAATTGCGCAGGAAGTATCTCCGGTTTGTGGTGAGATCGCAGCATTATCAGTTTGCGGTCCTCCCGTTCGGTCTTACTTCAGCACCTCGAGTCTTCACAAAGGTGATGGCGGTGGTAGCGGCAGAGCTCAGAAGAAGAGGGATAGCAGTGTTTCCCTATCTGGACGATTGGTTGATCAAAGCCAAGACTCCGGAGCTCGTGCGGCGTCACCTGCAGTCGACAACTCAGTTGTTGTTCGATCTGGCTTTTTTAATCAATGTGCCCAAATCTCACCTGGAGCCCTCTCAATGCCTCCTGTTCATAGGGGCAGTACTGGACACGACATTGAATCGGGCCTTTCCTCCACCCCAGCGGGTTCAGGACATTAAGGCGTTGATTCCGATGTTTCGAAATGGAGCGGTAGTTCCAGTCCTCAAGGTCCTTCGTCTGCTCGGTCTGTTTGCTTCTTGCATACTGCTGGTCACTCATGCACGCTGGCACATGAGGGCTCTTCAGTGGTGCGTCCGCAGGCAGTGGTTTCAGCACAAAAGGGATCTCAAAGATTCGATCCTGATCACCAGAGACACTGCGGTGGATCTTCAGTGGTGGGCTGTGATCGGCAACCTGTTGCAAGGAAGGCCGTTCTCGCTGCCTCCGCCGGTGGCCACAGTTGTAACAGATGCTTCCACTCTAGGGTGGGGAGCTCATCTGGGGGACCTGGAGGTCAAAGGCCTTTAGTCTCCAGTGGAACAGAAGTTTCACATCAATCTGTTGGAATTGCGGGCAGTACGTCTGGCTCTCAAGGCCTTTCTCCCTTCCATTCGCGGTCAGTCAGTCCAGGTCCCGCGATGTGGTATATAAACAAGCAGGGAGGAGTGGGGTCGTACCTTCTTTGCAGAGAAGCTCTTCGACTCTGGTCCTGGCTTCAGGACCACAAGATTTGCTTGGTAGCAAATCATTTGGCTGGAGTTCTGAATGTACGTGCGGATGTTCTCAGTCGACGCAGCTCGGTCGACCACGAGTGGCGTCTTCATCCGGATCTGGTTCTTTACATCTTCCATATGTGGGGGTGTCCGCAGTAAGATCTATTTGCTACTCAGGAGAACGCGCAGTGCCTGTTATTTTACAGCCTCCAGTATCCGATGCAAGGAGCTTTGGGGGACGTGTTTCAGATGTCCTGGAAGGGTCAGTTGCTTTACGCGTTTCCTCCCATACCCCTGATTCCTCGGGTTCTGAGGAAGATCCGCCAAGACCGGGCCCAGGTCATCTTGATAGCCCCAGATTGGCCAAGAAGGGTGTGGTGCACAGACCTTCTGCAACTCTCTCTGTGCCCTCCGCTCTGTCTCCCTTACAGGGTGGACCTCCTCTCGCAGTCGCAGAGGCAGATTCTACACCCCCACCTCCAGAGTCTGCACCTTCATGCCTGGAGATTGAATGGGGCAATCTGAGTGCTTTTTCTCTCCTACCGGAAGTGGTGGATGTTATTTTATCGGCCAGGCGACACTCCACCAAATCGATCTATGCAAGTCGATGGGCTAAATTTGTACGTTGGTGTGGAGAGAACCGAATTGATCCCTTAAAGGCTCACTTCTCTGATATATTATCATTTGCTCTTTCCTTGGCACAGAAGGGTTGTGCAGTTGCCACAGTTAAGGGCTATTTATCAGCACTGTCGGCTTTTCTGTGCCTCCCAGATCAACCTTCCTTGTTTAAATCTCCAATTGTTTTGAGGTTTGTTAAGGGGCTCATTAATAAGTTTCCGCCCTCACCATTTGTTATGCCTCAGTGGGACCTTAATTTGGTATTAGCATTTCTAATGGGATCGCCATTTGAACCCATGCATTCTTGTGCTTTGCGCTTTCTGGTTCTTAAGACTGTATTCCTGGTAGCCATAACATCGGCCAGAAGAGTCAGTGAGCTTCAGGCTCTTAGTGTAGAGTCTCCATACCTTTCCTTCTTTAGAGACCAAGTGGTGTTAAGGACCAAGGCGGCTTTCCTCCCGAAGGTTGTTACACCCTTTCACTTGGGGCAGTCTATTACTCTCTCTTCCTTTTACCCTCTGCCCCATCCATCCAAGGAGGAAGAGAGGCTCCACCGACTGGATCCACGAAGAGCATTGAGCTTCTTTGTCGACAGGACGAGGGAGTTCAGGCAAGATGATCAGCTCTTCGTTGGATACGTGGGGAAGAGGAAAGGCAGAGCAGTCCACAAGATAATGCTTTCCAGGTGGGTCATTCTCTGTATTAAGCTTTGTTATTCCTTAGCTAAGAAAGAACCACCTGTGGGGCTTCGTGCTCATTCTACCAGAGCTAAGGCTGCCTCTTCGGCTTTAGCTGGGGGTGTTCCTGTGGTTGACATCTGCAAGGCGGCAACTTGGGCATCCCTCCATACTTTTGTCAAACATTATTGTTTGGATTCTGAGGTTAGGAGGGATGGCCATTTTGCTCGCTCGGTGCTGCAGGATTTCTTGGTTTGACCATTCGGGCACCCACCTCCGGAGGTAGTACTGCTTTGGGACTCTATTCTTTAGGTGAGGAATCCACAGGTAGGTGTATCCATCAGAAGAATAAGTTACTTACCTTCGGTAACGCTTTTTCTGGTGGATAGATTAACTACATGTGGATTCCTCAATGCGACAGTATTGTTTGCGCTCGGTACCGGGTTAGTGCTAGCACATCAACACCAAAGAAAGAAGCGCTCCGGCGGCCCTTCGGGGCTTCCACTCCTCGGCGGGGCCTGGTCGGCCCGACCGCGTCCATCCTCAAACCTCATGGACCGGACCCCCTTCCGCTTCTGCCCCAACTGCCACGCAAACTATCCTTATACAGACCAACACTTGGTCTGTAATCTGTGTCAGTCTCACAAACACAAAGAGGATACTTGCGAGGCCTGTCGGGCATTTCGATCCAAGAAAACACTGCGAGATCGAAGAGCTCGAAGACTCCAGATGGCGTCGACACTGGCTGGGAACATAGACGTCGAGGAAGAGGAGACATTCTCCATCCGAGGTTCGGACTCGGACGAGTCCGAGAGTGAGCAGCCGAAGACGCAGCAAACCGTGAGTAAACCAGCCCCGGCAAAAACTCACTCCAAAATAATGAAGGCCAAGGGGACGCCACCGCCAACAGGCCATGGCTTAACCCGAAAACACGGTGACCAAACATCGGCACCGAAAAAGGCCTCCCAGCAGCCGAAGACATCTGACTCCGGTCGAGATACCGGCTCCGTCCAAACTCGACACCGAGAGTTCGGCACCCCGAAAGTCAAAAAGGTTTCCTCAGAGCCGAAAAAGACTGTCGAAAAGACTTTGGTGCCAAAACATGCGGCCTCAGAGCCGAAACCAGGCTCCTATACAGAAGAACAAGACCTTTCAACTCAATTTCAAGGTCACAGATTTGAACAAGAACTGGGCATGGGAGAGCCAGACCATACCCAGAGGAGGTTGCATATACAAAAAGACACAGGAAAAATCCAAACTCTTCCTCCAATAAAGATGAAGCGCAAGCTCGCATTCCAAGAAACGGAAATGCAGCCAAAAGCTAAAGTGGCTAAGGAAAAGACACCACCACAATTCTCGCCACAGCAATCGCAATCACATTCGCCACATCTGTCCCCTGTAGCAACACCCCCAATGATGCAGTCACCGACACACACGGGGATGACCCAGGTGCATGGGATTTGTATGATGCACCGGTCTCAGACAATAGTCCTGATTGCTACCCGCCAAGGCCGTCACCACCTGAGAACAGTACTGCATACTTGCAGGTGGTTTCAAGGGCAGCTACATTCCATAATGTAGCATTGCATGCAGAGCCCATAGAGGACGACTTTTTGTTCAACACCCTGTCATCTACTCACAGCCAATACCAAAGCTTGCCAATGCTGCCAGGCATGTTAAAACACGCCAAACAAGTGTTTCAGGACCCAGTAAAAGGCAGAGCCATCATGCCTAGGGTGGAGAAGAAATATAAACCTCCCCCTACTGACCCTGATTATATCACACAACAATTATCTCCTGATTCGGTGGTAGTGGGAGCAGCCCGGAAAATGGCAAACTCCCAAACCTCAGGAGACGCACCACCGCCCGACAAGGAAAGTCAGAAATTCGATGCAGCAGGCAAGAGGGTGGCAGCACAGGCAGCTAATCAATGGCGGATTGCCAATTCCCAAGCTCTACTGGCTCGATACGACAGGGTACATTGGGATGAAATGCAACATCTCATTCAACACCTTCCCAAAGAGTTCCACAAACGTGCCCAACAGGTTGTTGAGGAGGGCCAAGCTATCTCGAACAACCAAATAAAGTCGGCTATGGACTCAGCAGACACGGCAGCAAGGACAGTGAACACGGCAGTAACCAGTCGTAGACACGCATGGTTACAGACCTCCGGATTTAAGCCAGAAATACAGCAGGCTGTGCTGAATATGCCTTTCAACGAACAACAATTGTTTGGGCCGGAGGTGGATACGGCAATAGAAAAACTGAAAAAAGACACGGACACGGCCAAAGCCATGGGCGCGCTCTACTCCGCACAGAGCAGAGGCACATTTAGGAAGCCGCACTTTAGAGGGGGGTTTCGTGCCCAAACCACAGAGCCTTCCACCTCGCAAGTCAGACCCACATATGAGGGCCAGTATCAAAGAGGAGGTTTACGGGGACAATATAGAGGTGGACAGTTCCCTAAAGCAAGAGGGAAATTCCAGAGCCCAAAAACCCCGCAAACCAAACACTGACTTCAATGTCACAAACCCCCACCACACAACACCAGTCGGGGGGAGACTTGTTACAAAAAGAAGCAATAGAACTAGTACCCAACCATCAAAAAGGAACAGGTGTTTACTCCCTGTATTTCCTAATTCCAAAGAAGGACAGAACACTGAGACCCATATTAGACCTCAGAACACTGAATCTTGACATCAAATCAGATCACTTTCACATGGTGACACTTCAACGCGTGATTCCATTGCTCAAACAACAGGACTACATGTCAACATTAGATCTCAAGGATGCTTATTTCCACATACCCATACATCCTTCCCGCAGGAAATACTTAAGGTTTGTAATGCAAGGCGTGTATTACCAATTCAAAGTGTTACCATTCGGCATAACAACAGCCCCAAGAGTATTCACAAAATGCCTTGCAGTAGTAGCCGCTCACATCAGGAGACAGCACATGCACGTATTCCCTTACTTAGACGATTGGTTAATAAAAACCAGCACTCAGCAACAGTGTCTTCTACACACAAAATACGTCATAGAAACACTACACAAACTAGGGGTTCGGTGGCATGTGTAGCTGCAGATTCACATGCTGTGCATAGTCCGCCGTCTGGTGTTGGGTCGGAGTGTTACAAGTTGTTTTTCTTCGAAGAAGTCTTTTTGAGTCACGAGACCGAGGGACTCCTCCCACTTCGGTTCCATTGCGCATGGGCGTCAACTCCATCTTAGATTGTTTTTTTATCCGCCATCGGGTTCGGACGTGTTCCTTTTCGCTCCGTGTTTCTGGTCGGAAAGTTAGTCAGAATCAACGGAAAATTCGTCGGTATTGTTTCGTTCTGTATCGGGATAGTTAGGGCAAATCGACACCGAGCCTTAAAGAGCTCCGGTAACCCTTCGGGGTATTTTCGATCCCCCGTCGGGGCCTGGTCGGCCCGACCGCGTGCAACATCGAGACTGATGGAACGGACCCCGTTCCGATTCTGTCCTAAATGCCACAGTAAATATCCTTATACAGACCAACATTTGGTCTGTAACTTGTGCCTGTCCCCCGAGCACAAGGAAGAGTCGTGTGAGGCCTGTCGCGCGTTTCGGTTGAGAAAAACGCTCAGGGACTGAAGAGCCAGGAGGTTGCAGATGGCTTCCACGCCGACAGGACAACAAGGGTTCGAGGAGGAGGAAGAAGAAGAAACTTTCTCCATCCGCGATTCGGATTCCGAAGAATTCGACGTCGACGAGCAACCAACCGTGAGTAAGACGTCGAAAGAAAGATCACACATGAAAACAGACAAAGCCCAGGGGACGCCACTGCCAACAGGCCATGGCATAACCCATAAAGTAGGTGACCGTCCATCGGCACCGAAAAAGGGCGAGCTGGTGCCGAAGTCGTCCGACTCAGGTCGAGACACAGGCATGCAACACTCTCGGGACCGAGAGAGTGGTGCAGAAAAGGCTCGACACCGAGATAGCGGCACCAAAGCTACTCGACACAGAGACAGCGGCACCGAAGCTGCTCGGCACAGAGATAGCGGCACCGAAGATGGTCGGCACCGAGAGGCCAAGACACCGAAAAAAAGAAAGATCTCGTTGGAGCCGAAAACAACTAAAGACACGGTTTCGGTGCCAAAACACCCGGCAACCGAACCAAAAACCAGTTCCTACTCAGAGGAACAGTCACTGTCCTCCCAACTAAAAAGACACAGATTTGAGGAGGAATTACAAACTACAGAGGTAGATCACACGCAAAAGCGGATCTTTATCCAAAGGGGTACAGGGAAAATCAGCACTCTTCCCCCAATCAGAAGGAAAAGGAAGCTTGACTTCCAGCAACAAGACAAGCCACCACAAGCAAAGGTGGTAAAGAGGGTAACTCCACCACCCTCTCCACCACAGTCAACTCATGTATCACCGGCACAGACTGCACCACAATCACCAGCTCATACCACCATGAGCCAGGATGATCAGGCAGCATGGGACCTCTATGATGCTCCAGTATCGGACAATAGTCCAGAGTCGTACCCAACTAAACCCTCACCACCTGAGGACAGTACAGCATATGCACAGGTGGTAGCTAGGGCAGCCGAATTTCATAATGTATCTCTACATTCGGAGCCTATTGAGGATGACTTCCTCTTTAACACCCTGTCCTCCACCCACAGCCATTATCAAAGCCTTCCCATGCTCCCGGGAATGCTAAGGCACGCTAAACAGATTTTTAAGGAGCCTGTTAAAAGCAGAGCAATAACTCCAAGGGTGGAGAAAAAATACAAGGCACCGCCCACAGACCCTGCTTTTATTACGTCACAACTGACACCAGGTTCAGTAGTCGTAGGAGCAGCTCGTAAAAGAGCCAACTCGCAGACATCAGGCGACGCACCACCTCCGGACAAGGAGAGCCGCAAGTTTGATGCAGCTCGGAAAAGGGTTGCAGCACAAGCTGCAAATCAGTGGCGCATCGCCAACTCGCAAGCACTCCTAGCGCGATACGACAGGGCCCATTGGGACGAGATGCAGCATCTCATCGAGCACCTCCCCAAAGAATTCCACAAACGAGCGAAACAAGTGGTTGAAGAGGGGCAAAATATCTCCAACAAGCAAATACGTTCTTCTATGGATGCAGCAGATACAGCTGCAAGAACAATAAATACTGCTGTGACAATAAGGAGGCACGCATGGCTGCGCACATCTGGCTTCAAACCTGAGATACAACAGGCAGTGCTCAATATGCCGTTCAATGAACAGCAATTGTTTGGCCCAGAAGTGGACACGGCAATTGAAAAATTGAAAAAGGACACTGACACAGCCAAAGCCATGGGCGCACTCTATTCCCCGCAGGGCAGAGGCACATTTGGCACATTTCGCAAAACAACTTTCAGAGGAGGGTTTCGAGGTCAAGCCACAGAAGCCAGCACCTCACAAACAAGACCACCTACCTACCAGGGACAATATCAAAGGGGTGGCTTTCGAGGCCAATACAGGGGGGGCCAATTCCCAAGAAACCGGGGAAAGTTTCAAGGTCCCAAAACCCCTCAAAATAAACAGTGACTCACAGGTCACACAACCCCTTCACACAACACCAGTGGGGGGAAGACTAAGCCAGTTCCACAAATCATGGGAGGAAATAACAACAGACCATTGGGTCTTAGCAATTATCCAACATGGTTATTGCATAGAATTTCTCCAACTCCCTCCAAACGTCCCACCGAAAACACACAATATGTCAAAACAGCATATAGACCTTCTAGGACTAGAAGTTCAAGCATTACTGCAAAAAGACGCAATAGAATTAGTTCCAAAAACACAAAAGAACACAGGAGTTTACTCACTGTACTTTCTAATACCGAAAAAGGACAAAACTCTGAGACCAATATTAGATCTCAGAACACTAAACACCTACATCAAATCAGACCACTTTCACATGGTCACGTTACAAGACGTAATACCACTACTGAAACAGCAAGACTACATGACAACGTTAGATCTAAAAGACGCGTATTTCCATATACCGATACATCCCTCGCACAGGAAATACCTAAGGTTCGTATTCAAAGGAATACATTACCAATTCAAAGTGTTGCCATTCGGAATAACAACAGCACCAAGAGTCTTTACAAAATGTCTAGCAGTAGTAGCTGCACATATCAGGAGGCAGCAAATACACGTGTTCCCGTACCTAGACGATTGGTTAATCAAAACCAACTCGCTAACAAAGTGTTCACAGCACACAGATTATGTTATACAAACCCTTTACAAACTGGGTTTCTCCATCAACTATGCAAAGTCACACCTTTTGCCGTGTCAAACACAGCAATACTTAGGAGCGACAATCAACACAACAAAAGGGATAGCCACTCCAAGTCCACAAAGGGTTCAAAATTTTCACAAGGTGATACAAGCTATGTATCCAACACAAAAGATACACGCAAAGATGGTATTAAAACTCCTAGGCATGATGTCCTCATGCATAGCCATTGTCCCAAACGCAAGATTGCACATGCGGCCCTTACAACAGTGCCTAGCATCACAATGGTCACATGCACAGGGTCAACTTCTAGATCTGGTGTTGATAGACCGCCAAACATACCTCTCGCTTCTATGGTGGAACAGTACAAATTTAAACAAAGGGCGGCCTTTCCAAGACCCAGTGCCACAATACGTGATAACAACAGATGCTTCCATGACAGGGTGGGGAGCACACCTCAATCAACACAGCATCCAAGGACAATGGGACGTACATCAAAGAAAGTTTCATATAAATCACCTAGAATTGTTAGCAGTATTTCTAGCGTTGAAAGCATTCCAACCAATGATAACCCACAAATACATTCTTGTCAAAACAGACAACATGACAACAATGTATTATTTAAACAAACGGGGGAACACACTCGACACAGTTGTGTCTCCTAACACAAAAAATATGGCATTGGGCAATTCACAACCACATTCGCCTAATAGCACAGTTTATTCCAGGGATCCAGAACCAGCTAGCAGACAATCTCTCTCGGGATCACCAACAAGACCACGAATGGGAAATTCACCCCCAAATCCTGAACACTTACTTCCAAGTTTGGGGAACACCTCAAATAGATCTGTTTGCAACAAAAGAAAACGCAAAATGCCAAAACTTCGCATCCAGGTACCCACACCGGCAATCTCAAGGCAATGCTCTATGGATGAATTGGTCAGGGATATTTGCGTACGCTTTTCCCCCTCTCCCTCTCCTTCCATATCTAGTAAACAGATTGAGTCAAAACAAACTCAATCTCATACTAATAGCACCAACATGGGCAAGACAACCTTGGTATACCACACTACTAGACCTGTCAGTAGTACCTCATGTCAAACTACCCAACAGGCCAGATCTGTTAACACAACACAAACAACAGATCAGGCATCCAAACCCAGCATCGCTGAATCTAGCAATTTGGCTCCTGAAATCCTAGAATTTGGACACTTAAACCTCACACAAGAGTGTATGGAGGTCATAAAACAAGCTAGAAGACCATCCACTAGACACTGCTATGCAAGTAAATGGAAAAGATTTGTTTGTTACTGCCATAATAATCAAGTCCAACCATTGCATGCATCTCCAAAAGATGTAGTAGGATATTTACTACATTTACAAAAATCAAATCTAGCTTTCTCTTCCATAAAAATACATCTCGCAGCAATATCTGCTTGCCTGCAAATTACTCATTCAACTTCCCTATTTAGAATACCTGTCATTAAAGCGTTTATGGAGGGCCTAAAGAGAATTATACCACCAAGGACACCACCTGTTCCTTCATGGAACCTCAACATTGTCTTGACAAGACTCATGGGTCCACCTTTTGAACCCATGCATTCTTGTGAAATGCAATACTTAACGTGGAAAGTTTCATTTCTCATTGCCATCACATCTCTAAGAAGAGTAAGTGAAATACAGGTGTTTACCATACAAGAACCATTTATTCAAATACACAAAAATAAGGTCGTTCTAAGAACAAATCCAAAATTCTTACCAAAAGTTATCTCACCGTTCCACTTAAACCAAACAGTGGAATTACCAGTGTTCTTCACACAGCCAGATTCAATAGCTGAAAGAGCACTACATACATTAGACATCAAGAGAGCACTAATGTATTACATTGACAGGACAAAAGAAATTAGGAAGACAAAACAACTATTTATTGCCTTCCAAAAACCTCATACAGGAAATCCAATTTCAAAACAAGGTATCGCCAGATGGATAGTAAAGTGCATCCAAACCTGCTATCTTAAAGCAAAGAGAGACCTGCCTATTGCACCAAAGGCACACTCAACCAGAAAGAAAGGTGCTACTATGGCATTTCTAGGAAATATTCCAATGACCGAAATATGTAAGGCAGCAACATGGTCTACGCCTCATACATTTACTAAACACTACTGTGTAGATGTGTTATCTGCACAACAAGCCACAGTAGGTCAAGCCGTACTAAGAACTTTATTTCAAACTACTTCCACTCCTACAGGCTGAACCACCGCTTTTGGGGAGATAACTGCTTACTAGTCTATGCACAGCATGTGTATCTGCAGCTACACATGCCACCGAACGGAAAATGTCACTTACCCAGTGTACATCTGTTCGTGGCATTAGTCGCTGCAGATTCACATGCGCCCACCCTCCTCCCCGGGAGCCTGTAGCCGTTTAGAAGTAGATCTTGAGCATTTGTACATTTGTAAATATATTACATTAAACCTTCATTTTGTACATACGTATTTATTCCATTGCATGGGCACTATTATTAGCATACACAACTCCTACCTCACCCTCTGCGGGGAAAACAATCTAAGATGGAGTCGACGCCCATGCGCAATGGAACCGAAGTGGGAGGAGTCCCTCGGTCTCGTGACTCGAAAAGACTTCTTCGAAGAAAAACAACTTGTAACACTCCGACCCAACACCAGACGGCGGACTATGCACAGCATGTGAATCTGCAGCGACTAATGCCACGAACAGATGTACACTGGGTAAGTGACATTTTCCTTCTCTCTTAACTACCAAAAATCACATCTACAACCGTGTCAAATACAACAATAGTTAGGAGCAACAATCAACACACAAAAGGGGATTGCCACTACAAGTCCACAAAGAGTACAAGCCTTCCAAAATGTAATATTAAACATGTACCCAAACCAACACTATCAAGTGAGGTTTGTAATGAAACTCCTAGGCATGATGTCTTCATGCATAGCCATTGTCCCAAACGCAAGACTACACATGTGGTCCTTACAACAGTGCCTAGCAACACAATGGACACAAGCACAGGGTCAACTTCAAGATCTAGTGTTGATAAACCGCCAAACACACTTCTCGCTTCAATGGTGGAATCCTATAAATTTAAACCAAGGGCGGCCATTCCAAGACCCAGTGCCTCAATACATGATCACAACAGATGCTTCCATGATGGGGTGGGGAGCACACCTCAACCAGCACAGTATACAGGGACAATGGGACGTTCAACAAAGGCAACTGCATATAAATCATTTAGAACTGTTAGCAGTGTTTTTAGCATTGAAAGCATTTCAACCGCTAATAGCCCACAAACACATTCTTGTCAAAACAGACAACATGACAACAATGTATTACCTAAACAAACAAGGAGGGACACACTCATCACAACTGTGTCTCTTAGCACAAAAGATTTGGCATTGGGCGATTCACAATCACATTCGCACAGTACATCCCAAGGATTCAAAACCAGTTGGCCGAAAATCTCGGTCGAGATCACCAACAAACACACGAATGGGAAATGCATCCCCAGATAATACAAACTTACTTTCTACGCTGGGGAACACCAGAAATAGACCTATTCGCAACAAAACAAAACGCAAAATGCCAAAACTTTGCGTCCAGGTATCCACACCCTCAGTCCAAGGGCAATGCGTTATGGATGAGTTGGTCAGGGATATTTGCTTACGCTTTTCCCCCTCTCCCACTCCTTCCTTATCTGGTAAACAAACTGAGTCAAAACAAACTCAAACTAATACTAGTAGCACCAACCTGGGCTCGCCAACCGTGGTACACAACACTACTAGACCGGTCAGTAGTACCTCATATCAAACTACCAAACAGACCAGATCTGTTAACTCAAAACAAACAACAGATCAGACACCCGAATCCAGCATCACTCAATCTAGCAATCTTGCTCCTGAAGTCTTAGAATTTGGACATTTAGACCTTACACAATAATGTATGGAGGTCATTAAACAAGCTAGAAAACCTACTACAAGACATTGTTACGCAAACAAATGGAAAAGATTTGTTTCTTACTGCCATAATAATCAAATTCAACCACTACATGCTTCCGCCAAAAACATTGTAAGCTACTTATTACACTTACAAAAATCTAAACTAGCATTTTCTTCCATTAAAATACATCTCACAGCAATATCTGCCTATCTGCAGATTACACATTCAACATCACTCTTTAGAATCCCAGTCATCAAAGCATTTATGGAGGGTTTAAAAAGAATCATACCCTCGAGAACACCACCAGTTCTCTCGTGGAACCTCAATATTGTATTAACACGACTCATGGGTCCACCATTTGAACCCATGCACTCTTGTGAGATGCAATACTTAACCTGGAAAGTAGCCTTCCTAATAGCTATCACATCTCTTAGAGTAAGTGAAATACAAGCATTTACTATACAAGAACCCTTTATACAAATACATAAACATAAAGTGGTTCTCCGTACAAATCCCAAATTCTTACCAAAAGTTATATCACCATTCCACCTAAACCAAACAGTGGAACTCCCAGTCTTTTTTCCACAACCAGACGCAGTAGCTGGAAGAGCCTTACATATGTTAGACATTAAAAGAGCACTAATGTATTACATTGATAGAACAAAACAGTTTAGCAAAACAAAACAATTGTTTGTAGCGTTCCAAAAACCTCATGCAGGAAATCCAATATCCAAACAAGGCATTGCCAGATGGATAGTGAAATGTATTCAGACCTGCTATATTAAAGCAAAAACAGATCTACCTATTACGCCAAAGCGCACTCCACTAGGAAGAAAGGCGCCACAATGGCCTTTCTAGGAAATATACCTAAGACAGAAATCTGTAAGGCAGCCACATGGTCTACGCCTCATACATTCACAAAATATTACTGTGTAGATGTGTTAACAACACAACAAGCAACAGTAGGACAGGCTGTATTACGAACATTATTTCAGACAACTTCAACTCCTACAGGCTAAGCCACCGCTTTTGGGGAGATAACTGCTTACTAGTCTATGCACAGCATGTGTATCTGCAGCTACACATGCCATCGAACGGAAAATGTCACTTACCCAGTGTACATCGGTTCGTGGCATGAGACGCTGCAGATTCACAAGCGCCCTCCCGCCTCCCCAGGAGCCTGTAGCCGTTATAAGTTGATGAAACTTGTACATTTGTAAATTTGTAAATATATACTATTTTTATACACATTATGTGCATACATATTTACTCCATTGCATGGGCACCTTTACTATATACACAACTCCTACCTCACCCTCTGCGGGGAAAACAATCTAAGATGGAGTCGACGCCCATGCGCAATTGAGCCGAAAGGGAGGAGTCCCTCGGTCTTGTGACTCGAAAAGACTTCTTTGAAGAAAAACAACTTGTAACACTCCGAGCCCAACACTAGATGGCAGGATAATGCACAGCATGTGAATCTGCAGCGTCTCATGCCACGAACAGATGTACACTGGGTAAGTGAGATTTTCCATATATATATATATATATATATATATATATATATATATATATATATATAGGAAGTTGGCTCTGTATGTATTATTTAAAAGTAAGAAATAGCATGCACAGAGTGCAAGGGTTCCCCTTAGATGTAAGATAGTGGCAAAAATAGATATTTCTAATGCTCTGTTTTGTGGTAGTGCGGTCGAGCAGTAGGCTTATCAGAGGGTAGTGTTAAGCATTTGTTGTACACACACAGGCAATAAATGAGGAACACACACTCAAAAGACAATTCCAGGCCAATAGGTTTTTATATAGAAAAATATATTTTCTTAGTTTATTTTAGGAACCACAGGTTCAAGATTTACAATCAATATTTCAAATGAAAGGTACTTCACTTAGGTATCATAGGAACTTTGAATCAGCAAAATAGCATGTACAGTTTTGGCAAAAATGGCAATAAGCTATTTTAAAACTAGACATTGCACATTTCAACAGTTCCTGGGGGAGGTAAGTATTTGTTAGTTTTGCTGGTAAGTAAACCACCTACAGGGTTCAAAGTTGGGTCCAAGGTAGCCCACCGTTGGGGGTTCAGGGCAACCCCAAAGTTACCACACCAGGAGCTCAGGGCCGGTCAGGTGCAGAGGTCAAAGTGGTGCCCAAAACACATAGGCTTCAATGGAGAAGGGGGTGCCCCGGTTCCAGTCTGCCAGCAGGTAGGTACCCGCGACTTCGGAGGGCAGACAAGGGGGGGTTTTGTAGGGCACCAGGGGGGACACAAGTCAGCACCAAAAGTACACCCTCAGCGGCACGGGGGCGGCCGGGTGCAGAGTGCAAAAAGGCGTCGGGTTTGCAATGGAGTTCAATGGGAGACCCGGGGATCTCTTCAGCGAAGCAGGCAGGCAAGGGGGGGTTACTCGGGGTAGCCACCACCTGGGCAAGGGAGAGGGCCACCTGGGGGTTGCTTCTGCACTGGAGGTCGGATCCTTCAGGTCCTGGGGGCTGCGGGTGCAGTGTCTTTACCAGGCGTCAGGTTCTTGGAAGCAGGCAGTCGCGGTCAGGGGGAGCCTCTGGATTCCCTCTGCAGGCGTCGCTGGTGAGATTCAGAGGGGTCAACTCTGGCTACTCACAGGGTCGCAGTCGCCGGGGAGTCCTCCCTGTAGTGTTGGTTCTCTGCATGTCGAGCCGGGGGTGTCGGGTGCAGAGTGGAAAGTCTCACGCTTCCGACGGGAAACGTGCAGTCCTTTAAAGTTTGTTTCTTTGTTGCTAAGTTGTTTCTTCTTTGGAGCAGAGCCGCTGTTCTCTGGAGTTCTTGGTCCTTTTAGATGCAGGGCAGTCCTCTGAGGCTTCAGAGGTCGCTGGACCCTGGGGGACGCGTCGCTGTTGCAGTTTTTCTTGAAGTGGGGAGACAGGCCGGTAGGGCTGGGGCCAAAGCAGTTGGTGTCTCCGTCTTCTCTGCAGGGCTTTCAGGTCAGCAGTCCTTCTTCGTCTTCAGGTTGCAGGAATCTATCTTGCTTGGTTCTGGGGGCCCCTAAATACTCAATTTATGGGGTGTGTTTAGGTCTGGGGGGTTAGTAGCCAATGGCTACTAGCCCTGAGGGTGGCTACACCCTCTTTGTGCCTCCTACCTGAGGGGAGGGGGGCACATCCCTAATCCTATTGGGGGAATCCTCCATCTGCAAGATGGAGGATTTCTAAAAGTCAGAGTCACCTCAGCTCAGGACACCTTGGGGGTTGTCCTGACTGGCCAGTGACTCCTCCTTGTTTTCCTCATTATCTGCTCCGGCCTTGCTGCCAAAAGTGGGGCCGTGGCCGGAGGGGGCGGGCATCTTCACTAGCTGGAATGCCATGTGGTGCTGTAACAAAGGGGGTGAGCCTTTGAGGCTCACCGCCAGGTGTTATAGCTCCTGCAGGGGGAGGTGAGAAGCACCTCCACCCAGTACAGGCTTTGTTACTAGCCACAGAGTGACAAAGGCACTCTCCCCATGTGGCCAGCAACATGTCTGGTGTGTGGCAGGCTTGCAAAACTAGTCAGCCTACTCTGGAAGTCGGGTATGTTTTCAGGGGGCATCTCTAAGATGCCCTCTGGGGTGTGTTTCACAATAAAATGTACACTGGCATCAGTGTGCATTTATTGTGCTGAAAAGTTTGATACCAAACTTCCCAGTTTTCAGTGTAGCCATTATGGTGCTGTGGAGTTCGTGTATGACAGACTCTTCCCAGACCATATACTCTTATGGCTACCCTGCACTTACAATGTCTAAGGTTTTGCTTAGACACTGTAGGGGCATAGTGCTCATGCACCTATGCCTTCACCTATGGTATAGTGCACCCTGCCTTAGGGCTGTAAGGCCTGCTAGAGGGGTGACTTATCTATGCCATAGGCAGTGTGAGGTTGGCATGGCTCTCTGAGGGGAGTGCCATGTCGACTTAGTCATTTTCTCCCCACCAGCACACACAAGCTGGCAAGCAGTATGTGTGCTGAGTGAAGGGTCCCCAGGGCGGCATAAGACATGCTGCAGCCCTTAGAGACCTTTCCTGGCATCAGGGCCCTTGGCACCAGGGGTACCAGTTACAAGGGACTTACCTGGATGCCAGGGTGTGCCAATTGTGGAAACAAAGGTACAGTTTTAGGGAACGAACACTGGTGCTGAGACCTGGTTAGCAGGCCTCAGCACACTTTCAAATCATAACTTGGCATCAGCAAAGGCAAAAAGTCAGGGGGTAACCATGCCAAGGAGGCATTTCCTTACAATATATACATATGCCTACTTTATGTATATAGTTATAGCATGTATATATGTTTTTCTTTCTCTGGTCTTGATAATTCAAGTACTCATGATTGATTTGGACTGGCATATTTAGTTTCTTATTATTTTTAGTGTAATAAATGTTGGGTTTTCACTTCTTTAGATGTGATTATGTTCTCTTCAAGGGCAAATTTTCATCTGTTCGCCTCTAAGGCACGTGAAAAAAAATGGTGATAACTGACGTCTGCATGTCGACGAGGGCTTCTTATTGCCTAGATGACGTCATACGGCGTCGCGTGGAGTCGGGCTATTGTGACGTCATCGTCGACGTGCAGAGCTAGAAGAAATTTCCGTCGAAGCTGGCGCGAGGGGAGAATTCTTTAGGTGCGGAATCCACAGGTAGTTAATGTATCCACCAGAAAAAGCGTTACCGAAGGTAAGTAACTTATTCGAATGGGAAATTGCAAAGCATTCACAGTGGACATAATGGAAATATAGAAAGTTTGTACTATATTCTGGTGTAATCTGTAGTATGAAATGTCAAAGTAATGGCAAACGAGATTCTATTTTGTTAGAATTGTAAAGTGAGCTAAAAATAAAAATTATAGCATTTCCCCAGCATCTGCTCCCACACACCAGAAGGTGGTGCCATTAGAATCTGTGAAAATTTAAAAAAATCTTAATAGATGGAATGCTTGAAGTATTCTCAGCCACTGGTAATTACTCAGGGTGGCATCTGTTTTATCTTTGACAGTGTGCTAGGGAAAGTGTCTCCTCTGAAGAATGCTGGCTTCAAACTATGCCATTTTGTAGGAAGCGTGTGTCATTTTTAGCCCTCCAGTGGTGCCTTGGATCAAAGCATGATTCCAAATAATGGAACAGATGCTCCCTGATGCACCTGAAGGCAATCAGGGTACTGCAAATGGAGTTGTATGCCGCTGAGCACAAGAAAACATGCTGGTCTCTCCCCAGGTCATGAGCCCACTCCTGAGCCAAGTCCTAGTCTGGATTCAGTTCACCTTCCTTGGGTAAATCAAAGGTGAAGCCAAAAGACTAGCCACTGGGCAAGCACAAGAATTCTGGGTGGTGTTTTATCCACCACCCCTCACCCTGCTGCTACAGAGAAAAATCACGGTCTGCCCTGAAAAGAGCCCGACCGAGACTGACACCACCCCCCTGCTAGAGCAGATGCACCCTGTAGGTAAGTCACTCTTTTTGGCATGGTTACCCCCCCACTATCAGTGTGTTTAGACTGTTTTCACTGGGATCCTGCTAACCAGGACCCCAGTGATTTGCTCTACCCTCTAAATCTGGTTGTTTTGTTACTCTTTACACCCCATAATTGGCACACTGGTGTAGCCCTGTAAGTCCCTAGTATATGTTACTTAGGTACCCAGGGCATTGGTACCCCAGGGGTCCCCCATGGGCTGCAGCATGTATTATGCCACCCATGGGAGCCCATGCAAACCAGTCTGTAGGCCTGCCATTGCAGCCTGTATGAAAAGGTGCATGCTCCCTTTCACTGCTGGACACTGCACCAGGTCACTGTAAGTCACCCCTATAATAGGCCCTTCAAGCCCAGAGGGCAGGGTGCAGGCTCCTGTGTGTGAGGGCACCCCCGCATGAACAGAGGTGTCTCTAGGAACTCTAGCTCCATTACACTGGACTTCATAAGTGCGGAGAAGCAATTTTACCCGTGTTCTGGACACAGGTGTCCAGCTACATATTGCTAACTCCAAACCTGGGCATGTTTGGAATCATACCTGAATACTGTTGCCAGTATTGGTTGTATTCCATGGACTCTGGGGGTGCCTTAGAGGGCCCCCAGCATTGCTCCTACCAGTCTTCTGGGGTTTTCCAGACAGCCCATGCTGCTGCCACCCCTCAGACAAGTTTCTGCCTTCCTGCTGTGTGACCAGCTCAAGCGAAGGATGACAGAACAAAGGATCTCCTGCGGGAGAGGGAGGTAACACCCTCTCCCTTGGAAATGGGCGTTACATGTCTTGGAAGGGGTAGCCTCCCCAAGCCACCGGTTTGCTTTGAAGGGCACATTTGGTGCCCTTGTTGCATAAACTGGTTTGCACAACTCCAGGGAACCCCGGTCCCTGCTCTGGTGCAAAACTGGACAAAGGAAAAGGGGGGTGTCCACTCCGCTGTCCATCACCACCCTAGAGGTGGTGCCCAGAGCTCCTCCAGGTGCCCACTTGATTCTGCCATCTTGAAACCAAGGTGGGCAGAGGCCCCTGGGAGCATCTGAGTGGCCAAGTCAGGTAAGTGACGTCACAGCTCCCTCCTGATAGGTGACCAGTCCCCCTTCCTGGGTTATTTGAGGACTCCCTCTTGGGTAGATCCTTAGATTTGAAATGCAAGATTCCAGCAGGACTCCTCTGCATCATTTACTTCATCTTGTGGCCACTGGGACTGCAACTGGACCCTTCAGGAACCGACGATCTGCGACTTCAGCGACAACTCTGCTCTGCAAAATGTTCTCTGTCTCCTTCCAGCAACTGAACATTTCCCCGGCTGTGCATCCTCTGAGGGCAACGAGTCTTCAGCTTGCACAAGAAGAAAAAAGGAATATCCCTCGGAGTGAAGGAGTCATTCCCTTGCATCCGCAGGCACCAACTGCAACGATGACCAACTGTGTGGATCTTCTCTCCTCCAGAGCTGCGTGGATCCTACATCACAGGTGGTGGTCTGGAGTTGTCCCCTTGGTCCTCTCTGCCAGCTGTCTAACTTTGGAGAAGGTAAGCTTTTGCTTCTCCTTGCAGGATAGTACCCCTCTGCACCCCAACTCCTGCAGCTACCAAGGGTTGTTTGTTTCTCCTCCAAGGGATCTTCAGGCTCCATGTAGCCCTGGCCTCCAGCACTCCTTCCTGCAAAGCAGTCTCCTGCCTGCTGCTTCAGCGATGTGGGACACCTCTTCAGGTGTGCTGAGTGGTCCTCACCGCGACTCCTGTGCCTGCTGCCAGTGGGTCGCCTGTGAGGGCTGCCTCCTGTTCTTGTGGCTCTCCCAGCTGCTGAGGGTCACCTCGGACTCCCTTCCCTGGTCGAGCCCCTTGGACCTTGCTGGTCCTCTTCAGTCTTGCAAACCTTCTTCTCTGACTCTTGCATTTGGCAAGGTTTTTTTGTGGTTTTCCAGCACCACTGACCGACTGCATCTCGACCGTCGACGTGGGACATCACTTGCATCACTTCTGGAACTCCTCTTCAGCTCCTGTGCTGCACTTGCTGACCTTCTTTGTCCACTGTCGACCTGGTCTTGCATCCGCAGAAGGGTGAGTATTGGCTCCTTCAACAACTCTCCTCTCGCTGGGGGTACCTCTTGGGGTTCCTGGTTCCAGCTCCCCTCTACTGATTCCACTTCCTTGGGTGGGGAACTGCCTTTCACAAGCCACTTTTTTAGTATATGGCTTGGCCCTCCCCCAGAGTACCCCACTATTGGCTACTGCTTTTACCTATGCCTATTGCTTTTTATGCTATTTACTGATTGCTAATGTGTATATAATAGTGTGTTTACTTACCTCTAGTTGGGGTATTGCCTATACCACATTTAAGTATTTGTGTTACTATAATAAACTAACTTTATTTTTATAACATTGTGTGGTTCTTTCATGTGTGTAAGTGATGTGTGACTATAGTGGTATTGTATAAGCTTCGCATGTCTCCTAGATAAGTCTTGGCTGCTCATCCACAGCTACCTCTAGAGAGCCTTGGCTTCATCGACACTGTCTACACCTCACTAATAGGGGGTACCTGGACCATAGGTGCTCACCACACACCATGCCAGCTTGCTTCACTGCTATCTTGAAAACAAGATGTGCAGAGGCCCCTGGGAGCATCTGGTTGCCCAGGACAGGTGACTGACGTCAGTGACCCCCTCTAATATGTGGTCAACGTGCATAGTGACCAAGCCCCCTGTAGGGCTATTTAGGGACTCCGTTAGTGGGTAGGTTTCCAGATTCAGCATGCAAGACTCCATCAATCGACCTGCTCCAGGCCACCGAAACCGCTGTTGGACTTCACAGGAACCAAACAAAGCCTGCAACTCCCGAGACTACATCTCCTTGCAACATTGTTTCTCCAGCTCCTTCCAGCAGTTGCACCATTTCCACTGCTGGGCATTCCCTGGGTCCTGCAAGACTTCAGTTGCACCAAGAAGCAAGACAAAATCTCCCTTCGAGTTGAGGAGTCACTCCCCTGCATCCGATGGCACCTAAGGCAACGACGTCCGGCTGCTGGGATCTGTTCTCCACAGAACTACGTGGATCCTCCAAAACAGCTGGTGGTTCTGAGCAGTCCTCTTTTTCCTCTCTGCTCAACTTGGGAGACTGTGTGCCCTTGCCTCTCCTTGCAGGACAGTACTTCTGTGCACTAAGACTCTAGCAGCAACCAAGGCTTGGTGATTCCTGCTCCGAGGGATCTTAAGTCTCCAAGTAGCCCCGGCCTCCAGCATTTCATCCTTTCAAGGACAGTTTCTCCTCTTCTGCTCCAGCGATGTGGGACTCCTCTCCTGGTGTTCTGACTGGGCCTCACTGCAACTTACTGTGCTTGCTGTCACTGCGTTCCCTGTGGGGACTGCAACTGATTCTGGTGGATCTGACGACTGCTGAGGGTCAGCCCTGACTCCTCTCCAAGGGCCGAGTCTCCTGGACCTTCCTGGTCCTTTTCTTCTCTGCAAATTCTCTTCTGCCCAGATTTGTGTTTGCCAAGGCTTGTTGGTGGTCGTTCTGACCATCTGCGACCGGCGTGGGACATCTGCTCAACTCCAGGGACCTCTGCAGCACCTGGGCTCCACAGCTGATATTCATCTCCCCTCATAGAGTCGGATCTTCATCCACCAAAGGGTGGGTAGTGGCTCCTGCTCCACCTGGACACCCCTGTGTGGACTGGGCTCTGTCCCCTTCCTTTGCAGGTCATTTTCCTCTGGAATACACCGTTGGGTTCCATCGGACTGGACCTAGTCTTGCAATCTTCCTTTTCCAAGTGCCCCTGTTAGTCTATGGGAAGACTAGTTAACTTACCTCTGCTCTCCTGGTCGCTGGGGGTCATCTAGGTACTCACCTCTTGGGGTCCCGACTTGTCCAAGCTCCCTTATAACTGTTACACATCTTTGGGTGGGGGACCTAACTTTGAATTCCACTATTTTAGTAAATGGTTTGGCCGCCTATAGGACTCTAGCTATTTTCTGCTATTTCTTGCCAATCCTTGTTGCTTTTGAATGCTAATTACTTATACTTAATGTGTGTGTGTGTGTGTGTGTGTGTGTGTGTGTGTGTGTGTGTGTGTGTGAGTGTGTGTGTATATATAGTGTGTACTTACCTCCAGTTGGGGGACTGCCTATAAGTAATCTAGGTCACTGTTTCTGTAATAAAGTACCTTTATTTTTGCAACACTGTGTGGTTCCTTTCATGTGTGATAAGTTACTGTGTGACTGCTGTGGTATTGCTAGTGCTTTACACTCCTAGATAGGTCTTGGCTGCTCACCAAAGCTACCACTAGAGAGCCCTGGCTTTCTAGACACCGTCTCACTAACTAATTGGGGTTTCCTGGGCCTGTTATAAGGTGCAAACACCATAGGTGTCCACCACACACCAGGCCAGCTTCCTACACCCCCCATAATTCTCCAGGCCATTATTGACTCCACAGCAGATTGAAGCCTTCAAAGAGGCTATGACGGAGATTTTTTGGGATGATTCCTGGCTCTAAAGCACCTTTCAGCAACCATTCAGCATTCCTAGTCCTCAGTGGGTGAGACCTGCCCTAGCACCAACACACTCCGTTATACCTGCACCCATCTCCATGCCAGCACCAGACCACACCTTTGCAGACGGCAAACCGTTTCCAACCACTTTTGTGCTGACTGCCGCTCTGGAGGTACCAGTTTGTTGGATAGATCTCAAGAGATGTCTCACTATGCGATTACTAAGACACACCCCTTGGTGTGAAGATTCTGCAGCTGTACATTTGCCTTGAGGCCAATCCCACTGAATTGAGGACGTTTTGTGTTCAGATGCAATTCACTGCCTTCATAATGCTCCAGACGATGAAGAGGAGGAGGTGGAAACTTGCTCCCTCCTCACTGTACTGTTGCTGGTCTGTATTTTGATCTCTGAATGCCAGTGGCCTTAATACCGCTCCTGAAGTAAAACCTGAGCCCCCATTTTAGGCCCCTACTTAAGAAAGAGTCTCTTTTGTAGTGGTGGTGGTCAGCAGAGTTGCTGTAACTGCATGTTCCGAGGCATGTGTAGCTGTAGATACAGTGGTGTGCATACTTCTCCCATCTACTGTTTGGCCCAGGTGAGTGCAAATTGCTTTTCTTCAAAGAAGTCTTCCTGAATCAAAAGGTATGGTGACTTCACCTATTGCTGGTGATGCGCATGGGAGACCCAGAGGACTGGGCATAGGAATTGGGCAAAGCTAATAATCAGGACACCTCTCCTGATGCTCCCATACTTTCTTCCCCTACTGTGGCTACGGAGGAGGGAGCATTGTATTCCAGGGTGGTGAGAAGGGCGGTTGATGTCCTCGGCCTTGGGCTACCTTCTGTGGCAGTCAGGACTAACCTCCTGACTGTGATGCTTCAGGCTGGGGCTTCCACCTTGGATCCCATTTTACCATTCAACAAATCCCTCACTGATGTCCTTCTTAGTACCTGGTCCAGACCCAGCACAGGGGCTCCTTTGAACAGGACAATTGCCCAGTGCCATCGGCCTGGGCAGAACAACCCTAAATTCCTGAGCCAACACCCTTGTTGTCCAGGCTTCTTCTTCATCGGGTGCATTACCATCTGCACCCCTGGATAGGGAATCAAAGAGACTGGATAAAATTGGGAAGAAATTGTTCTCTTCCTCCAGTCTGGCAGTGCAGTCTGTGACCACCGCATACCTTTTGGGCTGCTATTCCCATACCTTATGGGATACTGTTGTGCAGGTGCTGCCGCAGGTCCTGGGAGAGGCCTGGGCCGTTCTCTCCCAAGCTGGTGCTGACGGGAGAGATGCAGCCAACTTCACAATATGTTTTGGACTGGACGCGACTGACTCACTGGGTAGATCGGTTTCATCGACTGTGGCCTACGACACCTGGTTGAGGACATCTGGCTTTTCGGGGATGACCAGCATTCAATCATGGGCATGCCCTTTGATGGCACCCATTTCTTCAGAGACAAAGCGGACCCAGGCCTCAAGCGCCTGTCTGCCCTGGACTCAGATTACTGGATGGTAGCATTGGACTTGCACAACACCTACTTCCACATTCTGGTCCTGCCTGCCCACAGACTTTACTTGCAGTTTGTCGTAGGTCAAAAGTATTTTCAGTTTATTGTGCTCCCCTTTGGCCTTACCAGCGCCCTTTGGGTGTTCACCAAAGTGATAGTGGTGGTTGCAGCTCACCTACGCGGGCAAGGGGTTTCAATCTCTCCCTACCTCGATGCCTGGCGGTCGTCTCCCACCTTCAAACTACGGTGAACCTCCTGCACTCGCTGGGGTTCATTATAAACATGTCCAAGTCACACCTGACTCCCTCTCAGATGCTCTCTTTCATCGGAGTTGTTATGGACACAGTGCAGTTTCGGGCCTATCTTCCCGAGCGGCGAGTCCAGGATATTTGGGCTGTGATACCAAGGTTTCAGCCTCTATCCTCGGTTTCGGTGAGAATGACTCTGAGGCTGCTAGGCCTCATGGCCTCCTGCATCCTGCTGGTGACACATGCCAGATGGCATATGCGGGCTCTGCATTGGGACCGGAAGTTCCAATGGGTGCATTATCAGGAGAATCTCTCCGACATGGTCCAGAGCTCAGAGGGATCTGTGCAAGAACTGCAGTGGTGGCTTTAGAATCGCAATTGGGTCAAAAGCGGATCCCTCTCCCATTCCCAACCAGGTCTCACAGCAGTGACAGATGCGTCACTCCTGGGATAGGGGAACCATATGTGGGAGGCAGAGATCAGAGTTAATGGGCTCCGGCGGAGTCCGGGCTCCACATCAATCTTCTGGAGCTCAGGGTGATCAGGCGTGCATTGAAATCATTCCTTCCCTCTCTCCCAGGGAAAATGGTGCAGGTGTACAGAGACAACACCACCATGTGGGACTGCAACAAGCAGGGCAGATTGGAATCGTGTACCCTTTGTCAAGAGGTTCTGCGCTTCTGGACATGGCTGGAACGTCAAGGTGTTTCCCTGGTGGTTCAACATCTGGCAGGCTCTCTGAACGACAGAGCAGACAACTCAGCCATTGCTGCATGATCGATCACGAATGGCATCTCCATCCAGAGGTGACGCACGGTCTCTTTCAGCAATAGGGAGAGCCTTGGTTAGATCTGTTCGCCTCCCCCACAGAAAGTGCAATGTCAACTACTTTGCATGTTAGAGTTTCCAAGGTGGAACTTGTTCGGTGTCTCTTTTTGTCTTGAGTGGAACTCAGGCCTCCTTTACTCCTTCCCACCACTGCCACTTCTGCCAAAAGTTCTGAAGAAGATAAAGAACGACCGCGGCCAAGTATCCTTGTGGCTCCAGATGAAGAGTATGGTATCCCGAGCTTCTGAGCACACCCATCGGTCCTCCGATTAGACTGCCCCTTCAGGAGGATCTTCTGTCGCAGCAGCAGAGGACAGTTCTCCACCCTAACCTCTCCAGTCTCTGCCTCCTTGCGTAGAGTTTGAGCTGCAGCAGTTGACAACTTTTGACCTTACACCCCAGTGATGCAATGTTATCTTGGCAGCCAGGCGCCCCTCCACAACAACAGTATACGCCGGTCGTTGGAATAAATTTGTGCCATGGTGTACAGACAAGTCTGTTGATCATTTTCTGCACCTCCGTCTGAGGTTCTAATGGACATCCTCTCTCTTGCTCAGCAGAGCTCTGCTTTGGGCACCCTTAAGGGTTACCGTCTGCCATTCATTAGACTGCCAGATCATCCCTCCCTGTTCAAATCTCCCATTTTTGGGAGGTTTTTTTAAGGCACTCACCCACGTGCTTCTACCTAAGCCATTCATAATGTCCCAGAGGGATTTGAAGTTGGTACTTACATACCTTGTGTGTATAGGAAGCTGGCCTGGTGTGTCGTAAACATCTGTGGTGTTTGCACCTTATACCAGGTCCCGGCAACCACTATTAGTTAGTGAGACAGTGTCTAGGAAACTAGGGCTTTCTAGTGGCAGCTGTGGTTAGCAGCCAAAACTTATCTAGGAGGAATGTAAAGCACTTGCAATACCACAGCAGTCACTTATCAAAGTTTCATACCTCAAAGGAAGCAAACAGTGTTAAAAAAAATAAAGGTACTTTATTACAGTAGCACTGAACTTGATTAATTGTAGGCAGTCCCCCAACAGGAGGTATGTACACACTGTACATATATATATATATATATATATATATATATATATATATATATATATATATATATATATATATATATATATATATAAGGAAATGCCTCCTTGGCATGGTTACCCCCTGACTTTTTGCCTTTGCTGATGCTAAGTTTTGATTGAAAGTGTGCTGGGACCCTACTAACCAGGCCCCAGCACCAGTATTCTTTCCCTAAACTGTACCTTTGCTTCCACAATTGGTACAGCCCTGGCACTCAGATAAGTCCCTTGTAACTGGTACCCCTGGTACCAAGGGCCCTGATGCCAGGGTTGGTCTCTAAGGGCTGCAGCATGTCTTATGCCACCCTGGGGGCCACTCATTCAGCACATGCACAGTGCGTCAAAGCTTGTGTGTGCTGGTCGAGAGAGAACGACTCAGTCGACATGGCACTCCCCTCAGAGTGCCATGCCATCCTCTAACTGCCTGTGGCATAGGTAAGTCACCCCTCTAGCCGGCCTTACAGCCCTAAGGCAGGGTGCATTATACCACAGGTGAGGGCATATGTGCATGAGCACTATGCCCCTATAATATCTAAGCAAAACCTTAGACATTGTAAGTGCAGGGTAGCCATAAGAGTATATGGTCTGTGAGTTTGTCAAACACAACCTCCACAGTTCCATAATGGCTACACTGAAATCTGGGAAGTTTGGTATCAAACTTCTCAGCACAATAAATGCACACTGATGCCAGTGTGCAATTTATTGTAACATGCACCCAGAAGGCATCTTAGAGATGCCCCCTGAATACCAATCCGACTTCTTGTGTGGGGCTAACCAGTTTCTGCCAGCCTGCCACAACCAGACAAGTTGCTGGCCAGATGGGGAGAGTGCCTTTGTCACTCTGTGGCCAGGAACAAAGCCTGCACTGGGTGGAGGTGCTTCACACCTCCCCCTGCAGGAACTGTAACAACTGTTGGTGAGCCCCACAGGGACGAGGCACAAAGAGGGTGTAGCCACCCTCCAGGACAGTAGTCATTGGCTACTGCCCTCACAGACCTAAAATGCACCCCTAAATTTAGTATTTAGGAGCACCCCAGAACCCAGGAAATTAGATTCCTGCAACCTGAAGAAACAAGAAGGACTGACCTACAGGCCCTGCAGAGAAAGACGGAAGACAACAACTGCTTTGGCCCCAACCCTACCGGCCTGTCTCCTGACTCGAAAACCTGCAACCAGTGACTCATCCGACAAGGACCAGTGACCTCTGAAGCCTCAGAGGACTGCCCTGGACCAAAGGACCAAAAAACTCCTGTGAGCAGCGGCTCTGTTCAATTTCAACAGCAACTTTCTTGCAACTTTAAAGAACTTCACTCTTCCCGCCGCAAGCGTGAGATTTCACACTCTGCACCCGATGCCCCCGGCTCGAGATCCAGAGAACCAACACCACAGGGAGGACTCCCCGGCAACTGCGACCCAGTGAGTAGCCTGAGACGACCCCCCTGGACCCCCACAGCGACGCCTGCAGAGGGAATCCAGAGGCTCCCCTTGACCACGACTGTCTGTAACAAGGGACCCTCTGCCTGGACCAAACAATGCACCCGCAGCCCCCAGGATCTGAAGGAACGGAACCATAGTGCAGGAGTGACCCCCAGGCGACCCTCTGCCTAGCCCAGGTGGTGGCTGGCCCGAGAAGCCCCCCCTGTGCCTGCCTGCACCGCTAGAGTGAAACCAATAGAAAACCTGACACCTGCTTTTCACACTGCACCCGGCTGCCCCTGTGCCACTGAGGGTGTGTTTTGTGTGCCTACTTGTGTCCCCCCAGTGTTCTACAAAGTCCCCCTGGTCTGCCCTCCCCCCCCCCGAGGACGCAGGTACTTACCTGCTGGCAGACTGGAACCGGAGCACCCCTGTTCTCCATAGGCGCCTATGTGTTTTGGGCACCTCTTTGACCTCTGCACCTGACCGGCCCTGAGCTGCTGGTGTGGTACCTTTGGGGTTGCCTTGAACCCCAACGGTGGGCTGCCTATGCCCAGGAACTGAGACTTGTAAGTGTCTTACTTACCTCACAATCTAACCAATACTTACCTCCCCCAGGAACTGTTGATTTTTGAACTGTCTACTTTTGAAATAGCTTATTGCCATATTAACAAAAACTGTATATGTTCTTGCTCTAATTTAAAGTTTCTAACTTACCTGTGTGGAGTACCTTGCAGTTTATGTATTTACTTCAAATCTTGAACTTGTGGTTTTAAAAATAAATTAAGAAAATATATTTTTCTATATAAAAACTATTGGCCTGGAGTAAAGTCTTTGAGTGTTTTCCTCAGTTATTGCCTGTGTGTGTCCAACAAGTGCTTAACACTGCCCTCTGATAAGCCTACTGCTCGACCACACTACCACAAAATAGAGCATTAGCATTATCTAATTTTGCCACTATCTTACCTCTAACTGGAACCCTTGGACTCTGTGCACACTATTTCTTACTTTTAAGTAGTATATACAGAAACAACTTCCTACTATATATAAATACATATGTTCGATGGCATGTGTAGCTGCAGATACACATGCTGTGCATATCCCGCCATCTAGTGTTGGGCTCGGAGTGTTACAAGTTGTTTTTCTTCGAAGAAGTCCTTTCGAGTCACAAGATCGAGGGACTCCTCCCATTTCGGCTCCATTGCGCATGGGCGTCAACTCCATCTTAGATTGTTTTCTTTCCGCCATCGGGTTCGGACGTGTTCCTCTACGCTCCGTGTTTCGGTTCGGAAAATTAGTTAGATATCGGAAAAATTTGACGGTATTGTTTGCGTTCGGTATCGGGTTAGTTAACACAGATCGACAGCAAATTTTGAAGAGCTCCGGTGGCCCTTTGGGGTTTCGGTTCCCCGGCGGGGCCTGGTCGGCCCGACCACGTGCGTCAACAAGACTAATGGAATGGAGCCCATTCCGCTTCTGCCCCGAATGCCACAACAAGTATCCGTACACAGATCAACATTTGGTCTGTAACTTGTGTTTGTCTCCCGAACACAAGGAGGATACCTGTGAGGCCTGTCGAGCGTTTCGATCGAGGAAAACGCTGAGGGACCGGAGAGCGAGAAGACTTCAAATGCTGTCGGCGCCGTCAGGACATCGAGACTTGGAGGAAGAAGAAACCTTCTCCATTGCTGAGTCGGACGAGGCCGAAACAGAACAGACGCCGAAAACCGTGAGTAAAGTCGCACCAGCCAAAACTCACGGTAAATTCATCAGAGCCCAGGGGACGCCACCGCCGGCAGGCCATGGCTTAACCCAAAAAATCGGTGACCGTCCTTCGGCACCGAAAAAGGGCACGCATGTGTCGAAGTCATCTGACTCCGGTCGAGATACCGGCACAGAAAAGACTCGACCTCAAGACACCGGGTCAGAACAATCTCGACATCGAGATACCGGCACCGAGAGATCGGAACACCGAAACAGAAAAAAGATGGTGGAAAAGGTTTCGATCCCGAAACATCCGGCTTCGGAGCCGAAAACAAGTTCCTACACTGAGGAGCAAGGGCTTTCCACACAAATGCAAAGCCATAAATTCGGACAGGAACTAGAGGCAGGGGAGCCAGATTATACACAGAGAAGGCTCCATATCCAAAAGGAGACAGGGAAAATAAGAACTCTCCCTCCTATAAGGATGAAAAGGAAACTGGCTTTCCAAGAGAAGGATAAACCACCACAAGCAAAGGTGGCAAAACAAGTAACTCCGCCACCATCACCTCAACGCTCACCGCAATCCTCACCAATCGCTAGCCCACAGATGGTGCAGTCTCCAACACACACAAGCATGAGCCAAGATGACCCAGATGCATAGGATCTTTATGATGCGCCTGTGTCAGATAACACTCCTGACTGTTACACAGCAAGACCATCACCACCTGAGGACAGTACTGCTTACACGCAGGTGCTGTCCAGAGCAGCTGCCTTTCACAACGTCACACTGCACGCTGAACCTATCGAAGATGACTTTTTATTTAATACTCTGTCATCCACAAATAGTCAGTACCAGAGTCCTACAATGCTAACGGGAATGTTAAAACATGCAAAGGAAATGTTTCAAGAACCCGTGAAAAGCAGGGCTATTACTCCTAGGGTGGAGAAAAAGTACAAGCCTCCACCAACAGACCCTACATACATTACGCAGCAACTGACACCGGACTCAGTAGTAGTTGGCGCAGCACGTAAAAGGGCGAATTCACACACCTCCGGCGATGCACCACCACCCGACAAAGAAAGTCGCAAGTTCGACGCAGCGGGGTAAAGAGTGGCAGCACAAGCAGCCAATCAATGGCGCATTGCGAATTCTCAGGCTTTGCTGTCAAGATATGACAGAGCCCACTGGGATGAAATGCAACATTTTATTGAACATCTGCCCAAAGAATTCCAAAAACGTGTACAACAGGTGGTAGAAGAAGGACAAAGTATCTCAAATAACCAGATACGTTCAGCAATGGACGCAGCAGACACAGCTGCAACAACTGTAAATACAGCTGTGACAATTCGGAGACATGCATGGCTGCGCACCTTTTAATGGACAGCAGTTGTTTGGGCCGGAAGTGGACACTGCTATCGAGAAGTTGAAAAAAGATACAGATACGGCCAAGGCCATGGGCGCACTCTACTCCCCACAGAGCAGAGGCACTTTTAGGAAAACACAATTTAGAAGGGGGTTTCGGGCTCAAACAACAGAACCCCCAACTTCACAAACCAGGCCCACATACCAGAGCCAGTATCAGAGAGGTGGCTTTAGGGGACAATACAGAGGGGGACAGTTCCCTAAGACTAGAGGGAAGTTCCAAAGTCCCAAGACCCCTCAAAACAAACAGTGACTTCAGTGTCACAGATCCCCAACACGTAACACCAGTTGGGGGGAGACTAATAGATTTTTTATCAAAATTGGGAGGAAATAACAACGGACTCGTGGGTCCTAGCCATCATCCAACATGGCTATTGCATAGAATTCCTAGAATTACCACCAAATGTGCCACCAAGAACACACAACATGTCCAAACAACACATGGATCTATTACAAATAGAGGTCCAAGCGTTGTTACAAAAAGAGGCAATAGAACTAGTACCCAGTCATCAAAAAGGGACAGGGGTTTACTCCCTGTACTTTCTCATACCCAAAAAGGACAAAACTCTAAGACCTATATTAGATCTCAGAACACTAAATCTTTACATCAAATCCGATCACTTTCACATGGTAACACTTCAAGACGTAATCCCCTTGCTCAAACAACAAGATTACATGACAACATTAGATCTCAAAGATGAGTACTTCCATATACCCATACATCCTTCACACAGAAAATACTTAAGGTTTGTATTCCAAGGAGTACATTACCAGTTCAAAGTGTTACCATTCGGAATAACAACAGCACCAAGGGTATTTACAAAATGCCTTGCAGTAGTAGCAGCACATATCAGAAGACAGTACATACATGTATTCCCGTATCTAGACGATTGGTTAATAAAAACCAACACCCAGAAACAGTGTCTTCAACACACAAAATACGTCATAGAAACTCTTCACAAACTAGGGTTCTCACTAAACTACCAAAAATCACACTTACAGCCGTGTCAAATACAACAATACTTAGGAGCAACAATCAACACAAAAAAGGGATTGCCACTCCAAGTCCACAAAGGGTACAAGCTTTCCAGAACGTAATACAAAGCATGCACCCAAACCAAAAGTATCAGGTCAAACTAGTGTTGAAACTACCAGGCATGATGTCCTCATGCATAGCCATTGTCCCAAACGCAAGATTACACAGGAGCCAGACGTTGTTGCCTTAGGTGCCTGCAGATGCAAGGGAGTGACTTCTTCACTCCAAAGGATATTCCTTCTTACTTCTTTGTTGCAGCTGAAGTCTTGCCGACCCTAGATGAAGCACAGCAGTGGAAATGTTGCGACTGCTGGAGGTGCCGGAGAAACAATGTTGCAAGCCAAGGTTGTCTCGGGATTTGCAAGCTTGTTTGGTTCCTGTGAAGACCAGCAGCAGTGCCGGTGGCCAGGAGCAGAAGAGGTCAATGCAAAGGAGTCCTGGTGGCATCTTGCCTGACGAAACTTGGGACCGGCCTACAAGGGAGTCCCTAAATAGCCCCAACAGGGGGCCTGGTCACTTTGCAGAGTGACCACCAACTAGAGGGGGTCACTGACGTCAGTCACCTTTCCTGGACAACCAGATGCTCCCAGGGGGCTTTGCACATCTTGTTTTCAAGATCGCAGAATCAAGTGGCCACCTGAAGGAGCTCTGGGTGGTGATGAACAGGGAAGGGGTCACTCCCCTTTCCTTTATGTGCTTTCGTGCCAGAGGAGGCACCAGAAGTCCCTGGACTAGTGCAAACCAGATTATGCAAGGAGGGCACCAAATATGCTCTTCAAAGCAAGCCAGTGACGTGGGTAGACTATCCCTCCCCTGCCTTGTAACACCTATTTCCAAGGGAGAGGATGTTGCCTCCCTCTCCCACAGGAAATCCTTTGTTCTGCCTTCCCCTGTTTGATCTGGTCAAGCAGCAGGAGGGCAGAAACTTGTCTGAGGGGCTGCAGCAGTGTGGTCAGCCATAAACCTTGGAAGACTGGTAGGAGCAGTACTGGGGGGGGAAGTCCTCTAAGGAGCCCCCAGAGTGCATTGAATCCTGCCACCTATACTGACATTAGTATTGGGATATGATTCCGACATGTGTGATACTAAACATGCCTGGGTTTGGAGTTACCATTATGTAGCTGGACCACATGTAGTGATGTATGGCCAGTACACTGATAAAATGGCTTCCCCACACTTAGAAAGTCAAGTGCATTGGAACTGAAGTTCGTAGGGGCATCACTGCTCATGCAGGAGTGCCCTCACACACAGGGTCCTGCACCCTGCCCTCTGGGCTAGGAGGGCCCACCATAGGGGTGACTTACAGTGACTTAGTGCAGTGACCAGCAGTGAAAGGGTGCATGCACCTTTTCACGCAGACTGCAATAGCAGGCCTGCAGACACAGTTTGCATGGGCTCCCGTGGGTGGCATAATGCATGTTGCACCCCATGGGGGACCCCTGTTGTACCAGTGCCCTGAGTACCTAAGTATCATATACTAGGGACTTACAGGGGCACACCTTATGCCAATTGTAGGGTGTAAAAGGTACCAAAGCAACCAAATTTAGAGGCAAGAGCACAGTCACTGGGGTCCTGGTTAGCAGTATCCCAGTGAAAGCAGTCTAAACAGGCAAAATGTAGGGCTAACCATGCCGAAAAGATTGAGTTACCTAAAGTGGGCTCCTTTTGGGCCACTACACAGCTGTGCTTTGTGGCTCCTCACATTGAAAACTGCTTTCCTTATTGCCATCACCTCTGCCCGCAGAGTGAATGAGCTGTAAGCTCTTTCTTCGAAGCCACCATTTCTATCTGTCCATCCTGACAAGGTGGTGCTTTGTACCAGGGCCTTTTTCCTCCCTGAAGTAGCCACGCCTTTTCATGTAGGCCAACCCATCAGTTTGTCTATTTTTTACGCACCCCCACATCCTGCTCATGAGAAGGAGACACTCCACCTTCTGGATCCAAAAAGAGTGTTAGCATTTTACCTCAATCGTACAGAAGATTTCCAGTTAGACAATCAACTCTTTGTAGGTTATGTGGGTGCAAAGAAAGGACAGGCGGTGCAGAAGTGGACCATCTCTTGATGGGTTGTCCTCTCCATTAAGAAGTGCTTCGCTTTGTCAAAGATGCAACCCCCTGAGGGTTTGCGTGCTCATTCCACCAGAGCAACTGCTGCATCCACAAAACATCTGCTAGGCAACAACTTGGCATCTCTGTTCACGTTCACAAAGCGTTACTGCGTGGACAGTCAGGTCCGCAGAGACGGCTAATTTGGCTGTTCGGTCTTGTCAGACTTCTTAGTCTGATCTTGGTTCGCAGCCCTCCTCCGAGGATGGTATTGCTTGGGTTTTCATTCTAAGGTAAGGAATCTGCAACTAGAAATTTCTGTCAGATGAACAAGTTACTTACCTTTGGTAACAATTTATCTGGTAGAGACATTCTAGTTGCAGATTCCTTACGGACCCACTCATCCTCCCCACTTTGCAAACTGATTTCTAGGGACAGGGACTTCCTTCTCAGGACACTTGTTCTGGCATACCAATCTCAGTGTTCTTCACAGCTCCTCTGTACTGACCTGGAAAGATGTGAAGAGAAACTGATGTCAACGTGCCAGGGTGGCGCACATATACGACCGCAATGTCATGATGGTGAACACAATGCCAATGATGCACTCAGAGTTGACTCACGCACCTGACGGCACCCGAAGGTATTGCTTTAGGATAAATCTCTAAATCAAGTCTGACGCCGGGGGAAATTCTAAGTAAGGAATATGCAACTAGAATATGTTTCTACAAGATAATTGGTAACTGAAGATAAGTCACTTGTTCTTCAGACCCAAGAACTTCATAATCAGGTAAGATTTCAAGCATAAATACTTAGCAGTTTCAAAAATCAAGAATTAGTGCAATTGTTAGAGTTCTTCAATTTTAACCTGTGGAGGAAAATAATGTTCAGCAAACACAGGTTTAATAACGGCTTACAATGCCAATCTCTGGGAGCAAAGTTAACTACTGGACACTGATCAGAACCACACCAACAGGTCACACTGGGTGGCCTCATGCAGTAAGGCGTTGGGTGCCCAATGATTCTCTGTGGGAGTTAACCTTGTGACGAACAGGCTGCAGACTCTGGCTAGGAAGCCATTTGTGGACAACAAATAGGCAGGTTGTAGACGGGTGATCGAGGCGTAGATGCACCTTTGGTCCTTTTTTCTGGGAGCAATCGCAGTCAGGAAGTCCTGTGTGTTGAGGCTAGAGGCGTCATCAGGGTCTGGCAGGGGTGGACCCAGGGTGGCCCCGAGCTCTTAGGAGCTCAGGGTTTACATTGGCACCAGTGACCATCTCAGAGCGGGACGTGGGCGACGAGTACACTGGTTGCTGGAGGTGTGGGTTTTCTCTCACCACAAGGCTGCGGGAAAGGTGCCCCACTTGAAGAGGTTGTAGGTGTCTCGGGTGAGTACAAGATGGGTGAGACCACATTGGACTCTGTCTTTGGACAGATGAGGAACCTTGTTGGTGCTGTTGGTAGGCTTCACCTTTGTCCATGGACGTCGGCTGCAGTGGACACTACTGGTGTCGGGTCTTTGTGGTTCCAGAGGCTTTATTGCAGAGCAGGTCCGCTACTCACTGGAGACTTGAGTCTTTATGGAAGGCAGGACAGGACGAGTCATTTGAGGTTAGCAGGCAGTCCGGTGATGTCAGCTGCTTCTACTTTTCTGCTTCTGCAGGTGGTCTTCTATGTCCTTACGTCTTAAGTCATCAGGATCTGAGTTCTAGGGTTCAGGGGTGCTACCTAAATACTCAACTTAGAGGAGTTACAGGAAGTCCTAGGTGGTAGTCAATGGGCCGCCCACCTTTAGAGTGACTACACCCTTTCTATGACCACTTCCGTTGGAAAGTGGGCGTTTCCCTAACCCTAGTGGCCTAAGTCCTTCCAAACAAGATAGAGAAATCTGAAAACTGGTGTTCACTTCAGCTTGTCCACCTTAGGGGTGTCACTGACATGAATTAGGCACACCTAATCTGCCTAATTTTTCCACCTGTTCTGCTGCCAAAAGTGGGGTCAGGACAAGGGGGTCGGTCATCTCTGCAATCTCGAGAGACCTGGGTCACATATCAGAGGCATCAGGGCCTTTGAAGCTCCCCGCCATGGAATGTCCATCCTGCCTGGGTGGGGTGATGACACCTCTGCCCAGTGCAAGCTTTTGTTGCAGGCCCTCAAGAGCGCTGGCTCTGACCTTGGTGGGGCCAGAAATGCGTCTATGGTGCCTGAACTGGTCAAGACCAGTCAGTCAACACACTAGTAGCTTGTAGGTTTTTAGGGGTCACCTCTAAGGTGCCCTCTGGGTGCATTTATTAATAAATCCTTCACTGGAATCAGTGAAGGTATATTAGTCTGAGAGGTTTGATACCAAACATCCCAGGGTTAAGGGAAGCCATGATGGAGCTGGGGCACTCGTAATGACCAGTGTCTAGCACATGCATTTAAAACGGCTTCCCTGTTCATTTACTATGTCTTAGAATCGACAGACTTAGCAGGGGCATATCTGCCTATGCATATATGCCCTCACGGGTGCCCTGATGCACCCTGCCTTACGGGTGACTTAATCCTCGCACATGCAGTGGTAGGGGACCTGGCACACAGATTTGTGTGTGACAGGTCGTGTGCAATTTTTCGTGCACCAACACTTGCAGTCTGCAGTGGCAGCACTGTGTGGGTTTGGTGAGGGGTCCCTGGGGGTAGCACAACTGTGACCTTCCTTAGTACCCCAGGCCATAGGTACCAGGGGTACCATTTATGAGGGGCATACAGTGGGTGCTAAAGAGTGTGCCACTTGTGGAGAAAAACTGTGCAGTTTTGGGAAAGAACTCTGGCACTGGGGACCTGGTTACCAGGAACCTAGTGCACTTTCAGTAGAAATCACATCAGAAACCAGGCAAAAAATGGAGTCTAACCATTCCATAAAGGGTGCTTTTCTACTCCAGGTGAAAACATGACCTGGCACACCCCTTGTGTGTCATGCCTCACTAACTGCATCTAGGTATTTTTTTAAGTCACCCCTACAGCAGGCCTTGGAGCCCTAAGCCAGGGTGCATTATTTTTGATGCAGGAAGTATCTGCATGAGCAGATATGCCCCCGTGATTTCTAGTTCGATTACTGGATATTGCAAGTCAACAGGGAAGCCATCTTAAGGTATGTACTGCACACTCCACATTACGCGTTCCCCCACTGCATAACAACTTCACTGAGGCCTAGGGTGTTTGGTATCAAACACCTCGCCTTAATAAATCCAGGCTAATGCCAGCCTTGGATTTATTATGACGTGCACCCAGAGGGCACCAATCCCCCCTGAAACTTACTTGTCCCTTAGTTTGCTGCTTGACTGATATGGACCAGCCTGCCACTACAGACATGTGTTTGACCTCCCTGGAGTGGAGAGCTGGCGCTCTCATAGGCCTGAAAAAATGCCTGGTTCGGCGGAATGTGTTATCACCTGCTCCAGCAGGATGGCTAGTGAATCTGCATACCAAGGCCAGGTACTTCAAAGACCCTGCTTCCTTTGTTATGCAACCTCGGCTTCCCCAGACCTGGGAGTTGCCACCCCTGCCCATAGGCCCACTTGGCACTAGGACAGGCGGGAAAATTAGTTATGCAGTAGGCTTATTCCACCTTTGGGCTAGCCACACCCTATGGTGAGTTATTGAGAAGGGTTCCACCATCTTTATTTTGGTCAAACCGGGAATTCTGGGACAAGGTTATGCCCACTTCCCATAGGACGTGGTCATATAAGGGGTGTAGACGTCCGAAGGGTAAGTAGCCCATTAGCTACTACTCTACACTCCCCTAAACACCCTTAAATGTAGTATTTGGGTAGCCCCCTGATTGTCAGATTTGTCTGACAAAAGAAGTAGCAGGACCAAGAAGAGCCGAAAAAGAATGATCTGTGGACTGCTGGTGGACTTTGGCACAATACCTTTCTTGCTTACCTGCTCCCATCTCAACAATCACAACAGCCCTACATCCTTCAGCTAGTCATCCTCCAAGTGTCTCGGAGGGCCTCCAGCACTTTGCCAAGTCGTCAGGATCATCCTTGAAGTGGAGGAACCACTTTCCTGATTCCTGCATGCACCAACTGCAATGTCCGGTTCAGCGTTGTGCTGACCACCGGGTCCACCGACGTAGCAGCTGCCCAAAAGGAGATCACGGTGTTGCAAGAGGCCAGTCCCGTCTCCCCACCAAGTTAAAAGACATCACATCAAACTGGAACCACCCTGCACCAATACTTGGGGTACCGACCCCTTGCTGCCGCTAAAACTTGTTTGAAGTCCAATCCCGATTCCAACGTCGCATCTAAACACCAGCCGTCGAGGGACATCACCACCACAGAGGACATCACCCAGAGTAGTCCAGCTGTCCTGTTTTGTCCCTCTTCTTGCAGGACCACCAAAGAACAGTGAGCGCCTTGATGCAGGTGCATCGATGACAAAGACTCTCTGCCCCCAAGCTCCACAGCCCAGGTCCATGACATGAGACTGTGTTCCCTTGCTCCCCGGACCCCCATCAACTGGGCCCCCTATTGGGAGCTCCCGGACATCTCCCCCCTTTGCAGTCTCTTTCAAGGTGGCTCCCCTCATCACTAACCGGGCCATGCGCAAGATAACCAATTCGACCAGTACCTCTTCACCCGGACGCCTCAGGGCAGGTAAAACTGTATTGCTGATCTTGCTTCTGACCTTGCACCCCTAGCACCCTACAATCGACAGGGGACCCTAAAAACTGTTTGCAAGGACCCCTTTTCAGTAAAAGAACTTACAGGACTTTACCCCCTAAAATCTCATTTGAGTAAAACAGTTACTCACTAAATCATTAAAGCTGTAATGGTACTTATCTTCTTTGAAGTCTTCTGGTGTTGAAACATTATATACACAAAGTATTTTTTCCAAACCTTGGTTTCGAGTTACCTCTTAAGAGCGTGTCTCATTTATTGACTCTGTGTGTTTTACAAATGATTCTCACTATCCTCTGATAAACCTAAGTGCTCATCCATACTACCACAAAAGAGAGCTTTTGGGATTATTACTTTTACCTTTGTTAACTAATAGGGGTTGCCTGCACTATCTGCACCGTGTACCGCTACATTTGGTACACTGCATAGATAGCCAGCTCGCTACAGAGGTCCCATGGATGCCCTAATTATGCTCAGAAAATGCCTACAGGGCAGGATGTGGTTAGTAGCTAATGAGCTACCCACTTTGCTGCCAACTGATGAGCACTTCCTGCAAAGTGTGGCATCTTGGCATCTAAGGATGCACCATTCTGCCCACATCCAATATAGGACCCCTCTCACAGTGTGTGGAGCTTACTAGTCCAGCCCAGAGGTGTGGCTACCAGGGGGCTACACGCCTCTTGAAAACTGATTTGGCAACTGGTTTCCCCTCTTCTGACCCAAGAGCCAGACTGTCTGCCTGAACAATGGAGTTCATCTTTTGGGCCAACACCTTTGTGGCTTCCCGCTGGAGAGAGGTAACACCTCCTTCCAGAGCAGGCCTCTATTGTATCCTTTCCTATGAATTGTTAGTATGTTTCTCCAGGAGGACAGAAAGCGGTCTCAGTGACAAGACCCCATGTGCAACCAGTAAGGGAACAGGGGACAATAAAGTGGTAACTTGGCTATAGTTGAACACTGCAACTTGTTACATTAATTTCGACCTGAGAATCCAGTTGAGCTCAATGTAACACGTTATTTGATATTTTGAATTACTACCTTGGTTGCCCTGTTTCAATGTTAGCACAGCTGGAAGGGTCAGTGTGTAAGACTGTCCTCGTCAACTGCTTAACCAAGCTGTTCCATAGCAAAAACATCAGTTTTGCATTTTTACTATTTAGACATGTAAAATGGCATGTTCTGCCCATGAAATATGTTTCACCCTGCTTTAGGGCGCGATAGGCCTGCAATAGGGATGACTTACACATGTACCTTGGGGAGGTCTTGCCTTGCCATTACTTTAAATGGCAACATCGGACCAGCAGTTTAAAGTGCTCTTCCAGTCTGCAGATAATTGGCTAAGACTTTTGTTTTACTTGTGTCACATCCAAGGTAGGACAACCATTGCTGCAATCCCTGGGGGGACCCTCTAACTTACATGCCCTGGGTACCATTTACTAGTGACTTACATGTAAGTTCAGCCAATGGGATATGAACCAATTCAACACACCAGTTGCAGATTCCTTACCTTAGAATTTTTCCCCAATTGTCAGACTGGATCCGGAGATTTTTTCTTCAAGCAATACCCTTGCGCGTCGGTAGGTGGCGTCGGTCGAATTAGCAGGAGTCATTGCCATCGTAGTCGCCCTGATGACGTCAGGAGTAGTACATAGACGCCACCTCAGCGCAGTGACGTTGGTTCTTTTTTTTCCACGCCACACACTGATACACAGAGAGCTACCCTGGTCTCTTTTTGACCAAGTTCGACCGTTTTGTTGAGTTTTTGGTGCATCAAGATGTCCCCGAAAACCGGTTTCAAGCCGTGCGAGGACTGTCACCGCATGATGTGGTGCTTGGAGCGTGACCACGACCCGAAGTCCTGCTCCGAGTGCTGGGCCATGCAAATGAAGGCCTTGCGGGAGTGGTCCCTCAAGCTCATAGCGGCCCGGCGCTCGACTCCACGTAGGTCCAGGTCTCGCTCAAGGGGAAGGTTTTGAGATCGTTCGCGGAGCCACCACCAATCTTTTTCCTCCAAGTCTTCGGGCACAGGTAAGAAGAAGAAGAATTCCAAGAGGTCCCGTCGCCCTTCGTCTTTACCCTGTCGCTTGGCTGATGCGACGCCGGAGGAGCGTCGACGCTCGAGGCCTCTGTCTTCAGACCCTGCTTCTGGGTCCGCTCCGTCCGCGCTTCCCTGAATTTCTGGGAGCCCTGCCCAATTAAAGGAGTTTTATGAGGCCATGCGCCTCATTTTTGGGCGCACCGACCCCAGTATGGCGCCTTCAGGCCCAAGGGGTTGAGTCGAGGGGCCTCTGGGTTTTGCACCGGCAGCTTCGGCCTCCGAGGTCCCCTCCGGATTCGTTCGCAGATCCACACCAACGCCGGTCATACCACTGAGACCTTCCCCAGTTCGATTGTCGATGCTCCCGACGTCGGTGGTGCTCACCATCAACATCGACCAGATCCTTATCCCCAATGACTAGGAGTCACAATGGCGTCAGCCGACGCCGCCTCTGTCTTCGATGGGGCCTACTCACCCCAGGTCAGATTTGGACCCCTTTCCTTATGGGTACGAATTCAGGGAAGGGTTGGAGGGGCCCCTGGACCCTTATGAATACCAGGATGACCCATCTTTGGACTGGACACAGGAATTGCGCAAGGCCGGTGGGCTGGACACTTCTCCAGATGCTGGCATGCTGTCATCTCCTACCGTGGCTATGGTGGAGGGAGCAACTTATGCTATGGTGGTCAGTAGGGCGGCTGAGTTCCTTGACCTTGAGCTACCTACTGTACAGGTCAGGTCTAATCTCCTGACAGAGGTGATTCATCCAGGGGCCTCCACATCTGAGCCACTTTTGCCATTCAACGAACCAATGTCCTTTTGCATACTTGGTCCAAAGCCAGCAGAGGGGCTCCTGTGAGCAGGACTATTGCACGCTGCCATCGGCCCACCCCGAACGACCCTACATTTCTGTCCCAACACCCACACCTGAAAGTCTTGTCATCCAAGCTTCTTCTTCCTCAGGCACATTCCCTTCCGCATCCCAGGGTAGGGAATCAAAAAGGCTGGAACAATTTGGGGAAAAGATGTTTTCTTCCTCCAGTCTCAAGCTGCGGTCCATGAACACATTTTGCCTTTTGGGCCGCTATACCCACTCTGTGGGATATGGTCGCACAAGTTCTGCTGCAGATACCGGAGGAGACCCGTGCTATTGTCTCCCAGGCTGTCAACTATGGGAGAGATGCAGTGAAGATCACGATCCAATGTGGGCTGGACACGACCGACTCTCTGGGCAGATCAGTTGCTACGACGGTGGCCTTGAGATGCCACGCCTGGTTGTGTACTTATGGTTTTTCGGGGATGTCCAACAGTCTCTTTGGAGACAAGGTGGACTCGGCCTTGGAGAGATTGAAGGACTCCCGGGCGACGGCTCGGTCCCTTTGGCCTTCCCGCCACCCATGATGTTGAGCTGCTGTGTGGCTGGGGCGCAGAATCCCACGTTGGCGTGGGACAGGGAACCAGATGTCTGTCCAGTCCACCCCTGACCCCGCTGCAGCCTCCAAACCCTCCTAGTCCGTCCCCCCACTCCAGTCCACTTGGCAGCAGGATTTGCCAACACCTGCCCCACTGGGAATACATCACTACGGACAGGTGAGTTTTGTCAAAAGGTCTATTCCCTTCCCTTTGAATCTGCCCCACCATCCATGCCTCCATCAATCAGCCAACTTCCAGAGTATCATTTGGCACTTCTCATGAAGTCGGGTCTCTCTTGGCCAAGGGAGCCATAGAGAAGGTCCAGTGCCAGAAGTAGGTCTTGGTTGTTTTTCCTGCTACTTTCTGGTGCTGAAAAAGGACCAGGGCTTGTGCCTATCCTAGACCTTCGGGACCTCAACTACTTCCTCAAGAAGGAGAAATTAAAAATGCTCACCCTGGCTCAGGCCCTGTCTGTCTTAGACCCAGGAAACTGATTGGTAGCGTTGGACTTGCAGGACACTTATTTCCACATTCCCATCTTGCCTGACAACAGACGTTACCTGCGATTTGTGGTAGGTCATGAGAACTATCAGTTTAACATGCTCCCCTTCGGCCTTATCAGCGCCCCTCGGGTGTTCACAAAAGTGATGGTGGTGGTTGCAGCTCATCTGCACAGGTCACAGGTCTCAGTCCTCCCCTACTTGGACGACTGGCTGTTGAAGGCAGACTCGCCCCAGAAACTCATCTCCCACCTTCAGACTACAACAAGCCTCCTGCACATGTTGGGGTTCACTTTCAATGTGCCGAAGTCACACTTGACTCCCTCTCAGATGCTCCCTTTCATCTGAGCTGTTCTGGACACAGTGGAGTTTCAGGCTTATCCTCCTGAAAAGCGAGTCCAAGATATTCAGGCTATGATTCAGATCTTTCAGCCTCTGTCTTGGGTTTCGGTGAGACTGACTCTGAGGCTGCTGGGCCTCATGGCCTCCTGCATCCTGCTAGTGACACATGCCAAAGGGCATATGCGGGCTCTGGTCTAGATCTCGGAGGGGACTGCGAAAGACCTGCAGTGGTGGCTTTCGAATCCGCATTGGTCCACGGCAGATCCCTCTCCCTTCCCCAGCCAGATCTATACATAGTGACAGATGCGTCGCTCCTGGGTTGGGTTGGCCACATGGGAGAGGTGGAGATCAGAGGCCTCTGGACTCCATATCAGTCTTCTGGAGCTCCGGGAGATCAGACTTGCATTGAAAGCATTTCTTCCCTCTCTCAAAGGGAAAGTAGTGCAGGTGTTCACGAACAATACTACCGCCATGTGGTACTGCAACAAACAGGGGGGTGGGGTCCTGGACACTTTGTCAGGAGGCAGTACACCTCTAGACATGGCTGGAACATCAGGGCATTACCCTGGTGGTTCAACATCTGCCGGGTTCCCTCAGCACCACGGCGGATGAACTCAGCCGTTTATGCACAGTCGATCACGAATGGCGCTCCATCCGGAGGTGGCGCAAGGTTTCTTTCAGCAGTGGGGAGAGCCTTGGTTAGATCTTTTCGCCTCCGCAGAGAACGCACAATGTCAGCTGTTTTGCGCGTTGGAGTTTCCAAGGCAGCACTCGCTTAGAGACGATGTTTGTCTTGAGTGGAACTCCGGCCTCCTTTTTGCCTTTCTGCCTATACCACTTCTGCCTAGAGTTCCCAAAATCAGGAATGACTGGGCCCAAGTTATCTTGATGGCTCAGGACTGGGCACGGAGAGTACGGTATCGAGAGCTATTGAGCATGTCCACCGATCCTCCATTCAGACTGCTCCTTGGGGCGGATCTTCTGTCCCAGCAACAGGGGACGGTTCTCCACCCGAACCTGTCCAATCTCCGCTTTAATGCGTGGAGATTGAGTGATGGCAGTGGATGACTTTTGATCTTCCACCCGAAGTCTCCTATGTTATCTTAGCAGCCAGACGTCCCTCCACCAAAACGGTATACACCTGTCGTTGGCATAAATTTGTGGCATGGTGTACCTACAGATCTGTTGATCCCCTCCCTGCTCTGCTATCTGAGGTTCTTTTGTTCATTCTTTCTTTGGCCCAGCAGGGCTCTGCTTTGGGCACCCTTAAAGGGTATTTATCTGCCATTTCAGCCTTTTTTAGGCTACCTGATCATCCCTCACTCTTTAAATCTCCTATTGTGGATAGGTTCATTAAAGGCCTCACCCATTTATTTCCTCCCACTCCATTTATCATGCCTCTGTGGGACCTCAATCTTGTCCTTACTTACTTAATGTGTACTCCCTTTGAGCCGATGCACAATTGCCGTTTACTGCTCCTCACTTTCAAGACTGTCTTTCTTGTTGCCATTTCATCTGCTCGCAGAGTGAGTGAGCTTCAGGCTCTTTATTTCAAGCCTCCATTTTTGTCTGTGCACCCAGACAAAGTGGTGTTGCGCACTAAGGCTTCCTTCCTTTCCAAGGTTGTTACGCCTTTTCATGTAGGCCAGTCCATCACCTTGCCTACTTTTTACACACACCCACATCCTTCCCATGAGGAGGAGAGACTCCACCATCTGGACCCAAAAAGAGCATTGGTGTTGTAACTCAATCGTACTAAAGATTTCCGGGTGGACGATCAACTCTGTCGGGTATGTGGGTTCGAAGAAAGGGAAGGAGTTGCAGAAACATACCATCTCTCGATGGGTAGTTGTAGGAATTTGGCTCTGTATATACTATCTCAAAGTGAGAGATAGTGTGCACAGAGTCCAAGGGTTTCCCTTAGAGGTTGATAGTGTCAACATTAGATAATACTAATGCTCTATTTTGTGGTAGTGTGGTCGAGCAGTAGGCTTATCAGAGGGTAGTGTTAAGAATTTGTTGTATACACACACACACACACACACACAGGCAGTAAATGAGGAACACACACTCAAAGACTTAACTCCAGGCCAATAGTGTTTATATAGAAAAATATATTTTCTTTATTTATTTTAGAACCACAAGATTTGAGGTAAGTACATAAAATGCAAGGTACTTTACACAGGTAAGTATAGAACTTTGATTTAAAACAGTAGTATACACAGTTTTGGTTAAAATGGCAATAAGCTATTTTAAAAGTGGACACAGTGCAAAAATCAACAGTTCCTGGGGGGAGGTAAGTTTGGTTAGGTTTCTCAGGTAAGTAAAGCACTCACACAGTCAGTCTCCTGGGCATAGGCAGCCCACCGTTGGGGGTTCAAGGCAACCCCAAAGCCACAGCACCAGCAACACAGGGCCGGTCAGGTGCAGAGGCCAAAGGAGGGCCCAAAACTCATAGGCGCCTATGAAGAACAGGGGTGCTCCAGTCCAAGTAAGTACCTGCGTCCTTGGGGAGCAGACCAGGGGGATTTTGTAGAGCTCTGGGGGGGGACACACACAGGCCCACAAAATACACTGTCAGCGCCACAGGGGCGGCCGAGTGCAGTAGGCAAAATAGGCATTGGGTTTGATATAGAAAGCAATGGAGGAACCCGGGGGTCACTTAGGTGATGCAGGCAGAACACAGTTGAGCTTCACAGGCCAGCCACCGACTGGCTAGGATGAGAGCAGTCTGCTGGTCACTCCTGCACTGGTAGGTGGTTCCTCTCTGTCCAGGGGGCTGCGGGTGCAGTGCTTGGTCCAGACTTTGGGTTCCTTTGTTACCAGGCAGTCGTGGTCAGGGGGAGCCTCTGGATCCTGTCTGCAGACGTTGCTGTGTGAGTGCAGGGGGGGTCAACTCAGGGTGTCCACGTTGTTGGAGTTGCCTGGGAGTCCTCTCTGCTGTGTTTGTTGTCCTAAACTCGAGCCGAGGGCGTCAGGTGCACAGTGTTTAGACTCACGCTTCTGGTGGGAAGTGAGAGTCTCTTTAAAGTTGTTTCAAAGTTGCAAAGTTGTTACAGTTTCTGAACAGTGCCGCTGTTCTCGGGAGTTTCTTGGTCCTTTTGGTGCAGGGCTGTCCTCTGAGTCCTCAGAGGTCGCTGGTCCTGTTGAATGTGTCTCTGTGCAGGTTCTTTGAGTCTGGAGACAGGCCGGTAGGGCTGGGGCCAAGTCAGTTGGTTTCTCCGTCGTCTCTGCAGGGCTTTCAGATCAGCAGTCCTTCTTCTTTCTTCAGGTTGCAGAAACATGATTTCCTGGATTCATGGTCGCCCCTAAAAACTAAATTTAGGGGTGTGTTTAGGTCTGGGGGGCAGTAGCCAATGGCTACCTTCCTTGAGGGTGGCTACACCCTCTCTGTACCTCCTCCCTGAGGGGAGGGGGCGCACATCCCTATTCCTATTGGGGGAATTCTCCATACTCAAGATGGAGGATTTCTAAAGGCAGGGATCACCTCATCTCAGGGCACCTTAAGGGCTGTCCTGACTGGTAGGTGACGCCTCATTGTTTTTCTCATTATCTCCTCCGGACTTGCCACTAAAGGTGGGGGCTGTGACTGGAGGGGCTGGCATCTCCACTAGCTGGGATTTTCTGGGGTGCTGTAACAACAGGCAGGAGCCTTTAAGGCTCACCGCCAGGTGTTATAGTTCCTGCAGGGGGAGGTTGGAAGCACCTCTACCCAGTGCAGGCTTTGTTCCTGGCCACAGAGTGACAAAGGCACTCCCCCCATGTGGCCAGAAACTTGTGTGGTTGTGGCAGGCTGGCAGAAACTGGTCAGCCTAGTACTAGGAGTAGGACTGGTATTCAGGGGGCATCTCTAAGATGCCCTCTGGTTGTATTTTACAATAAATTCCACACGGCATCAGTGTGCATTTATTGTGCTGAGACGTTTGATACCAAACTTCCCAGATTTTATCTTCCGTAGAGGGATGTGGCAGGGTGTAAAAAGTAGAGTGATGCCTGGCCAATGTGAAAGGGACTGACCACTTTTGGCAGAAAGATTCAGATAGCTTCAGATTCCTCACTGACCCACCCATCCTTCCTGCACTGTGAACTGATTTGCTAGGTTCCCGTTTTCAGGGCCCTAGTTTTACACACCACTGGTAAGTGTTCTTCATAGCTCCGCACCCCTGACGTGGTAACTCCTTACTTGGTAGTTGTCAGTGTTTCTTGTGGATCTGCACTTAGGGTATGAAAGATTTCTATAAGAAACTGACATCAGTTCGCTGCGGTGGCACCTATATAGGCAACGTGCATGTATTTTGCACTGCAAACGCTGATGTGGAGTCGACAACGCAACCCACCGGCACTCAGGGGTATGTTTTAAAATTCCCCCGGGCCCAGTTTGATGCCTGGTGACTAATATTGTAAGGTAAGGAATCTGTGGCTAGATAGTCTTTACCAATAGTGAAGGTAAGTAACTTGTTCTTTATCTAGGGTTCCCTCTTTCCAGCCAGTCATCCTCTCTTTCCGAGGTATTTTTGAAATGGTGATTTCTGTCACTACTGCACGTATACTTGGATAGTAGCACCTCCTTATTTTTAGTAAGGTAATTCACACATCGGTTGTCTGATCTGGGTATTGTTATATTTTTTCTATGTTAAAGCCAACAAGGGCCAGAGGGATTTAAATTGTCTTGGCCCTCAGCGGTCATTTTAGTATCAATTAACAAAACGTTTGTATCAGCACATGTATGGCTGTAATGCCCAAAACACTTGCATATGTGTTGAATAATGAATTCAACTTAAAGGGCCAGACCCAGGACCAGGGAGCCCTTTAAATTTGATAATAGCGCTCCCGCTCGCGGGACGTGCTTAATCTTTGACGCTGCTGCTGCCGCTCTACGGAGGAGGAGGGGCTGATCCAGGACCAGGGAGCCCTTTAAATTTGACAATAGCGCTCCCGCTCGCGGGACGTGCTTAATCTTTGACGCTGCTGCTGCCGCTCTATGGAGGAGGAGGGGCTGACCCAGGACCAGGGAGCCCTTTAAATTTGACAGTAGCGCTTGCGGAACGCGCTTTATCTTTGACGCTGCTGCTCTACAAAGGAGGAGGGGCTGACCCAGGACCTGGGAGCCCTTTAAATTTGACAATAGCGCTCCCGCGCGCGGGACGCGCCCGGGCAAAGCCCGGGCCAAGGGCAGGCCCGTCCTTGCCAGGAAGAGGCAGGGCAGGGCCCCTCCCCCCTTATATTCCCTACAGATTCTGGATTAGCCACTCCATAGGCATCTGGCTGCCTGAAGATATTGCGGGGCAGCTGTGATTGGAGCTGGGCAGCAGGAGGAGGGCTGCCACAGGAGTCTTTCATGCTCCCGCTCGTTGGGCCCCCCCCACCCCCTCTGAGTTTTCCAGGAAGTCCCTGAGTAACCGATATCAAGTAAGGCTTGCTAACTGAGCGTTTTTATTTAGATACATTATCTATATACCTTACACTGCCATACTCTGCCTACTACTCTAGTCGGATTTGGATTGGGCCAAATTTTGACACTTTGTCCTTTATCAATTGAAAGACGATGGGTAAAAGGAAGAACACTACACTTGGGGCTGAAGGAACACATGTTGCGCCTGTTCAATCGTCCATAACCAGTTACTTATCTTCAGTCTATAACTTGACTCAAAGAGCCTTCTTAGAACCTACAACCTATACACAATCTGTAGACTCTTTTATTGCCCCCCATAACTCTGATCCGCTTCTGCCTAAAGACAACGCTAATGTCCTGTATCCCTTACAGCCCTCTAATGTAGCCAATACTGAACATTTAGCTGACATTCCCCCTCCCCCAAAAAAAGGAAAGCTGGGGGACATCGCAAATGTACCAAGCTGTTAAAACAATCATTAAAGGCTAAGGAACTCATTTCTCCATCATTGGCCGCTCCGGCTGAACTTCCTTCTAAGATAAATTTATCATCTGGCGAACTTGGCTCAGATTGTAGGAATTTAAGAGATGGTCATTTGATTAATTTGGACTTAATCCTCAAACCCCTTTTTTGGCTATAGAGGAGAGATTAACATCTTTAATTAATTCTAAATTTGAGCAGCTACATGAATCTGTTTCTAATTTTCTTTTTCAGCAGTCTACTATAAAAACTGACATAAATTCCACTTCTTCCACTTGGAAATTGGCGTCTGATCTCAAACCCTCACAGCAGGTTAATTGCTCATCGAATCATAATCAACCTTCGTCTCAATGTATATTTACTCGTGGCTCCCATGATGATTTACTAACCGATCCTCTGCCCACTTCGACTGGTGGTGCGACCGCCTTACTGAAGCCAGATACAGTTTTCAAGCCTAGACCTCTTTCTAGTACACAGGAGGTCCTACAGCTTCCACCGGACAGCTTGCCTTATGTTTTAGTTCTAGCTAATGTGCCCCCTCTTGATCATACCCAGAAGGAAGATACCCATGCTCTAATAAGGAAATGTGCACATTGGATGAGCCGAAAACTTAGATATCAAGACGATCTAAATAATAGAATAATTATGGCAAGAAGGGTGAAGTGGGTAGGTTTGTCTAAAAAAGTTCACGAAGGTGATTATATAGTGATTAATTTTTCAAATTCCCATTCTGTTAACTATCTGCTGGCGACTCGAACATCGTGTGCGAAAGGGGATGGTGGGATCAAAATTTATCCATTAAGTTTTTTTTATGGGTTGACCACTCTATCACTTTCTTCTATGGAGGTTCCCCATGGACAAAGGACCGTTTTATCAAAGGTACCTCCTTGCAACCCCACCGTTGATCCTAAGGGCAACCAAAACCAGTCCTCCCTTGATGAAATCGATTGACAAATGGAGGGGCTGGGGCTTCTAAATGATACTATACAGGGAATTGAGTTGGCTGGAGGGCATACATTTTTTGAATTATCTACAGGGCCTGATGAGCCAGTTAGATTACCACAGAATACAACAGATATGGCTATAATTAAGGGGTCTGGGATAATGTCCCAGCAAAGTAATGAATTTCTATCCTTAATTAGCTGGAACATTGCTGGTCTCCGTTCTAAAGTTGAAAATCTAGAATGGTTGGAGTTTGTATCCACTTTTGATATCATCTGTCTTCAAGAAACTTGCCATACTGCACCTTTTTATTCAGATGGCTATTATTCTGTGTCCCAGCCAGCTCTTCCATCCAGAGCTGGCAGAGCAAGTGGTGGGCTTCTGGTACTTGTGTCATTATTACTTCCAAAAATCAAGGTTTCTTTGATCTGGTCCTCTGCCTTTTTCTTGGTGGTTTTACTATCAATGACCGGGCGGAAAGACATCTTACTTTTAAATTTATATAACAATATTCCGGGCACTGCCCTCCCAGGAAGCCTCGAAGAGCTCACAGATTATTTAGACTCTGCTGGAAAACTCCAGGACAGGAAATTTGACATGATTTGGGTTGGAGATTTTAATGTTCAATTGTGCAATCATGAATTACCCCACTTGTGCGGCGCCTCCACAGAAGGCAGAGAGCTATTCACCCATTTTATCCACTCTAATTTAGGTAACGCCTTGAACACCCTTATTTATAAATTTGATCTCACCTTTGCAAGGGATATGACAATAGTCGGTCAAGGGAAATACCCACCTACACATGGAGCACGAATGGTAGTACTATTGATTTTATCCTTATTTGTCCTTCACTTTCATGTTCAATGGTGGATTTTAAAATTAATTCTCATTGTGCCAGTGACCATAATCCGTTGACTATAAAATTAGCACTTAAAACTAGGGAAATTTTACCTAGAATAGTACATAAAGGTAAAGAGGCTCTTAAAAGAAATTCTGGCCCCCGTATGAGATGGGAGAGAGTAAACCCAAACACTTTTCACAAGGCTCTCATAACTCAAAATAAGGACCACATTAATACTTGTTTGTCCTTGCAATCCACCTGTGACCATCTTATAATTGCTTTCGAGTCTTTAAGCTGTGCTATTTCTGAGGCGCTGAAGTGTGCCCAACACTCTAAAGGCGTACAACCCCAACGGTGGTTCAATTCGGCCTGTACGGCTGCCCATAGAGACTTAATAATATAATATTAAAACTATTCCATTTAGCCGCGATTTAGTTAAACAGGCTAGGGGCCGATACAAGTTAGTTCTTGAGGAAAGAAAGAATGGAATACGCACTAGCGCCTGGGAAGATCTCATGGCAGCCACAGAATTGCAGGATCCCTCTCAGTTTTGGAAGGTGGATAATCACCCATATTTTTCAGGGCAGGCAAATAGGGAGGATGACTGTCTGATACCAGAAGGGGTCTGGGTAGAACATTTCTCAGCCGTATTTCAGTCTGTAAATAACCCTATTTATGGTATGGAGGTATGCGTCCTTTCACGCTCGCCCACTTCCATTCCAATTAAGAGTAGTATTTTATTTGAGGCATATGAGATCAGTGCAGCAATAAATAAAATGAAAATATGGAAAGCCCCCGGCCTCGATGGGATTCCAGTGGACCTATTTAAATATTTACCTGATTTATGGGTTCCGCTAATTACAAATGTTTTGAACAGTGCTATTCAAAGCGCTATCCCTCCCTCATGGCTAACGGCAATACTTGTCCCGATATTTAAAAAGGGTAATAGGCTTCACCCCTTCTGCTATAGACCCATTTCCCTCATTGACTCCACGGCTAAGATTCTGGGGAGTATCATTTTAACTCGGTTGGAGGAGTGGGCTGCAGGGAAAAACATTCTATCGCCAATTCAATATGGGTTTAGGCCTGGATTAGGCACAGTGGATCAGGCCCTAAATTTACATCTTATTCTTAGCAAATATGTTATTGCAAAAAGGGAATCTATCCACCTAGCCTTTATAGACCAGTCCAGTGCATTTGATATGGTGAACAGAGCAAAACTGGGGGAAATAATGGACACAATGGAGATCGAGCATGATCTGTTGGATTTGATTAAACGTTTATATTCTGAACTTACTATTATAATTCAGTTTGGACAACATTGCGAAAGATCCCATCCTCTTGCATCCAATCGGGGTGTCAGACAGGGCTGCACTTTGGCACCTTTTTAATTTCTGTTGTATATAAATGGTTTGTATAGTTATTTAGCCCAAAATGGCAAGGATTTCCCAAAGATGAGTTTTAGACAATTGCCGATTTTATTATACGCCGACGATGCCGTTTTAATTGCCCGCACGGCTAATGGCCTACAGTCCCTTTTGGACCTTTTTTTAACACACATACAAGAGCTTGATCTGAAAGTTAATTTAAAAAAATCACGTTATGATTTGCGGCCCTAAAAACACATGCACTAAATGTTTTATAATGGGGGGAAACGTTTTAACAAAGGTAAAAGATTTCTGTTATCTAGGTCTGTATTTAAGTACCACTTTGTCATGGAAATTTCATCTGAATTTTAAGCTCCAACAACTGGAAAGAAATGTTGAAGCAATTTTTCGCTTTGCCCATAGATTAGGGCATAGACCGGTTCATCAGATCATTATGCTCTATAAATCTAAATGTGTTTCGGCGGTGATTTATGGGAGTGGCCTCTGGGGATATACCAGTTCAAGCTTATTACAACTGGCAGAGAATACATTTCTCCATCGGCTACTTATGGTGCCCAAGAACGTAGCAAATATCATATGCCATGAGGAGTTGGGAATCCGTTACATTACAGACCTGATAGATATTGCCCCACTGCCGTTATGGATAAATGTATGGTCAAATCCGGCGGCCATTTTAACACATGACTGTATAAAAGACTGTATTTTGTTAGCAAATTTTAATAAAATTCCATGGTTACATTCTGTTCGCAATGGCTTGCAAAACTTGGATTTGGAGTATATGTATCTCAAACCAGAGCTTTCGTCTGCCAGTGCGAAAGAAATTGTTAAACTCCGACGTAAAGAGCATGTCATGAACCTTAGATATCAAGTGGCAGAGAACTGAGTTATTTTAATTCGTATGTACAGATTTCATCTTTAGATTCGTTGGAACCTTATTTTGTTTGGTTCCCGATTCCCTCCTTATACTCTTTACTTGTACTTTTTAGATTTAACCTGATTCATTTTAGAGTGGCGTTTCCGACAAAATGTGTGTGGGAAAAAATATTACCACCATGTCCTTGTGATAATTTTTCAAAACAAAGCACTTGCCATTTTATCTTATTTTGTACACTTTACTCAGCTCCTAGGAAAAAAAATGTATTACCTATTTTGCGTAATTTGCATACCCTTTCCTATAAAGAAGGACTGATTGGCATCCAAAGCCTTTCATCCAAACAAATGTGCAGCTCTATTTTAAGTTTTATCAAATCCGCTATCACCATTAGGAACCGATATGAATCAGTAATGTGATTATTAATTAAGGAAATTTAGATATTGCTTTACTGTTGTACACGATTTTATAAGTATTTTTATTTTATATTGATTAGTAGGTTTAAGTGGTAAACTTAGATTTTATAGACTTGTAGATTTAATATATTTGTCTTTGAATTATACAAATAAGTACTGTATACCATGATGATTTTTATGTATGTATGTGAACTTTTATGGCAGTATGCCGAATAAAGTTATTTTGACTGACTGAATGTTCTAAGACTACGAATATGATTAAATGAAACAGAATTGTGTACCTTTACTCCTGTCTACTTTGAAATCTATATTTGATAAAAGTAATACAGAAATATATGTATTTTATTGCAGATTGGTCACATTGAAGGACAGACGGAGCGAAAAGGAGTATTCCCGGTGTCTTTTGTGCACATACTGTCTGATTAACATAAAAAGGAACTCCTCTCCCATCTGTCAAATCAAATGACAGGTTACTCAGTAGAAGTGAAAGTCTGCTGACTTATCGTGCCCTTGTACACATAGTGTGTAAATAGCTGATGTTAAAGTCCACCTTATGAGGTGCATTATATATGGTTTGTAAATATACTTAAATTCTGCCTTTGCCAGTATTAAAGTAGCCGTGGAACCTGGCACAGCATTTGGGTTTGCTGCAACCGTCGACGGCGTTTACAACTTGGAACTGTCGTTGCTGTTTAAATATATGTACATTCCATGCCAGCGTACTACACTTAGGTTGTTCAACCCATTATCTGTTCATAGCTGCCTGCTCATTCTGAATATATCCTCTTTATTTGCAAATGAATTGACATAAATAAAAGTATGAAACTTGGAATTAAATATATTTTGAAAGTCATGAGGGGAGGCCCATAGAATTATCTTTAATTGGATGTGTATACATGCAGTTTATAGGTATGAAACGCAGTTAGATTTGTATTATATAAACAGTGGACTGTAAAGCAAGCTTATAACTTAAAAAAAAAAACACGGACCTAATAAGTATCAGTATCATTTTATGGGATGTATATATACACAACAGTTTGGGTTTCCTTTATATGGACTAAACCGTAGGAGGCTATATCCCCGTGACCACAGACCACCGCCACAAGAACATAACTTTTTTTGTCCAGCGGAATACTTCTTCCAAGTGTTCATTACGTATGGGGACAGAACTTTGGACATCTAGTAGAATAAAGGTCTGTGGGAAATACCAGTCTGTTTACATTATGCATGCATGTTTATAAATCCATACTAGCTTGGCTGAAATTTGCCTTTTGTACAAGTGTTTCATTCGTTTTCCGACCTGAATGTCAGATGAGACTAATTTATGTACAGTTCAGTTGGATTATAAATCAAGCTGCTGTTAATCCATATTGGATGTTACATTAGCTTAACCTGTGTAAATGCGTTTTGTTTCCTTGAATAGTATTAAATAAGCAATACATTTTAGGGCATTTTCCAGTTACTGAAAGCTCTTTAAAAGAGAGTTTTGGTAAACTATTTTTTAAGGAGACGAATAACTTAAGATCACCCATCATTCAGCGACCTAAATAGTTTCTGGCCCATTTGTAAACACTCTTTAGATGTGTTAAACCTGTGTATGTCAAATTAATTGTGTGAATGTGTGTAGCATTTGTTTTAATGGACGCATTAAACCAGGCGTTAAAAGCAAGGTAATTTATTTTGGCATATTTTGCATTTGTTTTATATTTAAACATAGTTACTCAAACATTCTTTTAGAAACACTGCCACCTTTATTCCTACAGTTGTTTTGAATTATAATTTTATTTTGACCGTTACATTTCTGAGCATTTTAATGCAAACTAATCGTGGTTTGTTATGATAACCTTCGATTTATATTTTTTACCTAGTCATCAATTATGAAAAATGTATGATTTAAAAAGAGATCGCTTTAAAACTTTGCAACGTTGAAGTCCATAAAAGCTACTGTGATTCTGGTAAAATAAGTAGTAGAAACACTTAAGATTTGAAGAGTCATGCATGCACGACGTATTTATTATCTGTTTTAGGAACTGACTGTACAAATATATCTGCTTTTTGTTTCGTGACAAAAAGCGTATAACGGAAAAGCACATTTAAGAAATCATGAATGAATAAACCAAACACAATTATGTATTCCGAAGAGCTAATTAGCTCCCTGAATTTATTTTCGTGTCATACAAATTCCAGCAAAAATTTAAAATTGACATACTGAATGCACAAAACAGGGTGAAAGTAGCTCTTTGTTGTAGTCTTACGTGTTAAGCTGTTGTACAGTTAACAGCATACTGCTTTGTGTAACAAGAAATCATCACCTGAGTTTATTCTGCCTTTCAGTACATCCGTAAATTGTTTTCAATTTGCATTTGAGAGAGAAACCTAACTCTGTGTGCTCCCATATGGTCTTACAATAAACTGGTAAAGCAAGTCTTATAAAAACCTGTATGTATTCAATTTCTCAGTACCATAGCTAGTGTGTTGTGAAAGGAATGACAGTGGTGGAAATGGCATGAGGTTCACCAATGTAGGTAGTGCCCTTTGAATCGCTGGTAAGGTGTCACTTCTAGTAAAGTCAAGTGTGCTGCTGCGAGTTCTGACTGGCCTGGCATGCCAAATAACAATTTAGATTCTGTGTTGTAATACAAATGCAACATACTCCGCTATGCCATCTAACCAAATGTTTAATTTAAATGCAGCCTTAAAGATTTCATTCTGATGGACACTTCTGATTGCCGAATCCTCACCTTTAGAATATTCCCCAGACACCAGACTGGATCCAGAAGCGTTCCATAGAAGTGCTTTAGTCCTGCTATGCGGTAGCTTCATTCTGCTTTATAAGACCTGCTATGCGTAAGCTTGGTTTTGCCCCAAAAGTGACAGAGCAGAGCCGCATGTAAGCGCAGACCGACATCAGTACCTTTCTTTCTACACATTTGAATGCAGATCCAGAATTCTGCTTCCACGTTCATCAGTCTTTCAATGACTCCCAAATGAAAATCCAGTGTTCAAGGGAATAATGTTCCCTTCTAAAACTACAGGCTTCAAAACATGCAATGACAGCTGAAAATAGATGTCAGTTACAGACCCACAGGAGTTGTCTTTGGTGCTTGGGTTAGGGGCACAACTCCAAGTCATGTGATGAGTGTGCCCTCATGCACCTAAAGGCGATCCAGGTCCACCAAATGAAGCTGAACATCACTGAACAGATGAAGAAGTCACAGGCCTTGTGTTAGTTGAAGGCACGTGCCACCCTTCCAAGAAGTCCCCTTTACTGTCAGAGCCCTAGAGTAAGTCGAAGTCCAAGTGGAAACATAGTGAAGCAAAGCAGGACTTGACTCCATCCTGTCAGTCTCTATCAAAAGAGAAGACATAATGGCATGTAGGTGCTAATCGATCCTGCTCAGTATCTCCACTTTACAAGCTGATCCTGCTTTTTTTTATTTTTATTTTTTAAACTTTTTTATTGGTAATAACACAATATGATACAAGGTCAGTTGGGATCAAGGTTTGTAATCTCTAGTGATTTTTAGAAGGAAATGTGGGAGAAAAGAAAGATAGAGGGAGAGAAAGAGAAAAGAACAGTAGAAAAGAGAGAAAAAGATGAGGAGGAAAGGAAAAGGGGAAAGAAGGAAGAGAGGGGAAGCGAGGGGAGAGAGAGAAAAAGAACGCAGAAAGAAAGAGAGATTTGAGAGCGAGGGTAAGGAAGGGAGGGGAAAAGGTGGAGGGTGGATGAGGGGGAGGAGAGGGGGAGGGGGAGGGAGCAGTGGTGGTTCCAGGTGGGGCACTATTGCCCCCTTGTAAGGAAGGGAGCCCACACCTGCATGAATATTTGAGCTTGATCTTGTAAGTTGTAGATGATTCTTTCGTGTGTGGCAGTGCGGGTCATGGCTATGATCCATTCCTCCGGGGTTGGAGGGGTCTCTGACCGCCAATGTGGGAGTATGCATATTTTTGCAGTGGCTAGCGCTGTATGCAACAGTCTCTTGTGTGGTCTAGAGAGATCTGATAGAGAGGTCGTGTCTTGCAGAAGTATAAGGGCAGGGGTGAATGGTGACAGAAGTGACATTACTTCAGCCAGAGTGGAGCTCACAGCATCCCAGAGTGGTCAAACTGTTGGACAGTTTACCAAAATATGTGTCAAGTCACAAGATGTCTCTGGGCATCGCCAGCAGTTCGCGTGTGGGAGGAGTCTAGTCCTATGTAATTTCGCTGGGGACCAATGCCAGTCGTGTAAGACTTTAAAGAGACAAAATTTCAAGCGTGCCTCTCGGGTACCTCTATCTAGTGCCTCTAGGGTAGCTTCCCAGTTGTCTGAGTCTAGGTCCTGTTGCAGTCAGGTTTGCCACTGTAAGCGCAGTTTGTCCGAGAGAGGCTGGGAGTAGAGTCGTCGAATGATTAGATCGTAGAGACCCGACATTACTCCCTTATGTTGCCCCCATTGCTGCAAGTAAGCCACTATAAGTGAAGGCAGGGACCCCCGGAGGGAAGATGTATTTCCCCGGGAAATGCAATGCTTTTGTCCCAATTGATGCGGTATCCCAAGAGAGCTAAAAAATCCTCGATTACCTCTAGTAAGGCCGGTATGGATCGTTCTAAGTCTGTTAGTGTTAAGAGAACGTCATTAGCGTATAGGTATATCTTGGAGGTACCTTCGGGTAGTGGTAGGCCGATTGTGGAGGGGGAGAACCGAATGGCTGCCGCCAAGGGCTTCATTGCCAGCAGGAACAGGCGAGGTGAGAGGGGGCATCCCTGCTGTGTTCTTCTCTGGATAGGGAAAGGGTTCGAGAGGAAACCCCCACAGTTGACTCTGGCAGTGGGCTGGGAATAGAGCAGTCGTACCATGGAGATAAATTTGTCACCCAGACCAAATCTCTCCAGGGCCGCGAATAAGTAGGGCCATTCTATGTGATCAAACTCCTTTTCTGTGTCTAAGGACAAGGCTAGCGCTATCTCCGGCGTGTCCCTGGCCCGGGAACCATAGGTGGTTCCTAGAGGTGCGGCCCGGCACAAACCCCACCTGCGTATAGCGTATTAAGGACGGAATTACTTTTCGTAGTCTGTTAGCCAGGACACTTGCTAGGATTTTGATATCCCCGTTTAGGAGAGAAATGGGTCGGTAGCTGCCACATAGTAAAGGGTCCCTCCCAGGCTTTGGTATAACAGCTATTGTAGCATTATTGGATATGGCCCCTAGTGTCTGCTTTTCGCAGGCTTCATTGAGGGCTTCGCATAGGGTATCGATCGCCTCTGTCCCTACCCATTTATAAAATTATGACGGATATCAGTCTTCCCCGGGTTATTTGTGATAAGGAAAGTCAGAGATGACTTTATCTATCTCCTGCCTGCTTATTTCCCTTTCTAATAGATTACGGCCCTTGTCTGTTAGAGAGGGGAGGTCAAGCTTCTCTAAGAAGGTGGCTGTCTGCACCGGGTTAGTCATTGTTTCCGACGTGTAAAGGTGTCTATAGAACAGGGCGAATTTGTTTGCAATTTCCTGTGGGTGAGTCAGTATGTCCCCGGAGGGGGAGCGGATAGCTGGGATGGCTAAAGCGGCTGTTCTTTGACGGAGTTGGGCTGCCAGCAGTCATCCCGCTTTCTCGCCCTGTTCATAGTGTCTCCCTTGGAGTCTCTGTAGCGCGAATTCGGCCTGAGTGGTGTACAGCTCATTAAGGGCCATTTGGGCGCGCTCTAGGTTTCGGTGGCCTAGGAGGGAGGGGTGCATTGTATACTGTCTGGTTAGTCGGCGTATGTCAATTTCCAGTGCCGCCTGTTGCTCTTTTCTGTCTTTGTTCGCTATCGCCGCGTCCCGCATGAGCTGTCCCCATATCGAGGCCTTGGCTGCGGCCCACATGATTCAGCTTGAATCAACAGTGCCTAGGTTGTCTTGGATGAAAGTGGTCGCGTGGTCTGCAACTTACCTTGGGGGGATCAATAGCGATGCATCGCTAATCTCCAGGGTTTTCGGCCCGGAGATACCAGACCGAAGCAGATGGCTACGGTGACTGGGGAGTGGTCTGAGAGGCCTCCCTTCAGTATATCATCCTCAAGGGTATGGGCCACGAGGTTGTGGCATAGGAGGAAATAGTCGATCCGTGATTGGGTACCGTGCACCGGCGAGAGAAAAGTAAATTCTCTGTCCGCCGGGTGGGTCAGCCTCCAGTGGTCGACTAAGCCATTGTCCACGAGTATGTCTGTCTGTACGGCTCTGTCTGCATTATTGCTCGTGTCCAGGGGTCCTGTCCTATCTAGTGCTGCGTCCCTAGCTAGGTTCCAATCTCCTCCTGTAACGTAACGGGATGCCCCTATCTCGGTCAAAAGTCGGTTGAGCTGTAGGAAAAAGAGACGTTTGGGACCTGTTGGTGCATAGACGGATCCCACGCACAGTGTTGAGTCACCGATCTTCAGTTTGGCGAATGCGTATCGGCCCTCGGGGTCAGTCCACGATCTGACGACCGTGAAAGGGAGGGTTTTACGCAAGAGTATCGCCACCCCACATTTCCTTGGGACGTTCTCTGTATCGGGTGATGGCGGATTGCAACTAAACAGGTACCCACCCAGTCACGCCGCAGTTTATTAGATTCAAGACTATCTAGATGTGTCTCTTGTAATAGGGCGATGTCCGTCTGTTTAGAGTTGAGGTAGGATAGGACTTTTTTCCGTTTGATGAAGTGGGTGAGGCCATTTACATTCCATGAGATGACCTGAAGAGGTGCTACCGATGCTCCAGCCGGGTTGGGCATCCTTGCTTCCTGTGTCAGCTCACCCGGGGGTATGGGCTCGGGGGGATGGAATAGACTCTATAAACTGGAGAGGATGCTGAGAAGAGGGGAGGGGAAACAACAGGTATATAGAATACGAAGGAGAATTGAAAAGAAAAGAAAAAGGAGGTAGTGAATCTGTGGGGAGGAGAGAGAGTAGAGTAGAAGATAAAGAAGGAAGAACGGGACTTGGGTCCCGATGTACACGAGCTTTAACCGGCGGGTCTAAAACCTAGGCCGAATGAGCTTTGACGCCCGGCCAGCGGGCCCCGTGTCAGGGAGGGGGGCCTACGAGGCGCCCCAGGCCCTCACATAAATGTCTCCAGTCGTGTCTGGGGGGGGGGGGGGGTATGTTTGTGGCTCAAGGGCGGGGAGGGGAAGGAGGGGGGGGGGCTAAGTAGGGCATAGGGTCGCACTGAGGGTGCAAGCTACTCTTATGATAGTGCAAGTCTGGGGGTGGGGGGAACAGCAAGGGGAGTGGGGGGACAACAATAAGGTACATGCCAGGTGTCTGCGCAGGATTTATTTGTTTCTGTTTTTGGTTTTGTTTTTGTTTTTTTCCCTTTTTTTGTTTTGTTTCTTTTTTTTTCTTCTTCAAGGTAAGGAGGGAGAAGATGGAACTGGAGCCGCGTTTTAGCTGAATCTCGGGGAGGGGGAGGGAAATGGGTGTGGGGAAGGGGCAGGAACAGGTGCTGCTATTACAAGGATCTCACTCCCTTGATTGTACTGAAGGGTTGCGGCATGTATATACCCTAGATCTTAGCACCTGCAGTCTACTCTGCTTTGCACCAGCTCCCATCGTTGGACCACTACAGCGTCTATTAGCAGGCCGGGACCCAGAGCCCAAACCCAGTTCAGGGCCATCTAGCCCCACCCCAGCTAGGACAAGCCAGTTGTGTACGAGAGTATTGCGTCAGTTCCCATGTTTCCCAGGGAATATATTCAGTCGCGGTTCCAGGTGGGGGAAGCGGTTTGGGATGTGATAAGTATTGCCAATCAAGGGGGAGGGGGAGGGGGAGAAGGAAAAACAAGAGCGGTCAGGAGCCATCAGAAACTATCACACAATCCAAACAGTCTGAGGCGGTCAAAGCCTACTGGGGGGGTTAATTTTCAACGTTGTGATGTCTTAAGGGTATACATGAAAAAGGGTACTCCTCTCTTCTCTTTATCAGATCTCCTTTGCCATAAAGTTCTTGCAGCGCCTGCAACGTCTCTATGACAGTCTGTGGTTCATGACAGCCAGGGCTTGTAGAGAAGCCGTATCCGTCCTGGTTTCAGGTAGCGGGCACCTAGGGCTTCAGAGGGGATCTGGACTTATCTCTGTCTGACAGCTGTGTGTGCATCGCCACCGCCTGTAGTACTTGGCCCCTGTCATCGAAGCTTTTCGTTAATCTCTCCAAGTCTCTGCCCCTGGCTTGAGGGTCTGGGATAGAACTTCCATTGGTGTCCACAGCGGTTTCCGGTTGGCCCACTCCCCTGGTTTGGTTCTGTGTAGCTTGGGGGGGTTGGGTTGCTGATTCCACGGATTGTGTCGGGTCATGTAGACCCTCTAGGAATGTTTTCAGGTCCTCTGGGTCGTAGAAGGTTTGTGACTCTCCGTTCTTGGTGATCCACATCCTAGCTGGTTTGAAGAGGCTGAATTTAACATCCAGATGACGAGGACGGAGAGAAAGAAAGGCTCTTCTTCGATCTGCTGTTTCTTTGGAGAAGTCCGCCGAGAGGCGGATTTCGAGGGAGCCTAACCGGAGTGGACCCTGCGTTCGGGATATCTGTAGTAGCCGGCGGGAAGCAGGCTATGATTGGGCGAGGGCGGTCTTTTCCGTTTTGTCTCTTGAGGCCAACTCTGTGTGATCTTTGAAGGATCAAATGTTGTGTCAGCTAGTTTGGGGAGCGTGTCTTGCAAGTAAGAGAGAATGTCTGTATCCTCAATGCCTTCCGGAAATCCGAGGAAACAAATGTTCTTTCTGCGGCTTCTGTCCTCAAGGTCGGTTAGCTTACTGCGGAGGTGGGAGAGTTCCGGATCTCTGTCAGTCTGTAAGGCCACTTGACTTTCCACTACCGCTACTCGATGGTCCAGTCCAGAGATTTGTGACTGGAAGCCCGCTATCTCCAGGCGCATAGATCTAGTCTCAGCTGTTAGCGCCGCCATGGCATTGTCCATACCTTCCAATTTGCGACCTACTGCCAATATCTCCTGCAGTATGCGATCCATTGACACTCCCTGAGCGTCTTCTGACATGATGGCATGCGGGGGAGGTGAAGAGTCCGCAGTGGAAGAGTGCTTCTGTTGGCGCAGGGCTTCGGAGAAGAGTAGTTGGCGGGCTGACTGGCCCGATGCTTTACCCGTGTTCTTGCCTCTGGGCATTGCAGGTTTCCCCGTGCTGATGGGTGTTTGGAGGCTGCCCGTCCGTGTCACAGTAAGGGCAACCAGCATAAAAGTGCGAGCAGCAGAGAAGAGGGAATGGTGGTGGGGGGTGAGGAGGGCTCTGAGTAGTTGATTAGTTCAGGCGAGTTCCAGTTGGCCTCTCCGAGCGGCCTCAGGTAATAGGTTGTTCTTGGTGTGCACGGGGGGAGGGTCTTGGTGCTGACTCTGTGGCGGTAGTGTCCCACTGGGCTGTGTCAGAACCGTGTGGGGATGGGGTTTCTCTAGCTCCCGTATTAGCTTGGGGGTCTGTGGAGCCGTGAAGAGAGAAGTTGCTTTGGTGCCGTTAATGTTCCTTTTGTTGTTATATTATTTGTTTTCTTTCCTTTTATTTTTTGTTGTTTTTTTTTTCCTTCTCTTTCCCCCCTCTTTTATTTGTCTCTTTTCCTATTGAGTGGCGTTTTCTTCTTTGTTTTTGCCTTTTCTTCTTCCGGTCCACTCCCCGCAGTTTTCCTCCCCTCCCTGTTCGTTGCTATATTTCTCTCTCCTCATCCACTCCTCTCACCTCCCCGTGCACCTCATCCTCACCGGCTCAGCCCTCGTGCCTCCGTCCCCTGTGGGGCTTCTGCCGTTCCCGGGAGGGGCCTCCGTTGTAGTGCGTTGGGGGGGGTGGGGGCAGCTGTCCCCGGAACTCCGCTGGTGGGGCCTCCTGTCATCAGCTCATCGGGGGAGGGAAGTCAAAGGGGGCCTCCCCGCTCTCCGTCGCCCACAGGTGGGGGGGAGGGAGGAGGCACCGGGAGGTGGCTCACCAACGTTGGGCCTCCGTTTGTCCTGGGCCTCGCCGTTGGTCAGGTCCGTTTTCTCTCTCCAGCGCCGACCGGCCGAAAAGGAGGGAAGGGTGGGCGTCGCCCCGGCCGCTCGCCAGCTCCGGGGACCGCAGCCGGGCCGCCCCCAAAGTTCAGCTATGGCAGAGAGCGCGTCTCTCCTCCCTCGGGCTCCAGTGGGGGACGTGCCGCTCCGCACCGGTGTGCCTCCGTACCTGAGGCCGCAGCTTGGCAGCCTGCCGCGGACCTCGATCTCGCCCCTCACGCTCCGCTCGCCGTCTCCAGGGAAGGGCGCACCCCTGTGTCGCGAGTGCCGGCCACCAGTCATCACCGACCTCCACACGGTGCCCCTCCAGCGCCCCCGTGCAGTCCGCCGCCTTACGGAGCTTGGCTCCTAGGCGACCATCATGGATCGCTGCCAGACCACGCCCCCGCTGATCCTGCTTTTTATCATGATGTGCCCCTAATTCCCCTGGCCATCAGCGACGCTGCAGTAGATCAAGGCCTTTCTGGGGGCTGTGCTGCATATTTGTGCCAGTCTTCTGGCACCCTCCGATATGCTTTCAGGCACAAAGGATACACTGGGGCTCCCAGTTGGACTACTTCATACTAATTTCTTTTCAGCGTCGTCTGAATTCCATGGACCAGTCACAGATTTAGCACTGACTCCAGTGCAGGCTTCCACCCCAGCTCAGAGACTCACTTTGGTCCCTTCGTCTTCGAATAGAGACTACCTGCCACAGATTCCTCAACTTTTGAATATTCCTCCAGGGGTCAGGCTGGACCCAGAAACTCTGCAGCAACACCTCTGCGTGCTGGAAAGTGGCGCAGTGCAGTGCAGCTCCGCACTGACGTCGTTTCACTCCAGAAATGATGTGCGGGCCTGTAATATGCCCAGTCCCTTCCGCTGAAATCAGCTTCTTTCTTTTGGCACCACCAGAGAGCTGGAGCTCTCTACCTCGTCTCTCAGAGACGCTTCATCGATATTTTCTTCAGTGTGCAAGGAAGGTGACCCCCTGAAATGAAAGGCTTTATGCCCTGTAGGAACGGCCGCAAACAAATGTCTGTGATGGATCCATATCAGGTGTGCCTGTGGTGCTTGGGATCGAGCCACAACTCCAAGGGCTGCAGCAACTGTGTGTTGATGAACCCGAAGGCCACCAGAGAATGCAAGACGTAACATAGGAAGACTACTCACCAGAACTGGTCCAAGTCATGCTCCGTGTCAAAGGCTAATTCTCAGTCCTGTTCCTGGAGTCGATGAGCTTTTCCAGAGGTTAGTCTTTACCGCACTACAAATCGTCAGTTAAGGATAAGAAACACAAGAAACGGAAGTGGGATTCTGCTCCCTCGTGTCACTCGCATTCACCTAAGCAGGCGCCAGGGCAGCACCATATTTTCTTGATCTCCCTCCTGAAGTCAGCCATCTTCGGATCCGACCCCACAGGTGGTTCCAGAAAAACACGAGCTTTCTGGGCCTTCAGCTGCGCCGCATCAAATCGAAGAGTTCAGCGCAGCCATGGTATGGCTCTTTGGATGCCTACCAGCTCCCTCTGGTGCACCTTCGAGTCCCACAGAGCTTAGAGGCCTTCCACCTTGGATACCGCTGTTGAGTTTGCCCTTGACACCTGCTGGACCTCCCAAATCTGTCTTGCCACCAGTTCTCGATCCAGCCCCACTTCTAGTGCTATGGCCCATGCCAGCCCCAGGCACATCAACGCCGGAATTCATCGTCTGAGCGGGCGGTCCCGAATGTTCTCTCTGATGCTAAGGCACCGCCGTCTGACCATGCCTGAGATCTCCCCCATATACACATGAGGCATCACTTCCCCCACTTGAATTACCAAAAGGTGACAACACTCTGCTTGCCCTTTATGAAACTGACTCACTCAGATAATCACTGTGACGCAGTAGAGTCTCGGCCAGAAAGAATATTACCAAGCATAAGTAACTTGTTCTTTCAGAATAATAATTTAAAATCCAGAAATGACGGATTAGGCCTGGTAAAACGTTTATTTTGCCAGGTTGAATATGTAGTTTGAAAATTGCACACACAGGCTGCAGGGGCAGGCCTGGAGACATGCTGTGCCTTGTCACTAGTGTGGGCACAATCATTTTTGCAGTCCACTAGTGCTATTCAACTTACAGGTCCTGGGTACACTGTGAACCATATACCAGGGACTTATAGGTAACTTAAATGTGTTATACCATATACCAGTTCAACAAGTTTGTAGGGGCCAGAACACCTCAACTGGGTCCTGGTTAGCGGTGCCAGAATACAGACTCCAAACCCAACAGCATCAGTTAAAAGATTTGGGCGTGATCATGCAAAATGAGGTATTTTCTTACACTTACCAATAGCACCTGCATCCCGCAGTGGTAAGGGAATCTTCCAACAGTGGGGGGTACTCTGGCTAGACCTTTTTGCCACCTTTGAGAATGCACAGTGTCAAAACGTTTGCTCTTTGGAGTTCCTGAAAAAACTCTTGCTAGGAGGTAGATTTCAGCTGGAATGGAGCACAGGACTCCTGTACACCTTCCCACCCTTCCTTTCCTGCCCAGAGTTCTCAAGATCAGTGGTGACTGGACCCAGGTCATCCTAGTGGCTCCGATTGAACCAGGAGAGTGCGGTGCTCCGAACATCTGGGCATGTGCAGATTACCACTCCGGGAGGATCTTCTGTCACAGCGCCAACACAGTGTTCTGTCCCCAAACATGTATAGTCTACACCTCCATGAGCAGAGATTGAGCGACCCCTGTTGACAGTGTATGATCTATCACCTGAGGTTATGGATTTCATTCTGTTGCTAGGTGGCAGTCTATGAAGTCCATTTATGCTGGTCACTGGGAAATATTTGCGGCTTAGTGTGGAGTCCGCAAGACAGACCCTTTACAAGCCAAACTGTTGGATTTTTTTACAGTTCATTTTGTTTTTGCCTCAGCCCGGCCTGTCAGCAGGCACTATTGAGTTATTTGGTGTCCTTTTCAGCCTTTTGGGGCTTGCCAGGCTAACTGTCCTTGTTTAAATAATCTGTTGTGATGCAGTATATTAAAAGTTTAACATACGTTGCCTCCCAAACAGTTTGTGATGGTGCAGTGGGATCTTAATTTGGTCTTGATGTTTCTCATGATGTATTCCCTTTGAGCGCATGAACAGCTGCTTGTTCCATTTTCTGAGGTTAAAGACAATCTTCTTCATTGTGATGACATTTTCACATGACAGAACACTAATACAACTGCCTTGCATCACCTTTTTACTGGACACACTGTTGCTGGGGACTTGGGCAGCTTTCCTAAAGAAAGTTGTCACTCTTTCCATGTTGGGCAAAACATCCCTCACCCAGTGCCCTTTGCACTGCCTCAGACCCCAAAGAGCATTACGCTTGTACATTGATTGTACCAAGGACCAACGGATGAACAGTCAGCTTTCTATGGGGTTCTTTGGGGTGAAGAAGGGAAAGTGTAGGAAGTTGGCTCTGTATATACTATCTCAAAGTGAAAGATAGTGTGCACAGAGTCCAAGGGTTCCCCTTAGAGGTTGATAGTGGCAAAATTAGATAATACTAATGCTCTATTTTGTGGTAGTGTGGTCAAGCAGTAGGCTTATCAAAGGGTAGTGTTAAGCATTTGTTGTACACACACGGGCAATAAATGAGGAACACACACTTAAAGACTTAACTCCAGGCCAGTAGTTTTTTATATAGAAAAATATATTTTCTTAATTTATTTTAGAACCACAAGATTCACATTTGAGATAAGTACACCAAATGCAAGGTGTAAGGAAATGCCTCCTTGGCATGTTTACCCCCTGACTTTTTTCCTTTTGCTGATGCCAGTTATGACTGAAAGTGTGCTGGGACCCTGCTAACCAGCCCCCAGCACCAGTGTTCTTTCCCTAAACTGTACCTTTGCTTCCACAATTGGCACAGCCATGGCACCCAGATATGTCCCTTGTAATGGTACCCCTGGTACCAAGGGCCCTGATGCCATGGAAGGTCTCTAAGGGCTGCAGCATGTCTTATTCCACCGTGGGGACCCCCCACTCAGCACATGCACACTGCCACACAGCTTGTGTGTGCTAGTGGGGAGAAAATGACTAAGTCGACATGGCACTCCCCTCAGAGTGCCATGCCAACCTCACAGTGCCTGTGGCATAGGTAAGTCACCCCTCTAGCAGGCCTTACAGCCCTAAGGCAGGGTGCACTATACCACAGGTGAGGGCATATGTGCACGAGCACTATGCCCCTACAGTGTCTAAGCAAAACTTTAGACATTGTAAGTGCAGGGTAGCCATAAAGAGTATATGGTCTGAGAGTTTGTCAAACACGAACTCCACAGTTCCATAATGGCTACACTGAAATCTGGAAAGTTTGGTATCATACGTCTCGGCACAATAAATGCACAATGATGCCAGTGTGGAATTTATTGTAAAATGCACCCAGAGGGCATCTTAGAGATGCCCCCTGAATACCAGTCCGACTCCTAGTGCTAGGCTGACCGGTTTCTGCCAGCCTGCCACAACCAGACAAGTTGCTGGCCACATGGGGAGAGTGCCTTTGTCACTCTGTGGCCAGGAACAAAACCTGTACTGGGTGGAGGTGCTTCCCACCTCCCCCTGCAGGAACTGTAACACCTGGAAGTGAGCCTCAAAGGCTCATGCCTTTTGTTACAGCACCCCAGGGCATCACAGCTAGTGGAGATGCCGGCCCCTCCGGCCACTGACCCCACTTCTGGCGGCAAGGCTGGAGGAGATAATGAGAAAAACAGGGAGGAGTCACCCACCAGTCAGGACAGCCCCTAAGGTGTCCTGAGCTGAGGTGACCTCTGCCTTTAGAAATCCTCCATCTTGAGATTGGAGAATTCCCCCAATAGGATTAGGGATGTGCCCCCCCCCCCCTCAGGGAGGAGGCACAAAGAGGGTATAGCCACCCTTCAGGACAGTAGGCATTGGCTACTGCCCCCAAGACCTAAACACACCCCTAAATTTAGTATTTAGGGGCACCCCAGAATCCAGGAAATCAGATTCCTGCAACCTGAAACAAGAAGATTCCTGCAACCTGAAACAAGAAGAAGGACTGCTGACCTGAAAGCCCTGCAGAGACGACGGTGACGACAACTGCTTTGGCCCCAGCCCTGCAGGCCTGACTCAAAGAAATCTGCAACAGCAACGCATCCGACAGGGACCAGCGACCTCTGAAGCCTCAGAGGACTGCCCTGAACCAAAGGACCAAGAAACTCCAGAGAACAGCAGCACTGTTCACCTACAGCAAACTTTTTGCAACTTTCTGACAACTTTCCAAGAACTCACTCTTCCAGCCAGAAGCGTGAGAATTCACCCTCTGCACCCGACACCCCCGCTCGAGATCCAGAGAACCAACACTACAGGGAGGACTCCCAGGTGACTGTGACTTCGTAAGTAGCCCGAGGCGACCCACCTGGGCCCCCACAGCGACGCATGCAGGGAGAATCCAGAGGCTCCCCCTAACCGCCACTGCCTGTAACAAGGAACCCGACGCCTGGACCAAGCTCTGCACCCGCAGCCCCCAGGACCAGAAGGAACCAACTTCAGTGCAGGAGTGACCATCAGGCAACCCTCTGCCTAGCCCAGTTGGTGGCTGGCCCGAGAAGCCCCCCTGTGCCCTGCCTGCACCGCTAGAGTGACCCCGGGTTGCTCGATTGATTCTAATACAAAACCCGACGCCTTCTTTGCACACTGCACCTAGCCGCCCCTGTGCCTCTGAGGGTGTGGCTTTTATGCCTACTTGTGTCCCCCCCAGTGCTCTACAAAACCCCCCTGGTCTGCCCTCCGAGGACGCGGGTACTTACCTGCTGGCAGACTGGAACCGGAGCCCCCCTGTTCTTCATAGGCGCCTATGTGTTTTGGGCACCTCTTTAACCTCTTCACCTCTTCACCCTGTGCTGCAGGTGTGGTAACTTTGAGGTTGCCTTGAACCCCCAACGGTGGGCTGCCTATTCCCAGGAACTTAGACTTGTAAGTGTCTTACTTACCTGACAAACTAACCATTACTTAGCTCCCCCAAGAACTGTTGATTTTTGCACTGTGTCCACTTTTAAAATAGCTTATTGCCATTTTTACTAAAACTGTGTATGCTATTGCTCTAATTCAAAGTTCCTAACTTACCTGTGTGGAGTACCTTGCATTTTATGTATTTACTTCAAATCTTGAACTTGTGGTTCTAAAAATAAATGAAGAAAATATATTTTTCTATATAAAAACTATTGGCCTGGAGTTAAGTCTTTGTGTGTGTGTGTTCCCCATTCATTGCCTGTGTGTGTACAACAAATGCTTAACACTACCCTCTGATACCTGTCTGAGGGGTGGCAGAAGCTGGCTGCCTGGAAAGCCCTATAAGACTGGTGGTAGCAATGCTAGAGGTCCTTTAAGGAGCCCCCAGAGTGCATGGAATCATACTTCCAATACTTGCAGCAGTATTGGTGTATGTTTCCAACATGTTTGATACCAAACATGCCCAGGTTCGGAGTTACCATTATGTAGCTGGACATAGGTAGTGACCTATGTCCAGTACACATGTAAAATGGCGTCCCCACACTCACAAAGTCCAGGAAAATGGATCTGGAGTTTTTGGGGGTACCTCTGCTAGTGCAGGGGTGCCCTCGCATACAGGTACCTGCATACTGCCCTGCATACTGGGCTGAGAGGGCCTACCATAGGAGTGACTTATGACTAGTGTAGTGACCTGTAATGAAAACGGGTGCCTGCACCCATTTCACGCAGGCCTGCAGAACCCTTTGCATGGCTCCATATGGGTGGCAGAATAACTGCACAGGGCTCCCATGGGACCCCAATGTCCTCTAGGTACCTAGGTACCATATACTAGAGACTTACATGGGGGCACCAGTATGCCCTCCTTGCATAATCTTGTTTGCACCAGTTCAGGAACCCTGGTTCCCGCTCCACGCAAAACCACACAAAGGACAGGGGAGTGACCACCCTCCTGTCCAGCTCCTTCCCTAGGGAGGTGCACAGAGCGCTGCAGAGAGCCGTTTGATTTTGCCATCTTGGCAACAAGGGTGGGTAATCTGACTGAGTAGGCCAGTTAGATGACGTCCCTGACCCCCTCTGATAGGTGCGTCACCAAAGAGAGTGACCAACCCCCTTTCAAGGGCTCCCCGTAGGTAGGTCCTCAGATTCGTCCATCAAGACTCTACACCAGGACCTCTGCAAGACTCTAATGCTCCTGGCCTCTGGAACTGCTGCTGGTCTGCTTTGAAACTGACACAAGACTGTATCCCACTGCTACATTGTTTCTCCAGCTCCTGCAAGATTTCTGCAACATCCGTGGCTGTGCATTGTCCGGGGTCACAAGGACTCTGTTTGCATCCAAGAAGCAAGAAGGAATCTCCCTTACAGTGAAGGAATCACCCCACTGCATCCGCTGGCACCTCAAGACGGCAATGACCAATTGGTGGACCCTGCATGTCCACAGACATCGAAAGGCTCTGCAACACAGGTGGTGGTTCTGTGGTCCTCTTCGGGTTCCTCTTGTCTTCTGATCCACTTGGGAGACTGTGGGCCCTTGCTGAAGCCATTGGAAAAGAACCCCTTTGCACAGCGACTGTTACTCTTGCCAAGGCCTGTTTTCTCTTCCTCCAAGGTGATCTTCACTGTACAAAAAGCTCCATCCTCCAGCACTCTGCAACTCCAAGGTCAGCTTCCACTCTGCAGCTCCTGCGAGGTGAGACTCCTGTTTTGTTATGGTATTGAGGCCTCCCTGCGACTTCTGCCAGTGGGTCACTGGTGCGGGCTCCATCGACTCAGGCTGGCTTTACTTCTTGCTGTAGGCCTGCCCTGACTCTCTTCCAAGGGTTGAGTCACTAGGATCTTGCTGGTCCTCAAAAACGTACAACTTACCTTGCAACTACTGTTTCTGTTTGCCTATACTTGTTGGTGGCCCTACTGGTCACTGACCCTCCTGCGCTCCGGCGCCTGACATGGGATAGCTTGTGGGTGATTCCAAGAATCTCCTGCACCCCCCTGGACACTGCAGATGGACTTCTCCTTTCACCGTCCTGCATGAACTTCACCTCTTAGAGGGTGGGCATTGCCTATCTGCACTGCCTGGGCACCTGTGAGTGGTCTGGACATTGGTCCCTTCCTGTTCAGGTTCTTCATGTCCAGAATCCACCTTTTGGTTCCACCGGCCTGGTCCACAGGTTGCAACAGCAGCTAGACAATCGAGGCTTCCATTCTCTCCAGCAAGGGTTTCCAACACCACTTCACCCCTATGCACCTGGGCTCCCTTTTATAGGTACTCTGGTCTTCTGGGTATCCACGGGTGGGGGCACTCTCCAACCTTCCTTGTGCCACCTGGTTTCCTCAGTGTCCACTGGGAAGAGTCCTGAATCCATAAAAATTCAACCGCAATGGTCCTGTGTTGGCCTGTGGGTCACCCGGCTCAGTAGCAATTCTGCACCCGGGCACCTGTAGGATTGCAGTTATTTATGTCTGGTATTTTCTTACTCTCAAAGCCCCTGCGATCCTAACACACTTACCTTGGTTGGGCATTGCCACACTTATACCACTTTCTTACTATATGTTTTGGTCCCCCCCCCCCCCTTCCATATGGCCCCATGTATTCCTGTGCTATTTCTGATTTATTCTAAGTGTATATGTTGTGTGTAGATATGGCCAAGTGGCAATATACCAACGTTAGTATATTCTTTAATGTTGTAAATGAAGAAACCTTTATTTTTGCAACACCTGGTGTGGTTCTTTCTTGTGTAAAGTTACTGACTGGCTATTGTGGTATTGCAAGTGCTTTAAACTCTTCCTAAATAAGCTTTAGCTGCTCACAACAGCTACCCTTAGAGAGATCTTGCTATGTGGACTCCTTCACACTATTGCTAAGGGTTATTTGGACTCAGTATAGGGTTCCACACCATAGGTAAACACCATAAACTGACCCAACCCTCCTACATCGGTGGCAGTGGTGGAATGACCAAAAGGCTGTACTGACTGTTTACCAGCCAGGGCAGAAAGTGTGGGTCTTGGAGCCTGTGGCCCAAGAGCACTCCAGGACAAGTGGAGTGTTCCCCACATAATACTAGAGAAGAAAGGTTGTCACCTTTTTGGTTGACCTGGGGACTCCAAGAAGTCCCCACATGGTACTTCATGTGAACTGCTTTAAATCTTACTATGACAGTGATGAAAGGCGGGAAGCAGAGACTGGCCCTCTCCCTGACCACCTCTCTCAAAACCCTGTTCATGGTTCAGTGGATGGGGTGGTCTTTGCAGATTGCCTCTCTGAACAGCAACAAGCTGACTGCAGGCAAGTCCTCTGCCAGTTCTCTGAACTCTTTTCTTTGACTCCCAGGCAGACAACCTGCTGTGCACATGATGTGGACACAGGTGATAGTCTGCCTGTCGAGAGTACAAGCTACAGGCAGCCTGACCATGGCAGAGATTTCTTCAGGGCAGAAGTTTATAAGATGCTGGAGTTAAGGGTTATTGAGTCCTCATACAGCCCTTGGGCTAATCCAGTAGTACGTGTGCCAAAGCTTCCTTCCCAGGGCGGAAAGAAAGAAATTAGGTTTTGTGTAGACTACATGGGCCTCAATGCAGTCACTAAGACTGATGCCCATCCTATCACCAGGGCAGATGAGTTGATAGATACTTTGGCTGCAGTCAAGTATCTCAGTGCTTTTGATTTAACTGCAGGCTATTAGCAGATTAGATTAACTGATGCTGCTAAGTCTAAAACTGCATTTTCCACTCACGGTGGGCATTATCACTTCATAGTGATGCCCTTTGATCTGAAAAATGCACCTGCTGCGTTCCAGAGGTTGGTGAATCAAGTTCTGGCAGACCTGGAAGAATTTAGTGCAGCATATCATGATAATATTGCTATATGTAGCTTCACCTGGCAGGCAGGATCACATGGTCCACCTCAGGAGTGTGTTTGAGGCCTTGAAAAAGGCAGGCCTCGCTATCAAGGCTACAGAATGCCAGCTAGGACAGAGTAAAGTGGGTTATTTGGGCCACCTGGTAGGTGAAGGCCATGTTCAAGCCCTGCAGTGCAAAATCCAAACCATTACGGATTGGGTTGCTCCAACTACCCAGGTTCAGGTCAGAGCCTTTCTAGGCCTGACTGGGTATTACAGGAGATTTGTAAAAGGGTATGGCTCCATTGTGACCCCCTTGAATGATCTCACTTCCAAAAAGATGCCTATGAAGGTACAGGTACAATGGTCAGTTAGCTGTCAAGAGGCCTTTAATGCTCTGAAAAAGGCCTTGTGCTAAGCTCCAATTCTTAACATCCCAGACTATTCAAAGCAATTCATTGTCAATATTGTTGCTTAAGAAATAAGAATTGGAGCAGTACTGTCTCAACTAAATGAAGAGGGCCAGGATCAACCTGTAGCTTTTATCAGCAGGCGATTGACCCCCAGAGAGCATCATTGGTCAGCTATTGCGAGGGAGCCCTTTGCTGTGGTCTGGGCCTCGACGAAGTCAGGCCATACCTCTTTCGCACTCACTTCATTGTTCAAACAGAACACAAGCCCCTCTTATGGCTTAAACAGATCAAAGGTGAAAACCCTAAACTGTTGAGGTGGTATATTTCCCTACAGATAATGGACTTTTCAGTGGAACATAGACCATGCTAAAGCAGATGGACTTTCCAGCTATTTCATTTTACAAAATGAAGACTCATCTGGATATAGGCTAGTCTTAGCCTCTTTCGTTTGAGAGGGGGTTATGTAGAAAAGTAGCATTTTTCTGACATGGTTACCCACACTTTTTGCCTGGTGTCAGTATGTTTTGACTAGTACACTGGGATCCTGCTAACCAGGACCCCAGCCTCTATGCTCTCTCCTCTAAATTTGGTTGCCAGTAAACGTTTACACCCCACAATTGGCATATGGGTGCACCCATGTAAGTCCCTAGTTTATGGTACTTGGGTATCCAGGGCATGTGTACACCAGCTGACTCCCATGGGTTGCAGCATGTATTATGTCACCCATGTGAACACATGCAAACTGTGCCTGCAGGCCTGCCATTGCAGCCTGCGTGAAATGGTGCATGCATTTTTTACTTGAGATATAAGGCTTGTCTTATATCTTGGTCACTGCACTTAGACACTGTCACAGTAGCTAACATTGTAATAATGAGGCTTCTGGATTTGGGCGGCAGCATCTCCTGAATTGTGGGGAACTGAGTCCAATCCCACACCATGTGACAACTGTCTGCTTAATCTAGTTCGGGCCAGCTAGCAGCACCTTACCTCTGCCCAGAAGCAGGGACGATTTGTGGCAACCGGATGCCTGACATCATGACTCGTCAGGCAAATCGTGGTGGATCAGATCTCATCCTTTTCTCTCAGTTACATTAGTCTCACACATGCAAAGAGAAACAGAGGCAGGAAATAGTTCAATAAAATTTATTGAATCAGCTACATCTTAGATAAAATAACATGAAATGCAGTCATTAGAATGATGAAAAATACTAGAAGCAAAATGGTGACAAGTCCCACCATATTGTCACTATGCATAACATATGCAATTCCCACCTAAGCTATGTTAGAGCACAGTAGGATATGCCCTAATCCGCCCTTCAGGATTTCCCCCTGGAAGACATCATCCCACATACCAGAGTATGACAGTAGTGGAGAAGCCTGCTATCTGTAGAGAAGTCAGACAGTGTGCGGTCGTGGTCATCTGGCTGGAACCTTCCTCTAACGTGCATGGCACAGGGAAATGTTTTTATAATAAAACAACTGATGTTCTGAGAAAGTGTCCCCACGTAAAAATGTGTGTTTCTGTGACTGTTGGAGACGCAGTGTACCACTTGTGCCCACAATTCTTTCTCGATGCAGCCTTGAAGAAAGCAGAGTGGAAGAATGTTGTGCTAAGAGTTGTAATGCTTTCCTAGGCAAAAGGGCAACAAGATAAAGAAAATAAAACACCACCACAAATGTGGCCGATTCTAAAAGAATAAAATGAAATAAAATAAAACGTTACTAGGCTAAAGGGCACAGGCATCAGGCCTAGTTACTAAAGTAACATGCTCAGAGACATCATGAAAATCACTCTCCAAGAACACTGTAAGTCTCCCCTCTGGTAGGCCCTTCAGCCCAAGGGCAGGAAGCAGGTTGGTAAGTGTGAGGGTACCCCTGCATGAGCAGGGTACAACTGCAAACACCAGACTCCATTCCCTGGGCTTTGTAACTGCGGGAAAGCCATCTTAAGGTATGCAATGGACACTAGTCAGCATGAGTGGTCCAACTACATAATGGCTTCTCCGAACTTAGGCATGTTTGGTTTCAAAGGTGTTGAAATCATGCAACTACACTGATTCCCATGCTAGTTGTATGATCCCATGTCCTCTGGGGGTTCCTTGTAGGATCCCCCTGTTCTGCCTATGCAGCACTACGGGGTCTGACTGCCAGCCCACGCTGCTGCTAACCCAGACACTGTTCTGCCCTCCTTCTGGTGAGCCTAACTCAGGCAGGGGAAGGCAGAACAAAGGGTTTCCTGCAAGGGAGAGGTGTGACCACCTCTACTTTTGAAATGGGTGTCTGACCTCTGAGCGCCACCATATTGCTTTGAAGGACACATTTGCTTGCCCTCCTTGCATATTCTGGTTTGCAACAGTTCAAGAACCCCCAGTTCTCGCTGTGGTGCAAAACCTCATAAAAGAAATGAGTGACCACACCCCTGTCCAGCTCCCCCCCCCCCCCCCCTGATGAGTTGCACAGAGCTCTGTCAGGTGGCCGGTTGGATCTGCCATCTTGGAAACAAGGTTGGCAGAGGCCTCTGGGAGCATCTGACTGGTTAGACCAGGTAGATGACGTCCCTGACCCCCTCTGATAGGTGCGTCACCACAGAGTGACCAACCTCCTTTAAGGGTTACTTAAGGGCTCCCCCGAGGGTGGGTCCTCAGATTCGTCGAGTAGGACTCTACACCAGGAACTCTCCACAAGACACTTCTGCTCCTGGCCTCAGAGCCGCTGCTGGTCTGCTTTGGAACTGAAACAAGACTGTATCCATTTTGGAGGGCTCCCACTGCAACATTGGGGGTCATTCTGACCCTGGCGGCCGGTGGCCGCCAGGGCCACCGACCACGGGAGCACCGCCAACAGGCTGGCGGTGCTCCCACGAGCATTCTGACCGCGGCGGTTCAGCCGCGGTCAGAAGCGGCAAGTCGGCGGGCTCCCGCCGACTTACCGCTGCTCGGGGGAATCCTTCATGGCGGCGGAGCGCGCTCCGCCGCCATGAGGATTCTGACCCCCCCTACCGCCATCCTGTTCATGGCGGGAAAGCCGCCATGAACAGGATGGCGGTAGGGGGGGTCGCGGGGCCCCTGGGGGCCCCTGCTGTGCCCATGCCAATGGCATGGGCACGGCAGGGTCCCCCGTAAGAGGGCCCCGCAAAGTATTTCAGTGTCTGCCTTGCAGACACTGAAATACGCGACGGGTGCCACTGCACCCGTCGCACCTTCCCACTCCGCCGGCTCGATTACGAGCCGGCATCCTCGTGGGAAGGGAGTTTTTCCCTGGGCTGGCGGGCGGTCTTTTGGAGACCGCCCGCCAGCCCAGGGAAAAACTCATAATACCCTCCGCGGTCTTCTGACCGCGGAGCGGTATAATGGGGGCGGAATTCTGGCGGGCAGCCTCCGCCGCCCGCCAGAATCAGAATCACCCCCATTGTTTCTCCAGCTCCTGTAAGATTTTGCTAAATCCGTGGCTGTGCATCCTTCAGGGTCACGAGGACTTTGCATCCAAGAAGTAATCTCCCTTGGAATGAAGGTATCACTCCCCTGCATCCGCAGGCACCTCAAGACAAGAACGATTGGCTGGTGGATCCTGCTGTCCCATGGACATTGAAAGGCTCTGCAACACGGATGGTGGTTCTGTGGTCCTCTTTAGGTCACTCTTGTCTCCTGATCCTTTTGGGAGACTGTGGGCCCCTGCTGCAACCACTGTGCACAACAACTGTTGCTCTTGCCAAGACTTGTTTGCTCTTCCTCCAAGGAGATCTTCAGGGTCCACGAAGCCCCACTCTCCAGCACTCTACAACTCCACGATCAGCTTCCACTCTGCAGCTCCTGCGTCGTGGGACTCCTGTTTTGTTGTGGTGTTGAGTCCTCCCTGTGACTCCCTGTGCCTGCTGCCAGTGGGTCACTCGTGGGGGCTCTATCGACTATGTCTGGCTTTCCTTCCTGCTGAAGGCCTGCCCTGACTCTCTTTCAAGGGTCGAGTCACTAGGACCTTGCTGGTCCTCAAAAATCCTCAACTTACCTCGCAACTACTATTTGCATTTGCCAAGACTTGTTGGTGGACCTGCTGGTCACTGACCCTTCTGCACTCCAGTGACTGACGTAGGACAGCTTGTGGGTGATTCCAAGGATCTCCTGCATCCTCCTGGACTCCACAGCTGGTCTTCTCCTTTCACTGTCCTTCAGGAACTTCACCTTCAAGAGGGTGGGCATTGCCTACCTGCACCGCCTGGGCATTTCTCAGAAATCTGGACACTGTCCCCTTTTTTTTCTTCAGGTTCTTCACGTCCAGAATCCACCTTCTGCTTCCACCAAACTCCACGGGTCGCAACAGCAGCTGGACAATCGAGGCTTCCATTGACAGCAACAAGGATTTCCGACACCACTTCACCCCTATGCATCTGGGCTCCCTGTTGTAGGTGCTCTGGTCTTCTGGGTATCAGTGGGTGGGGACACTCACTGGTTTCCTCGGGGTCCACTGGGAAGGGTCCTGAATCCATAAAAATCCAACCGCGACGGTCTTGTGTTAGCCTATGAGGCACCCAGCTCGATAAAACCCGGGTCCCTGTGGGATTACAGTTAGTTACCTCTCGTATTTTCTTACTTCCCCAGGCCCTAGGATTCTAACACATATTGGTTGGGCACCTCCATTTTTATACCACTTTCTTTGTATATTGTTTGGTCCCCCCATAGGGCCCTTATGTATTCCTATGCTATTTCTCATTCTGAGTGTATATTTTGGTGTAGATATCTCCTTGTGGTGGTATACCAACGTTAGTAAAGTCTTTAGTGTTGTAATAAAGAAACCCTTATTTTTGGTGTGGTTCTTTCTTGTGTACGATTACTGACTGACTATTGTGGTACTGCAAGTGCTGTACAGTCCTCCTAGATAAGCTATAGCTGCTCACCACAGCTACCCCTAGAGAGCTCTTGCTATCTGGACACCTGAACACAATCACCAAGGGTTGCCTAGACTCAGTGTAGGGTACCACACCATAGGTGTACACCATAAACTGAGCTAGCCTCCTACAGCCTCAGTCGGCTCCGTGTCCGTCATCCACATTGTCCGCGCCAGATATGACATCACAGTTACAATATAGACACCACCGCAGCATGCTGACATCAGTTGTTTTCTTTCTACGCCTGTGAGTGCTGAACGGTAGATGAGTACCACTCAGTCATTTTTTTTACTTGCGTTTTTCAACTTTTTGTTGAAGATTTTTTCTAGCGTTGTACTCCTATTGCATCGAGGATGTCATCCAGAAAGACCAGCTTCAAGCCCTGTGGGTCTTGTCATCGGACGATGTCTGTAACAGATCCACAGCTCGTTTGTCATTGGTGCCTGGAGCACGACCACAACCAGAAGTCGTGCTTCGAGGGTTGGGCCATTCATCCGAAGGCTTTGAGGGAGTGGCCCCTGAAGCTGATGGCAGCCCGTCACTCCACTCTGCGCAAGTAGTGATCTCGGTCAAGAGGGAGGTCCCAAGATGGATCAGAGTCCTACATTGTCATCGTCCCACTCTAACCCCTTGGGGTGATTGCATAAGTCGAAGCGAAAGAAGAAATCTAAGCAATCAAAGCGTTCTTCAGCTTCTCCTCGCCTGTCGGCTGATGAGAGAGGGTCAACATTCTAGGCCTCGCTCTGTGAAGCCTGCTCCTAGGCCATCTCTACACCTTCCTGAGTTTCCAGAAGCCAGAGCGACCCCTACTTAACTGAGAGTAAGGTGCCTCATTTTTTAGCAGCCCGATACCGCTGGAGTGCCTTCGGGCACAGCAAAGTTGGAGGGAGCCCTTTCGGGTTTCATGCCAGCTGCTTCAGCCTCTGCGCTGAGGGGCACCCAAGGATCCAGTCCTGGATCTGGACCGGTATCGGTCAATCCACTCCAGGCACTGTCACGCCCACAAGTGGCACCATCCCCATTGTAATTCCCAACTCTGACATGGTACCAGATGGGCGTTGTACGACACAGATTCCAACGCAAGTAGGAGCCTGCCTCCTAGATCAGATTCTGAGCCCTTTACTTGTAAGTTAGCTTTCGGAGATGAATGGAAGGGGTCACTAGACCCTTTAGAATACCAGCTCCACATAGAACCTATGGACTGGCGTACGGACTTCAGTAAAGCAAGCGGACCAGATACGTGTCCAGATACTGGCATCCTTCTCCCCCTACCGTGGCTGTGGAGGAGGGAGCTTCGTGCTCTGTGGTGGTGAGGAGGGCAGCTGAGGTCCTTTAACTTGAGTTGCCCTTGCTGGCCGTCAGGACTAATCTCCATACAGAGATGCTACAACCAGGAGCTTCCACACCAGAACCACAGCTCCCGTTTAATGAGGCCCTCACAGGCGTGCTACTGGGTACCTGGTCGAAACCCAGCACAGGGGCTCCTGTGAACAGGACAATTGCCCACCGCCATCACCTCACTCCAAGACACCCATGTTTTCTGACGCAATATCCCATCCCTGAGAGCTTGGTTATCCAATCCTCTACCTCCCATGGTGCGTTCCCTTCCACTCCCCCGGATAAGGAATCCAAAAGGTTAGACTCACTTGAGAAGATGCTTTCTTCCATCAGCCTTGGATTGCGGGCCGTGAAAACTGCATGCCTTTTGGGCCATTATTCCCACATGCTTTAGGATATCGTTGCACAGGTGCTACCACAGACCCCGAAGGAGGTACAGGCTGTTCTCTCGCAGGCCATTGCTGATGGGAGGGGCACTGTGAATTTCTCAACGGACTCGCTAGGCAGAACGACTTCATCAGCAGTGGTCTTGAGACATCTGTCTTTCCAGGGGTTGTCCAAGCTTTCTTCATGGAGATGCCCTTTAATGGCACCTGTCTCTTCGGACACAAGGCAGATTGTGCTCATGCTTCAAAGATTCTCAGGCTACAGCCAGGTCCTTGGGCCTTGCGGTGGTCCCCTGACCTCACACCCCCCACCCCAGTCTGCTTTTCACCCCTTTTGTGGCTACTTAAGGAACCTCCAACCGGGTCAGTTCCTGCCCAGCCACCATTCTGCACATACTGCCCAGCCTCTGCATGACCGAGGACGCGGGATCCAATAACCTTGTGGATCAGGGGGCCAGAGATCTAGACACTCCGCCACCCCTCCCCTCCCTGGCCCCCTCTCCACTTCTGCAGCAGCCTCTAAACCTTCCAAGTCTGACTATCCTACACCAAGTGCCAGTTGATACGATTGCTATCACCTGCACCACTGGCAATCCTTCATGTCCGATAGGTGTTTTTTGCAGATAATCCGAAGGGGCTACACCCTCCCCTTCGAGACTAGCCCTCGATCCATGCCACCATCCTACGAAAATGTCTCTTTCAGCGCTGGGGACAGCCTTGGTTGGATCTGTTTGCCTCTGCAGAGAACGGGCAATGTCACCAGTTTTGCATGTTGGAGTTTGCAAGGCAACAATCACTCCTGTACGCCTTTCTGCCCATACCACTTCTGCCCAGAGAGCTCAAGAAGATCAAGAACGGCCAGGCCCAAGTAATCCTTGTGGCTCCGGACTGGGTACTGAGAGTCTGGTATCTTGAGCATGTCCATTGATCCTCCGATCTGACTGCCCCTTCTGGAGGATCTTCTTTCACAGCAGCAAGGAGGGTTCTGCACCTGAGCCTGTCCACTCTATCCCTTCTTGCTTAGAGATTGAGCAGCGGCAGTTGATCTTCCGCCTGAAGTGGAAGAAATTTGTGGCATGGTGCATTAACAAGTCTGTTGACCTCCTCTCTGCCCCTCTCTCTGAAGGTCTGTTGTTAGTTCTTTCTTTGGGCGCACTCAAAGTTTATTTGCTACAATTTCAGCTTTTTTTTTTAGCTTGCTTGATCAACCTTCTTTATAGGTTCCTTAAAGGCCTTACACATATGTTTCCTCCATCTCCATTCATTATGCCCCAATGGGATTTGAATTTGGGTTTGACATTTCTGATGTGTGCTCCTTTTGAGCCTCTCAACAATTGTCATGTCAGGCTTCTCAGTTTGAAAACAGCCTTCCTTGTGGCCATCACATCTGCCCGCAGGGTGAGTGAGCTGCAGGCATTGTCATCTCAGCCACCCTACCTTTCCATCTATCCTGACAAAGTGTGCTTCTCACTAGAGATTTTCTGCCAAAAGTGGGTATGCCCTTTCATGTAGGCCAATCTATCACCTTGCCTACATTTTACACCCCCCCACATACTTCTAAGGAGGTGGAGATACTTCACCGCCTAGACCTAAAAAGAACACTGGCGTTCTACCTTGATCGTACAAAAGAGTTCAGAGTGGATGATTAACTCTTTGTCGGTTATGTGGGTGCAAAGAAAGGTCGGGTAGTGCAGAAGGGGACAATCTCCAGATGGGTGGTACTCTGCATTAAGATCTGCTACGAACTGGCCAAAAAAAGCAGCCCCCAGAGGGTTTGCATGTTCATTCTACTCGAGCTATAACTTCAACAACTGCATTAGCACGCGTGTTCCAGTTCTTAATATGTCAGGCGGCAACGTGGGCATCCTTGCACATGTTCATAAAACACTACTGTCTGGGCAGTCAGGTTTTTAGGGATGGGTACTTTGCCCATTCAGTCCTGCAGGACTTTCTAGTATGATCTTGGTTCATAGACCCACCTCCGGAGAAGGTATTGTTTCGGTATCTGTTCAAAAGGTAAGGTATCTGCAACTAGAAGTCTCTATCAGATGAACAAGTTGGGTACCTTTGGTAATACCTTATCTGGTTGAGGCATTTTCTAGTTGCAGATTCCTTACTGACCCACTCATCCTCCCCGCTCTGCAAACTGATTTCTAGGGGCACGGACCCCCTTCAGGGCCATAGTTTTGACATACCAGTAGTCGGCGTTCTTCATGGCTCTGCTCAACATTCAGGTCTGTCGAGAGGTTTCCAAATATGAAGACCGTTTTGGCAAGATCTCAACATAATGTAGTAAGGTTCTCCTTACATTCCTCGTCATGAATATTTTGACTGAAGGTTTTTGGGTTTGAAGTGAACCCCATTCAGATACCTAATATTGTTTATCAGGACAATGATGATATCAGTGAGGCAGGGAATTTAATTTTCTCCTCCCCGGTTGGCAGAGATATTGGCCCTTCAAAATGCCAGTGACCTCGACACCGCCCCTTAAGAAAGTTGTATCTGACAGATAAATCTACCTGAAGATTTTCTCTAGTAAACAACCCAAGGCATCAGACTGAATCTGGAAACTTCAAAGCTCTCACATCACCATTACAACACAGTGGCTTTGTATTGATGCCAGAAGTGATGTCTGGAGACATTACTGAAGCCATAAAGCTCCCCCCCCCCCCCCCCCCCCCCCCTTCACCCGGCAAAACAACATCAATTTAATTTTTTCTGTGCCTTCGACGTGGATCCAGAGCTAACTCTATCCTTGGAGTCGTGAGATTTCCACACTCTTGGCATGGGTGCCCCTGTCTTCTTGGCTTCTGGCCTCCTGTTTTGATCCTGTGCTGAATTTCGTTTTGCTGGCTTTAGGATTCTGGGCACTTTAAGCCTGCTGACCAGTGCTAAAGTGCAAGTGCTCTTTGTCTAAAATGGTATTGATAATTGGTTTACCCATGATTGCCATATTTGGTTTACCAGTAAGTCCCTAGTAAAGTGCCTGTAGATCAAATGCTAGTAGTAGGCCTGCAGCACTGATTGTGCCACCCACCTGAGTAGCCCTGTAAACATGTCTCATACTTGCAACTGCAGTGTCTGTGTGTGTGTGTAGTTTTTACTGACAGTTCGACCTGGCAAGTGCACCCACTTGCCAGGCCCAAACCTTCCTTTTTACTACATGTAAGTCACCCCTAAGGTAGGCCCAAGGCAGCCCCATGGGCAGGGTGCAGTGTATTTAAAAGGTCGGACATGTACTACTGTGTTTTACATGTCCTGATAGTGAAATACTGCAACCTTTCCCATAGGTTAACACGGGGATTGCCTTGAAATATTTTTATTTTCTCTTTGGTAGCAGATAGAGAATTGGAGTTTCAGGTGTCTGAACTCACAATTTTAAAATACACCTTTTGGTGAAGTTGGTTTTAAAATTGTAAGTTTGAAAATGCCACTTATAGAAAGTGGGCATTTTCTTGCTTAATCATTCTGTGCCTCATGCCTGGGTCAGGATGACAGCTGGGCTGTTTGTAAAATCAATCTAGACAGTCACACAAAGAGAGCCGAGGTGTGCCCTGCATATCCTGATGGATCTTGCTGGGCTAGAGTGGTGGGAGGAGCTGAGACTTGCACTTGAATACGGCTGTGCCTGTCCTTAGACAAAGCGATCTCCAACGCCCTGGAGTACGTCTGGGGCCAGGGCAGGAAAGGCAGGTTCTTGTGCACTACAAAGTCTTTCCTTTTGAAGTTTGCCTACTTTAAAGGCAGAAATAATTATAAGTATTGGGCTCAGAGAACTCTTCTGGACTGAGGACATTCTGCCAGGAAGAAGAGCTAGATGCCGTAGGAGGGATTGCCACTCTGTTGCTTTGCTTTGCTGTGCTGGCCTGCTGCTTGCTGCATCTGTCCTGGGAATGAAAAGACTGGACTTTGCTTTCTACATCCTGCTTTCCAAGGTTCTCCAAGGGCTTGAACTGAGCTTGCCTCCTGTTAGAAGTCTTGGGAACATCAAAGATTTCATCTCCAAGCACCTGGACTTTCTTGCTGATAGTCCTGACTTGTCATGTGGTGCCAAATCCAGTTCCTGGGCCTTGGAAGTGAGTTCTGGTGAAACCAAGAATAAACCGAGTGTATCTACTCCAGAGTGACTTCCAAACCTGTGCCGCTGCCTGCACCAGGAGCCCGCTGAGTGCAATGACTGCAACTGACACTGCAGCCCCGATACCGCTTCTCCAAAGTCCCACCACAGCGTGAGTCCTGAGTGCTGTGTCCCCAACATCTGGGACACCTGACTCTGACGCAGCACCTGTGGCCCGGTGGTGTGATCACGACACCGCAAAGTCAATGCCACACGTCTTGGCCTGCTGGATTCATTGACATCACTGGATTGTAAGGAACCGATGCCTTGTCATCGATGCCAAATCATCTCCCCTGCAATTGTAAGGAACTGATGCCTCACCTCCCTGGTAGCAGTAAGGAACTGACGCTATCTGAGATAAGCCCGATTGCTCTTGCCAAGCTACCAAGTGGGTGAGCGGGGTTATCTTAGCTGTGTGGCTGCCTTACCAAGACTAGAGTGAGGGTCCCTATTTGGACAGGGTGCAAACCAATGCCAACTTGAGACCCCATTTCTAATCCACACAAATAATTTTTTTGAAGTGGCAGTGTTACATCACCTCTGAAGTGTTTGGGCTTTAAGGTCTATAAGGAATTGCGAGAGACAGATGCAGAAATTTGCCACTGCCAGCCGAAAACAAAGCAAAGCCTCTCACAAAAATTCTGCAGTTGACATTCTTTGCCATTGAGCCACTACTCCCCTTTAAAAAATCATTGATGGATCACAAATTGGTCGCATGGAGCAAACACACTTGTGCTCCTGTGATGAACTGCCAAGTCACAACCCATTATTGTCTGGCACCGCAAAACTTTTGATGGCTCACCCCTCCCTCAAGTGTTTTCTTGTACAGGCGTCCTCTTGCTCTGAGAAAAGAAGAACCCAGTCTTCTCCCATTTATTCCCATGCTCTGACAGAAAGGCCCAAAAGGTAATTTAATGACCACCTTTGTGCAACATGGGAAAGAGGCAGCCTAAAAGATCCTGACCTGAATACAGTGGAGTCTGCACAATCTGTGGGTTCTTCTATTGCTATTCTCCACCATATGTTAATATGTTCCTATAGTATTTTGGGCAATGACATGCCCCGTGACAGAGCTTGCTTTTACAGCCAGAAGACTGACTCAGCACCTGAATACTTCAAACAAATTCAGGCTACATCTCAGTCCTGCGGACTGGCTTCCAGTGCTCCCCGATTTCGCAGGCAGTTGCAGAGCTATTACTGAGGCATACTGTTTCAGCAACACCTGCCCTCCTTGCCCATTCAGCAGCTGAAACAATTTTCCAGGAGCTCAGAATGGCTTCAAGAGTCACCACGGACAGCAGCCCCGGTCCACCTCCTCTCCCTGCAAACCTGCTTTTAACTATGTTTTTAGGGAGAACGTGCGGCTTGTAGGGGTGAGAGTGTCCTCTCTCTTGACCTACTAGCCCATCACCATGGACCATTGGGTCCTGCAGATTGTCAAAGAAAGTTTCCATCCCTCCCTTCCAAAATTTCTTGAGCCCCCACCCCCCCCCCCCCCCCTCCCCTCTTCCCTCTGTCATTTTGGACAATCAGGATTTCATTCTGCAGCAGAAAGTTCTTGCTCTGTGTCGGAGAGACCAGATCCTCGGGGCCTGCGCACGTTCCCAACATGTCCACCACTAGACAGCTCCAAAACTCTGATAGAAATATCACAGAGCCTGAGAGAGTCCAAGTGGGGGAAAAGGGGATTAGGTAGGGAACAGCTGGGAAGGAGACCTGTAGGAAGCAAAAGGTTAAACACAATATCAAGATATAATCACATTGACATTCAGAAGACTATGGTTCTAAGAGTTGTCATACTGTAACCATGGATAACTTAAGAAAGATCTATAACTAGACCTCAAGAACTCTGGATACCTGGAAAAAATGAAGAATGGTTAATGCAATGTTTCATATGAACTTTTCATAAAATGTCACATACTGCCTAGGAATACAAGAACCTTCTAGAATAATGTTTCAGAACAAACATTGCATCTTTACATGAGGACAAAAAGCAATCTGAAACATTCCCTGGAAAACAATAGGAATTGTATTAAGGACTTAATATGCACAAAGAATGTCACACCTTGAATTTAGCATCTTTACAGAAAATCCAAAGGCCCAGGATAAATGTGTGCACTTCAAGAAACACTACACATCAAAGTTTTAATTGCCATGAAATGATCGTGCACACTGTTAGCGATCTGAACAAATGATCGTGCACTCTGTTAGCGATCTGAACAACAAGGTTTAAATGCAGGAAATGAATCACGCCCACTGCCGATTCTAACAAGAATATGCAAATGCCATGAAATGATTGCACACTCTGTTAGCGATCTGAACACCAAGGTTTAAATGCGGGAAATGAATCGCACACACTGTCGATTCTAACAAGAATATGCAAATGCCATGAAATGATCGCACACACTGTTAGCGATCTGAACACCATGGTTTAAATGCGGGAAATGAATTGTGCACACTGCTGAATCTAACAAGAATATACAAATGCCATGAAATGACTGCACACTCTGTTAGCGATCTGAACACCAAGGATTTAAATACGGGAAATGAATCGCGCACCCTGCCGATTCTAACAAGAATATGCAAATGCCATGACATGATTGCGCACTCTGTTAGCGATCTGATCACAAAGGTTTAAATGCGGGAAATGAATCGCGCACACTGCCGATCTGAACACCAAGGTTTACATTAGAGCAATGATTTGCGTACTCTGAAAGTTACACAAGTAGGCCCAAAACTCAAGAGTCTTTGAAAACGGGGTCTGGGGCCCAGCCCAACCTCCGCCTTACCACCCTGCTCAAGGATCACCAATATAATGCGGGGCAGACCTGGAACATCAAGGTAAGCCTCCGGAACAGGAGCTCAGGAAGTTGCTGCTGCTCTGCACCGGGACCTCTGAATAGTGAGCACGTGGAGCTGGGCTGGCTCCCTTATATGGAGTCTGGCCCAGCCCACAACCACACCCAGTCATGCTGCAGAGAAAACTTCTAGAAGGTCCTAGAAAGGGACCACACCCTAACACACTCAATAAGTCTGCAGCAATACCTTGCAAATGAACAGTTATTGCAAACATCATTAATAGTGTTTTTCAAGGTTAAAGTCTGCAATGCAAAAGGTTAACATACTGCATATAAACGCAATGCATTAATTATGCTCTTGCATAAAGGCTGGGTTTTTGCATTTTTGTCGCCCGTAGAGCACGCACTGTCCTGATGTTGACACTCTGTTGAGCAAGGGGCAGTGGGATTGGTTTCTTGTTGCCAGGAAAGATGTTGTCTCTGGCCCATTCGGAACCTCCACTTTCAAGTTTTGTTAAAGTTTTTATTTTTAAGCTTTGGATCTCACTAGAGGTCCACATAACATGATAAAATCTATAAATACAATTCAATAGAAATTCATAAAACTCATAAGAAATTTAAATATTTTAAATATTACGTTTCATTTGCTGGAAATAACAATTGTCGATCTTGATCAGAAGAGCAAGCAGTAGATCTTATTAAAAGGGGCCCTAGCAAACAACTATGAAAGTGCAACATAGGGTTCATACAAATTAAGTGGTTTAGACCTTTAATACAATTATGTCACAAATTCTTTCTTCGACAGGGAGATTCACTCAAACCCCTGTTAAGCATTTCAGTGGTAAAATATTCATCCTTGTTAAACTAAATAAACATCATATTTTATTCTCAATATTCCATGTTAAGAAAGAAAGGTTGTGCTTATTTCAAGATATAGGAAAGACAATCCATTTATACTTTTCCTTTCTTGAACAGAAGGCAATATCAAGACTTGCAACAAAGCTGCACATCTGCTCTAATAAACTTTAATTGTAGTGTAGACATACCTTCTATATTATCCTGTTACATTTGGAAAAACCTGAAAGCATGAAGAAACTTGCTCCAAAAAAACGGCTTTTCCCTTTTCCTGAAGATTTCACAACACATTACCTTAACATAGAATACTCACTCCTAAGTAATCAATGACCCATCTTAACACTGCTCCGAGTTGTAGGAAAGGAGCCTGTTATTGGCACTGTTGCCTCCACTTTTTGCCTGGTGTCAGTACATTTAGACTGTATTACACTGGGATCCTTCTAACCAGGACCCCCGTGTCAGTGTTCTCCCCCCTAAATTTAGTTGTGTGGTAACACACCCCACAATTGGCATACTGGTGCACCCATGTAAGTCCCTAGTATATGGTACTTGGGTACCCAGGGCATTGGTACACCAGGGGTCCCCCCATTGGCTGCAGCATGTATTATGCCACCCATGGAGGCCCATGCAAACTGTGAGTATAGGCCTGCCATTACAGCCTGTGTTAAATGGTGCATACACCTTTCACTCCAGATATGAAGTTTGCCTTATATCAGTGACTGCACTCTGACCCTGTAAGTCACCCCTAAGTTAGGCCCCTCAGCTCAAGGGCAGGGTGCATGGCTCTCAATGTGAGGGCACTCCTGCATTAACAGAGGTGTCCCTACAAACCTCTGACCTCATTTCCTGGGCTTAGTAAATTCAGGGAAGCAATCTTAAGGTATGTAGTTGTCCACCTACATAATGGCTTCACCAAACATAGGCATGTTTGGTGTCAGACATGGAATCGTGTAACTACTCCTATTCCAGTGCTAGTTGCATGATACCATGTACTCTGGGTGTTCCTTAGGGGATCTCCCAAAGTCTGTCCATACAGCCTTGCTAGGTATGCATGCCAACCTGTGCTGCCGCCAACCCCACACACTGTTCTGCCCTCCTGCTGCTCAGCTTGATGTGGGCAGGGTAAAGCGGAACAAAGGATTTCCTGTGTGATGATAGAGGTGAGACCACCTCTTCTTTAGAAGTAGGTGTCTCTGGTCTGGGGTGGGATGTCTCAGAGTGCCACCAAACTGCTTGGAAGGGCACATTTGGTGCCCTCCTTGAATATACCAGTTTGCACCAGTGCAGGAACCCCCTGGTTCCCGCTCTGGTGCAAAACCACACAAAGGACAGGGGAGTGACCACGGCCCTGTCCGTTTCCTCCTCCTCTAGGGAGGTGCACAGAACTCTGCCAGGTGGCCACTTGATTCTGCCATTTCGGAAATAAGATGAGCAGAGGATCCTGGGAGCATCTGACTGGTTAGTCCAGATGAGTGACATCCCTGACCCCTCTGATAGGTGGGTCCCTGCAGTATGTGTTCAACCCCCTTGCTAGGTTACTTAAGGGCTCCCCCGAGGGTGGGACCCTGGATTTGTCTGCAAGACTTCAGGAACCGTCTGCAAGACACTTCTGCAACCTGGACACTGGAACCGCTGCTGTTCTTTGCTGGAACTAAGAGCAAGACTGTAACCATTAGGAGGGCTCTTACTGCAACTTTGTTTCCATGTTCTGCAAAGACTTCTGCAACCCTGTGCCCGTGCATTTGCCAGAGTCACAGGGACTGTGCCTATACTTAGCAAAGGAAGAAGGAATCTCCCTTGGAATGAGGTAGCCACTCTCCTGCATCCACAGGCACCTCCATGACAACCAGCTTGTGGATCCAGCTGTCCCATGGACTCTTCAAGGTTCTGCAACACAGGTGGTGGCTCTGTGGCTCTCCAGAGGTCTGATCTGTCTTTCTTGCAACTGGAAAGTCTGTGGTCCCTCACTGGAGCTGATTGGTTGGAACCCCTGTGCACCGAATCTGCTTGATGGTGCCAAGGCTTGTTTGCTCTTCAGTCTGAAGACCTTCTAGCTCCAAGAAACCCCAGCCTCAAGCACTCTCCAGTTCCACAAACGACTTCCTCTCTGCAACTCCTGCGACGTGGGCATCCCCCTTTGCTGTGCTGCTGAGGCCTCCCTGTGACTCCCTGTGCCTGCTGCCAGAGAGTCCTGATGGGGCCTCCATCGATTCCTGCTGGCTCTCCAGCATGCTGGGGGATGGCCCTGATCTACCTGCCAAGGTTTGGTCACTTAGACCTTGCTGCTCACCACAAATCCTGCAAATTCCGTGCAACACTTCCCAGATTTGCCAAGGCTTGTTGGTGGTCCCGCTGACCAGTGACCCCTCTGCAATTCGACTGGCGTGGGACAGCTCGTGGATGTCTTCTGTGATCTTCCTGCATTGCCTGGACTCCTCATCTGCCCGTCTTTGTCTACCGCCCGACAGAAAAACAGCTCCAAGAAGGGTAGGCATTTCCCTCCTGGGCACCCCCGGGTGGTCTGAACTCTGACCCCTCTTTCCTTAGGTCCTATTTTTCAGGAATCCATCCCTGGGGTACTCCAACCTGGTCCACAGGTCATGACAGCAGCTGGACAACTGAGGTCCCCATTGACTTCAACTTGAGGTTCTGACACAAATTCACCCCTATGCTCCTGGGCTCCCTGGTGTAGGTACTCCACTGTTCTGGGTATTCACGGGTGGGGGATCTATCCAACCTCCCTTGTCTCAACAGGTTTCCACTGGGTCCTCTGAGAAGGGTCCTAAAACACAAAACTCTAACCTCAACTTCCCTATGTTATCCTATGGTCACTGACACAGGATGACAACTCTGCACACGGGCGACTAGGGAACTCTACCTACTTACCTTTAGGGTTTTATTGTCGGTGGGGAGTGATTTTCACATTCCATTTTTTTAGTATATGGCTTGGCCCCACCATAGGGGCCCCAGTTATTTTATGCCTTTACTTACCCGTTGCTAAGTATATTTTTGTATGTCCATATCTCCGGTGAGGAGATATACCAAAGTTAGTTCTAGAGTGTGTGTTAAAATAAATATAACACAGTTTTCTAACCCTGGTGTGGTTCTTTCCTATGTGTACATCACTGACTGACCTGTGTGGTATTTGCAACCGCTTTACACCCTCCTGGATAACCCTTAGCTGTTCTCCACAGCGACCCTAATGAGAGCTCTGGTTATCTAGAACCGCTTACACTATCACTAATGGTTGCCTGGACTCAGTAGGTGTACACCATATACTGAGCCAGCCTCCTACACTAGTGCATGTACAAACCTGCAGGTTGTGAGAAAATTAAGTTTATTATATGGTGTGGTTGTGCGACCTCACCATGTGATACGCTTACCAACCGCTTTAGAACCAGTAGGTTTTGTTTGTCAAACTTGTGGGTCAACCCTGGGTAGCTGTGGCTCTGAGTAGACAGGCTTACACAAAGGAACACGTATTAAGCATCAAACAGTACCAAAACAATTGAAGATATACACAACACTCAAGAAATCCGATCTCAATTTATAAAAATTAATTTTATTTTTGTATAATTTTAGACACACAAATTAAAAATTCACTGGAGGAGTCTAGAGCTAGAGATTCTATAAGTGTAGGAAACTGGCCTGTTGTGTGGTGGGTACCTAAGGTACTGACACATTATATCAGGTCCACGTATCCCCTATTAGTGTAGTGTAGGCAGTGTCTAAAAGCCAGGCTCTCTAGAGGTAGCTGTGGATGAGCAGCCAAGGCCCTTCTAGGAGACATGCAAGGCTCATGCAATGCCACTGTAGTCACACAGCACTTACTTACACCCATGAAAGAAACTACACAATGTTACAAAAATAGAGGTACTTTATTTTAGTGACACAATACCAAAATTACTAAAAAGGCAATACTCCTTTAGGAGGTAAGTAAACACACTAATTGTATACACTAGTAATCAGAAATAGGCATAGAAAAAGGTTAGAAAACAGTGCACATAGCAATAAACAACAGTGACCCTAGTGGGAGCCCAAACCATATACTAAAAAAAAAAAAAAAAAGAATGCGAACACAGGACCCCCGCCTAGGTAAGTGGAATGTGTAGAGGCGAGCTGGGGGTACTAGAAAACCACAGAGGTAAGTAACACAAGCCCCCCGCGACCAGGAAAGCAGGAGTAAATCACTGGATTATCCCCAAGCCATCCAAAAGGAAGGAAAAGAAGGAAAGAAGACACCCAGACAAGACTCTTCCTGGAGAAGAAGACCTGTGGAGAGAGGGGACCAAGTCCAACAGTCATAGTGGAGTCCAGGAGGAGTATGATGAAGAAGAACCGGTCAGTACTGTAGCCCTGGAGCCGGAGAAGAGTTCCTGGATGGAGAAGAGTTCCCACACTGGAGTGAAGATTGCAGATGGGGGACGGTGCAGGAATTACACCAACAAGCCTTGGCAAAGGCATACTCACTGTTAGTGGAAAAGTTGTGTTGCCGGGGACCAGCAAGGCCCAAGAGGACTCAACCCAGGAGGGGGAGTCACAGGGGATCTCCTCAGCGTCGCAGAGAGTACACAGGAGCAGAGGCAACACCCACCACAGGAGTCCCACAGGACGGGTACACAAGTCGCAGAAGGAGTCCTTGCAGCACTTCAGAAAAGGATGCTAGGATCCTCTCGGTTCTAGTATAAGTCTAATAGCCACTAGGCTACCAGTTGTCCAACATTACGGTTATAACCAAATCCTTTCCTATTGATAAAACATCTTCTGGGTGACTAAGCTGCACTCTGACAACTCTGCCGAGTGCTGCAGACTCGGGTGCAACTTTGAGTGTCCGGTCCTGAGGTCTGATTCTGCATGGCAGTGATGAACAAGTTACTTTCCTTATCTGGTAGAGACATATTCTAGTTGCAGATTCCTTACCTTAGAATTTCCCCCAGGTGTCAGTCCGGGTTCATAGATTTTTCTTGCGCAGTAGCCCTGCATGCTATTATGTGGCGTCTGTCGGCATCGTACGTGCCGGCTATGATGTCTCGCGACCTATGTAGGCCTCACCCCGGCACACTGACATCCATATCTTTTCACGACTTTCCAAACCAGAAGCGCAGCGCTTTGAAGTACACTGACCATGGTGCGTCAGAACTAGGGCCTTGAAAAGGAAGTCCCTGACATTAGAAATCAGTTTGCAGAGCGTGGGTTGGTTAGGAATCTGCAACTAGAATATGTCTCTTCTAGATAAGGCGTTGCCAAAATAAGTAACTTGTTCATCTGATAGTGACTTCTAATTGCAGATTCCTTACCTTAGACTAGATACCCAAGCAATACCATCCCCATGGAGGGTCTGCGAACCAAGATCATACTAGGAAGCCCTGCAGGACCAAACCAGCAAATTACCCATCCATACGGACCTGACTGTCGAGTGAGCAGTGTTTGATAAACGTGTGCAGAGATGCCCACGATGCTGCCTGACAGATGTCCAGGACTGGAACTCTGCGTGTTAACACAGTGGGAACTCTGCATGCTAACACAGTGGTTGGAGCTGTTGCTCTGGTAGAGTGAACGTGCAAACCCTCTAGGGGTTGCTTTTTAGCCAATGCATATCACATTTGAATGCAGAGAACAACCCATCTAGAGACAGTTCTCTTCTGCACTGCCTGACCTTTCTTTGCACCCACATAAGTAACGAAGAGTTGATCGGCCACCGGGAACTCTGGTACGATCAAGGTAGAATGCCAGTGCTCTTTTTGGATCCAGTCGGTGGAGTCTCTTCTTCTCCTTAGAAGGATGTTGTGGTGCTTAAAAGGTAGGCAAGGTAATGGATTGGCCTACATGAAAGGCTGTGACCATGTTTGGCAAGATAGAAGTATTGGCGCAAAGCACCACCTTATTAGGCTCGATGGAAAGGATGGGTGGCTTAGATGACAGTGCCTGCAGCTCACCTACCCTGTGGACAGAAGTGATGGGTGCACAAGGAAGGCTGTTTTTATTGTCGGAAGCCTGAGTGGACAGTCATGAAGCGGCTCAAAAGAAGCACGGATTAGGAAAGAAAGAATCAGATTCAAATCCCATTGGAGCATAATGAAGGGTGACGGAGGAAACATTTGGGTAAGACCCTTCAGGAATTTACTAACAATAGGAGATTTAAACAAAGAGGGTTAGTCAGGTAATCTCAAAGAAGCAAAGGTAGCCAACAAATAACCTTTGAGAGTCCCCAAAGCAGAGCCCTGTTGCCGCTCAATCTCTACGCAAGATGGCAGAGACTGGACAGGTTTGGGTGGAGAATTTTCACATGCTGCTGCAACAGAATATACTCCTGATGGGCCAGTTTGATTGGAGGATTGATGGCCATGCTCAACAACTTGGGATACCAGACTCATCATGCCCAGTCCAGAGCCACTTGGGCCCTATTGTTCCTGATCTTCTTGAGAACTCTGGGCAGAAGTGGCATGGGCGGAAAGGCATACAGGAGGCCTAATCTCCACTCAAGACAAAAACTGTCCAGGCGAGTGCCGCCTTGGAAAGGCCAATGCACAAAACAGCTGACATTCCGTGTTCTCTGTGGAGGCTAACAGATCTAACCAAGTCTCTCCCCACTGCTGAAAGAGACCATGCGCCACCTCTGGATGGAGACGCTGTTTGTGATTGACCAGGCATTGTCGGCTGAGTTTGTCTGCTCTGGTGTTCAGAGAGCCTGCCAAATGCTGAACCACCAGGGAAACCCCCTTATGTTCCAGCCATGTCTAGAGGCGCAGAGCCTCCTGACAAAGGGTCCATGACCCTACCCCGCCATACTTGGTGTGGTGTTGTCAGTGAACACCTGCACTACTTTCCCCTTTGAGAGAGGGAAGGAATGTTTTCAATGCCAACATGATCACCCTGAGCTCCAAAAGATTGATGTGGAGCTTGGACTCCTCAGGAGACCAGACACCTCTGATCTCCACCTCACCCATGTGGCTGCACCATTCCAGGTGTGACGCATCTGTCACTACTGTCAGATCTGGTTGAGGAAGGGAGAGGGATCTGCCTCTGACCCAATTGCGGTCCATTAGCCACCCCTGTGAATCCTGTGCAGTTCCCTCCGATATCTGGACCATGTCGGAGAGATTGCCTTGTTGCTTTGCCCACTGGAACTTCAGGTCCCACTGTAGAGCTCGCATATGCCATCTGGCATGTCACCAGCAGGAGGCCATGAGGCCCAGCAGCCTCAGAATCATTCTCAATGAAATCCAGGCTAGAAGCTGAAACATTGGTATCATAGCCTGAATATCCTGGACTCGCCGCTCAGGAGGATAGGCCCAAAACTGCAATGTGTCCAGAATAGCTCCGATGAAGGGGAGAGTCTGAGACAGAGTCTGGTGTGACTTCGGCATGTTTATAGTGAACCCCAGCGAATGCAGGCGGTCCGCTATAGTCTGGAGGTGGGAGGCCACAGCCTGGGGTGAGCTCGCCTTCAACAAGTTGTTGAGGTAGGGGGAAGACTGAAACCCCTAACCTGAGCAGATGAGCTGCGACCACTGCTATCACTTTGGTCAGCACCCTAGGGCCACTGGTAAGGCCAAAGGGGAGCACGGTAAACTAAAAATGCTTGTGGCCTACTGTAAAAGGCAACTAACGTCTGTGGGCAGGCAGGACAAGAATATGGAAATAGCCATCCTGCAAGTGCAGTGCTACCATGCAGGCTCCTGGCTCCAGGGCAAATAGAACCTGACCAAGAGTGAGCATTTTGAACTTCTTTCTGAGGATGCGATTGAGGGACCAGAGTTCTAGGATAGAGCAGAGGCTCTTATCCATTTTGGGCACCAAAAAGTAGCGAGAATACCAACCACAACCTACTTCTGGCACAGGGACCCTCTCTATGGCGCCCTTGGCCAAAAGAGCCGTGACCTTCTTTCGAAGAAGTGCTAAGTGATCCTGTCATCTGATTGTAGAATGGTGGCATGGATGGTGGAGTAGTCTTGAAGGTCAGGGAGTAGCCCCTTCGGACTGTTTGCAGAACCCACCTGTCTGACGTGATGATTGCCAGCGGGGCAGGTGATGGTGAATCCTGCCTCCGACTGATTCCTGAGGGGTAAGTGTCACATTAAGGTGGTTTGGAGGCTGCAGTGGGGGGTGTTGGGGACTGGGTAGACCGGTGGCTCCCTATTCCATGAGGACATTGGATCCCACATCCATGGCCACGCAGAGGCTGGGCAGCATGTGCGGCACGGTGGCTGGAGGGAAACGGACGTGGTGGGACACACCTTCCATAGCCACGAAAGTGGAAAAGCAGACTGAGAGGGGCAATAGTCAGCTGCGAGGCCCAAGGACCTGGCCGTAGTCCAGGACTCCTTAAAGCGCTCGAGCACCAAGTCTGCTTTGTCTCTAAAGAGATGGGTGGCATCAAAAGCATGTCCATAAGAGTAGTTTGGACATCCCCCGAAAAGCCAGACGTCCTCAATCAAGCATGAAGCCTTGAGGCCACTGTCAATATAACCAATCTAGCTAGTGAGTCAGTCGTATCCAGCCCACATTTTATTGTGAACTTAGATGTGTCACTCCCAACAGAAACAGCTTGGGGGAGAATGGCCGGATCTCCTCCGCTGCCTGTGGCAGCACCTGGGCAATAGTGTCCCATAAGGTGTGGGTGTAACTGCCCAAAAGGTATGTGGTATTGAGTGACCGTAATGCCAGGCTGTAGGAAGAAAACATCTTCCCAAGAGCTGATGCAGCCTCTTGGATTCCCTATCTAGTGGTACGGAAGGGAATGCACATGGGGACATGGAGACTTAGATAACCAAGCTCCCAGGGGTCTGGTGTTGCATCAGGAACAGTGGCTCATTGGGAGCTGGTCTATGGCAGCAGGCGATGGTCCTGTTGAGAGGAGCCCCTGTGCTGAGTTTGGACCAAGCCCCCAGTCTTGACATCAGTGAGGGCTTCATTAAAGGGCAGAAGAGGTTCTGCAGAGGAAGCCCCGGGCTGATGCACCTCAGCCAGGATGTTAGTCCTGACTGCCAACGATGACACCTCGAGGCTCCAGAACTCAGCCGCTCTTTGCACCACCATGGAGAAGGACGCTCCCTCCCTTCGTAGCCATGGAAGGTGAAGAAAGCATGCTAGCACCGGGGGAAGAGTCCAGACCACTGGCTTTACCCAAGACCGTATGCCAGTCCATAGGATCTTCAAACTGTTATTCTAAAGGTTCCAGCGATCCCTCCCAATCCTCACCGTACTCCAGCCCACGGGAAGAAGGTTCAGGATCCGAACTAGGGAGCAAGGTCCGTGTCATAGTTGGAATCTGCATCAGTCTGGCTCCGTATTGGAGTCTGGTATGAGGATGGGGTCAACGCCGACCATGGTCACAGGCAGCGTCATGAGCATCGATGTCTGAACCACTGTTGTAATGGTACGACCAATGCCGGTTCGGATTTGTGAACGGATCCCCCGGTGCCCGCCTAGGCCAAAGCCACCAATGCGGAATCCGATGGGGTCCCTCCTGACTCTGTGGGGCCTGAAGGTACTCCGGCTGAGTCGTACTGCCCAAATATGAGGCAGTTGGCCTCATAGAACTCACAGAGTTAGGCAGGGGTGGCTCCGGCTCCTGGAAACTCTGGTATACGCGCAGCAGACCTTGAAGCAGACTCATAGGACAGAGGCCTAGAGCGACAATACTCCTTTTCCTGTGTCGCATTGGCCGACAGAAGGGGTGAAGTCAAAGAACTATTGTTCTTCTTCGGCTTCTTCTTATGCCTCGACTTGCCCAATTGTCCCAATGACTTGGAGTGGGATGACGAAGAATGGGGGCTCCGCAACCATTCACTGGAAATTCCTTTTGACCGAGAGCGATGAGGAGCTGAGCACCAGGCCGCAAGTAGCTTTAGGAACCACTCCCTCAAAGCTTTCAAATTCATGGCCTCGCACTCGGAGCACGACTTTGGGTCGTGGTCGCGCTCCAAACACCACAAGCATTCAAGGTGTGGTTCCGCCACGGACATCATCCGATGACAGGAGTCGCAGGGCTTGAACCTGGTTTTTCGTGACTACATCTCAGTGCACCAGGAGTGAAACACATAAATATTTGACAAAATGTCAAAAAAGATCAGTCAATAAGTGACTAGGGGTAGCTCTTCTTCAGATCTGCACTTGGCTGGTGCGGAAAGAAAAGAACTGACATCAGCGCACCAGGGTGGCACCTATATAGGTTCCACAACCTGATATCTGGTGACCAGAATGCCAACATCGGATTCAGAGTCGACCATCACCACCTACCGGCACGTAGGGGTACTGCTTGAGAAAAATCTCTGGATCCAGACTGACGCCTGGAAGAAATTCGAAGGTAAGGAATCTGCAAATATAGGTCTCTATTAGTTGCAAGGATCTGGGCTTCCAACTCACTGTAGCAGGTTTCTTCAGTTGCTGTGGCCCTGTGCTGTGAACAGGAGGTTAGCCAACTGACCACTGAAGTCTCTTGCTTCGACTGGGCTCCAGCAACTGCTTTTTCACAAGCAGAACACAGCAGGCACAGTCCCTTCATCTTTGCTAGCCACAAGGTTCTGCAAGGACAGTCCACATTGGTGCAGCCTCTATTCCTCTGATTCTTTTTCTTTCCTTCTTCCAGGCAAGATCTAAGTTCTGGATGCCACAGGTGCCCTTTTTATGCTCAGAAAATTCCCTTAGGGTAAGATGCAGTTGGTGGCAAATGGGCTACCAGGTCCACACCCACCTGATGCGCGTTACTGCAATGCAGAATGTGGCATCTGGCTATCCCCTGATGCACTGTTCTGCCCATCCATCAGGATCCCTCTCTTTGCGTACAGAGCGCCCTAGCACGCCCCAAAGGTGTGGCTACCAAGAAGGCTACACGCCCCTAGGAAACCAGTTTAGCAACTGGTTTCCCCTCTCCTGCCCGAGTGGCATCCTATCTACCTAAACAATAAGGTAGCCCCTCTCACAAAGGTTCCCCATTTGCTCTTCAAAGGCGGCTTCTTCTTTCAAGCTTGGGCCAAAACCTGTGTGGCTTCCTTCCAGGGTGAGGTAAAACATCTCTCCTGCGCAGGCTGCAATTGTCTTCTTTTTCTGAGAGTCATTTGCACATCTCCCCAGGAGTACAGAATGCTGTTTCAGGGCCAGCCCCTGTGTGGAACCGTGGACAGACACAGGGATTTAGGGCAACAAAGTGGTAACTTTGTAGAAGTTGCACACTGCAACAAGTTAACTTAATCCTGACTTAGGCCTCAAGTTGGGATTAATGTAACAAGTTGTTTGATACCTTATAGTATCAATTTAAGTAGTCCCAACAGAAGTTAGCAGGACTGCAGTGGCAGCCTGCAACTCTGCACTTGTCAATGGGGCTACTATAGTTTTCCACAGTAAAAACATTTGCGGGTTTTTACTGTTGTAATATGTAAAAACACTTGTTCCACTTCCTAATATACAACACCCTGCCTTGGGGCTCGTTAGGCCTTACTTGGAGGTGACTTTTATGTAATAGAAAGGAGGACTTGGCTTTGGTTTAAATTGCAAAGTCGAGCTAGCAGTTTAAAAACTGCTCTTCCACTCAGCAGAGGCAGACTAGGAGCCATGTTTTACCTTGGCCCCCCCAGGGTGATACAACCATTCTAGCAGTCCCTGTGGGGGACCCTCTAGCGTATAGGCCCAGGGTACCATATATTAAGAATTTACAAGTTAGATTATGCCAGTTTGGTATAATCCAATGAAACATATGCACTTTCACGGTTGTGGCACAGGCACTGAGGACTGATTTGCAGGCCTCTGGTGTAGGAAGCTGGGTCTGTATATACTATATCAAAATGAGATACAGTTTTCACAGAGTCCAGGGGTTCCCCAGAGGCTTAACCAAGGCTAATGTAGATAAAATGAATGCTCTCTTTTGTGGTAGTGTGGTCGAGCAGGTAGGCTTATCAGAGGGTAGTGCAAAGCATTTGTTGTTCAAGGCATTTGTTGTACACACACAGGCAATAAAGGAAGCACACACTCAATGACTAACTCCAGGCCAATTGTTTTTAGGTAGCAAAATATGTTTTGTTACATTAATTTTAGAGCTACAAGATTCTGTTTGCAGGTAAGTACATTTGTAAGTAAGTATCAAGCATGTGTATCAACACCACTTTGTTTCAATTTGGCAAGTCAAACTGTTTTTCAAGAAAATGTCAAATATCCGTTTTAAAAGTTGACACAGAGCAATTTTCAAAGACAGTTCTGAAGGTAAGAAAAGTTAGCACAGTTTTTGAGGTAAGTATCAGACTTAAAGTTCCAGTCTTCAGGGGTTAGGATGTCCATAGGTTGGGTTCAAGTTAACCCCAAACACCCACCACCAGCAACACGGGCCGGCCGGGTGCAGAGGTCAAAGATGATGCGGGATTTAAAATGGAGTCCTATGGAGACTGGAGGAACTAGGAATCAGGTCTGCTGCAGGTAAGTACCCGCATCTTTGGAGGGCAGGCCTGGGGGGTTTAGGTGAGAAGCGGGGAGGACCACAGGTCGGCACCAAACACACACCCTCAGTGGCACAGGAGCAGCTGGGTGCAGGGTGCAAACTTAGCATCGGGCTCCAGTGCTTTTCAATAGTGGGACCCTGGTGGGGGTCACAAGGATGCTGCAGGCTAGCTCCAGGCGATCGGTTCTTGAATACCACAGGCTGGACAAGGAGGAGGGCCACCTGCTGAAATTTGCTGGGCCGGTGGTCGGATTCTCCAAGGCCAGAGGGCTGTGGGTGCAGGGATACCTTTAGGCGTCGGGAATCTTCATCTGGTTCTCTCGTAGTCAGGGGAGTCCTCTGGATTTAGGCTGCAGGCATCTTTATGTTGGGCAGGAAGGTTCAACCCAGGGTGGACACTAGATCAGAATCGCCTAGGGACCAGCTCTAGTTGGTTGGGCCACATGGACATGGGCTGTGGGCGTCGGATGCAGAGTGAGCAGGACTCGCAAATCCGGGGCAGTTCTGAAGTCCTTTGCTGGAGTTTTTCTGGACAGGGCCGCTGTCCACCGGAGATCTTGGTCCTCTGGGGGGCAGACAGTCCTCTTGAGCCTCTTAAGAGGTTGCTGGTCCTGCAGGATGCATCTCCTATTTGTAGCAGGGCTTTAGAAGCTGGAGAGAGGCCTGTAGGGCTGGGGTCAAGTCAGTTGATGTCTTCAGTCTTCTCTGCTGGGGGTCAGCTTAGCAGTCCTCCTTCTTTCTTCTTGAGGTCGCCCGGAATCTAGTAAGCTAGGTTCAGGGAGGGTCTTAAACCTAGAATTTAGGGGCTTTACAGGTGTCAGGGGGCCGTAGCCAATGGCTACTGTCCCTGAGGGTGGCTACACTTGTTTGGGTGAAGGGGACACAAACGTAACCCTATTGGTCCCTGTCCTCCAAACAAAGATGGAGGATTCTGCAGGGAGGTGGTCGCTTCAGCTCTGGACACCTTAGAGGTGGTCCAAGCTGAAGTGGTCACGCCTTGTTTTTCCTAAGTTTCCTGCCGGACTTGCAGCCAAAAAGTGGGGATTTGTCCGGGGGGCAGGCATCTCCACTAGCTGGAGTGCCCTGGGGCAGTGTAACAGGAGGTCTGAGCCTTTGAGACTCACCGCCCAGTGTTACAGATCCTGCGGGAGGGGAGGTGTGATGCACCTTTACCCAGTGCAGGCTTTGTTTCTGGCCTCAGAGAGCACTACGCCTCTCACCCCATGTGGTCAGAAACTTGTCTGTTAGTGGCAGACTGGAACAGACTGGTCAGTCCTGTGCTAAAGGATTGGGTAAAATACAGGAAGCATCTCTAAGATGCCTGCTGGGTACATTTTACAATAAATCCAACACTGGCATCAGTGTGGGTTTATTGTGCTAAGAAGTTTTATACCAAACTTCCCAAACTTCAGTGCAGCCATCATAGAGCTGTGGAGGTCGTGATGACAACCTCCCAGCCCATGTATTTAATATGGCCACCCTGCACTTACAATGTCTATGAATGGACTTGCAGCTATTTCCTCATCTGAGGGATAATGCACCCTGTCTTAGGGCTGTAAGGCCTGCTAGAGGGGTGACTTACCTATGCCACAGGCAGTGGTTTGTGGGCATGGCACTCTAAGGGGGATGCCATGTCGACTTTACCTTTTCCTCCCCACCTGCACCCACAAGCTGCACTAGCAGTGTGCATGTGCTTGGTGAGGGGTCCCTTAGGCTGGCACAATATATGCTGCAGCCTTTAGGGACCCTCCATGGTCACAGGACCCTGGATACCACTGGTACTTTTTACAAGTAGGGGTGCCAATTTTGGAACAATGGTACGATTTTAGGGAAAGAACACAGGGGCTGGGGGCTGGTTAGCAGGATCCCAGCACACACTCAGTCAAGTTAGCATCAATTATCAGGCAATAAGTGAGGGGGTAATGCAAACAAGGGGCCAGTTTCCTACATCTGTGCACTCTGTCAAAAAAACAGTAACATCAATCCAAAACTTTGGAAGTGACCATACCAAAAGGAGCATTTCCTTATATGGCCCCCTGTCAGATGAACAGTGGTAAGCAACTAACCCATATCCTAGTAGTTCTCACCTAAGTGGAAGAACATGGAAAGGCCATCTGCATTGGCGTGGTCAGTCTCAGGTCTGTGTTTCACGTAAACGCCATGCCCTGTAGGGAAAGAAACTGCCTCAACAACTTGGGGTTCTCTCCTCTCATCTACATCTGCCGTTTGAGAGGTCTGTGGCCAGTTTGAACCTTGAAGTGAATTTAAAACGGGTAAGGTTACAGCTTTTTCAGGGGCCAACCCACAGCAAAGGCTTAACTTTCAGTGGCTCCAGCACTGTTCTCTGGGGAGTAATCACCTGCTAATGAAGGCAACTAGCTGATTCTGGCCCAAATTATTCAATTGTAGTAATACCGCCCATTCCCTCGTTCAGAGGCATCTATCCAAACAATGAATTCCTACTAAAGTCAGGTGCTGAGCACAGTGCTTCCTTGAGGGTGTCAAAAGCCTTTTGGCACTTTTCAGTGCAGATAACCTTGGATTATTGTTTCTTGGAGGTAAGTTCAGTTAGTGTTGCCACTATGGTACCATAACTCTTCACAAATCTGTAATATTCAGTCAGGCCAAGAAAGGCTCTGACTTTGGTTTAAGTCCTAGGAGCTTCCCTGGCCAGAACTGTCTGAATTGTGGGTTGCAGAGGTTGTCCTTGGCCTCAACCCACTTGGTGGGCCTGGTACTCAATAGTGCCTTGCCTTGTCTGACACTTGCTTGTCTTGATAATCAGGCATGCCTGCTGCAGGGCCTGAAGCACTTCCTTGAAGTGGACCAAGTGATCATCCCAGGTAGAAATGGCTACAGCTATGCCATCAAGATAAGCTACACTGAAACTGTCCAGACCTGACTGTTTGATTCACCAACCTCTAGAAGGTGGCAGGTGCATTTTACAACACTAAGGCACATCACTTTAAATTGAAAGTGTTCTTCAGTTGTAGAAAAGGCAGTCCTCTCCTTAACACCTGGGGTGAAGCATATCTGCTAGTAACTTGAAGTCAGGTCAAAGATACTCAGATATTTAGCTGACCCCAGCTTGTCAATGAGCTAATTAGTTCTTGGGTGAGTCTCCGTCTTGGTGACTGCATTTAGACCCCTATAATCCACACAGAACCTCATTTCAGGTTTCCCTCGATTGGATTTGGGCACCAGTACCACTAGGCTGATCCATGGACTACTACAGAGTTCTATCCCTCCCAAATCCAACATTTGTACAACCTCAGGTCAGTCTGGCCTTGACCTGGTCAGACAACCTATATATTTTGCTTTACAGACAACCTGTATGTTTTGTTCAACAGACAAGCTATCACCAGTGTCTAGATCATGGGTACACCTAGTTGACAGACCTGGGGTGAAAGAGAACAGTCCAGTAAGCTGTTTCAGCAAATGATAACAGTCCCTTTGCTGCTAGTCTGTCAGTGTGGAGGAGAGGGCTACTACTTCCACAGTTCTCTTGTGGGTATTGGAGAATAGTAGTTCTGGGAGATGCTCACTCTACTCTACCTCTCCCCATCTGTCACTATCAGCATGATGATGTCTGCCCTGTAATGATGTAGCTTCATATAAATGACCCTATGAGGGTTTCTCAGGGTACCCAAGTCAACCAAGTGGGTGACTTCCCCATTCTTCTCTAGTATGAGCTACGGTACAGTCCACTTATCTTGCAGTTCCCTGGGTGCCCCAAGACTCGCACCAACTGTCCTGGTTGGTATTCCGTCATGGAGGACATTTGGTCATACCAGTGCTTCACAAGCTCCTGGCTGGCCACCAAATTCTTATTTGCCTTTTTCATGTACTCAGCTATCCTGGAGCAAAGGCTAAGCACATTGTCCACTATGTCCTGCTTGGGTTCTTTGGGGGGGTCTCTCCCAACCCTTTCTGACCAAGCTTAGTGGGCCTCTTACAGGGTGTGCAAAGAGAAGCTCAAAGGGAATAAAGACAACTTATTTTTGGGGATCCTCCCTTTGTTTCTAGGGGCCTGGCCCTTTGTTTCTAAGGGCCTGACCCTTTGTTTCAGGCTCCAGAATTTCTTGAATCTCCATTAAGGCCTTCTGTGCTCTTGTGGTAATTCACCCAGTCGGAAAGACCCAACACTGCCGCATGGGAGTTTTTTTCCACCTCTGCCCAACCACAAGTTTCCAGATCACTACCCAGCAGACACTATACTGGGATAGCAAGGGGCACAGCTACCTTCTTTGGGCCAGTAACTCCTCCACAGTCAAAGTCCACCAAACCCATTGGATGGGACTTTGTCGTAACGTCAGGGTTGACAATGTAGTGTACCTTTTCTAGAAGAATCTGATCTGAGCAAACCAGTATGGCCATTACCATGGTTATACTGGCACCTGTATCCTTCAGAGCCTTCACCTCCACCCCATTGATTGTTGGCCACTGCTTATAGTTGTCCATGCTACGAGGCCAGTGAGCGAAAGGTTCATTGTTCTCCCCTCCCATGTACACTAGGGTGGACTCTGTAATCTTTCGGATCTCTCGGGGCAACTTTCCATCCCATCCCTACACTAGCCAAATCCTTGGATTGTTCACCAGTTGATTCCTTTTTGGTGCACACTGAATCTCCCGTCTTGTTTCCTGGCTGGTTACAGTCAAAGCACACCCAAGGCTTTGAAGGGTCAAACTTATTTCCCTAACACCCCTCGCTTTGGAACGGGATGTCTCACTGGGCCCCCATATTCCCCCGGCATCTTTTGGAGACTCTGAGACTATCCCTTTTATCCTTACCCCTCTCTAACCCCATAATGGGGGCGTGACCTCCTTTCTTCTGGTCACCACCTAGGGACTTCTTAGGGACCCTGGTACGAACCCATGCAACAGCTGTCTAGCCCTAGTTCCCTGTCGCTAGACAGTTTAGAATCCACCAGATACTGGTGCAACTTCTCTGAATGACAATTAGTTAAAATGTGCTCCTTGACAATCAAATTGTAGAGCACTTCAGATGTGTCTACTTTGTTGCCCATAATCTACTTGCAGGAAAGTGCCCTCTTTCTTGGCATGGTTACCCCCATTTTCTGTCTGTTGTCAGTGTGTTTGACTGTGTTCACTGGGATCCTGCTAACCAGGACCCCAGTGATTAGGCTATCTCTCTTCTAACTTGGTAACTTTGTTACTTACACCCCACATTTGGCATACCGGTGCCCCCATGTAAGTCCCTAGTATATGGTACCCAGGGCATTCGGGTGCCAGGGGATCCCCATAGGCTGCAGCATGTATTATACCACCCATGGGGAGCCCATGCAAAGTGTTCTGCAGGCCTGTGTGAAAGGGTGCATGCACCCAGGTCGCTGCACCAGGTCATTTTAAGTCACCCCTATGGCAGGCCCTCGTAGCCCAGAGGGCAGGGTGCAAGTACCTGTGTTTGAGGGCACCCCTGCACTAGCAGAGGTGCCCCCATGAGCTCCAGTGCCATTTTCATGGACTTTTAGTATGGGGATGCCATTTTATGCGTGTGCTGGACAAAGGTCCCTACCTCTGTCCAGCTACCTAATGGTAACTCTGAACCTAGGCATGTTTGGTGTCAAACATGTTGTAATCATACCCCAATACTGTTTCCAGTTTTGGGAGTATGATTTCATGCTCTCTGGGGGCTCCTTAGGGGACCCACAGCATTGCTCCTACCAGCCTTTTGGGGTTTTCCGGGCAGGCCAAGCTGCTGCCACCTCTCAGACAGGTTTATGCCCTCCTGCTGCTTGAACAGTTCAAGCCCAGGAAGGTAGAACAAAGGATTTCCTTCGGGAGGAGGAGGGTGTAACACCCTCTCCCTTTGGAAATAGGTGTTACATTGCTTAGGAGGGGTAGCCTCCCCAAGCCACTAGTATGCTTTGAAGGGCACATTTGGTGCCCTCCATGCATAAACCAGTCTACACTGGTTCAGGGACTCCCAGTCCATGCTCAGGTGCTAAACTGGACAATGGAAAGGGGGTGACCACTCCCCTGTCCATCACCACCACAGGGGTGGTGCTCAGAGCTCCTCCAGAGGGTCCCTGGGTTCTGCCACCTTGAATCTAAAGTTGGCAGGGACCTCTGGGAGCATCTGAGTGGCCAGGTCAGGCAGGTGACGTCATGGCCCCCTCCTGATAGTTGGTCACCTGGCTAGGTGACCAACCCCCCCTTTCAGGGCTATTTAGGGTCTTCGTCTGGGGTGGGGTGGGTCCTCAGATTCATCTCGCAAGATTCCAGCAGGACTCCTCTGCAACCTCACTTTGACTTCTAGCTACTGGAATCGCGACTGGACCATCCAGGAACCGACAATCTGCATCCACAAGGAAAACTCTGCTTGCAACATTGTTTCCATGGCTCCTTCCAGCTTCTGCAACATTTTCCCAGCTGTGCATCCTCTGAGGGCAGCAAGTCTTTAGGCTGCATGAGAAGGAAGAAGGATCTCCCTTGGAGTGAAGGAGTTACTCCCCTGCATCCGCAGGCACCAACTGCAAAGATGACTGGCTGCTTGGATCTCCTCTCATCATGAGCTGTGTGGATCCTGCATCATGGGTGGTGGTCCCAAGTAGTCCTCTTGGTCCTCTGCAGCTGTCCAACTTTGGTGGAGGTAAGCCCTTGCCTTCCCACGCAGGACAGTACCCCTATGCACCTTGTCTCTTTCAGCCAAGGCTTTTTGGCATCTCCTCCAAGGGATCTTCGGGCTCCATGTAGCCCCAGGTCCCAGCACTCCTTCCTGCAATGCACCACCCTCTGGGTGGTTCTCCTGCGCCGTGGGACCCTTCTCCATTTGTGCTGCGTGGGCTCCCCTGTGACTTCTGGTTTCTTGCCCAGTGGGTCTTCTGTGAGGGCTGCCTCTTCTTCTGCAGACTCTCTGCCTTACTGAGGGTCTCCCTTTGACTCCACCCTCATGGGTTGAGTCCTCCTGGACCTTACTGGACCCCAGCAGCTCCACTTTTGCTTCACTGCGACTTGTGCCTTTGCCAAGGCTTGTTTGTGGCTTTTCCACACCACTGACCCACTGCCATCTTCCATCCGGCGTGGGATGTCGACTGAATCCTCCAGGAACTCTTCACCTGCTCCACAGCTGCACTCCTGACCGACTTTGTCTCACCGTTAACCAACTCCTGCATTCACAGCTGGGTGGGTAGTACCTCCTACTCCTCCTGGACTCTTCTGTGACTTCTGGACTTGGTTTTCTTCTTCCACAGGTCTTCCTCTTCAGGACTCAACTGCTGGTTTCTTGCAGTCTTGTCTGTGTATTGCATTGTCTTCTTTTCCTTCCATTTGGCTGGTTTGGGGAAAATCCACTAACTTACTCCTTTCTTCCTGGTCGCTAGGGGGCACTGTGGTACTTACCTTTGGGGTTTCGTAGTACCCCAGCTCCCTTCTACACTTTCCACATACCTAGGTGCGAGCCCTGTGTTCTCTTCCATTTTATTTGTATGTGGTTTGGGCTCCCCCTAGGGTCACTATTGTCTATTTGCATTTGCACTGTTTTCCATCACTTTCTATGCTTATTGCTGATAACTAGGGTATATACTTAGTGTGTTACTTACCTCCTACTGGAGGGTTCCCTCTCTAGTACCTTTTGGTATTGTGTCACCTTTATTTTGGTAACAGTGAGTGTTTTCTTTCATGTGTGTAAGTGCTGTGTGACTACAGTGGTATTGCATGAACTTTGCATGTCTCCTAGATAAGCCGTGGCTGCTCATCTACAGCTAGCTCTAGAGAGCCTGATTTCTAGACACTGCCCACGCCACACTAATATGGGATATCTGGAACTGGTATAAGGTGTAAGTACCTCAGGTACCCACCACACACTAGGCCTGCTTCCTAGAAGGCTAACCTTCTCCCACAGTTAAGTAAGTTACATAGGGGGTCATTCTGACCTCGGCGGTAAAAGGCACTTACCGCCGGTCAGAAGACCGCCATAACACCGCCGCGTTAAACCACCACGGTCATTCTGACCCGCAACTGGCAAACCGCCAAAAACCCGACATCCACAAAAGTCCGCCACACCAAAGGTCAGCGAAAAAAAGGCGATGACCAAACCTCCACCGTCACGCCAACAGAAATACGCCCATACCATTACGACCCACGAATCCACGCGGCGGTCTTTCAAACGCGGTATTCCATTGGCGGTACACACCGCCGCGGTCAAAATACACACACCCTTACAAAACACAACCACATTGGACAATTTGAAATACACACACCTGAGACACATACACACACCACCCCCACACACCCAATACAATATAAAACACACACCCACATTACCCACAAACCCTTACTTCCACAATTGCGAATCAAGGACAGAGAGAGACAGCACTGCTTAGAGTAGACCATCACACAGAGGCTAATCACAACATCACCCACACAATTACAACGCACAAAACACCATACACCACCACACTCACCACACTCCACAACACATACAACATCCCTCACCTCATCCACACCACCCCATGGCACCCCAAAGACACCCCAGGTTCTCTGACGCAGAACTCAGGGTCATGGTGGAGGAAATAGTACGTGTAGATCCCCAGCTCTTCGGGGCACAGGTGCAGCATACAACAATTGCTAGGAAGATGGAGCTATGGCAAAGGATAGTCGACAGGGTCAACGCGGTGGGACAGCATCCACGCAATCGGGAGGACATCAGGAAGAGATGGAACGACCTACGGGGGAAGGTGCGTTCCATGGTATCAAGGCACAACATTGCGGTGCAGAAGACTGGCGGCGGACCCCCACCTACTCCCCCAGAATTCACAGCATGGGAGGAGGAAGTCTTGCACATCCTGCATCCTGAGGGCCTCGCAGGAGTAGCTGGAGGAATGGACTCTGGTAAGTCAAATCTTAACTACTACTTCCCACCCCATCTGCATGCCAGCACATAGCCCCACCCTCACCCCCATCACACCAACTCCTTCCAAATGTACCACCATCACAACCCACCCATCCCAACACCTAGACCTGCATGCGACCACAAAGCATGGACACCCATCACCAAAGCATGCCCACTGCACATAACCATCTCCCCCACAAGCCACCCTCACAAAAGCCCCCACACGGGAATGCCTGCACTTGGGTACACGGACACCCATCCATCCCACGAAAAGCCACACACAGAACCAATAACCATACCCTTATACCCCTGCAGGACCCGAACGCCACCACACCGCCACGGAGGGTCCAGAGATGTCCATCCCACCCCCAGAAGAGGCCCCCAGCGATGACAGCAGCTCTGTCGACCTGGACCCAGATGACCAGCCCGGCCCATCGGGGACCTCTGGACAGTCGGTTCCCCACAGACAGCCACAGGCTACACCAGACCTAACCCGCTCTGGGAACACCAGCATAGCTCCCACCCAGCGGGCCCATGCCTCTGTCTCCAGGACACATCAATCAGCGGTGTGTCCGCCACTACAGGGCACCCAGGTTGACCCACCACCCCAACAACAACAGGGACCTGGGGGCAGTGGTAGTGGGCACACCGTCCAGGGGACAGAGGCCCAGGGAAACAGGGGAACTGGGAGGGCTGCTGTGCGACGGGGGGGACAGGCCCAGGGAACCGACTCTTCAAGAGGCCCTCACCACCATCATGGGAGCATACCACCACTCCCAGGAGACGATGGCGACGGTACTGGCCAGGTTCCAGGAGATCCAGGCACAGCAGGAGGAACGGTACATGGGGTTCAGAGAGGAACTGAGGAACATCGGTTCCGCAATGGGGACCATTGTCCTGGCCCTTAACCAGATAGTCACCACATTGCAGGACCATGTGGCACCCCAAAGGGCCCCTGTCACTAGCCCAGGCCAGGAACAGCCTACCACCTCCACCGGCGCTAGTGGACAGGAGGCCCCCACACAACGTCAGGCCACCAGAACCCCACCTTCTGCTGAAGAACAACCACCACGCAAGCGGAACCTGAGATCACACAAGAAGACAGAGTAGGATTGCAAGACCCCCGCCAGCATAAGATACCCCCTGATGTCATCCCACTGTCCCACATTGTCACCCTGTCCAACCTTGAACTGCCCCTGCTCCATCCTTCCACAGGCATATGGACAATGCACCTGTGCGACTGAGAACTGGACTCTGCCATGGACATTTCTCCACCCCCACCCATCACCGTTTTACTATCATGTACCTATATGTAGCACTTATAATAAATCACCTATTGCACTTACAATTTCAGGAGTCTGCTTTTATTTTACTATTATGTATCACACATAACGGTGCAATTATGTTCTGTTACATTGTAATGACAACATACCAATGACAACAAGCTGTAGTCCATGGGCAAACAAAGCAGAAGTCACGCAGTTGGTCAAACAGCTCTGAAAAGTGAAGGGAAAGTCACAATTCAGCTAAAAGGAAATGGTGGGAAACACAGAAAGTAGAGACGCAGGAGGCCTCAAGTAAATGTAAAATGGCGTGGGTGAATCTTACCTGTGTGCTACTGAAAATACTGTTGTATAACTGTATCCCTGTTGTCCGTGTCGTCCCCGTCGTCTTCCTCCTCTTCACTCTCCACAGGCTCCACAGCGGCTACAACACCACCATCTGGACCATCCTCCTGCAGAAAAGGCACCTGGCATCGCAAAGCAAGATTGTGAAGCATACAGCAGGCCACGATGATCTGGCACACCTTCTTTGGTGAGTACATTAGGGATCCCCCTGTCATATGCAGGCACCTAATCCTGGCCTTCAGGACCCCGAAGGTCCTTTCTATGATCCTCCTAGTGCGCCCATGGGCCTCATTGTACCGTTCCTCTGCCCTGGTCCGGGGATTCCTCACTGGGGTCAGTAGCCACGACAGGTTGGGGTAACCAGAGTCACCAATTAGCCACACACGGTGTCTCTGTAGCTGTTCCATCACATAAGGGATGCTGCTATTTCGCATGACATACGCGTCATGCACTGACCCAGGGAACTTGGCATTTACATGGGAGATGTACTGGTCAGCCAAACAGACCACCTGGACATTCATCGAATGATAACTTTTTCTGTTCCTGTACACCTGTTCACTTTCACTGGGGGGAACCAAAGCCACATGGGTCCCATCAATGGCACCAATGATGTTGGGGATATGTCCAAGGGCATAGAAATCACCCTTCACTGTAGCCAAATCATCCTCCTCAGGGAAAACAATGTATCTCCGCATGTATTTCATCAGGGCAGACAACACTCTGGACAAAACCTTAGAAAACATAGGCTGAGACATCCCTGATGACATGGCCACTGTTGTCTGAAAAGACCCACTTGCCAAAAAATGGACTACTGACAGAACCTGCACCAGAGGGGGAATCCCTGTAGGTTGGCGGATGGGGGACATCAGGTCTGGCTTCAGCTGGGCACACAGTTCATGAATAGTGGCTCTGTCAAGTCTGTAACGAAGTATAATATGTCGTTCTTCCATTGTCGACAGGTCCACCAGCGGTCGGTACACGGGAGGATTCATCCTTCTCCTCGCAAGTCCCAGCGGACGGTGCCTAGGAAGGACAACATGGAGTACAGAGTCAAGCAAGCCACAGGTTCGTTCAAACAGCTTGCACAGTAAATGAATCGCAATGCAGTGAAAGGCGTGTATGAGTGGCAATGCACGGCCTAGGCCTGTGTGACGCAGTAGAAATTAAGCCATGTGGGCCTTTGAAATGGCGGCTGCCTGACCTGTGAAGTGTGACAATGGGATGTGAGGTCAATGCGCTGGCGTGGCACACCGTGGCGGTAGGCGGTCGAAGACCGCGGTGCGAAGCCGCATTGGTTAACATTGCACCCTATGGGTCTCAGTAGCCAATGACGATGTGCGCCGGCGGTCGCGGTACGCACCGCCGCGGGCGTGACCGCCATTTTCTAGCTGCTTAATCACTCGAGACCTGATCATCCACAGGAGAGGACCTATACTGCAAGTGCTGCTGTGACCTCGGTCTGGGAGATACTATGGCTGCTGCGACTGGGGAAAGGGCCCCTGCCTTCACTTCAGAAGAGTTGGAGAAACTTGTTGATGGGGTCCTCCCCCAGTATGCGCTACTCTACGGTCCTCCAGACCAACAGGTGAGTACACTGGGTGCACGTTGAATGGGCTATGCCTGTGTTGAGTGGGGTGTATGTAAGATGGTGGGGAGGGGAGCGAATGAGGAGTGCAACGCACGACAGATGAGAGCATGTGCCACATGCCAAGGTTGGGGAGGGGGGGCCACTCACATCTACCATGCAGAAAAGTGATGATATTTCATTTCCCACCCTGTACATGTCACATAGGTCAGCGCCCATCAGAAGATTGAGATTTGGCGTGCCATCGCCAAGGACGTCCGGGCCCTGGGGGTCCACAACAGACGGGGCACCCACTGCCGAAAGAGGTGGGAGGACATTCGCCGCGGGACCAGGAAGACCGCCGAGTCTCTGCTGGGGATGGCCTCCCAACGTAGGAGGGGTGCCAGCCGCCAATTGACCCCCCTGATGTCCCGGATCCTGGCGGTGGCCTACCCCGATTTGGATGGGCGCGTGGGGACATCACAGCAGACACATGGGGGTGAGTATCAGCACATTCTGCTATCTTTGCGCGCAGTGGAGGTGTCTGGGTTGGGGAGGAGGGCTGTGGGTGACTTTAGGCCAGGGCGCTTTCTGTAGGCTAGTCCCCTCCTTTAGGCATGGCCCTGTGCCCCCGCCCCCCACCTCTGTAGGGTGCCAAGTCGAGCTATCCATGGTCCTGCATCACCCATGTGTGCAGTTGTTGTCCATAGACCTGTAGGCCTAGTCACAAGTACTGAGTAGTGTACCCCGATTGCGCGGCGTAGTGCAGGGGGCTTCTGTGTCTGTCCTCTCCGCCAACGGTGTTGCCAATGCATGCACTCAACCTGTCTTTATTTCTCCCCCCACCCATTTTCTTTATCTTCCTGTGCATGTGTGCATTAGCATCATCAGGCGGAGGAGAATTGGCATCGGAGCACGAGGGAGCTGCAACTCACATGGCCCCAGAGGGCCATGCTACAGACACCGAGTTCACCAGTGAGACGGAGGGCGAGGGGAGCTCCACAACGGGGACCCGTGGAGACGTCAGCGACACCGACACGTCCTCGGAAGGGAGCTCCCTTGCGGTGGCGGCAACATCCATGCCCACTGCCACAACAGGTACAGCCGCCACCCAGCGCACCAGCCCCGACCTCCCAGCAGCCCCTCGGCCTTCGCTCCGTGCCCGCTCGCCCAGGAAGGCGGGCATCTCCTTCGCCCCAGGCACCTCGGGCCCTGCCCCAGTTACCCCTGCTGCCCTCAGTGAGGAGGTCCTTGACCTCCTCAGGACACTCATTGTTGGGCAGTCTACCCTCTTGAATGCCATCCAGGGTGTAGAAAGGGAGGTGCATCGGAGCAATGCATACCTGGAGGGCATTCATTCGGGTCAGGCTGCCCATCAACGATCGTTCAATGCTCTGGCCTCAGCACTGACGGCAGCCATTGTCCCGGTTTCCAGCCTCCCTCTTCTAACTGCCTCCACCCAGTCCCAGTCTCCTGTTCCTCTGCCTATCCCATCCACACCATCAGACCAGCCTGCACACACCTCAACACCCAAGGGCAGCTCATCCAGACATAAGCACCACATATCCCACAAGCATTCACACAAACAACATCCAGATGCAGACATGGCAACAGTCACTACCACCTCTGTGTCCCCCTCCTCCTCGTCTCCCTCCTCCCTCCCTGTGACGTCTCCACTCACACCTGCATGCACACCACCATCAGCCAGTACTTCCATCACCAGCACACCCTCCAGTACAGTCCGCACACGTGCAGTCACCACCCCCACTGCCATTTACACGTCCCCTGTGTCCTCTCCCAGTGTGTCTGTCACCCCCTCTTCCAAAACACACAAACGCAGGCAGCCATCCACCTCACCACAGCCTACGTCACAAGCACCTGCACCCAAAGACAGCACACTTGACTCTCCTACAACCACATCCTCTTCCTCCACTCCCATACCCACTGCACCTACCATTCCCATTGCTCCTAAAAAACTTTTCCTCTCCAAAGTTAACCTCTTTGCATCACCTGACCCACCCCCTCCAACTGGTAAGAGTCCTAAGAGCACCTCAGCCACCACCAGCCCTGCATCGAGGGCGACCATTGTGCACGGGTTTTGGAGTCCACCTTTCCTGAGTGTAGATACATCGGCCAGCAGCAAGGGGACAGCCAGCCCACCCCCGGGAAGAGAACCCGAAAAACAAAGGGCCGGCGCGAGAAGGCTGAGACGGCTGCCACCAAGGAGCGTAGTCGTGGCCCGTCACCTGCCACAACATCAAGGGGAGGCAAGGGCCAGAGAGCTTCATCGAAGGAGGGCAAGGGCAGCAGGGCGGAGAAGTCAGCCAGCAGGCGCGTGGACCAGGAGGGCCCCACCAGCCCCATACCGGGTGTGACGGAGGACACCCACGGGCCCAGGACTCCATCACAGGAGGGGCCAGCAACCGCACGGTCGGAGGGCGACTAAGCGGGGAGTCCTGGCCAGGTCTGGCTCCCTTGAAAGACAGGACAAGCACCGCTGAAGAGGGCCCCGCCAAGACAGGCACCGCTGAAGAGGGCCCCGCCAAGACAGGCACCGCTGAAGAGGGCCCCGCCAAGGCAGGCACCGCTGAAGAGGGCCCCGCCAAGGCAGGCACCGCTGAAGAGGGCCAGGACAGGCACCGCTGAAGAGGGCCCCGCCGTGAAGAGCACCGCTGAAGAGGGCCCCGCCAAGACAGGCACCGCTGAAGAGGGCCCCGCCAAGACAGGCACCGCTGAAGAGGACCCCGCCAAGACAGGCACCGCTGAAGAGGGCCCCGCCAAGACAGGCACCGCTGAAGAGGGCCCTGCCGTGAAGAGCACCGCTGAAGAGGGCCCCGCCAAGACAGGCACCGCTGAACAGGGCCCCGCCGTCTCAAGCACCGCTCCGCTGGGCCCTTCAACTCTAGCACCGCTCCGCTGGGCCCTTCATCTCAAGCACCGCTTCGCTGGGCCCTTCCTGTCAAGCACCGCTCCGCTGGGCCCTTCCTGTCAAGCACCGCTCCGCTGGGCCCTTCCTGTCAAGCACCGCTCCGCTGGGCCCTTCATCTCGAGCACCGCTCCGCTGGGCCCTTCCTGTCAAGCACCGCTCCGCTGGGCCCCACCGTCTCAAGCACCGCTCCGCTGGGCCCTTCAACTCTAGCACTGCTTCGCTGGGCCCTTCCTGTCAAGCACGGCTCCGCTGGGCCCCGCCGTCTCAAGCACCGCTCCGCTGGGCCCTTCAACTCTAGCACCGCTCCGCTGGGCCCTTCCTGTCAAGCACCGCTCCGCTGTGCCCTTCATCTCAAGCACCGCTCCGCTGGGCCCTTCCTGTCAAGCACCGCTCCGCTGGGCCCTGCCGTCTCAAGCACCGCTCCGCTGGGCCCTTCAACTCTAGCACCGCTCCGCTGGGCCCTTCCTGTCAAGCACCGCTCCGCTGGGCACCGCCGTCTCAAGCACCGCTCCGCTGGGCCCTTCCTGTCAAGCACTGCTCCGCTGGGCCCTTCATCTCAAGCACCGCTCCGCTGGGCCCTTCCTGTCAAGCACCGCTCCGCTGGGCCCCGCCGTCTCAAGCACCGCTCCGCTGGGCCCTTCAACTCTAGCACCGCTCCACTGGGCCCTTCCTGTCAAGCACCGCTCCGCTGGGCCCCGCCGTCTCAAGCACCGCTGGCCCATTGACAGTGCCGGTTCTGTGTCGAGCTGGTGTTCACGCTGCACTCTGAGCACCCTGCCTCCTCTAATACCAGTGGAGTCGGTTATCCATCTGATGGACTGTGGCTTTGAACTCCGCAGGATGGCACAGTGGGCAACCCACCCACTGTAGAGACTTGAGAGACTGTGGCTTTGCACTCCCCAGGATGGCACAGTGGGCAATCCACCCACTGTAGAGACTTGTGAGACTGTGGCTTTGCACACCCCAGGATGGCACAGTGGCCATGGAGGCCCCTCGTGGATCTGGTGTCGTGGACTCCTGTGGCTGAGGTGCCCCCCCCTTCCCTTCCCCCTGAGGTGCCTGTAGTTTTATCATCTGATGCCCCAGCAGTGTTCTCTCCAACGGTATCTGGTCTCCTGTGTGGGCTTTGCCCATGTGTTTGTGGACATTGGCCCACGGACTGTGGAACTTTAACAAAATGAGCTGGACTTCTTGCCTATGTATTTAGATTTAGCACTGTTCATTTGTTTTTTTTAATATTTAAAATAGATGATTTTCCATGACTTCAATGAACCTCTGAGTTGTTGCTCTGCATTGGTGTGTAGATGGGGGGGGGGGTGTATGGCGTATGTGTGTGCTCGTAAGCTTTCCTCCTCCCCCCTCCCCTGTGTCGTCGGTGCAGTACTCACCGTTGTCGTCTGCGCCGGCGTTCGTACTCGTGGTAGATGAGCAGGTAGACAATAGCTGGCAGGATGTTTAATTCGGGTTCCATGCTGTCCAGGTTCCTCGTGGAGCGTGTATATGTGAGCGGTTTTCCCGTTCGTAGTCTGTTTCCACCGTGTTTTTATCGGCGGGGCTCCCGCCCCGGAAAAGGTGGCGGATTGGTGAGTTGTGATAGGGTGGGCGGTACATTGTCTGCCGCCTGCCTGTTGGCGGTGACCGCCGCGCTGTTTGTCTGTCCCGCCGCGGCGGTCGGAGTGTTAAAGTGGCGGGCTGTGTTGGCGGTTCCCGCCAGGGTCAGAATTCCTTTTTTTTTAACCGCCTGCCTGTTGGCGGGTTGGCCGCCGCTTTATCACCGACCGCCAGGGTTGGAATGACCCCCATAGTCATTCAGTGCCTAAGTGGATCATGCCTTAGCAACTCAGAGACGTCTATATGACATTGGAGATAAAGCCACTAAACTACTGGCATGGTTGGAAAAACACGATCCGGAGCGAACGTGGGTTAGGTAGATTGTGGATACCGAAGGGGCACCGCAGGTATCTAACTGACATTGCGGAGGCCTTTGTGACATATTACGAAAGGATATATGCCTCAGGGACCCTGGAGACTGAGTCAGACTGTGCAGACCTACTCCGGAACATTAACCCCTTCTGTGCCGAGGACGTAATGGTTACGTCCTGCGGCACAGTGCTGACAATCACAATGCCTCCTCCTTCGCGCTGGAAGCTGAGCTTCCAGCGCGATGATCAGAAGAGAAATGCAAAGCATTTCTCTTCCAATCACGGGGAGGAGGCAGAGAGGCTTCAAAGGGAAGGAAATGTATTTCCTTCCCTTTGAAGTCTCTCTCTGCGTTTTGGCAGCCGGATTGTAAAGCAATCCGGCTGTCAAAACGCCCACTAGACACCAGGGATGTCTTTTTTTATTATGTAACTGACAAAAGGGAGCGACCCCTTGGGCAAGGGTCACTCCCAGGGGGGGCTTTTTTTTTTAAGGCCTTTTCTGCCCCCTCTGGGGGCAGAAACCTTTTTGTTTAGTTTTTGTTTTTTGAGGTGGGGAGCGACCCCTTAGGCAAGGGTCGCTCCCCTAGGGGGCAAATTATATTTAGGCCATTTCTGCCCCCCATCGGGGCAGATTGGCCTATTTTTATGAGGCCAATCTGCCCCCCAGCGGGGCAGAAACCACTAGACACCAGGGAGTTTTTTTTTTTTTTTTTTCACGTAAGGGGAGCGACCCCTTAGGCAAGGGTCGTTCCCCTGGGGGACAAATTTATTTTAGGCCATTTCTGCCCCCCATGGGGGCAGATCAGCCTATTTTTATTAGGCCGATCTGCCCCCACGGGGGGCAGAAACCACTAGGCACCAGGGATTTTTGTTATTGTTGTGTTTTACAGATGGGGAGCGTCCCCTTAGGCAGGGGTCGCTCCCCTGGAGGGGCAAATTGTATTTAGGCCATTTCTGCCCGCTTTGGGGGCAGATCGGCCGATTTTAGGTCAATCTGCCCCCAAGGGGGGCAGAAACCACTAGGCACCAGGGATCTTTTTTTTGTGCCGTCACGCAAGGGGAGCGACCTTGTAGGCAAGGGTCGCTCCCCGGGGGGGGGGGCAAATTTATTTTAGGCCATTTCTGCCCCCCTGGCACCTTTAGGCGCCAGTGAAAATTTTTTCTTTGTGTGTTTTTTTTTGTGTTTTTTTTTTTTTTAGAGATGGGGAGCGACCCATTAGGCAAGGGTTGCTCCCCTGGGGGCAAATTGTATTTAGACCATTTCTGCCCCCCTTGGGGGCAGATTGGCCGATTGTAGGTCAATCTCCCCCAAGGGGGCAGAAACCACTAGGCACCGGGGATTTTTTTTTTGGAGCCAATGTCACGCAGGGGGAGCGACCCCGTAGGCAAGGGTCGCTCCCAGGCGGGGTTTGGGGGGGTGGGGGGTCAAATTTATTTTAGGCCATTTCTGCCCCCCCGGGGGCAGATCGGCCTATTGTTATTAGGCCGATCTGTCCCCAGGGGGGGCAGAAACCTCTAGGCGCCAGGGCAAATAGTTTTTTGGTGTTTTTTTTATTTTTTATTTATTTTTTTTCGAGATGGGGAGCGACCCATTAGGCAAGGGTTGCTCCCCTGGGAGGCAAATTGTATTTGGACCATATCTGCCCCCCTTGGGGGCTGATTGGCCGATTTTAGGTCAATCTGCCCCCAAGGGGGCAGAAACCACTAGGCACTGGGGATTTTTTTTTGGCGCCAATGTCACGCAGAGGGAGCGACCCCATAGGCAAGGGTCGCTCCGGGGGGGACACATTTATTTTAGGTCATTTCTGCCCCCTCCGGGCCGGCTGAGCTAGTGGCCAAAATCCACAGGTAGGCACTGTTTTCTATGAAAAAATGTGATGTGTCCACGTTGTGTTTTGGGCCATTTCCTGTCGCGGGCGCTAGGCCTACCCACACAAGTGAGGTATCATTTTTATCGGGAGACTTGGGGGAACGCTGGGTGGAAGGAAATTTGTGGCTCCTCTCAGATTCCAGAACTTTCTGTCACCGAAATGTGAGGAAAACGTGTTTTGTTTGCCAAATTTTGAGGTTTGCAAAGGATTCTGGGTAACAGAACCTGGTCAGAGCCCCACAAGTCACCCCATCTTGGATTCCCCTGGGTTTCTAGTTTTCAAAAATGCGCTGGTTTGCTAGGTTTCCCCAGGTGCTGGCTGAGCTAGAGGCCAAAATCTACAGGGAGGCACTTTGCAAAAAACACCTCTGTTTTCTTAAAAAAAATTTGATGTGTCCACGTTGTGTTTTGGGGCATTTCCTGTCACGGGCGCTAGGCCTACCCACACAAGTGAGGTATCATTTTTATCGGGAGACTTGGGGGAATGCTGGCTGGAAGGAAATTTGTGGCTCCTCTCAGATTCCAGAACTTTCTGTCACCGAAATGTGAGGAAAACGTGTTTTTGTTGCCAAATTTTGAGGTTTGCAAAGGATTCTGGGTAACAGAACCTTGTCAGAGCCCCACAAGTCACCCCATCTTAGATTCCCCTAGGTCTCTAGTTTTCAAAAATGCACAGGTTTGGTAGGCTTCCCTAGGTGCCGGCTGAGCTAGAGGCCAAAATCTACAGGTAGGCACTTTGCAAAAAACACCTCTGTTTTCTTTTAAAAAATGTGATGTGTCCACGTTGTGTTTTGGGGCGTTTCCTGTCACGGGCACTAGGCCTACCCACACAAGTGAGGTATCATTTTTATCGGGAGACTTGGGGGAACATAGATTAGCAAAACAAGTGTTATTGCCCCTTGTCTTTCTCTACATTTTCTCCTTCCAAATATAAGAGAGTGTGTAAAAAAGACATCTATTTGAGAAATGCCCTGTAATTCACATGCTAGTATGGTCACCCCGGAATTCAGAGATGTGCAAATAACCACTGCTCCTCAACACCTTATCTTGTGCCCTTTTTGGAAATACAAAGGTTTTCTTGATAGCTATATTTCACTCTTTATATTTCAGCAAATGAATTGCTGTATACCTGGTATAGAATGAAAACGCACTGCAGGGTGCAGCTCATTTATTGGCTCTGGGTACCTAGGGTTCTTGATGAACCTACAAGCCCTATATATCCCCGCAACCAGAGGAGTCCAGCAGACGTAACGGTATATTGCTTTCGAAAATCTGACATTGCAGGAAAAAGTTACAGAGTAAAACGTAGAGAACAATTGATTTTCTTTCACCTCAATTTCAATATTTTTCTTTTTCAGTTGTTATTTTCTGTTGGAAACCTTTGTAGGATCTACACAAATTACCCTTGCTGAATTCAGAATTGTGTCTACTTTTCAGAAATGTTGTGGTTTCTGGGATCCAGCATTGCTTTCATGCCCATTTCTGTCACTGACTGGAAGGAGGCTGAAAGCACAAAAAATCGTAAAAATGGGGTATGTCCCAGTAAAATGCCACAATTGTGTTGAAAAATTGGGTTTTCTGATTCAAGTCTGCCTGTTCCTGAAAGCTGGGAAGCTGGTGATTTTAGCACAGCAAACCCTTTGTTGATGCCATTTTCAGGGGAAAAACCACAAGCCTTCTTCTGCAGCCCCTTGTTCCCATTTCTTTGAAAAAAACGAAATTTTCACTGTATTTTGGCTAATTTCTTGGCCTCCTTCTGGGGAACCCACAAAGTCTGGGTACCTCTAGAATCCCTAGGATGTTGGAAAAAAAGGACGCAAATTTGGCATGGGTACCTTATGTGAACAAAAAGTTATGAGGGCCTAAGCGCGAACTGCACCAAATAGCCAAAAAAAGCTTGGCACAGGAGGGGGAAAAGGCCTGGCAGCGAAGGGGTTAAGCTATCTCAGCTGTCTGATGATGATGGAGACGCAATGGACACGGAATTGACGGAGGAGGAGGTCGCTCTAGCACTAAGAATCCTCCAGTCAGGCAAGGCAGTGGGACCAAACGGGCTACCAGCAGAGCTTTTTAAATGCATGACGGATAATTTGGCAAAGCGCATGCTGGCCACGTTTCTTGAAGCAAGAGACAAGGTGTGCTTTTCGTCAGAGCAGAGAGTCACAACTTTTGTCGTACTCACAAAAGAAGGGAAACCACTGGCAAAGTATGACTCTTACAGGCCCATTTCCTTGTTGAATACTGAGGCCAAGGTGTTGGCGAAGGCCTTAGCGATTAAATCACTAAACAGAAACACCCGGACCAATCTGTATTTATGATCTGTATTCATGCCATTCAGGAGTACATGTTTTAATTTGAGGCGCTTATATGGAGGTTCTACATGTGACAGAGTTACCGAACGCAGAACAGGCAGCTCTCCTATCTGTAGTGTCGAGTGGCCCTATCTAATCACTACCCTTGGGAGGCTGGGATTTTGACTGCTATTTTGTCGTTAGATCCACGTCCTCTATCAGGCCCAACGGCCCGAGGTGCAGGTCAACTCTAAACTCTTCTGAGCCTTTGTCCTGCTTAGAGGCAGTCGCCAAGAGTGCCCACTCTCCCCCCTGTTATTTGCGCTTGCAATTGAGCCTTTGGTGGCATGGTTCTGGCACCCCGCCTGATATTGGGCATTAGGATGAATGGGGCATGGAGATGCACATTTGTCTCTAGGGCGACAACAGATTGCTTTACATCAACAATCCATGCTGGTCCATAGACAGGATCCTGCACATTTTTTGCATCTTCAGGGATATCAATTTAACTGGGACAAAATCCCTTGTTTTTCCATTGATGGGGGGGTTCTGCCTGAGCTGGCTCTGGAACGCTCAATGCTGGTCATCCGAGAGGGTTTCATGTACCTGGGTATTTACATCACCAGGGACCCAGAGAGGTTTTTGGAGGCTAACCTTCTCCCACAGTTAAGTAAGTTACATAGTGATATGGGCTTGTGGTGCACTTTTCTGTTGTCACTAATAGGGAGGACAGCTATTTTTAAGATGATATCACTGCCAAGATTCCTGCACGTCCTTCTGAGCACCCCATATAGGATCTTCCTGGAGGTGTTTCGGCGAATCGAGCAGGAAATCAGACTGTTGTTATGGGACGGAGGAGGTTCCTGCATAGCACTGAAAAAGCTACAACGAGAGGTGTATGTGGGGGACCTAGCTGTCCTGGATGTCATTAGATACTACTGAGCTGCACAACTGGTGACTATCAATGGTTGGGTGTTTTCTGACCAGGAGGAGCAGGTGTTTTGGGTGGACAGAGCTGCACTGGTGGTTAAAAAGCTGCATTGTGCCAGTGGTCAAGTGGGTGGGCCTTACCACCACACACTGAGACAGTCCTATGAGTGTGGAAAGAGACAACAAGTTATTGGAGATGGGGGTCCACTTTGACTGCCCAAATCCTCTTGTGGTACAGTGATCTTCTGCAGACGGTTGGGGCACTGAGTAGTTTTGAGGAATAGACATTATTGGGAATAGACCACCTAGGGGATTTCTGGAGAAGGCAGGCATCTGTGAGGTTTGGTGATCTCCGGCAGGAATACAACATGGTGGAGACTAAGCTTCATAAATATCTGCAACTAGGGCATGCCCTGGGTATCCTCTTAAAGGTCCATCTGAAGACTAAGGCAATTTCTATGGTCTACCAAAAATTGCTGAATAATTCCCCTAACCCACTGATAGCCCTGTGTGCGGCCTGGGATGGAAACTTGGGGGTATTGGAGGACAACAACTGGGTGGAGGTGATACAAAGCCCCAGGGTATTGGCTATATGAGCTCACTTTAGGTTGATTCAGTTGTGAATACTACACAGGGTCTACTTTTCTATGGTACTCCTTCACCGAATGGATTGGTGGGGGGGGCAGGGGTGACTCTCAGCTATGTCTGCGGCATTGTGGGTAAGTGGGAACTTTCTACCATATATTTTGGACCTGTCCCGTGATCAGACTACTCCTTTTAAATATACCTGGCAAGGAGAGCTGGCCAAAATACTTGAGGTTATGACTTGCAACGGCAGCAATAGTGACTAATCACAACTTAGCGAGAGTATGGGGGCCAGGGAGGTCTTCTGGAGTTCGAGAGTGGAAGTCCGCCACTGGTGCCGAGGAGCAGAGAGAGTGGTTTATCAGAGTGTGCGGGGGGGTCCCAAGAAATGGGCCAAGGTATGGGGCTGCTGGAGCGCATATAGGGAAGTAGCTGGGAGAGAGTTTGTAAGGAGCTGGGTTGTGGTTGCAGTACCCCCCGCATACTCTTTTTGGCTGGTTTTTAGATGCAACGTTGACTGAAATGCACTGGGTTCCTGCTAACCAGGTTCCCAGTGCCAGTGTTCCCTCCCTAAAACAAGACACCTGGTCACTTGGTCCCCAAGTGATCATGCCCTTCAGCCCCCTATACATCCCTAGTAAATGGTACCTCTGGTACATAGGGCATGGTAATTGAAGAGGGCCCCTCAGAGCAGCAGCACAATGTGTGCCACTCTGAGGGACCCAGCACCAACCTTATGCAGACTACCATTGCAGACTGTGTGACAAGGTACTCCTGAAATTGAAAACACAAGATGGCACACAGCCTGTGTGTCATGCCCCCTCTAGCAGGCCTTGCAGCTCTAAGGCATGGTGCATTATATTACATGTGAGGACATATATGCAGAAGCAAATATGCCCCTACTATGGCTTTGTTAATTTCTAGACATTGTAAGTGTACAGGAAAGCTATTTTAAATGCATGTGCTGGACACTGGCCACTACGAGTTCTCCAGCTACATGATGTCTTCTCTGAACCCTGGGATGTTTGATCTCAAACAGCTCAGAATAATAATCCTTCACTGATTGATGGATTTATTAAGAAATGCAGACAATTTAGAGGTGCCCCCTGAAAATCTACCAGCTACTAGTGTGTTGACTGACCGGTCCTGACCAGTTTAGCCACAAAAGATTTATTTCTGGACCCCCACGGTCAGAGCCAGTGCTCTTGAGGCAGAAGCAACAGCCTGCACTGGGCAGAGTTGTTGCCTCCTCTCCCAGACAGGATGGACATTTCAGGTTTCAGGGCGGGAAGCTTCAAAGGCCTTGCGACTTTGTAATGCCACCCAAGTCTCTCCAGATGGTGGAGATAAGCAACTCCCCCTGTCCTAACCCTACTTTGGCAGCAGCACAGGTGGGAAAATTAGTTAAATTAGGAGTTCCCACTTCATGTCAGTATCACCCCTAAGGTGGACGAGCTGAAGTGGACACTACTTTTTAAATTCTTCCATCTTGTTTAGGTTAGGGTTATGCCCACTTCCCAGCAAAAGTGGTCATAAGAAGGGTGTAGTCACCCTGAAGGTGGCCAGCCCATTGGCTGCCGCCTGGCACTCCCTGTAATGCCCCTAAATTGAGTATTTAGGTGGCACCCATGAACCCTAGAGCTTAGATTCCTGGTGATCTAAGAAGAACTGGATGCTACAGAGTCGCATCAGCAGAGAAGACTGCAGACACCAATTGATTTGGCCCCAGCCCTACCATCCTGTCTGCAGTCCTCGTTGATCCGGTGCCAAAAGACAACCTGTCCTGCAGCCCGGCGACCAACAAAGCTTCGGGAGGGCTGCCTGCCTTTGACAAAGATCCAGATCTCCCAAGAACAGCAGACCTGTTCAAGAAGAAACCAACTTTAAAAGAAAATAACTTTGCCCTCAGGAACTGCAAAACCACCTTTGGACCCATCTTTGCACCCAACGCCCACGACCCGAGACCAAGTGGCCCACCGGTACTCCAAAGGTTCCCCAGCGATTCTGAATCAGAATTCATTGTGGGCTGACCCCTGCCGGACTCTGCCCCAAAGCCTGTAGCCTCAAATCAAAGACCTCCCCCGACTGCAACATGTCCGATAAGCTGTTCCCGACACCTAAGGACACCCCTGCATCCAGAGCCTATGTGTCTTGGGGAGCTGGACCATTGTTGTCTCTATGTCCCCTAGAATCAGAACTATTCTAGGCAGCTGTGGGTTTTCTCCAATCAGCCTCCTGGCCCAAGCCTGCAGCCTTTTTCCAAAACTGATCTCCCCTATTGACTTGCAATGGGTGCCCGACGCTGTGTTGGCACTCTGCACCCAGCCATCCCTGTGCAGCTGAGAGTGTAAGGTTGGTGCTGCCTTGTGCCTCCCCGTGCTTACCTCAACCCCAGAAATCAACCCTTGACACCGCTTTACTCACCTGTGAGAACCGCAACTTCAGAAAAAAACCGCTAGGAAGAAGGACATAGGAAACGGGCGCTCACAGTAAGTCCATACAGTCAAGTTCACAGAGTGTTTTTTGTCATGGTGCTCATGACAGGAGGATCTTCCTGACTCCTCCAATGTTTCAAAGGAAACTGACAGTAGCAACAAACAGCTGTCAGAGCACTCACAAGAGTAAAATTTAAGAGTATGGTGATGTAATAAATCCTCTGTGTGAAGGGCAATCACGCCAGGCTCTGGTTCAGGATAAATTTATTTCTTGAAGTAGTTCAATCATGATAGGAAAATGTCCTTGAAATCATATACAATTAGCCTCCACAGCCAACACGTGTTTCGTCCAATGAGAGATCCCTCTCACGGACTTCATCAGGGCTTAAAATCAGGTACTGCCTGTGTTTAACGGTACACTTATCGTGATCTAAGAAATCTCGTGTGATGAACGCAGTTAATTATCGCATCCCGGTCTACGAAGATAGATATCGGTCACAAGGAACGCCGTGCAATGATCTGTCCACGGTTACGATGTTCCCATCAAGATACTAGCATATTTGATTTAGGATTTCTGCAGTACTATACCGGGATGCGATAATTAACTGCGTTCATCACACGAGATTTCTTAGATCACGATAAGTGTACCGTTAAACACAGGCAGTACCTGATTTTAAGCCCTGATGAAGTCCGTGAGAGGGATCTCTCATTGGACGAAACACGTGTTGGCTGTGGAGGCTAATTGTATATGATTTCAAGGACATTTTCCTATCATGATTGAACTACTTCAAGAAATAAATTTATCCTGAACCAGAGCCTGGCGTGATTGCCCTTCACACAGAGGATTTATTACATCACCATACTCTTAAATTTTACTCTTGTGAGTGCTCTGACAGCTGTTTGTTGAGAACCGCAACTTCAGCTACCCCCATTCTCCATTGGTAAACATTGGGCGCCTGACACTGGGTGGCACTCTGCATCTTGCCCCCCCATGCAGCTGAGGGTGTAAGTTTGGTGCTACCTTGTGACCCCACCCACTTGTGCTCACCTTCACCCCAGGCGATCGACCTTTGACACCTCTTTACTCACCCGTGAGCAGTGCATCTTCGTTCACCCCCCAGTCTCCATTGGTTAACATTGGGCACCGACTCCGAATTCGACCTCTGCACCCAGCCGCCACTGTGCCGCTGTGGGTGCACTCTTGGTAACCTCGCCTGGTGTTGAAAAAAAATACTGAAGACTGGCATTGTAAGTTGTGTACTTAGCTGCAAAACTGCATTCTTGTTTTCCTCCCATAAGTTAACATTGTCGAACTGAAAAATTACTGTGTTGATTTTTGGAACTGCAAAGTATTTTTTTTTTTAAACTGCCTACCTTACAACAAAAGTCTTTGGTTCAAAGCATATATAAAAGCAAACGTTATTTTTCTAAATTGGTCTCAGATTTATTCATTGAGTGTGTGTCTCATTTATTGCCTCTGTGAGTACAGCAAACATGACTCCTTGATAAGCCTAACTGCTCACCCACCCTACCACAAATAGAGCATAAGTCCTAGCTACACTGCCTCCGCAGTACCAAATTGGGATCCACTAGACTCTCTGCACAGTGAATCTCATTTTAGTGCATTATATAGCGAGCTAGCTTCCTTAAGAGATGGCACAGGAGGGAGTTGAGAGTTTAGTAGAGGCAAGGCACTGCCTAGACCCTTCACTGTTCTTACTACGGAAAATGATGCTATATGTTCATTCTATACACAAACTTGTTATTAGAGCCTCTTTTGGAGGACTAAGAGATGCTATACTGTTCGCTATTATTTGTCTATTCTGAGCAACAACTGTTTTGTGATGACTAATAAAAAGATTTAAAATAAAATAAATGAAATAAAGTCAAACTATGTCTGTGCTGGCCACTTCTTGGTTTATCCTCAGCTTCTGCCTGTACTCTTCACGGGTCAGTCCAAAGAGTTCAGTCAGTGCATAGAGAAAAGGAAGAATGGGAAACAATCAAATCTGATGGAGGAGCCTCTGATTGAAGTGCATGTGCACTTTTCTACACTATCGTTATCTGTTCTGTCATTCACAATTAAATAACTCTACTTCCTTAAATACTCCAAAAGTATACTGCCTTGGTAGTCTGTTTTTATTTATTCTGTTAACTTTCAGTCTCTGAAAGCTTTCCTCCATAAGAAGTTGCTCAATATGCTTTCTCTTGCTCTTATTGTTTCAGTTCTTGAGCTGGAAATCTGGTGTCCCTCTTGCAGGAAGCATATTTTCATGCACATATCTTGCAGTCACAAAAGTGAGACCTGCGTTTTGTGATGGACTCTGCACACTATCAATTTCCAGTCCTCCTGGTTAGCCTAACAGCCCCTTCAACCTTCACAAAGGTGGTGTCCGTCAGGTCTCTGATCCCATATGCCAACCACTGGCTGCTGAAGGATTGCTCCTGCACCTGGTTTCAGACTATGGTATCTGCTCTTTTACCTGAGGTTTTCAGTGTGTCACCAGCTCACACTCCAGCCGTCCCATTGTCTCCTTTTCATCGGGGCAGAGTGGGACATCGACTACCCTAAGGCCTTTGCACCTCCCCAACGAGTTTTGAACATCCAGGCTATGATCTCAAAGTGTCGTAATGGAAATCTACTTCTGGCCATAACAGTCCTGAGTCTGCTGGGTCCGATCTGCCTCATCGATCTTGCTAATTGCCCATGCTTGCTGGCACAAGCATGCACTCTACTGGTATCTGCGCTTTCAGCGGGCCCAGTCTCGGAAGTCCTGAAGGACAACATTCAGATTCCCATGGAAGTGGCACAGGAGCAGCAGTGGTGGCTGGTGATGGACCACCTAAAATGTGGAAGCCGTTTTGCCCTCCAGCATCACTGGGCACAGTGACGACCAATGCCTCATCTCTTGTTTGGGGCAGTCATATTGATACATTGGGAATCGGAGGCCTCTAGTCTCCCATAAAGGAGAAATCACCCATCAATCTGCTTGAGCTCCGAGTATCTGCTAGCCCTCAAGATCCCACCAGTGTCATCTCATGGGACACAACATGCGTTGAGTACCTTCCGTTATAGGCAGGCACACTCCACAATATTGTAGGTATAGGGTCATCCATGAAGGTTCTTGAATTGGTGTTGGGTATGGGCACTGTGGAAGTAAAGGTAGCTGGTTCTGATCGAACTTTCTAACCACAGATTATTCACCTTTTGCATATTCCCCGGCGTTAGACCGGATCCGAATGCTTTTAAACAGTACCTCTGCGCCCCAACATGTGGTGCTGTATGGCTCCATACTGATGTCGCTGCACTACGGAGATGAAGTGCGGGACAAATTTAGGTGCCATTCCTATGCCCTACTCTTTTGTATCTTTCATGACCCGTTTACCTCAAATTATGCAGCTGGCAAGGGACATTCTGTCTCCCAAGACAACAGGTTCAGACCTTATAAGGACAGTCAGACAAATGTCTGTGACAGATCATCAGGTTTGCCTGTGATGCCTGGGGTGGAGTCAGAGACATACTAGACCGTGAGGTAAACTGTACATCTCCAAGGATCAGAAGTATCCACTTCATGTCCATTCTAAGTACAAGGGTCAGTCTAGACCCATTCCCAGTCCAGAAATCGCAGGAATCAACCCATAGGTTGATCGCCATCGCACTCCAAATCTTCATATATGTAGAAGAAGAAACATTTTTTTTAAATCCAAGCGGTACTCGGCCCCTTCCTGCCACTCTTGTACACCTAAAAAGGTGCAAGGGCGTCTCCTTGCTTGTAGATCTTGTTTCCGAAGTCTATTGACGTTGGTGACCATCCCACAACTTGTTATCGCAGAAGCAGAAGTTTTGGGTTGTCTGCAACACCGAGGAATAACTCACCTCTGCATCCTACGTCCACAACCCGAAGTGAAGCCAACCAACGTTGCTAGGCCAGTTCCCCAGCTGTCTATAGTCTGAGTCCACTCAGGTTTCACCCCTGTTGGACTCCTCCAAGTTGCTTGCAGCCTCTGCATGCAGGTCCCCTTCTCCTGTAGCTTTGTGGTGAGAGGAAACCCGACACCCACTGCATCTGTCACCCATAACCCCATCTGAGGTAGGTCACTGGTGCCAATGACGTCACCCACTTTCCCTGAGGTTGAGTCCAGTGCCTGCAGCCTCAAAACTCAGGACCCCCTCACCGCGAGTGCTCCCAGACAAGAAAACCTAACACCTAAAGACACCCCTGCATTCGTTGCCCCTGGGCACTGGAGAAGAAGACTAAAGAATCACCTACGTCCCAAGCACACCAACTCTGCTACCTACCTCCTTGTTGTCCTGACGGGCTTCCTAGCGGGAGCATGCAGCATGTTTGTCACGAGGTCCAACTCCCATAGAGAGCCATTGGGCACCTGATGCCTCACTGCACCCAGCCACCCCAGTGCTGCCCGGTGATGTGATTCTGATTAGTGCCCATACCTTTGCTCCCTGAGCTCGACCTTGTAAGTCGTTGTTAACCCTGTGCGTGATGAACATTGTTTTTCACCATATGATCCAGATGCACATTGAGAGAACTCTGAAAATTGCACTGTGTTGATTTTTGAAACTGCAAAGAATTTATTCTTACAAGTCTACTTACCTGATTACGAAGTTCTTGGGTTTGAAATATGTATAAAAAGTATTATCTGATAGAGACTTCTAGTTGCAGATTCCTTGCCTTAGAATTCCCCCATGCGTCAGACTGGATCCGGAGATCTTTGAGCAGTACCCTTGCGCATCATCAGGTGGCATCGGTTGACTCCGCAGGCGCCATAGTCGCTGTGATGATGCTGGGAGTCGTACATAGATGCTCTTTCTGCGCGGTGATGTCAATCAATTTCTTTCTATACCATGTGCTGATCCGGAGAGAGCAACCCTGGTCAATTTTGACTGATTTCAACACTTTTGTCGAGTTTTTGGGGATTTTTTTGGTGCATGGAGGATATCCCCCAAAGACCTGTTTCAAGCCTTTCGAGGCTTGTCACAGCATGATGTCGGTGACATCTGCACCGGGTCTGTTTGTGGTGCTTGGAGCGCAACCACGACCCGAAGTCGTGCTCTGAGTGCTGGGCCATGCACCCGAAGGCCTTGAGGGAGTGTTCCCTCAAGATTATGGCAGCCCAGCACTCAAGTCCGCATTGCTCCCGGTCTCGGTCGAGAGGAAGGTCTCGAGACCGCTCGTGGAGTCACCACCACTCGTCATCATCCAAGTCTTCGGGTCACTCGGGTAAGAAGTCAAAGAAGGCTAGGCATCCTTCAACTTCACCCTGTCACTCAGCTGATGTAACACGGGAGGAGCATTGAGGCTCAAGGCCTCTGTCCTCAGAGCCTACTTCTGGGTCCGCTCTGCGGAGCGACCACTGCCCAATTAAAAGAATTCTATGAGGCCATGCGTCTCATTTTTGGTCAGTCTGACCCCCCTTTGGCGCCTTCTGGCCCTGGGGGTCCGGCCAGGGGCCCTTCGGGTTCTGTGCCGGTGGCTCTAGCCCTGGCCTCTGAGGGCCCCTGGATCCGTACAAACGCCAGTCGTACCATCAAGACCTTTCCCAGTGCCGGCTTGGCCGTTGACGCTCCAGACGACGGTTGTGCTTATGATCAATGTCGACCCAATCCTAATCCTCGATGACTCAGAGTCGGAGTGGCATCGGCCGATGCTGCCCTCTTCTTCGATGGGTTCTATTCACCCCAGGTTGGACTCAGACCCTTTTCCTTATGGATATGAATTCAGGGAAGGATTGGAGAGGTCCCTGGACCCTTATAAATACCAGGACTACCCTAATATGGACTGGGCACAGGAATTGGGCGAGGCCAGTGGTCTGGATACTTCTCCAGACGCTGGCATGCTTTCTCCTCACAGCGTGGCTACGGTGGAGGAAGCTGCATATTCTATGGTGGTAAGTAGGGCAGCTGAGGTCCTTGGCCTTGATCTGCTTACTGTTGAAGTCAGGTCTAATCTCCTGACAGAGGTGCTTCAACCAGGGGCTTCCACATCTGAGCCTCTCCTTCCTTTCAATGAAGCCCTCACTGATGTCCTTCTAGGTATTTGGTCCGGACCCAGCGCAGGGGCTCCTGTGAACAGGACGATCGCACGCCACCATCGGCCCACCCCGAATGACCTTAAATTCCTGTTCCAACACCCCACGCCTGAGAGGCTTGTTATCCAGGCATCCTCATCATCTGGCGAATTTCCTTCCGCACCTCTGGATTGGGAATCAAAGAGACTGGACCAACTTGGGAAGAAGATGTTTTCTTCCTCCAGTCTGGCGTTGTGGTCAGTGAACACTGCATGCCTTTTGGGCTGTTCTACTCACTCCCTGTGGGGTACGGGCATGCACCTCTTACTGCAGATACCAGAGGAGGCCCAGAGTATGATCTCCCCAAGCAGTTGCTGATGGGAGATACGTGGCAAAGTTCACTATTTGATGTGGGCTGGGCACGGCTGACTCTCTGGGTAGATCAATTGTGTCGACGATGGGCTTGAGGCGCCACGCCTGGTTGAGGACATCTGATTTCTTGGGGAATGTCCAACAGACCCTTATGGACATGCTCTTTGATGGCACCCGCCTCTTTGGAGACAAGGCGGGCTCGCTGCTTGAGAGGTTCAAGGACTCCTGGGCTACGGCGCTGTCCCTCAGCCTTTTCGACAGCCCCTCATCCCCAACAGTCTGCCTTTCGTGGCCACAGAAGTGGCTGCTAGTCACAACACTTTCCCAGCCACTGTGCCACCATGTTCAGCTCCTGCATGGCCGGGGGCGGGGAATCCCACTGGCTCGTAGGACTGGGAACCAGAGCAGTGGGGAGAGCCTTAGTTAGATCTGTTCACCTCCGCAGAGAATGGGCAATGTCAGCTGTTTTGCACATTGGAGTTTCCAAGGTGGCACTCGCTCGGTGAAGCTTTTCTTCTCAAGTGGAACTCTGGTCTCCTTTCCGCCTTTCTGCCTATTCCCCTTCTGTCCAGAGTTCTGAAGAAGATCAAGAACGACCAGGCCCAAGTAATACTGGTGGCTCCATACTGGGCATGGAGAGTATGGTATCCAGAGACACTGATCATGGCCACAGATCTTCCAGTTAGACTGACTCTTCAGGAGGATCTTCTGTTACAACAGCAGGGGACCGTTCTCCACCTGAACCTATCCAATCTTCACCTTCATGCGTGGAGATTGAGCGCCTGCAGTTGACGGCTTTTGACCTTCTACCCGAAGTCTGTGATGTTATCTTGGCAGCCAGGCATCCCTCTACCAAAATGGTATACGCCTGTCGTTGGCATAAATTTGTGGCATGGTGTACAGACAAGTCTGTTGATCCCATCTATGCCCCTGTCTCTGAGGTCCTTTTTTTTGTACTTTCTTTAGCCCAGCAGGGCTCTGCGTTGGGCACCCTTAAAGGTTACTTATCAGCTCTCTCAGCTTCTCTTAGAGTGCCTGATCAGCCTTCCCTTTTTAAGTCTCCTAATTATGGTAGATTCCTTAAGGGACTCGCCTATTTGTTTCCTCCCACTCCATTTATCATGCCTCAATGGGACTTCAATCTTGTCCTTACTTACTTGATGTGTGCTCCTTTTGAGCTGTTACATGATTGTCCGTTACAGCTCCTTACTTTCAAAACTGTTTTTCTTGTTGCCATCACCTCTGCTGACAGAGTCAGTGAGCTTCAGGCTCTTTCTTCAAAGCCCCCATTTTTGTCTATGCACCCTGACAATGTGTTTTTATGCATGAGGGCCTCATTGCTTCCCAAAGTAGTTATGCAGTCCATCACTTTGCCTACTTTTTACGCATCTCCACATCCTTCTCATGAAGAGGAGAGACTCCGCCGCTTGGTTCCAAAAAGAGCGTTGGCATTCTACCTCAGTCGTACTAAAGACTTCCAGGTGGATGATCAACTCTTTGTTGGATATGTGGGTGCGAAGAAAGGGTGTAAAAGCTTACCATCTCACAATGGGTACTTCTTTGCATCAAAATGTGCTACGCTTTGGCAAGAAAGCAACCACCTGAGGGCTTGCCCGCTATTTCCACCAGAGCAACTGCTGCTACCACAGCACTAGCACGTGGATTTCCTGTCCAGGATATCCGCCAAACAGCAACGTGGGTGTCCCTGCATAAATTTACAAAGCATTACTGCCTGGACAGTCAGGTCCGCAGGGACTGCTACTTTGGCCGTTCGGTCCTGCAGGACTTTCTAGTATGATCTTGGTTCACAGCCCACCATCGAGGATGGCATTGCTTGGGTATCTATTCTAAGGTAAGGAATCTGCAACTAGAAGTCTCTATCAGATGAACAAGTTACTTACCTTTGGTAACGATTTATCTGGTAGACACATATTCTAGCTGCAGATTCCTTACTGCCCCACCCATCCTCCCCGCTTGCAAACTGACTTCTAGGGACAATGATTCTGCATTCAGGGCCTTAGCTCTGGCACACCGTTTTCAGTGTTCTCCATGTCTCTGCGCTTTGGTGTAGAAAGTCGTGAAAAGAAACTGATGTCACAGCACAGAAGAGGCGTCTTTGTACAACTCCCAATGTCATCACGGAGACAATGATGCCCGCGGAGTCGACCGACGCCACCTGATGACGCGCGAGGTACTGCTCGACAAAAAAATCTCCGGATCCAGTATGACGCCTGGGGGAAATTCTAAGGTAAGGAATCTGAAACTAGAACATGCCCCTACCAGATAAATCATTACCAAAGGTAAGTAACTTGTTTGTTTTCTAAATTGTTCTCAGATAACATTTTTTAGTGTGTCTCATTTATTGCCTCTATGAGTACAACAAATGCTTAGCACTATCCTCTGAAAAGACTAACTGCTCGCCCAAACTACCACAAAATAGAGCATTAGTCCTACCTAGTTTTGCCTCTGCAAACCAATTGGGGATCCACTGGACTCTCTGCCTGATGTACTTCTTTTTAGTACACAATATAGAGAGCCAGCTTCCTACATATTCCAACATACAGGGGGTCATTACAACCCTGGCGGACGGTGTTAAAGCGGCGGTAAGACCGCCAACAGGCCGGCGGTAAAACAATGGGAATTATGACCGTGGCGGAAACCGCGAACAAAGACAGCCACTTTAACACTCAGCCCGCCACGGCGGTACAGACAAACAGCGCAGTGGTCACCGCCAACAGACAGACGGGAGACAATGTACCGCCCACGGTATCACAACCTACCAATCCGCCACCTTTTCCGGGGCGGATTCCCTGCGGATAAAAACACGGCAGAAACAGCCATTTCAAAGGGAAAACCTCACCTCTACACACTCCACGAGGAAGGAGGGCACCATGGAGCCGCAACTCCATATTCTTCCTGCATACGACGATCATCAACGCCGGCGGCGAAGACAATGGTGAGTACTGCACCTACGACATAGGGGAGGGGGAGGCAAAAAGTCAGGGACACACACAACCAACATCCCAACCCCCACCCTGACCCTCGTCCACTACAACACACACACACACACCAATGCATATCCAAACATTACAGTAACAACCCCCAACCCCCCTGGAAGAATGCAAAGACAAAAGGAAATGAGTGGAACCATTGTAATATATCAAAATACAGTAACCAAATATATATATATATATATATATATATATACACATTAAACAAAATATACATCACAATTAGTAGTGCAGGTAATGCACCATTCATTGTCCGTGGACCACTGGGCCCAAAATGCATGGGTGAGGCCCACACCAGATACCTGATCAAAACGGAGAGAACACTGCTGGGGCATCAGATAGAAATACAACAGGCACCTCAGGGGGAAGGGAAGGGGGGGGCACCTCAACCGGATGAGTGCACCACGCCAGATCCACGAGGGGGCTCCATGCCCATTGATGTATCCTGGGGAGTGCAAAGCCACAGTCTCTCAAGTCTCTACAGTGGGTGGCTTGCCCACTGTACCATCCTGGGGAGTGCAAAGCCACAGTCTCTCAAGTCTCTACAGTGGGTGGGTTGCCCACTGTCCAATCCAGGGGAGTGCAAAGCCACAGTCTCTCAAGTGGATAACAGTCTCCACAGGTTCTGGAGGGGTACTGGTGCCCAGAGTGCAACACTCACCCCGTGACGGTCCCAGTTGCATCACTGCCCCTGCCGCCCATGGGGTAGTTGTGCTTGCGTTGGCGGTCTTTGCCCTATTCAGCGGTGCTTGGTGCTTGCCATGGCGGTCTTTGCCCTGTTCAGCGGTGCTTGAGTTTGCAGTTTCTGACCTGTTCAGCGGTGCTTGCCCTGTTCAGCGGTGCTTGCCATGGCGGTCTTTGCCCTGTTCAGCGGTGCTTGAGTTTGCAGTTTCTGACCTGTTCAGCAGTGCTTGCCCTGTTCAGCGGAGCTTGCCATGGCGGTCCTTCATTGCCCAGCTGGGCTGGGGCTGGTGGTCCTTCATTGGGCAGCTGGACTGTGGCTGCCGGGGCCCTCCTGGGCAGCTGGGCTGTGGCTGGCGGTGGCCTCCTGGGCACTTACTCTGGGGGTGGCCTCCTGGGCACTTACTCTGGCGGTGGCCTCATGGCCAGTGACGATCGGGCTGCCCTCCTGGGCACTGACTCTGGCGGTGGCCTCCTGGCCAGTGACGATCGGGCTGCACTCCTGGGCACTTACTGTGGCGGTGGCCTCCTGGCCAGTGACGATCGGGCTTCCTGGCCAGTGACGATTGGACTGCCCTCCTGGGCACTGACTCTGGCGGTGGCCTCCTGGCCAGTGACGATTGGGCTGCCCTCCTGGGCACTGACTCTGGCGGTGGCCTCCTGGCCAGTGACGATTGGGCTGGCGGTGGCCTCCTGGGCAGCGGGGATGATGGCGGTCTTCTCCGTCGTGCTGCTCCTCCCAGACTTTGGAGTTTTCTTCTGCCCCTTCCCCACCTTGGGAGGAGTCACAGCTGAGTCGACAGTCCCCCCGGGACCCTTGTGTGTGGCTTTGCTGGCTGGAGTCTTCACCCTCTCCCGCCGGGCACTGTCCAACTTCTGGTGCTTCACGGGGGGACTGGCTGTGGTGTGGCTCTGTGTCACACTGGCTGTTCTGGTGGCCGGTGCACTCCACATACCTGTAACAACAGGCACCACTGGTCCCGGAGATTTTTTGGCTGAGGTGCTAGTACGGGATCTATGATTTGGAGGGGGGGGGAAGAGGTCAAGCTTGGTCAGGAAAAGTTTCTTAGGAACACTGGGACGGGTAGCTGGAGGGGTTTGGGAGTGGAGGAAGAGGTAGTGGTTGTAGGAGGTGTACGTTTGGTGACTTTTGGATGAAGGTGCATGCGCTGGAGGCTGTCGTGAGGTGGATGGCTGTTAGGGGGGTGTGTGCCTGCGTTTGTGTATCTTGGGAGGGGGCGTCACAGACACACGGGGAGAGGACACAGGGGACGTGTAAATGGGAGTGGGGGTGGTGAGTGCACGTGAGCGTAGTGTGGTGGTGGGTGTGCTGGTGTGGGACGTAGTGGCTGTAGTGGTAGTGCATGCAGGTGAGAGTGTAGACGACACTGGGAGGGAGGAGGGAGACGACAAGGAGGGGGACACAGTGGAGGCAGTGAATGTTGGTGTGTCTGTATGTGTGTGATGCTTGTTTGTTGACGTGTGTGCATGCTGGTCTGATGGTGTGCTTGGGATAGGCTGGGGTACAGGGGATTGGGTCTGGGTGGAGGAAGTTGGAGGGGGGAGGCTAGAGACAGGGACAATGGCTGCCATCAGTGCTGAGGCCAGAGTTTGCAGGGTTCGATGAGGGGCAGCCTGACCAGAATGAATGCCCTCCAGGAATGCATTTGTGTGTTGCAATTCCCTTTCTACACCCTGGATGGCATTCAAAATGGTAGACTGCCCAACAGTGAGTGACCTGAGGCGGTCAATGGCCTCCTCACTGAGGGCAGCAGAGGTGACAGGGGCAGGGGCTGAGGTGCCTGGGGCGAAGGTGATGCCCACCCTCCTGGGTGAGCGGGCACGGGGCGAAGGCTGAGGGGCTGCTGGGAGGGTGGTGCTGGTAGGGGGGGTGGCAGCTGTACCTGTAGAAGTGGGGGGCACAGATTTAGCCGCCACCACAAGGGAGCTCCCATCGGAGGACGAGTCCGTGTCACTGGTTGCAGATCCTGTGACCGCTGTGAAGCTCCCCTCGCCCTCTGTCCCACTGGTGTATTCCGAGTCCGTGGTGTGGCCCTCCATGGCCATGTGGGATGCAGCTCCCTCGTGCTCCGGTGCCACTGTACCTCCGCCTGATGATGCTGATGCACACAAGAACAGGGAGACCACAAAAAGGGGGACGACGACAGAAGAAAGACAGGTTGAGTGCATGGCTTACTGCTACCGTTGGCGGACAATACAGACACAGAAGCCCCCTGCACTACGCCGCGCTGTTGGGCTCTACAGATGCAATTCCTGGGATATATCCTACATGGCTATGGTCGACATCTGCATGTATACCTGTACTTGGCACTCTACAGAGTTGGGGTGGGGTGCCACATGGCCTGCATTGCGGAGGGGCCTAGCCTACGGAACTCGCCCTGGCCTAGGGAAACCCACAGCCCTCCTCCCCCACCCAGACACCTTCACTGCGCGAAAGTCCACTGAATGATGTTGTACTCACCCCCTTGTGTCTGCTGTGATGCCCTCAAGCGCCCATCCAACTCAGGGTAGGCCACCGCCAGGATCCGGAACATCAGGGGGGTCATGGTTCGACGGGCACCCCTCCCACATTGGGAGGCCATCCCCAGCTGAGCCTCCGTCATCTTCTTGCTCCAGCGGCGAATGTCCTCCCATCTTTTCCGGCAGTGGGTGTTCCGTCTGTGGTGGACCCCCAGGGTCCGGACGTCCTTGGCGATGGCACGCCAAATATCCTTCTTCTGGTGGGCACTGACCTACATGACATGTACAGGGGAAGAAGAGAAGTCATTACCAACTGCACCGTCGAAGTGAGTGGCCCACATCCCTAGCCTTGCCATGTGGCACATGCATTCACAGTCCTTCATGCACGCAGAACTGTGCCCCCTTCCTTCTTACAACCAGCCCTCTCCACACAGGCATAGCCCATACAACGTGCTCCCTGTGTACTTACCTGTTGGTCTGGAGGACCGTAGAGTAGCGTGTACTGGGGAGGACCCCGTCCACGAGCTTCTCCAACTCCTCTGCAGTGAAGGCAGGGGTCCTTTCCCCAGACGCACGAGCCAGACCGAGGTCACAGCAGCACTTGCAGTGTAGGTCCTCTCCTGTTGAAGATCAGGTACCGAGCGATTGAACAGATAGAAAATGGCGGTCACGTCCGCGGCGGTCACGTCCGCGGCGGTGCGTACCATCACCGCCGGCGTACATCGTCATTGGCTCCTGGGACCCATAGGGTCCAATGTTAACCAATGCAGCATTGCACCGCGGTCTCCGACCACCTACCGCGACGGTGTAGAACGCCAGCGCAGTTACCTCACATCCCATTGTCCCACTTTAGAGGTCAGGCAGCCGCCATTTCAGGGGCCCTCATGGCCTCATTCACAACTGTGTCACACAGACCTAGGCCTTGTCGCACAACACAAATACAGGCCAGATTCTGTGTATGAATGGTGTTCTATGTAGACTGTGGGTACATACCTCTGAGTTGTTTGACTCTGTGGTCGCTGTTGTCCTTCCTAGGCACCGTCCGCTGGGACATGTGAGGAGATGGAGGAATCCTCTGGTGTACCGACCGCTGGTGGACCTGTTGACAATGGAGGAGGGACATTTGATCATCACCTACAGGTTTGACCGTGCCACAATCCAGGAACTGTGTACCCAGTTGGAGCCAGACCTGATGTCGGCAATCCGCCATCCCACAGGGATCCCCCCCTCAAGTGCAGGTGCTATCAGTGCTCCATTTCCTTGCAAGTGGGTCATTTCAAACAACAGTGGCCATGGCATCAGGGATGTCCCAGCCTATGTTTTCCAACGTGTTGTCCAGAGTGTTGTCTGCTCTTCTGAAACACATGCGGAGCTACATCGTTTTCCCTCAGGTGGAGGATTTGCCTACAGTTAAAGGTGACTTCTATGCCCTTGGACATATCCCCAACATCATAGGTGCCATTGATGGGACCCATGTAGCTCTGGTCCCCCCCCCACAGGAGTGAACAGGTGTACAGGAACCGGAAGAGTTATCATTCGATGAATGTACAGATGGTATGTTTGGCAGACCAGTACATCTCCCAGGTAAATGCTATGTTCCCTGGCTCTGTGCATGACGCCTACATCCTGCGGAATGGCAGCATCCCTTATGTGATGGGTCAAGTCCAGAGGCACCGGGTGTGGCTATTAGGGGACTCTGGTTACCCCAACCTGTCATGGCTACTGACCCCAGTGAGGAATCCCAGGACCAGGGCAGAGGAACGCTACAATGAGGCCCATAGGCGGACTAGGAGGGTGATCGAACGCACCTTCGGCCTCCTGAAGGCCAGGTTCAAGTGCCTCCATATGACAGGTGGTTCCCTATTCTACTCACCAAGGAAGGTGTGCCAGATCATCGTGGCCTACTGTATGCTTCACAATCTGGCTTTGCGACGACAGCTGCCTTTTCTGCAGGAGGATGGTCCAGATGACGGTGTTGTGGCAGCTGTGGAGCCTGTGGACAGTGATGAGGAGGAAGCAGAGGAATAAGACATTGACAACAGGGACTCAGTTATCCAGCAATATTTCCAGTGACACACAGGTGAGAACACATTCCTGCCTACTACAAGTACTTTCACACTTCTACCTCTATCCTGTCTGTCGATTTCAACCAGTATATGGTAACTGAGTTGTACATTTCCATTACGGTTTCACAGGTGTGGTTACCAACATGTGTCATCTGCTTACATTCCTCATGGACTTGAGATGTGTGACACAGGTATGTTGACATTACATTTGAGAACGCATTTTGTCACTGTCATTGCTAATACACATTTTCAAAATCACAGACTGACTCCACATTGTTTTGTGCTTCAAGGGTGTTTATTGCAGTGCTAAATATTGGAGTGGGGTTGTAAAATGGTGAGGGGTGATGGTGGAGGAATGTCCATGGCAGAGTCCAGTCTATTAGTCTCACAGGTTCATTGCCCATATGGGCATAGGAAGTGGAGCTGGGGCAGTTCCAATATGGACAGGGTTACAAAGTGGGACACTAGGATGACAATCAGGGTGGTCTAATTTCTTGGCGAGGGTCTTGGCATTGTGCTCTGTCTTGTTCCTGATCTCAGGGACCATTTGCGGGTGGTTCTTTGTCTGCAGGGGGTGGGGTGCTGGTGTGGTGGTGCTGTGGCGGGGCGTCCTGTCCACTAGCGCCGGCGGAGGTGGTGGGCAGTTCTTCATCCATGCTAGTGTCAGGGGCCCCTTGGAGTGCCACAGTGTCCCTCCTGGTGTTAAGTATCTCCTTCAGCACCCCTACGATGGTGCCCAGGGCGGTGCTGATGGTTCTGAGTTCCTCCCTGAACCTCAAATACTGTTCCTCCTGCAGCCGCTGGGTCTCCTGAAACTTGACCAGGACCGTTGCCATCATCTCCTGGGAGTGGTGGTATGCTCCCATGATGGAGGAGAGGGCCTCGTGGAGAGTGGGTTCCCTAGGCCTGTCCGCCCCCTGTCGCACAGCAGCCCTACCAGTTCCCCTGTGTTCCTGGGCATCCGTCCCCTGGACCGTGTGCCCACTACCACTGCCCCCAGGTCCCTGTTGTTGTTGGGGTGGTGGGTTATCCTGGGTTCCCTGTAGTGGTGGACACACAGCTGATTGACGTGTCCTGGGTACGGAGGTATGGGCCCGCTGGGTGGGTGCTGTGCTGGTGTTACCAGAGGGTGGAAGGTCTGTGGTGGCCTGTGACTGCGTGTGGGGAACCGACTGTCCCGAGGCCCACGATGGTCTGGGCTGGTCATCTAGATCCAGTTGGACAGTGCTGCTGTCATCACTGTGGGCCTCTTCTGTGGGTGGGGTGGAGATGTCTGGATCCTCCTGTCTGGTGACGTTGGGTAGTGGTCCTGCAGGGGTGTAAAAGCATGATTATTGCATCTGTGTGTGTCATGGTGCGCAATGGGTGGGTGACCGTGTACCCCAGTGCTTGCACTCCTGTGTGGGGGCTTGTGTGATGATGGTTGAGGGGGGTGTTATGGGTATGTGCAGTGGGCATGCTTTAGTGATGGGTGTCCATGCTTTGTTGTGTCATGCAGAGCTTGGTGTTGGGATGGGTGGTTTGTGTTAGTAGTACATATGTGAGGAGTTGGAGTGATAGGGGAGGGGGTGAGGGTGGGGGTCTGTGATAGCATGCAGGTATGGTGGGGGATATGATAGTTAAGATTTGACTTACCAGAGTCCATTCCTCCACCGACTCCTGCGAGGCCCTCAGGATGCATAATAGTCAAGACCTGCTCCTCCCATGTTGTTAATTGTGGGGGAGGAGGTGGGGGTCCGCTGCCAGTCCGCTGATGAACCACCTGGCAGGATCTTTGAATGTCAGGGTGTAAGGAACCAGGCTTTTTGCAGGTGCACCCCCACTTCTAGCCCCCATTTTGACCACTAGGTACTGGTGTAATGACTCAAATGCCCTGAGCCCTGCTAATCAGGACTCAGTTCATGTGCTCTGACCATTAAAATATAATAGGCTTATACCTAATTGCATAGCCTAATTTACATGTAAGTACATAGTATATGGTACCAGGGGTACCCAAGACCTGTGAATTAGACTGTCTCCTCAGGGACTGCAGCACTTGTTGTGCCACCTTGAGTGGAACAAGGCAAAACATGGCTCCCAGTCTGGCACTGCAGACTGGAAATGCAGTTTTAAACTGATAACTCAACTTTGCCATTTAAAGTAATGGCAAAGCCCAGTTCTCCCTTTTGAATATATATGTCACCTCTAAGATGGAGTGCTGTATATTAAAAAGTGGAACATGCACTTTTGCATGTTGCAGGAGTAAAAATCCTAAATTGTCATTTTTCCTGTGGAACAGCTCGTAGCCCAATTGCCAAGTACATAGTTACAGGCTAACATCTCAGCCTTCTAACTTCTGAGTGGGACTACTAATGTTGGTACTGTTAAGTATCAAAACAATTAGTGCATTAAGTCTGATTTAATGGTTACATCATATTTAATGTCACTGGTGGGCAAAGTGCCACTTTAGAAGTTGTCAGTCTGGTAGCCCATGAGTTCTAGTGCCTGTTTACGGTTGCACACAAGTTCTGTTTCTGAGACAGTTTTCTGCCCTCCTGAGGAGACATGTAAATGACTCCCAGGAAAGAACAATAGAGCCCTGCCACATGGAGGAAGTGCTCTCCTCCAGGCAGGAAGCCACTTGGATGTTGGCCCAAAAGGCGAGTTTCAAAAGTCAAGCCGCCTTTGAAGAGCAAATGGAGAACACTAGGAAGTGTTTTGGTAGGCAGGCTGGCACTTGGGAAAGAGAGGGGAGACCAGTTGCCACATCTGTTTTTCAGGGGTGTTTTGAGCGCCCTGGGTGCCACACCTCTATGTTGGGCTTGGGAGCTCTGAATGCCGAGAAAGGCATTCTGCCACGTTAGAAGTCAGCATAATGTTGCACCTTGGGATAGCCACATGCCAAACTTCACAGAAAGTGCTCATCATGAGGGTGCAGACCTAGTAGCTAATTGGCTACTAGCTGCATCCTACCCCGGAGGCTTTTTTTGACATAAAAGCCCCTCCCTTTGTAGTCAGATCTTATATAGACTGGAGAAGGACCACTGTAGGAAGTTGCCTCTGTATATACCATCTCAAAGTAAGAGATAGTGTGCAGAGTCCAAGGGTTCCCCTTAGAGGTAAGATAGTGGCAAAATTAGATAATTCTAATGCTCTATTTTGTGGTAGTGTGGTCAAGCAGTAGGCTTATCAGAGGGTAGGGTTAAGCATTTGTTGTACACACAAAGACAATTCAAAGACTTAACTCCAGGCCAATAGTTTTTATATAGAAAAATATATTTTCTTAATTTCTTTTTAGAACCACAAGTTCAAGATTTGAAGTAAATACATAAAATGCAAGGTACTCCACACAGGTAAATTAGGAACTTTGAATTAGAGCAATAACATATACAGTTTTTGTTAAAATGGCAATAAGCTATTTTAAAACTAGACAGTGCAAAAATCAACAGTTCCTGGGGGAGGTAAGTATTGGTTAGATTGTGAGGTAAGTAAGACACTTACAAGTCTCAGTTCCTCGGCATAGGCAGCCCACCATTGGGGGTTCAAGGCAACCCCAAAGTTACCATACCAGCAGCTCAGGGTTGGTCAGGTGCAGAGGTCAAAGAGGTGCCCAAAACACATAGGTGCCTATGGAGAACAGGGGTGCTCCAGTTCCAGTCTCCCAGCGGGTAAGTACCCATGTCCTCGGGGGCAGACCAGAGGGGTTTTGTAGAGAACTGGGGGGGACACAGGTAGGCACACAAAACACGCCCTCAGCACCACAGGGGCGGCCAGGTGCAGTGTGTAAAGCAGGCGTCGGGTTATGTATTGGATTCCATGGAGGGACTTGGGGGTCACTCTAGTGGTGCAGGCAGGGCACAGGGGGGCTTCTCGGGCCAGCCACCACCTGGGCTAGGCAGAGGGTCGCCTCAGGGTCACTCCTGCACTGAGGGTCGGTTCCTTCTGGTCCTGGGGGCTGCAGGTGCAGTGCTTGGTCCAAGCATCGGGTCCCTTGTTACAGGCTGTCGCGTTCAGGGCGAGCCTCGGGATTCTCTCTGCATGCATCGCTGTGGAGATGCAGGGGGTGGTCTTGTGCTACTCATGAGGTCGCAGTCACCTGGGAGTCCTCCCTGTGGTGTTAGTTCTCTGGAGCTCGAGCCGGGGGCGTCGGGTGCAGAGGGTGAAGTCTCACGCTTCCGCCGGGAAGAGTGAAGTCTTTAGAAGTTGCAAAGAAGTTGCAAAGTTGTTGCTTGTTGTTGAGAAGAGCCACTGCTCACGGGAGTTTTTTGGTCCTTAGGATCAGGGCAGTTCTCTGAGGCTTCAGAGGTCGCTGGTCCATGTTGGATGTGTCGCTGTTGCAGTTTTTCGAGTCAGGAGACAGGCCGGTAGGAGCAGTTGTCGTCTTCCGTCGTCTCTGCAGGGCTTTCAGGTCAGCAGTCCTTCTTCTTGTTTCAGGTTGCAGGAATCTGATTTCCTGGGTTCTTGGGTGCCCCTAAGTACTAAATTTAGGGCTATGTTTAGGTCTGGGAGGGCAGTAGCCAATGGCTACTGTCCTGGAGGGTGGCTATACCCTGAGGTGAGAGGGGGCACATCCCTAATCCTATTGGGGGAATCCTCCAAACTTAAGATGGAGGATTTCTAAAGGCAGGGGTCACCTCAGCTCAGGACACCTTAGGGGCTATCCTGACTGGTGGGCGACTCCTCCTTGTTGTTCTAATCATCTCCTCCAGCCTTGCCTCCAAAAGTAGGGGCGGTGGCCAGAGCGGCGGGCATCTCCACTAGCTGGATGCCCAGTGCCGCTGTAACAAAGGGGGTGAGCCTTTGAGGCTCACCACCAGGTGTTACAGTTCCTGCAGGGGGAGATGAGAAGCACCTCCACCCAGTACAGGCTTTGTTCCTGGCCACAGAGTGACAAAGGCACTCTCCCCATGTGGCCAGCAACTCGTCTGGTTGTGGCAGGCTGGCAGAAACTGGTCAGCCTAACACTAGATGCCAGATTGGTATTCAGGGGGCATCTCTAAGATGCCCTCTGGGTGCATTTTACAATAAATTCCACACTGGCATCAGTGTGCATTTATTGTGCTGAGAAGTTAGATACCAAACTTCCCAGATTTCAGTGTAGCCATTATGGAACTGTGGAGTTCGTGTTTGACAAACTCCCAGACCATATACTCTCATGGCTACCCTGACTTACAATGTCCAAGGTTGTGCTTAGACACTGTAGGGGCATAGTGCTCATGCACATATGCCCTCACCTGAGGTATAGTGCACCCTGCCTTAGGGCTGTAAGGCCTGCTAGAGCAGTGACTTACCTATGCCACAGGCAGTGTGTGGTTGGCATGGCACTCTGTGGAGAGTGCCATGTCGACTTAGTCATTTTCTCCCCACCAGCACACACAAGCTGTAAGGCAGTGTGCATGTGCTGAGTGAGGGGTCCCCGGGGTGGCATAAGACATGCTGCAGCCCTTACAGACCTTCCCTAGCATCAGGGCCCTTGGTACCAGGGGTACCAGTTACAAGGGACTTACCTGAGTGCCAGGGCTGTGCAAATTGTGGAAGCAAAGGTACAGTTTAGGGAAAGAACACTGGTGCTGGGGCCTGGTTAGCAGGGTCCCAGCACACTTTCAGTCATAATTTGGCATCAGCAAAAGGCAAAAAGTCAGGGGGTAACCATGCCAAGGAGGCATTTCCTTACAACCACCCTTCTGCATCGAGGAACTGGCAAAGAGAGACTGCACCAGTGTGGGCTGCACCTGCTGAACCTGGCAAAGTAGATGAACTGTACCTTCTGTGTTCTGCTCATGGACAGTTCACCTCCAGAGCCCACCCGCAGCAAGAGGTCAGTTGACTGACCTCCTCTTCATAGCACAGGGCCACAACAGCTGAAGAAGTCTGCTTGGGTGATTTGACAGTTCAGCACCAGAGATCAGAACCTGAAACTCAAAGTTGCACTCGAGTTTACTAAACCTGGGAGAATCATCAGAGTGCACATTGGTCACACAGAAGGCTAGTATCCTGCTGTGACTGTGATACCGGGCAACATGTAGCCCAATGGTGACTGGACTTCTGCCAGGACTGAGAGGACTTTGAGGGATGTCTAACTGTGTGGCCCGGACAGCCTCATCAAACCCTTGGACCGTGGACTAGCTGCAGAAAGACCCCCATCAACTGCAGCCCAACTACAGCATGCTTTAGCATCCTGTATCCCTTGCTTCCAGACCACTCCATAGAAACCTACAGCAGTGATTCCCAACTTGTGGGCTGTGGACCCCTGAGGTTCCACGACTGCTTAGAAAATTAAATAATATTAACAGATTAATAAAGTGTACGTAAGTAAAGAGGCTAAATGTACAACTGAAAATTTAAAACGGACTGTAAATGTTAAGGACTTTCAAATCAGAGGCTAAAAATGAAATTAGTATTTTCCAATTGAGTTGCGGGAGCAGTGCAGTTGCAACAAATAGAATCTAGTACAGATTATGTGTGGCTTAAATTGATTTTATTTAAATTCCAACGTTCCTGTTAAAACTGTATTTATATTTGTTTGCAAATTAAAGAAAATGATGTCATTTCTGTATGTGTTTGATGAATGCTTGTTTCTGTATTTTTTGTGTATTGTTTTGGATCTCAAATTATCGATAATGTTTAGGCTGTTGTCCCCGGCTTCCAGTAATGACTCTGTGGGGGGTCCCAGGACTCCAATAATGATTCACTGGGGGTCCCCGGGTTCCTGTAAGTATAAAGTCGGGGTCCACAGAAGTCAAAAGGTTAAGAACCACTGACCTACAGCAAAGGGATAAAGGTGCCTGAAACTCGATGAAGACTGCTCCTCCCTTTGAGGTAACTGTTTCTATGGCCATTGCTGGTCCCCAAATGGTTCCTTGCCGGAGTTGGTCACCTAAAGTAACTTGAAGTATCCCCATTGATATTTGCCCAAAGAGTTCCTTGAAAACGTTTCCAAGTGCCAAATTTTTACATTTGACAGTGCTTGTTCATGGTTATGTGAAAAGTGCAGGCACATTTACTATACCTTGTAATTTCTAGATTTCCGGAATCCTCTGGTGGGTCTTTTTCATTATAGTGTCTAAAATACATACAAATACAATATTTTTTTTAGAAAATAGTGTCATGTTTATTTAGTGTATTTTTTCTTCAAATGTTTTGGTGCTCTTTTAATGCTTTACAACTGTTTGTTTTTTGTAAGCGTTGCTGCTCAAAGCCATAGCTACCAACAGTTGAGCTCAGGGTTTGACAGACGAAACCCACTGATCTTTAAGGGGTGATAGGTGTATTACACAGTGAGGTCGCACAATCACACCATATAATACTCCCTATTTCCTCACGCAGGGTGGACAAGCTCAGCCGTCAACACCTAATGGATCACGAGTGGCAATTGTACCTGAAGGTGGTGCAGGGTTTCTTCTGTGAGTAGGAGATGCTTAGCTTCATCCATTCACCACAGCAGAGAGTGCACAATGTCAGCAGTTCTGTGCGTTGGGAGTTTCCAAGGTGTTTCTTGCTAAGAGAGGCTTTGCCAGAGTGAAATCTGGGACTCCTGTATACCTTCTCTCCGAAAACTTTTCTGACCCAATTTCTTGAGAAGATCAGGTCGCAAGTCATTTTAGTGGCCTCAGATTGAGCACTGAAAGTATGGTACCCAGAGCTCCTGAGCATGTGCATTTGTCCTACAATCAGGATTTTGCAAGGCTAGGATCTGCTGCCACAGCAATGGAGCAAGATTCTGCCCCTGGGACATCGCAATCTCCACCTCCATGCTTAGAGATTGAGCGGTGTAGTGGAGTAATGTGTGGTGTGGTGTAGGGGTTAGTCTTCATCATGTAGTACCCTTACTATACTCCAAAGATGGTCCTTGAATTTACGCTAGTAACTCCTTAGTTCAGTACTGGTAGTAATGCGAAGAGCAGTCAGGCTTTACTTAGGGGAACATGTGTTAAGCATTTCACAGTATCAACATCGATGATAAGCAACTCACACGACTCAAAAGAAATCCAATGCCAACTTATAAAAAAAGAGAGCGTATTTTTTTTTTTATTTAGACACCAAAAAAAACAGAATTGAGTAAGTATATCGGAGTTATACCTTTTAGAAGCAATATTAAATTACAGTAGAACTGGCATTTAAACGTTGCATTAAAGTCTGTAGAAGAAATATCACTAGTTGCAAAAGTGTACTTAGAAAGCGAGTTGCATGGAACCCTTACCCCTTACAGGGTTATGGTTGTGCAGTCCCTAGGACCAGATCACGACGGTCAGTGCAGTTTTACCTGGCCCTTGGCGTCCGGGTGCAGAGTTATCCTGGCGGTCCTTGGTGCTGAACGGGACTGGCGTTGAGGTCAATGGCAGGGAGCCACTGTTGACATATGACCACTTTGAGGTCAAGCTTCGGGAAATCCTTGTAGAGCTAAGGTTTTGTGAGTCCTGAAGTAGGCCACAGCAATCAGTTCACTTCTACCTGGTCTTTGGGGGCCAGGTGCAGTTTTGTCCTGGAAATCAGTGATGCTGAACAAGACTTACACTGGTGCTGATTTTACTGTGTACACGCTGCTGCGTCAAAGGGGATACAAAAACTCGCCTGTGGGGTCAATGTTGATGTGGGTCACAAGTTCTGGGAAGTGCTTTCCTGTTACAGCGTCAAGTTAAGGGGTCAGTACCGGGCTGGTGACCAACAAGCCTTGCTAGCTGTAAACACAGCAAAATGCTTTGTGGACGTCTAGAGGTCTGGGGGAGTGTGGTAGCAGCCTGTAACTTTGTGGAAGGCCGGACTACGACTCCCACAATACACTTGACAAACTGGATCCAGGTGATTGCTTGGCGGGCCAGAATGCTGGCGATTCTTTGGTTCCATGGTGTCTTTTTGCCTGCAGTTTGCAGGAGACCAATGCCACTAGTCCAAGGCAGACTGAGGGTGTTTCCGGCTTCCACAGGAGTCCCTCTTGTCAGGAGTGACAAGTTTCAGCCAAAGACAAGGGTTGTTTATTCAGTTCCCAGTCTGTTGCCTCGGGGACACAGTATCCCTCTTTTGCCTTGGTTGTCAGTGATCCAGAGCCCCTCTATGTCCTTGTCAGAGTTAGTCTATCAAGTCTGAGTTACTGGTGTCAGGGTTGTCCCTTAAAGCCTGGATTTAGGGGAGTTAGAAGTGTGGAAGCTAGTGTTCAATGGGCAACTAATTCCTATAACTAATCCATCCCTGAGGTGACTACATGCGGTGGGACAGTTCATATTTAGCCACTCAGAACACTCTATTCTGCCACTCCTAAGATGGCAAAAATCCAAATTTGGTGCACAGGCCGGGCTGCTCACCCCAGAGGTCTGGTCAGCCTGCTACGGAGTGTGCACACAGTACTGCTTAAGTAATTTCTAGCCAGGCCACAATCAGATGTGCCTGGGGCAGGACGATAGGTGTTTCCTAGACTAGGAGATAGCACAGATGGCTATCAGGGACAGTGAAGCCTTTGAAGCTCACCACCCTAATGGCTCTATTCACTCACCAAGCTGGGGGCAGGAGGTGTGACCTCCTTCCTGCCTCAGCCTTTGTTCCTGACCTCTACGGAGCATCCACAATGCCTGGCAGGAGGTCAGAAACCTGTCTTGGTGGCAGCAAGTGCAGGAAAATGCGCAGCCTGACTTTCAAGAGCACATAGAGGGTTGGCAAAAAGGTGGGCCACCTCTAGTTTGTCACTTGGGTACATGCCAGCCATCCCTGAACACCGGGTCTGTGTTGGGGGAGAGAAAGCAAGTTGTTTGACACCAAATTTGACATATCTAGTTGGTACCATAATGGAAATAGCAACCCAGGTCTGCCTGGTCTTAAGTCCCATGTTATCCTATGGTCCGGCCTGCACTTATAGAGTACCTCAATGGAAAGGATGCTATAGAGGCTTATACGCTTGTGCCTATATGTCTGCACATTAAATATAATGCACCCTTCCTCCTGGGTTGCAGAGGCCTACCTTAGCTGTGTCTGACATATATGTAAGGCAGTGTATGGAACTGGGCAACTCATGGTGAGGGCACAGTCAAACTCGAGCAGTTTGTACTGCTCTGGCAGTTGGCAACAGCAGGTCTGCCATCAGGGTGTTGCATGGGTCACCTAAGGTGGCACAAACTTGACCTGCAGCCTTGGGGACCCCTTCACCACCTATGCCCTGGGTACCATTTACTGGTGGTTTAAAAGGGGGTAAATGTGTGTTATCAGGAAATGTTGAAAAAACTGCATCTAGGGGTCCAAACAGGGGCAAAAAGTGGGGGCATCTGCAAAGAGCCCAGTTTTCTTACAAGCAGTGACAGCTGAACACCTTCAACCTTCCTTCAGAGGTGGTTGATGACATCTTGGCAGCCAGGCGTCCCGTGACATAGACAGTATACTCTTGCCATTGGGATAGATTTGTGGCTTGGTACGATACACTGTAGATTGAGACCTCCCCCACCCTCCCAGGCAAAATTCACTGACATTTTGTTGAGTGTTTCACCCAGCCAGGCTTTCTCTGGGCACAGTTAAATGCTATTTTTTAGCCTGTTTGTGGTTGCTGGCTCAGCACTTATTATTTAAATCACCTTTTGTGATGTGTTTTTAAAAGGTCTACAACACATGTCCTCCCTCTCCCTTTGTCATGCGACAGTGGGACCCTAATTTGGTCCTCACATATTTGAAGAGTACTCTCTTTGACCTGCTTCACAGCTGTTGCAGTTTCTCACTCTCAAAATGGTGTTCCTCATCGCAGTAACTTCGGTGCAGCGTGTGACCTTGAAGTTCTGTGTCAATCTGCAGTACACAACCTTTTTCCAGGTGCTGGCGCATTCCTTCCTTCGCAGTAATCAATGCCTGATGAGGTCAATGAATCTTTGGACCCAGCATAAGGGTGTAGAGAACTAGACTTAAAACTTCAATATATACCAGTTCTGTTTCACTGTATGACCGATGTGGCCATACAAGGAAAAGTCGGGAATAAAGTTAAGGGGTTTTATTAGAAGCTTAAATTCAAAGTCATGTAGACAATTCTGAGGACAAGGTTATAAAGATACAGTATCACCAAGGGTTGACCAAGGTGACAAAATAGGTTCTTGTGAACCAATATTAATAGAACTAGGCACTCTACAAATACTATATGAAACATCAGCAGAATTGTCTGATGAACAGAATGCAAGTGTTGCTCCGTTTTTTATAAACATCAAGGCAATTAAAATCATTACGGTTCAGCTTAGTTTAGGCAAGGGCAAACCCTATAGATTAGCCAATCTGGGATTTGCATGTGCTGGGCGGAACACATGCAGGCAAAAGACAAAAAGGACAAAAACATCTCTAAATCTCAGCTAGGCTTTCCTAAAGGGAAAAGGGCAGAGAGGACTATACCACTCAGAATCCAAGCAGTTCAGCAAGCAGGATAAAGGGCAAAAGGATTCTGCTTCTTCTCTTTAGGGATTCTGACCAAAGTCCAGCTGGGGAAGTTCAAAGGCAAAATTATTTGTCAGTCTCTCACTCTACATGACGTTGAAGGTGTAACATCCAATAGAAATCGATCATGTGACTCCAACCTGAAAAACCAATGTGGTTTATCAGGTTTGCCTTGAGAATGGTGGCAATCTGTAGTCTTCCATGCAAGTTTGCAACATTTGTATATATTGTCAGTCAACAGTCCTAAATGGTCCATCCACTAGGACGACTTCCTAATCTAAATATGTATAAAATAGTAGACATCTATTACCAAGCTAGCATTTTCATGGGAACAAAATCTGGAAGAAAGGCTCACATTAGCAAGACTACTTGACATTTTCTGCATAGTCACGCAGCAGGCCTCACTTAGGCTAGGGCAAATGAATTAAAACAGCGGATTAATTTATTCAAATAAAACACATTTTAATACCCAAACTATAAATTCAGCATTAATCAACTTTAATTAGCATTCATGTTACAGTAATAACAAAAAAGTGACTCTATCAATACAATTCTATTAATGTGGTGCAGAACTACATTTCTCTATTTTTGCATACAAATTTAAAACATTTTTCAACAGAAATCTAATATCACTTTAATGCAGACAATTAGTTTAGACTCCATAATATAACATAATGACAAATTAATTCTTGAAACCTATATTTTAATCTCAATACCACATAGGTTTCAGTAACCAGTCTAAGGTGAATGCACACTAATATGGATTCTTAGTGCATCACATTACAGTCAAACTCTTAGTACTTTGATTAACATAATGCATAAAGTATCACGTATAGATGATCACTATGACATGAGAGACAGTACTAAAATTTCTGCTACATCAACAGACAAACTGGTTCTGTCAACAAGAGAATCCTTTTTGCTGAACGTTGTGATGCTGTTCCGCGTCATTCAAGATATCACCTTACTGGCATTCTTTGCTCTACTTAACCCCGCTAAGGAAAAGGAGAAGAGACTCCTTTGCTTAGACCCCAAAAGAGCACTGGGCTTCTACATCAATCGTACCTGAGAACATAAGGTGGAGGATCAGCTCTTTGCTGGGTTTACAGGAGTGAAAAAGGCAAGGCTGTGCAGAAAAGGACCATCTTCCGCTGGACAGTGCTTTGCATTAAGATATGCCACGCACTGGCCAATTAGCAGCCTCCGAAAGATCTGTGAGCGAATTCCATTCAAGCCAAAGTTGCTATCACTGGGGTGACACATGGAGTTCCTGTCCTGGAAATCTGTCAGGTAGCTATGTGTCCATCACTGCATACGTTCACAAAGCACTCCTGTCTAGATATCCAGGTTCGCCAGGAGGGGCATTTCACCCGCTCGGTCCCACGGGACCTTTAGGTTTGAGTTCATTCACAGGCCCGTCTCCAAATAGATATTTTTTTTGTATCTATTCAAAAGTTGAGCAATCTGTAATTAGAAGTCTTGATCAAAAAAAGCAAACTACTTACCTCCTGTAACACTATTTCTGTTAGAGAGAGTGTCTAACCGCAGATTCCTTATCAACACTCTATCCTCCAAATTCCGTGAACTGAAGTCCACCATTTAATAAGATCCTAAGTTTAGGAACCTGCACACTGGTCAAGCCAATTTGCTGTTGGGGTTCTTCTTCTGAGGGTGCAGACAGTCTCAAAAGCAACTGACATCCGTGAATCGGAGTTTCACCTTTGGTGGCCCCGCATGTCATTTCCAGAGAGTAATAGCGTCAGTGTGGAGCTGCATGGTACCACCTACTGGTGCACAGAGGTACAAGCTACTTACCTTCTGTAACACTATTTCTGTTAGAGAGAGTGTCTAACTGCAGATTCCTCATCAATTCTCTATCCTCCCAATTCCGTGGAGTCCACCATTTAATAAGATCCCAAGTTTAGGAATCTGCACACTGGTCAAGCCAATTTGCTGTTGGGGTTCTCCATCTTGGGGTGCAGACAGCCTAAAAAGCAACTGACATCGTTGACTGGCACCTTTGTTGGCCCTGCATGTCATTTCCAGAGAGGAATAGTGTCAGTGTGGAGCTGCATAGTACCACATACCGGCGCATAGAGGTACTGCTCAAAAGTTTCCAGATCCAGTCTGACACCTGGGGAATATTCAAAAGGTGAGGAATCTGCGTTAGATAGTCTATACCAGAAACATCATTACCAAAGGAAAGTTACATGTTATTTCCTTCCCCAATACTGTTTTTGGCTCCCAGGATAATCAATAGGGCTTCCTCTGGGAACTATAAATTTTATGGTGTTGTGCAAGAGTATTCCTGTGAGATGTGAAGTTACCATAGTTTTGCAGGAACTTACGCCCTTGACTTCCATTTTGTAAACACATCAATAAATACAACGCAGAATGCCCACAGACCCAGTTAGGTGTCATTACTCCCTAGAGTGAATAGAGGACGACTATGCTGCACATTGCGTTGCAAGACCTGCTCCAAGACATAGGCGCCTTCCAAAAACTAGTGAGTGCCTTATAGGAAGATTATCGATTTGACTTTTTCCAGAATAAGGACTTCAGTTCACAGTTGTAGTCTTCATCCACATTATATTCCAGCCCCTGTCAACCAACAAAGCCATTTTATCTTATGTACTAATATTTTAATTCTTCTTCTTTGTGCTCACTCTGCTCCTTCAGGGCTTCCACAGACTGATTTTGATATTAGTGCCATCATTGTCAGAATGTAACATCAGTGAGTTTCCTATCTAAGAGTCTGACCCTCAGAAGAACAAGCATACTGTTAGAACTGGCATCGTTGGTGTGGTCTCCCCCATCTTTTTTTTTTTGCCTCTGCTTCGTATGTTTTGATTGTGTGCTGGACTTTTTATTTGCTGGTTTTGGTACTCTGGGCACTTTACCGCTGCTGACCAGTGCTAAAGTGCTAGTGCTCTCTGTGTAAATTGAATGTGTAATTGGCTTTTCCATAATTGGTATATTTGATTTACTAGTAAGTCCCTAGTAAACTGCAATGGAGGTGCCCAGGTCCTGTAAATCAAATGCTACTAGTGGGCCTGTAGCACTGATTGTGCCACCCACGAGTAGCTCTGTAAACATGTCTCAGATCTGCCACTGCAGTGTCTGTGTGTGCAGCTTTAAACTGCCAGTTCGATCTGGCAAGTGTACCCACTTGCCGGGCCCAAACCTCCCCTTTTTATATAAGTAAGGCACCCCTAAGATAGGCCCTAGGTTGCCCCATGGGCAGAGTACTAAAGGCAGGACATGTACTGATGTGTTTTACATGTTCTGTGCAACAGTGCCATATTCAGTTTTCACTGTTGCAAGGCCTATCTCTCTCATAGGTTAACATGGGGGCTGCCATTAAATATATATTAAGTGCAGTTTCCCTTTGGGGGCAGATGGAGATTTGGAGTTTGGGGTCTCTGAACTCACAATTTAAAAATACCTCTTCTGGTAAACTTTTAGAAAGTGAGCATTTTCTTACTTAAACTATTTGGTGCCTCTGCCTGCTTGTGTATTCCCTGTCTGGGTCAGACTGGCAGTTGGGCTGCTGTGAATTCCCTATAGACGTGACACAAAGGGAGCTGGGGTGTAGCCTGCATATCCTGATGAGTCTCCTGGGCTATAGTGGGAAGGGAGGAGTTGGCACACCTGAAAGGGCTGTGTCTGCCCTCACACAATGCAGTCTTTAACCCCTTGGTGTGTGTCTGGAACCAGGCATGGGCAAGGCAGGAATCTGTTAACAACAGAGACTTTCCTTTGAAGTTTACCAACTTCAAAGGCAGAGAGGGGCATAAATAGTAGACCGAAAACCCTAGATTTTTAGATTACTTCTGGACTTAAGAGGAACCTCTGTCAAGGAGATGAGCTGGAGGAGGAGTACTGCCCCTTTGCCTGTGACTGTGCTTTGCTGGGCTGGCCTGCAATTACTGCTTCTGCCTGAAAGAGGACAACAACTGGACTCTGTGGTATACTCCTGCTTGCGAAGTGTCTCCAAGGGCTTGGACTGAGCTTGCCTACTGTTTTGAAGGCTCAGGGCCATAAAAGACTTCCTCTGCCAGCACCTGGACTCTGCTGAGACTCCTACCTTGCCAAGTGGTGCTCTATCCAGTCCCTGGACCCTTGAAAGGTGAAGCTGGTGGAACCAAGACTGAAACCCATGCACAGGAGCCGCGGGGGGGAAATTTAGACGCACCACCTGCAAAATGGCTGTCAAAACGATGCACCACCTGCATCTTGGCTGAAAAATCTACATACCACCTACATCGCGGCTGGTAAATAAACGCGACACCTGTAGTACAGCTGGAGAAACGGTGCAACACCCACTTACGGCTGCTGAAAACTACGCAACCCCCAAGCAGCACGGTTGCCCATCATCATGCGACCAGATTTCACACGCATCATCGCTGGGTGTCAGAATTGACATGAACCTGTCCGGACTCAAGGTGCCTGTCCAGAAATCGATGCATCGCTCTCTTGCAGAAGAGAAAAAAGACGCATCACCTGGCCAGCCAGAGAAGAATCGACACACAGCCTCACTTGCGACCAAGGAATCGACGCATTGCTGACTTTTCCGATGCACCCTCACCCGTGCGGCTTTATTTTTTACGCAAACCAGGCACTTTGTGTAACATCAACGCATCCATTGTTTTCTATGGAGTAAAGACTCTTTTTTTTATTTAAAAATTCATAACTTTACTAGTGTATGTTGGATTTTTGTCATTTTGGTCTTGTTTGATTTAGGTAAATATTAGCTATTTTTTCTAAATGGGTGTGGTGTCCATTTTGTACTGTTTTCACTGTATTACTGTGTGTGTTGGTACAAATATTTTACACATTGACTTTGAGATAAGCCTGACTGCTTGCGCCAAGTTATCAAGGGGGTGAGCAGGGGTTATCTTAAGTGTTTATCTCCATTACCCCGACTAGATTGAGGGTCCCTGCTTAGACAGAGTGCAAACTGACTGCCAACTAGAGACCCCATTTCTAACACATACGTAAGCTATTCTCTGTGATGTAACAGCAGAGATCACTTGGTGCGAAGATACCAACAAACTGATACCCAGTCTTCCATAGAATAAAAAAAAAAAAACTTCATACTTTAGTGAGATGACTCAGATAGCCAAGAATAAAATCTGTAGGTAGGTTCTACATTGAGTTGTACATGCACAGAACCCTGAAAATGAATAATTAGTAATAATGTACTTTTTTCTGGAAGGATGCCAAACAGTGGTGGGAAGCAGTACGAAGCAGCTGGTGTGAAAAGTGGCAAGGCTGACTTCTGCTGTCAAATCAAGTGGGTTGAATAGTCATCTGCTGCTATCTTTTTTCTTCCCCAAAGTGTCCCCCGTATGGCCTGTGGCACGATTTGAGTAGATGACTGCGGGGAAGTTTGATGGGGTGAGATGGACAATCATCACTCCTGACAGATAGGAGTATCGCATCCGCAGTGGTCTTTTGATGCTGTTTAATTGCACTTGCCTCAGTATTGCTGGTTAGAAAGCTACAGGCTTTATCTGCAAGCCTTCCTTTTAATCAAATTTTCCAGGGCAAACTGGTCATTCAGATTAAGGCTTCCTTCCTGCTAAAGGTGGTTACTCAGTTTCATGTAGGTCACTGCATCACTCTGCCGACATGGTATCCACCTCCTCATCCCACCAACGAAGAGAAAAAAGTGCAGGGCCTGGTCATGTACAGGGCCCTCAGATTCTACATCGGCAAGATCTGCAAGTAGGGGATTGATGATCCACTTTTCCTTCACTATGCTGGTTCCAAGAAATGCAAGACAATTCAGAAGTGATTTCCCCCTGGGTTGTGCATCAACATTTTCTTTGCTACTGCCAAGAAGCTTCCTCAAGGCAAAAATCACTTCTTTAGTGTTGTCCATGGTGTTCCAGTCTTTGGTGTCTGCCAGGCTGCAACTTGGGCTTTGGTCTATACCAGTGGTTCCCAACCTTTTGATTTCTGTGGACCCCCACTTTAACATTAATGGAACCCAGGGACCCCCAATGAATCATCATGGGAATCCAGGGACCCCCGCCTGAGTCATTACTAGAAGCTGGGGACCTAATTTGTCAATATTTGTTAATATTTTGTAATTTTCTAGGCTCTCGTGGACCCCCTGAGAAGGCCTCGCGGAACCCCAGGGGTCCCCGGACCACAGGTTGGGAACCACTGGTCTATAGTGTTACCAGCCATTAATACCTCAAAAAGGAAGTCTGAAAGGATGGCCACTTAGACACATCTGTGTTGCAGGACGTCCTGGTCTGTCCATCATCTGAGACCCACCACCTTGGACATCCCAGTGCAGGTACTGAGTCAACAGTGGAGGAATCAATGGGTAAAAGAATCCAACAGAAGAACAAGTTCCTACTCTTCTTCAACAGTCTTACTGGTTGAAACTCTACAGATTCCTCACAGGGTCTGCCTGCTTCCCTTATTTAAGGATCGGTCATGAGACTTTTAATAAGGCCCCAAGTTAATTTTGGTATATTGCCATGCCTGTCATTCTTATCAGCCTATAAAGACAGGGAATTGAAATCAGTGTCCCCAGGTGGCTCGTATGGCTCCTTGATTTTGTATTTGGGGAGGATCCCAGAGTTCAGGCACCATCCATCACTGCAGGGAGCTATTTCAACTTTCCTGATCCTTTCTGATACATGGAGAAGATTTAAGAGGTGTGTAAGCAGGTGTGTAGAGGATCCGTCAAAAAGATAGTATCAAAAGTACTAAATTCTCATTTTCTGCTCTACCTTGATCAATCTGCCTCAGAATATAGAGTAATGTAGTGATCTTGTAATGTACTCTAATGACCCATCATACCCTGACAGGAGTAGACTAGAAAGTCAGATTCAGGGAGGCAAAGAATAATGAAACGTCCTCAGACCGTGAAGGGCACCTGCACACAAAAAGATCCCAGTAGTAGCTGTCATTGTTAATTAACAATTGAATGGTGCAGCACTTATTATGATAGATACTAATTTTGTTCCATCACTGACTGAAGGTATAAGATGTTACAAATAATTGAATGTAGCATTCTCTTTTTAAATAAAAAAAGAACACATCATTGCATATATTTTCAGCGCTTCATTGGGGTAATAAGTTCTTTATAAAAAACTATTTCTGATGAATACTTCTACCTTCAGAGTAATCACTTTTTAATATCCAAGGCACCAGACTGGATCCAGGAAGTCAGATTCATCACTTTTCAATATCCCAGGCACCAGACTGGATCCAGGAAACTTCTGTCATAAAGCTCTGGTGTTGATAGGGGGCGCTAACTCAGGCTCGTGGCCAAAAGTTGAATTGTGGTGACATGAGTGGAGCCATATAGCACCCACCCTGGCACCCAATGTGAGCTCTGATTTTTTTTCTGCAGCTTTCAACACAGGGACAGAGTTGAATAGATTTGTACTCTCCAAACAATCTTGTGCAGTGCTAGGGATATGTCCCGTCCCCATCAAAAGGGCCAAGGTTGCCACAGGTGTGATGGTAGGTGTCCAGATCTCTACTTCCACCTCAAGAATCTCTAATGCCACCTGCCAGAAGGATGAAATCCAGAAGAAAGGCTCAGCGTTAACTGAAGGACTTAGAATATCAAGAGGTGCCCAAAGTCAATATTAGGACACATTCCACACTCTTAACTCAGACCACCAATCCCTGGATTTACTAAGGGGGAACTGATGACTCAGAGACCCTACTCTTCTTTAAAGCTCCAAATCTTTTTTCTCTTCAGAATACCAGTGGGCTGGATACATCATCATGCATGGACACTAATATATCACCAGCATAAATGGCATCCTTCCACACTGTACTTAAGAAGCAATTGAAGTGCTTGAGCTTCCTCTCCCCTCACTAGAATACAAGTCTAACATCCTGAATCATGTGCTACAGTACGTTTCCTCAACTGGGGAACTTTTCCTCCCCATTAATAAAGTTCTTGTGGGAGCGGTCGGAGCCATGGTAAATCTACCTCATGCAAGCGGCGAAAAAAAACACAGCAACCGATTATAGGGCACTCCTAGAGACTCAGCTTTCTTTCTGCACAAAATTTGGTGGTGCAAGATTCCTCCACAACAATGTTGAACACAGCCTTTCCTACCCACCTCACAGAGAGGAAGTTGAAAAAACTTGAGGGTGTTGTGGAAGCAAACTTTTTCCGCTGGGAGGCTGGTGCTGCGTTCCCTAAATGCAGCTTGTTTATTGGGTTGCTACTCGAACACCCTATGGGATATGGCAGCGATGCCGGTCCCAAACTGACCTGAGCATCTCAGGATCTACTTTGTGGAGTTGGTCCACGATAGACAGAATGCTTCTCGCCAGAAAATGAGGTTGGGCCTGGATAAAGCTGACTCTGCCAGAGCTGTGAGTTCTTCTGCGGTCTTAAGATGACATGCCGGGTTCTGCTCAACAGGGTGCTCAGCACATGTTCAAAACATACTAATTGATATGCCCTTTAACAGCAAGTGCCTTTTGGGTTAGAAAGCAGATGCAGCACTACAATTATCCAAGGCAGGAGAAGCCACTGTAAGAACATTAGGCCCATATTTATACTTTTTTTGGCGCTGCGTTTGCGTCACATTTTGACGCAAAAGCGGTGCAAGCTTACAGAACACAATTGTATTTTGTAGGTTAGCGCTGCTTTTGCGTAAAGAAATAACGGAAACGCAGCGCAAAAAAAGTATAAATATGGGCCTAGGTTCACACTCATTGGCATGTAAGGGAACTACTTTGTGTGTGAGTGTACTCCTTGTGAAAGTGTACAACGCTAATGGCTAGACTGGGCTGACTCAATGCCCCATCTGTATGGTGTAGTGGGTGGCAGAAAATGTGACTGACACAATAGACCAATGGTTGAAAAGGTGTGGCTGAAAGCCTCTATCAGTAAGTGTATTATTATACATATAATTCTAGTAAAATCAAAAGGTATTTGCTGATGCCAGACCTAAAATGTGACGCTGAATAGTTATTATAGCACCCTCATAAACGTTGACAGACCACTTGCTATCAAATTAAACCCTGACCTAATATTCCATTTTCTGAGACTCAATTTCGGACAGGTCAATACTAGAAACCAGATGGGTGTCTGGCTATGTAGTCAGCTGTCTAAAAAGAACAAAAATAGAAAGTGCAACCTATGGGTCTCGCTTCATTGCTGGTATGTCAGAATCTATTAATGATCTATTTCAACAACTCATTGACAGTGTTTATCCGATCAGTTGATTCCGATGGCAAGGATGCCATTGGGTCAATATGCACAATTTTAGAAGAGTATGCGCCTCTCAATATTAATAGCACTGAACATCCTTGCCATTCGTGATTTAAAATGCTGTAACTGCTTTTGTAAATTAACCCATAATACACTAGGGGCCTGATTTAAAAAAACATGATGCATAACTGCGCTAGTGCAGTTGTGCGTCAAAAAATGACCGCAGGCTAATGCCTTTCCTTAGCACCATCCATGCGCCATATTTAAAAAATGATGCACCATGGCGCTAAGGAAAGCGTAAAAAAATGCCGTTAACCATTGTGACATGCCAGGAAGAAAAATTGCGCTTATGCTGTAAAAGTGGCGTTAGGATGTCTTGGGCATGTTTTTTACGCTAAAAGTGTTAGCGCCATATTTAACAGCATTAGCGTTAAAAAAAAAAAAAGTGCAAGCAAGAAAAAAAAATTAGGGAGAGAAGATGGGAAACTTAAGCCAGGAGAGAACACCAGAGAGATCCCAATCAGCCCAGTACCAGCCAGGAGGGACCAGCAAAGTCTCAGGAGAAGGAGAAGAGGAAGCGGAAGTATCGCTTTAGTGAGGAGAATGACATCTTGGTCAGAGAGGTGATGGAGCCTAAACATCAGCTCCTCATCTCCTCCAAATTGCCAATAGGTAGGAGAGAGGCTATATGGCAGGCAGTAGTAGATAAAGTCAACAGCATGGCAGAGGTGAAAAGGACTATCACTGAATGTAAGAAGCGCAGGCACGATTGCAAGCGCAGAACTAAGGAGAAACTGGCCAGGAACCAAAAGGCAGCACTGCAGACTGGAGGTGGAAGTCCTGTACCCCAAAAGGACCAGGGTGAGCGGCCCCTACACATGCAGCACTTTGCCTGGAAGGGGCATGCAATCAGTGTGGCTGTGCCACAACAACACCCATTGCATATTGTTGTTGCCCCAGATCCAACACCACATGTTGATCTGAGGCTGTGACTAAATTCAACACCACCCCAGGGGTGGTGTTAGGATGGCACAACAAGGTGAAATGTTTTCCTTTCTCCTCATGTCATTGCCCTTCTTATGTGTGCTGCATCCTGCAGCACACATAGAAATGCCAAATAGCCATAATATATTTTTTATGTGCAGGAAGGTACACCGTCCTGCATATAAACAATCTATCCCCTCAACGCAGCCACCCTTGTACTATGGTGCAAGGATGCCTGCATTGGTGCAGAGAGCTTAAATATGTGCAGGCACAAGCGCAGGGGAGCACCATATCCCTATAAATACGGCGCATCCCTGCATTTCAAAAGTGGAGCAGCGCGGTGCAGCTATTTTTGCTGTTGCACTACTTTAGAAAAAATCAGGACCTCAGTATGTAACATGTCCTACGCTACTCGCACAGGGTGGCCCAACAACAACTCTCACACACCTCCATGCACCATTCGGTATTGGGCACAAAAGTGAACATAAACAACAAATGGGGCATGTCTGTGATAATCTTTTGTGTTGCTGTACAAGTAGGTTCAATTTCACCATGTAACAAGGTTGCCTGTGTTGAGAGAATGGTTGGTGTTGTGCATAAAGGGATACCTTCATGCATAGGAAAAGGCACAAGTGGCATCAATGTTGCACTAAGGGCCTGATGTCACTAGCCCGTAATGCAACAGTACTATCATACAAATAGTTGCCAAAGTGGATCCAAGCTGCCCATTCCCCACGTGCCACATTAACAAAGTCTCAAAATGCATGCATTGATCCACATTGTACATCCTTACACCAACATATGCTGTTTGCAAGGAAATGCTGTTTGCAAGGAAATGTCCCTAATGTAGGGAGGGACAAACTAACTGGGCTGACAATCTGTAAAGGTTGCATTGTGGCATCCAATTAGCACATTTGTGGGGCCGGCTAAAGGCAGATGACAAAGTTACACAAGAATTGTAAGCAATGGACCTCCCTATGCTTTGATGCACTGGTGCCATCATTCATGGAGCCAATGCAGTAAAGCACCAAAATAGTGACAACACTCATTATACTACTGTGGGAATGCTCACCCTGATGAATAGGAATGTAAATGATGTGCTACCACGGTGTCAGTGGGTGGGGCTAGGGGCCTGCAAGGAATATGGTGGCGTTGGATCAATGCACAAAATGCCTCAAAACACTGCCCCATGTGTGATGCACAAGGCAACAATAAACAACTACAACCTGGGGTTTGTAACATGTCATTGAGCCACAAGTATCAAGTAAATGATGAGCCATGTCAACAGCCACTACAGTCAAAGATTGACATTTCACTATCCCATTGCAGAGAATGATGCCTTACCTCCTGCCCACCTGCCGGTCCTGGATTTTACAGATGAAATGGATGACCAGCCGCAGGACCATCAATGAAGAGACTCTCCAGGATGTCCTAGGTTCCTTCCAGACACCACCTCCAGTTGCAGAGAGGACACACAGCACTGCAGGGTCTCTACATGAACCTCCCAACTACCAACACACAGCACCAGCCAGTCCTGCCACAGCACTGGAATCTGAGAACCTAGACATCACCTTTCAGAGGACAGTGGTAGGAGTCCAGCGGAAGCTGGCCAAGCAGGTGCAGGTGGAGATGGAGACCATGATAGGCAGCCTAGAGGAAGTGCAGAGGCTCCGTGGACTCCAGCAGTCCCTGGCTGACATAGCTGCTGTCATGAGGCAGAGGTTTCAACAATTGCCCTCACAAAGTGGCAGCAGCATGATATATAACAGGCTGGGGGATGATACAAAATTCCCCAAAGTCCATACAGCAGGAAGTGGCCTCCCTCGGGGAAAACATGGCTGCCTACCACTGTGATGTAGCTACAGTGTTGAGAAATCAGCAGTTCCTCCTTGCTGCAGTGATGCCTTATGTGTTCTCACAAATGGCAACTACTGGGACCTTTGATTCCACATCTCTATCCTCTGATGTATGTGTGGCCCCCTCAACTTCAACAGAACAGGACAGGAGGCACCACACACATCTGAGGATGAAGATGTGGAAGGAACAGCATTCACATATAAAACAACCCAATAGCACCAGTCTGTGCCACATAGACAGTATCTCCTTAGTTCTGTGCTTAAGATCATGCCAGTGTTGTGCCAGCTGGCAATGTGCCCTCTTCACTCAACCACTGTTGACTTATCTGCTTTGGACTGTCATTGTCTCAATTCCTACCTTTTGTCAATTTGGACACATCCTCACTAATTCACACTTCTACCCTCCTACCCATGTCTCATGACATGTCCCTCACCCTTGGTCTCTGAATGTACATCAAATGGCTCAGGATCTCTCATGGGGTCAGTGAACTGGACATTGTACTGCATTGGAACATAAACGTGTACATGTAAATAAATCATCATAATCACATGTATCATGCACTTTTTTCAGTGTTTAGTCAACTCATATAAATGTCTTCATTGTGTGAAGCAATGCCAATGAAAACAGAACCAAAAAACTTGTGGCTTACTGTCAGACACAAAGGCACATACTAGGTCTCAAACATGATAAATGTGACCAATAGTATAGTGGACTACAGACACCTCAATGAGCCTCACAAACATGTATTGAACATATTTTCATGCAAGTTGACATATGGTATGAATGGTTCAGACTTCAAGTGTCAGGAAATTTCCCTTATGAATGTACCAATACTACAAATATGTGAGGAACTGAACAGCATATTCAAAACTGTGACAGGCAGCTGTCAGTTTGCCAGTATCCATACCCCACATAAGGTGGAGTACAATGTGCAAAATGTTTCTAAAAATATTGCGACAGATCTTAGCAATGACAATTGATGTAGTATCATTACATGTCCAATATATTGTATCCATATACAATCAGAGTGTCAGGAACTGCACTGAAAACTGTCTTGAGTAGCTGATGTCATAGCGCTGCCAATCAGACAGGTCCTTGGACACTGGGGATACACAGACATACATGTAAATCAATACTGAATGCAGACCCTAAGGCACTTGCCCAACTTGGCCAGTGGAGACATGAAAACACCAAGACAGAAAATCATCATGGACACCTTCAGCTCGGCCATGTCTTTTTGCATTTCTGCCTCAAAGCTGGTCCCAGTGGCAGATGGCGGTGGCTGTTGTGGCGCTGATGCTGCCTGATGTGCTGTACATGTCGAGGGTGCCGGACATGAAGGAGCACCACGGACTCAGGGTGCTGAGGACACTCCTGTAGTTGAGGTGGTTTTAGGATGTTTGGCTGGCCCACTATGAGGTAAATATATATTTTTTTTTTTAAATCTGTTTATTATAATTTTCGATTCTTATTCAATGATCACATTATTCTGTTGGGTTGTATTTCAGGTTACATCACCTGTAAATTACAATTCTTGTATCGTATTGTTTAACATTTTATACATTTGGTGTTTACTATAATTTACATCACTCGACTGGATTTAGTTTAGGAGATCAGAAAGGTTACGATAGAAAGGGAGAAGTTGGAGAAGGTCCTTCAAAAGTTTAACAATGTAAGGAGTGTAGTAGTCGAGGGGTATGTTCTGTGGGGATTTAGATTCACTTTTTTCGCGGATTAAGGGAGTGGGTGGGTGCAAGGGGGCGTTGGTGGCAAGGTGGAGAAGATATGTGTCTTAATCTTGGAAGGAAGTGGTATGTGAGGAGGGAGGAGCCTGCCAGATGTGGTATCTTGTATCTGCAAATTATATATATATTTTTTTGTGTTATGTCCACGGTCTAAGGTGGTCGTGTATCATCTTTTTCTTGTATCTGGTCTAGAAAAGTGTCCCATATGTCTGCATTTTTTACTACGATTCCAATGTCACAAAGTGTATGTAGTACTTGTATCTCTGCTTTGACCCAGTGAGTCAGGTCTTTGATACATTTAAGTGTCTCTGGGGCGCCAGGGGACTTCCATTGCGTTGCGATCAGACGCTTAAGTGTAATGAACGCTAGGTCCGCGCATCTATGTTTTTGTTTGTCTTTATTACGCCTGTGGCGTATTCCTAGTTTGCAGGATTTGGGTGTGGGGGTCAGAGGCAAACCGGACCACTTAGCAATCTGTTGTGTTGTGCCACACACAGAGTAATGGAGGGCAATTCCATGTCATGTGGAAAAAGTCTGCTTCTGTATTTCCACATCTTGGGCATTCAGGTGTAGTTTGTGGGAACATGCGTTTTATGCGGATCGGAGTTAAATATGTCTGGTGTAAGTAATTGATTCGAGTGTATCTGAAGCAGGCGTTACGTGATTTTTCTCAAGTGATTGAAAGGGCCATAGACCATTCTTCTGCAGTGAGGGGTGTTTGCAGGGACCTGTCCCATCTGGACCTGGCTTGCGTTTGTGTTTCTTCCGGATAGGCCTGTAGTGTGCGGTATATCCAGGAGATACTTGTTTGCGCGCCGGCTCCTGTCAGTAGTTCGTGTAAAGTAGCTGATGTTAGTGGCTCTGATTTGCCACTGCCCCATATTTTGCGTATTAGATGTTTAAGTGCTCCCTGTATAAGGAATCCGCCCGGTCCTAGCGTGTATGTTTTTGCTAGCTCCGTGTATGAGATAAAATGATCGTCCACGAACAGGTCGCTGACCAATTGTATCCCCTTTGTGGTCCATGGGATGGGGCCTAGTCTACCTTGTAGTTTGTCTATCCCTGGTATGGCTAATAGTGGAATCCTAGGTGAATATAATAGTGTGTGAGCACTGCATATGACATAGCGATTCCATATTTGATCGGCCATGGTTAACAGCACATTGTTATGGGGTGAAAGAGGCTTGTGGCCCGTGAGCCATCCCAGCACGTCAGATCGTCCCAGGTGTGATCTCACTTTGCGGCCCTCTGGGTTTAGGGGGTCCTGTAGCCAGACCATAATCCAGTGCAGCTGTGCAGCCGCATAATAAAGTTCGAATTGTGTTTCCCCCTTTTTCTATTGGCAGGCAAATCTTGGTCATGGCTACTCTCCTTCGTCCGTTGGCCCATATCAGCTCAGTCAGTAGTTTAGTTAATTGTGCGAAGAATGTTTTCGGTAGTATAAGAGGCAATGCTGCGAAGTAGTACATCAGTCGGGGGAGTACTATCATTTTAATCAGAGCCACTCTACCTATGGGTGAGAGGGGTAAGGAGCACCAGAAGGGTATAGATCCTTTTATTGATCTGATTGCTCTGTCTAAATTGCCTTCTTTTAAATCAGAGGCACTATGGTATATGTGGACACCCAGATATTTGAATGTTGTGTGTTCCCATTTTAATTCGTTCTCATCTGCAGTATTTTCGTGTATTTCTGGGTGTGGCTGCATAGGGAATATACATGATTTGGTCCAGTTAACTCGTATGCCAGACAGTGTCCCTTAGTGATTAAGCAGTCGTAGTATATGTGGTAGGGATTTAGTAAAGTTGCGTAGGTATATTAACGCGTCATCTGCATATAGGGATACAATACGAGATTCCTCGCCGTCTGGGATACCCCATCTCGCTGCCTCCTTGCGTAATCTTGCTGCTAGAGGTTCTATTGCTATTGCGAACAACAGAGGTGACAGTGGACAGCCCTGATGTGTGCCTCTTTTTATGTCAAATTTCTCCGAGATGATGGCACCAGTTTTAACCCTTGCTTTGTGACTAGTGTATAATATGGATATCCATCGCATGATCCTAGCACCGAATCCCATTTTTTGCAAAGTTGCCATCAAGAAGGGCCAACCCAGCGTATCAAAGGCTTTCTCGATGTCTAGCGACACCGCCGCACTAGAGTGTACTGCTTCAGGGGTCTCGGCTATTATGCGTATTAGGTTCCTAATGTTAACAAAAGTGTTGCGCCCAGGGATGAAGCCGGATTGGTCTGGGTGTATCAGGATGGTCATCAATGGCAGGAGATGGTTCGCTAGTACTTTCCCTAGTATTTCATAGTCTGATTTTAATAGTGATAGGGGTCGATAGGAGCGTACATCTAAGGGGTCGCAAACTTTTTTGTGTAGAACTACGATGGACGCTTCCCGTTGTGACTCTGTGAGTTGTCCGATTTCGTATATTTCTTGTAGCATGGTTTGGAATGGTGGAATTGTCTGTGAAGTGTAGGTCTGGTAGTATTCAATTGGTAGTCCGTCTGTCCCTGGTGTTTTATTGTGGGCTAGTTGCTGTATTGCCTGTAGAATCTCCTGCTTTTCTATGTGCTTATCTAGCTCCTTTATTTGTGCTGCTTGTAGCTGCATCAGTGGGATGTTGTTGAGAAACTCTGACAGTTGTGATGGGTGTGGAGAGGGTTCAGCTCTGTATAGTGTGCTGTAATATTGTTTAAAAGTGTCATTTATTGCTAGTTGCGTATTTACTATTGTGCCCGTGTCTAGTCTTATGGCGTTTATAGGAGTGGTTCTCTGTGTCCCCCTTGCCAACCATGCCAGCATTCTGCTAGAACGGTCGCCTTCGGCGTGTAGACGCGCTGTATAATGCCTATAGTCAAATTTACGCAGACAGGACATGGTCATACTCCATTGTTTTTTTAGATTATTTAATTTATCGCTACTACTCTTGCCCAATGCCAGGTCGCGTTCCTTGTCCTGTATCCCACTCTCTATGTTGTGTAGCTCTGTGGTTAATTCACGGCGTACCCCTCCTGTCATTGTCATGCACATGCCCCTAATGACTACCTTGTGTCCATCCCACTCCGTCGCGCGTGATGTCGTTGAGTTTGTATTTGTTATGAAGTAGGATTTTATCTCTTCTGCTAGCTTGTCTCGGAATGGGGGGTCGAGTAGTACAGTGGGTTGTAGGCGCCATGTGGGGATGCTAGTGGGGCATGCGCCCCATTTTAATGTTGCAATCAGGGGGTTGTGGTCTGATAGGGTTTTTGCCATGTATGATGCGCTATGTATCATATGTGTTAACCTAGTTGAGCATAACAGCAGATCTATTCTCGTATGTAACTGGTGTACCGGTGAATAAAAGGAGTATTCTTTATCTATAGGATGAAAGCAACGGCATACGTCTTGTAGTTCCCTCTTCCGTATCCAGGAACCGAGCGTGCGAGACAAGCTCCTGCTCTGGGCTCCCTTTAGTGGTGGATGGGACCTATCCATTGACAACTCTACCACGCTGTTGAAGTCTCCCCCCCAAACAGTAAGTGTGGTCAGGTCGTGCGGAATTTGTGTGGTTGTGGTCCGTAAGAACTCTCCTTGTCCCGTGTTCGGTGCATATATCCCTATTATTGTCAGCTGTCTGCCATCTAGCTCGCCGATCAGACAGACGTATCTGCCGCCACTGTCTATGTGGACTTCTTGGGCTGCATGAGGAACAACAGGTGCGATCCAAATTAATACGCCTTTTGCGTATGTTGATGTTTTAGTTCCATATACTGTTCCCAGCCAATTTTTGCCAATTTCACTCAGTTTGTGTGCTGTTGTGTGTGTCTTTTGTAATATAGCGATATGCACCTTGTGACGTTTAAGCTAGGCATGTATTCTACGTCTTTTAATTGTATTGGCTAGGCCTCTGACATTCCAGGTTATTATGTTGTATGATGTCATAATGTTTAATAATCATAGTGTAGTGTGTTTCCCACCTCTGGAGTAGTCTCTTCGCACCCATAAGATTCCATTGTCCTGCCCCTGGCCCCCTTGTCCCTCCCGCGTGCGTGAATGTTGAGCATGTTAGGTGAGAGAGGGAAAAAGAAGAAAAGATACAACTTACAGTTATTAAACTAACTGCAAACTGCCAGGCACAACTGGTCAACTGTGTACTTTAGTTCTTTCTAAGTCCATATGGTAACCCAGCTGGGTTAGGGGGGAGTTGGTTAATAGTCCAAGATTGCTTCTGTGTTGCAGCCCACACGGATATTGTCATTCCTCGGGTCTGTCCAAATATTGCGTCTTGTTGGAGGCTTTGCTCTCGTGGTGCAGCAGGGTGTATTTTGGTGTGTCTATTGATTGTGTTCCCCAAGAGGTTGTGGGCGAGTTTAGCTTGTCACCATTGTTTTACTTAAGCAGACTGGTCTTGTGAGGCTCTTATTATGTATTTACCATGCTGTAGACACTTGGATTTATTCAGTTGCAGTCCCCGTGTGTTGTTTTAGAGATCACCTGCTGAACGTGGGGTGAACACCGGACCAGAGATCAATGGCGATGACATTTGGCCGCGGCGGCTGCCCACCGAATCAGAGTCCGAATCGTTGGTATCCCTGTTGGGTTGTGGGCGCATGCATGAGAATCTGTTCACTATTTTTAAGACTTGAGCTTGTTCGTCTGCTGCTTCCGACTTAGTTGGGCACGCTTCAGTTCTTGACTTTGGCTGTTTCTTGCAACATGGTTGTCGGGACAGCCACTCTTTCTGTTCTTGAGGTTCTTTTGTGGGGTCTGCGAGTCCTTTCGCATGTATCCAGGTCCATGCATCCTCCGAGGTTGGAAATATGTGAGATCTGTCGCCGTCCACTACACGTTGTCTAGCCGGGTACATTAGGGAGTATGAGTAGTTTTTGTCCCGCAATACTTGTTTTGCTGTGTGGAAGGTGGCGCGTTTGCACTGTACGTCAGCTGTATAGTCTGGGTATGCCGTGATTTTTGCATTTTCATAGTCTATTGGGCCTGATGTGCGAAAGTTTCTCAACACCTGATCTCTGTCGCAGTAGCTCAAAAATCTCGCAATTAGTGGGCGTGGTACTCTATGCGCGCGTTCCACTACTAGTAATGGTGGGGTGTCTTGTTTAAGTATGTTTTCTTTAAGCCAGCTTTCTAGAAATGTTTCTGCGTTTGGCTGTTCAATTTTTTCGGGGAACCTCACATTATTACGGCGTGATCGGCCTTCCGCTTCATCTGCGCACTTGTGCAGTCGTTGTATCTCAGATTCTTGTTGTTGGAGACGGAGTTTCATTTCTACGATGTCTGGTTGCGCCGTTTCGAGAGTTGTTTCAGCAGTAGTAACCCTGTCTGCTAGTTTCCGATGCTCTGTACGAAGGATGTTAACTTCTGCCACCACTGTGTCTATTTTGCCTTCTAGTGAAGTTCTAGTTTCGAGTACCGCATGCAGAACTTTCTCGATTTGTGTAGAGTGAGCAGTCAGTGTATCCGACATTTTGCATAGAGCAATGGAGCTGAGCTCTGTGTCTGTATCTGGTGATGGGGTTGTTGGTCAGGGTTCGAGTTGGCTCCTTGGGGGTTTCGGTTTCACCATGGTCGTGCCTGCTTTGGACGCGTTGTGCATTGATTGTGGGCTTTGGTTTTCTAGTTTAGTGTTTTGTGCGCCCCCCAAATCATACGCAGAGCGACAATTAAACAACGTGGCATCTCTGGTTATATATTCTTTTTATGTATTGTGAACTTTGCTCTGATGCCTCTAATGTACTCTCCGTGGTCTCTCGTTGGCCGCTGTGGTGCGTACCAGTAAGATCCCCTCAACGGCACCACCACTCCAAATCAGATAAAGCTGCAGTCTCTGCTCGGGCACGCAGTCCTGTTTTCTTGGAGCTTTGCTCTGCTGTTCCCGGGTTGGATCTCCACTCGTGGCTCAGCGGGCCCCGTTTGTGCTCCTCGAGTTCGCGCTTCTGAGTCTGGTGTACCGCTTCCTTTTGACCTTGTTGGGCAGCAGAAGTGTTCTTCTTTTCGTTTTTCTTTTGTTTTCGCCTTTTTCTTTTTCCTCCCCTATTTAATTTTCCTGCGCCCAAACCTTATGCCACACGTCTGGTGGTACTCGCCGTCGTTCTTATGTGGCTTAGGGCCCTTTGACTCCTCTGGTTTCAGTTTTTCTCCGTTTCCCATGCCGCTGGTCCGAACCCAGTTTGACGCACGCGACGTTCGTAGGGTCGCTTATTATGTGTAGTTCTACTTTACCGGCCCAGCGGGCAGTAGCTGAGTCCTTTTATTTATTACTTATTTTGTTTTTTGCCTTCTTTTTGTTTCATTTTTAAATTGTGATTTTCCTTTCCCCTGTGCCCAAACCTTATATCTCCATCCTGGGGGTGCCCTCCGTCGTACTTGCACGGCCCGGGGCCCCCCAGTTCTGGTGGCTTCCTCCGAGCTCTGTTTTATTTACGCCGACTTTTGCACCGCCGGGCCGCTCCCGATTCACCATTTGCACGCAACGTCTATTTGATGACAGGTCATGGGCAGTTCAGGTTACCGGTCCGGCGATTCATCCCGGTTTCTCACAGGATGTCGGCTCTGGCAATCCGTGGCGGGGACTGGGCACATGTGCTTGATCCACGGTCCATGCGTCATCCGCGCATGGCCGCTGTGGCTCCGGCGTCGGCAGCCGGGCCGCCTTAGGCCTCAGTCAGGCCCGGTGACAGACGGCTCGCCGCCACCAATACAGGCCCCGTCCAGGTCGCGCTCGAGACAGCGCGCATCGTTGTTGGAGGTTTTGTGGCACACAGAAGTGCCCAGCGCCCTGAGCTCCGCTTGGTTTAAATCGTAGAGTCTGGATTACAGTTGTTTTCAGGAACTTTTGAGTGGGCTGCTAGCGGAGCTCTCGGCCGAGCGTCCTCTTACGTCACCATCTTGGACACAACCCTCATGGCCCTCCAAAGTTGCGCACTAAGGCCAAGCTGTGAGAGGATCTAGGGCCTCCTTCCACCACATTAGCGTCATAAGCAATATGGTGCAAATAAGGCACAACAATGCCAATTTGTCAGCAGAATCTCAACAAAGTGGTGCAATACCTGTATTGTGCCAGTTTGTCACCCCTTGACCCACATAGGCCTGTGCCAGGCATGATGTATGCAAGGTTTGGATTACCCTGGTAGGGTTGACTGCCAATATGGCGCACTGCAACCTAAGAGATTCAGCTGCCTCATTTTTTTCCAAGTTGTAATGCCACCTCAGAGCTGGTGCTCAAAGGGGGCACCCCACTGGTCACAATGGGCCCATATGTACAGTCCAGGGTTAGCATTACATTCTCTTGCACTAACCATGAATGGTACATCATGTCCATCAAGATGTTAACGACATTTGGCTCATATCAAGTATCATGGTGTGCCCTATATCATATATGGCACACACATGGTGGCGGATAGGGGGGAGCTAAGGACCGCAAGAGAAGCGGTGCAGCACTGGGTGCAGCACCTGATTACCTGTATCTGTCCCTATCTGTGCCCAAACTTGATACACCTCCTAACTACTAGGTACACCATCACCACACAAATTTCATACAGATGTGTTGTGATCATGCTTGCTCACAACTATCATGATGGCTAAAACTTGTTGTTCCATCTGCACACATCTTATTTGCTACAATCCAAGGTCTTGTTCCACATCCATCTGGAGAAGAGAGTGAATCTCAATGTGTACTCATCTGACTGTTGTCTTTCTCAACAGAGCTCCTTGTACATCCGGTGCCTCACTTCATTATTGAGCAGCAGTGAAGCACGAGGGGGTGCAAGTGTCTCCTTGCGAAAGGCCCTTGGATAGCTATACCCAGGTACATATATTGTCTCATGTCCTGACTAAATTTGTGCAATTTGTGACACACAGTGCTGGAACGGTTGTTGTGAAAACATATGTTTACTACATCCATGCATTGCAGAGAGCCAGCACTTCTGACACACACATATCGTGACTGACATCAGTGTGTTTGTGGCCACACAAAACATTTCCTGGGACCCACTAATCTATGGCAGCACTTGTTGGCATCTGTGCAACATTATATAAATTCCACATCCTAAGCATACCATCAGACATGATGCCAATACCCAAGGATAGATGATGGTGTCGAAATTGACACACATGCCATTTGTACGTGGCTTAATACACATCAAACCCTCTCAGACACAACACTGCATGTACATATGTGACATACAAGGTGACACTTACTGGTTGCATTGGGGTCTTCAAAAGTGGAAACCTCTCCTATGGTGTAGTTTGGAGGTCTGCCTGCAAGACATAACAGGAAAACATAGCTTTATGATTTGTGAACAAAGATTAGAATGGACAACTGTTACACATTGCACTTGTTTAGCCGAGTGACCTAGACAACTTAGTTTTCAGAATGAGCCACTGCCATCTACAACATGTCAGTCACACAGGCAAAGGTAGCACCCAAAAACATATATAGTAATGTGACTCACCCATACATACATGTCTTTGACTCATGCATCACACTTACTGGGGGACAGGACACTGTTAATTGTGCAAAGCTTAGAGGCAGATAATAGGGAAGTGTTGCTGCACCCAGTATCTTAGATACAGTGCACACATGATGGTGGTTAGGGGGTGCTAAGGGGTGCACTGGGTGCAGCAACACTTTCCTTACATCTGCCCCTTGATGTCCTGACCTTTCTTATGAAATGCTATTATTTTCCTTAAATCCTACTGTCATGCACATGAAAAGGAGGTTGTAGCAATGTTACAGGTTTACTTACCAACAGGTCCACCAATCCGAAGCACTAGGTGATCAAGGAGATCAACTTCCCTGGCAATTAGGTCTGCCCACCGGTGCTGATCTGGTGGTCTGTGCTGTCCACCTTGAAATCCTGTGCAGCTGGAGCTGGACCTTTTCCCACCGCAGCTTCCTGGCCTCGGTAGGGTAGCCTGTGATCACATGGCCACCCATTCTCAACATGATGGGGAGGTAGTGGCACACTAACCAAATTAACCCCCCCAAGTTCATCTGGAATCATGCCTTGGGCCCTTCCCTTGCCAGACATTCTGCTGTCACCCTCAACAGCAACCAATGACACCAAAAAAATATAAAATAAGCCCACCTAATCCCAAATACACCAACAAACTACACTACCCAAAGACGAACACCTGACAATACTAATACAATGACAGGACAATTACACTACACAAAACTCACAAGTACAACAAAAAGGACTGAACAGCAACATGACACCGCACAAAGCTCTCACCAACCACCACTCCTCAACCAGCACCAGCTCCACACAACCTCTCTCAACCACAGACAGAATAGACTGTAAAGTGAAAGTAAATTCACATTACCATGTGTACAGCAAGGAAGTCCTGTTACATCACCATGCGTCACATTTCCTGATATGTGTCGGGCATGATGGCCATGCGTGGATTGACGTGCAGAGGCTAGGCATCATTTTTGGAATTTGCGATGTTTATAGGAGAATGATATGCGTAAAAATATTTGACGCATACCCGGCATGCGTGGATTTTTGAGGGAAGTCTGAGACAGGAAGACATTTCAGACATGCATGGTGCCAGGCGTCATTTTAGTTATTTGCACTGTATGGAGATGTACCATATGCATCAAACTTTTTGACGCATAACGTCCATGCGTGGATTTAGGTGGAAAGGCTGACAGTGCACCCACATTCACATTCCTTGTTACAGGGGCTATGCATCTATGTATTTTGCATTGTATGGCTACATGTATGTGCATGTGCATTCTATTGTGTACCAGTAACATAGGAATGTGTTACCATATATATTTATGTGTGTGTGATGCATGTGATGACTGATACAGTTTGCAAATGTGCCTGTGTATGAAGACTCTTAGCCACAAACATGTTTTACACATGTGTACTGAGTGTACATATGGGATGCTACTCTTGTTTTGTGTCTACCATATTGTCAAGTTAGAATTCCGACTGTACGTTACTATACCCAACATAAGATGGGAAGGCCCACGTGCAATACATGTTCTGGCATATCATACCCTGAACAAATCTTTTGCAAATGATGCTGTAGACTAAGGCCGACATAAGATCCTGTCAGCCATTTCAATGTGAGTGCAAATATGTGCACACTCAGGTGTGTTGTAAGGAGCAGAGTTAACGATGCAGAGCAACACATGTAACGTATGGTTCCCCATGCATGCAAAATGTTGGAGATGGTATTCTGACATGTGTGATTGTAGCTATATATGTGACATGTATTTTGTGTGATAATATATGTATCATGTCTGATAAGTGCTTGATGATACAGTGGTGTGTTTAGGGATTGGAATCATACCAAATCTGGAATACAGCTATCTTATATGTAGGCCATTGTTCCAAAGCTGTGTACTCATATCTGTGTAACACCTTTCACAATGGAGGGACATTTGTACTGGTCTTGATCAGTTGCAAGTAATCATGTGACACGTATACATTTATTGATGTTAATTGTACACATTTGTCTATCTGCAAATTGATAGCAACAGGCCTGGTTCACCCAGCTGGGACATGTGTGGATACATTTAGGTATGTTGTGTTAACAATATACATTTTCTAAGTTCAATTACCTAAACATATTTTATTGGCAGATTAATGAAATTGAGAACAATCTGTATGGCAGGGGTGCTCTCGTGCAGTGATGGCACCTTAGTCATCAATTTGCCATTTGAATTGCCATACAGGACCATTCTTGCATGTATGAATACTGGTTGACTGTGGTCACCTCAGCTCAGTTCATTGTGTGCAATCAGGAGGCGCCTGACTGTGTCAAGGATTAATGTAGCCCACTCAGTATTTTCAGGGGGCGTTGGTTTGTGATCTCACATCCACACAGTCTCCTTCAGACATACACCTGCACATTTGTGATCCCATTGCCAAGTATGTGCAGTTGCCTTTGAGGAACTTGATATCAGGCTTGCCCTGTCATATCCTGGGGAATGGCAGCTTGTTTGTGTAGGACATGTCTCACCAGTTCCCATTGTTTCACATGGTTTGCCAAGAGTCGGTATGGTTATTCCTTGGATCCTTGGTTAGGTAATTGATATTTTTTTGAACTGTGTCTTGTCTGTAGACTCAGGGCACAGATACTGTCCTCCCTGGGATTCCCTTCTTTGTGGATGACCACTATGGAAGCCTGGCACTGGTCTAACGGGAGTACTCACCTTCATCAAAAAAATGTATGCTAATCCTGCAAAGCGCCGAACTAGAGTCAAAAATTAGGAAGCTAGTTCCCTAACTACTGCCATGGTGCACCTTATATTAAGTACGGCGCACACATGGTGGCATTAGGGTGGCGCTAAGGGGTGCAAGAAAAGTGGCGCTGCACTAGGCACCTAGTGCAGCGCCATTTTTCATAAATCTGCCCCTTGGTATATTGAGGTACCACTAGTATCCATGGATCATTTCAGCAGGACCAGCCCTCCAAGTTTTCCAACTTCTCTCACAACTGTTCTACTGTGGCTTCACATCATTTTTCATACATGGCCACATGCTCACATTTGCTTTCCACAACCTATGCAGAATTCCCATTGAGTGTATTTTGGTACTGTGATTACTCATGGCAGCTATGAGTAGAGGGAATGACACAATCAAACATTCTATGTCATTCTTCATGCATACAATTTGGCAAGGGTCTGACTTGTTAGTGACTTGCTTGACTTACATGCAAACACCGAGTTGATTGGGTGAACAACACCTAGACATTTATGTGTATTGTTCCCTGTATGTCACCTTCTTGCTAATACATGTGAGTGGCACTGAGAAGTTTGTTCTCAGTACTCACATGTGATATTGTCATTCAGACTTAGCTAGTTTACCTACCAGACACAAACCTGCCATTGTAGGTATTTGCTAGCCTTCTCCTACCTAGCCTAGACATCTGTACAACAGTCTTGACGTATATTTCCTGGATTGCTACAGGCATATGTCCAGCCAAGACACTTGTGTGATATGTGTGTGACAATGTAAATTGTATTAGCTAGAGATAATGCCTACATTCCACCAACACATTCATGTGGTAGTGAATTATTTAGGAGATGTTTATTGTTCCTGACTATGGGGCAGATTAAAGTAAAGTGGTGCAAAATGCAGTGCAGGGCCACTTTTCTTTTTACCTTTAGCATTCCCCTACACAACCATGTGTGCGCCATATTTTACAGACTCCACACCATGGGGCAGGGTAGGGGGCAATAACATATGAGGTATTTGACACAATTGATGTACTGTTCATGTTCCGAGCAAAGATGTAGGCCTTTAACATGAACAGTACTCAGGGTCCCATTGGTGCCAACGGTGTGTCCCCTTTAAACAGCTGCTCTGAGCATGTGTCAAAAGTAGCAGCAATATATGGCACAGTTGTTTTTGTTAGATTCCACAGCACCATTTTGGCTCCCCCCCACCAGCTGTACACCCCCCTTCCATACTTAATGCCTGTCGCAGGCATTTTGTGCCACAAGGTGTTACAAGGTGGCACAATGTCTGACTTGTGCCTCTATGAGTTTCTGTTGTTTAGATATTTGCATTGTTGGGCCACATTAGTGTAAGATGTTTGACACTAATGTTCACAAGAATGCACTAGGCCCTCTTAAATCAGGGTCTATGTTCCAAAGTTGTTTACAACTGCTGTGATGTAGTCATGCTCTCTGAGATATGTGCAAGTTACAATTGGTTATGTAATGGTGTAAAAGAATACGCCATGTACATTCTGAGTTTCCGTGATTTTATTTGATTATTTACATGATGATTCTTGGAGTAGAGTTCTATGTGAAAATGTTTTCCACTATTAGTTCTCTTCTGCTTATTCCAGCAGCAGTATTTTGTTGTCCCCCCTCCTTCAGTTGTACACCATTGTTGTCATCTTCCTCATCGGGACATCTACTTGGTCATCCCAGGGGACATGTGTGCATACACAAATGTTGTGCAAAATGGTACACCCAAGGATCATTTTGCAGACAAGGGGTGGTGCATATAACTGTCCTCCTCCTGTAAGATGTAGGCACCTGAACCTTGATTTGAGGAGCCCAAATGTCCGCTACACGACATTTCTCATCGATATGTGGGCTTCATTATAGGCCTGCTGTGCATCCTTTCTAGAATTTCCAATAGGTGTCATGACCCATGGCTGGATGACATAACCTTGGTCAGCTGCAAAGGAATGTGAGAACATGTATCAGTCATGCACATTAGTTAATTGATAGGTGCCATGACCTATATTTGTTTTGAGTGGAGTGGTGTATCAGACTAACATCTGGTATTGTGTGTGTTCTTGTTTGGATGTATGGTTGCATTGGTCTGTGGTGGTACACTTTCAGATCATGGGTTGTGGCTTAGGTACATGGTGATTGCAGTTGGAATTTTTGACTGACAGTTCCCCCATGCCAAATGTGTGCAGTATTCTCTATATTTGAGCCAAGGGGCCAAAGTTACAAGGCCGTGGAACCTCCTTGCACCACATTAGACAAATTGTTGTCACTATTATGGGTCAACTAGGCAAATAATCACAGTGCCATGTTTAGAAAGTGCCATTACCCATGCTGTGAAACACTTAGGCCCAGATTTATACTTTTTGATGCAAAACTGCGTCTGCGTAGTTTTGTGTCAAAAAGTATAGCGCCTGCTTATGCCATTCCAGGACACAAGCCGGGCGTCAAATTTATGGAATGGTGCAATCCGGTGCAAAGGATGGGCTAACGTCATAGAAAATGACGTTAGCCGGGTGGGGGTAGCGGAGTGGTCTTCTGCACCAAAAAATAATTTTAGGCTGTTTAGAGTAAAAAAAGATTACTCTAACCAGCCCAGCGCCATTTCTTGATGCAGAACCATCCATACCACATTACCCCTGTTTTATAGAAAACAGGAGTCATTCCCACCACCTCAATGGCCAGCATGGCTATTGCACCCTGTGCCATGTAGGGGTCCAATTTCAGCACCCCCAATGGCACTTTAAAAACATCTTTAAAATACTTACCTCTACTTACCTATACCTACCTGGGATCAGTCCACCATCCTGTGGTGTCCCCATGGTGTGGTTGGGGGTGTTCCTGGGGCTTGGGTAGGGCAACTATGGGCTCTTTCCATGGTGTTTGACCATAGAAATTAGTCCACAGGTCCCCTAACGCCTGCCCAGACCCAGGTGTTAAATAATGTCGCTAAGCAGGCTTAGTGCTATTATTTAGGCCCGCCTCCCTCCCGTGCACCCTTTTTGCACGAGAGGATAAATAAGGCGCTAGGGCTTTAGAGTCATTTTTTGGATGGGAAAGCCCACCTTGCATCTCATTGACATAAGGTGGTTTCACGCATCCAAAAAATGACTTTAACTCCAATATTTTGGCGCTAGACTAGTCTAGCGTCAAAATATAAATATGGAGTTAAGTTTGCACTGAATTAGTGTAAAAAAATGATGCTAATTCAGTGCAAACAGAGTGTAAATCTGGGCCTCAGTGTACCTTAGCAACACATTATGCTTGTGCAAATCATCATGTATGCACACACTGTGTTCTCCCATTGGGCTAAAGCTAAAATGGTGCAGAGGTATAGAAAAGGTTCCAATTAATATATTTTATCTGGTACTTTTGACGCCTGAACAGAGTAAGCATAAAAATGGGGCACACCACTGCTTTACATGTGGCCCTATGTACTGTGCAGGATTTGCACCATACATTTGGCATTTATCCTATGCAGTCCATCGATGGCATCCATCATGTTGACACTATTGCACCTAATATGCGCCATGGTGCACCACATATTGACTACGGCACACACATGTTGGGTGTAGGGGGGCGCTAAGGTGCCCAAGAGAGGTAGCACTGCTTTAGATGCTGTCTAAATTTTCTGACATGTGGCCCTTAGTGTCTTCACTTTAGACCTGCAGAAGAGTGATATAATAGACGTGTGTTCCTATTATGTGTGTTGTGTGCCATGTAACAGGTGTAGGGCCCTGTGTGTTGCATGTGAATCCCACCCCTTTGCCCTAGGAATACCTCCCTTGCACAAAGTGTTGTTGGCAATTGCTGGATGGCATACGTATTTGCATGAGGTTCATATGCCCAGTGTGGGACAGTTATATGGGATGTATTGTGATGTATACATGATTTATCAGACAGCTGTGGGACAGGGCATGCTGTGCTTTTCAGCAGTGCCCTGCATCAGGAATCCAGCCCTGCTACGTTTCATGTATCCTCATTCATGTACATTTCTGGCCTCTCCCTGTACATTGTCGGTAGTATATCTGGCACAGTCCATTGTTGGTACCCTTGTACCATGGTATGGAGATGTGGGATTTACTGGTCTGTTTGTTGGTGAGGTGTCCATTCCTGCACATGATCTTTCATTGATGGTGATGTTGTATTTCAATTTGTGCTGCACTATGCACCACACAAGGGAAAGTTGTACACAATGAGTATATCTATCATATTTAGGTGATATGTAAATTGTTTAGGCGGGAACACCTACATAGCATATTATTGTCGTTAAACGATGCAAGGTGAGATGGTGCTTCCAAAAAATGATGCTAAATCAAAAATGTTGACGCTATACCGCTCTTGCATCAAAATCTAAATATGCCGTTAAATTAGTGCCGCTTTATCCTAAAAAAACATGGCACAAACGCTGCAGTAACTTTTCTTAAGTCTGGGCCTTGATATTTTATGCCGACAAACAGTGGGTACCAATCAAATACTTAAACCGTAGTGGCATACCAAATGAGATGTTTGTATGAAAGATTCACATTCATGTTACTATTGCCTCCCAAAGTGTTTATTATTACCTAGAGAGGTTATTACACTAAGGATCTGTTCACCATTTGTGCAACAGCTTTTCGGAACACACAGGGAATTAAAGATATGAACATAGGGTAAGGGAAGAAGGAAAAAAACAAGCAAATAAGCCATCTTGTGCTATGCACAGAGAACTAAGTGCAATAATCAGTCACAGAGCCAGGGCAGAGTGAAGAAGATTCTGTATGTTTGCAATTTATGTTTCTTGACTGATGTTGGAGGTGTAGAATGTGCCTCATTGGCCCGTTTACTCACCTTTAGTTGTCTGACAACAAGGAGATGTGGCTTAACAGTCACAGTTGCCAACTTTGGAACTGGAGAAGAGGTCTGAGTCGGGTCAACATCACGCAAGTCTGGAAGAGACTTCTAACCGCAGATTCCTTACCTTTGAATATCACGCACACATCAGACTGAATCCGGTTCTGACTATTCACCGTCAACATTGTCCACTCCATAAAACGATACTGACATCATTGCTAGCTGGACCCCCCCATCCACCAAATAAATCTCCCCCTTTGGATACGGCCAGACACTGCTGGGGGAGATATGTCCAGGGCAGAACCCCAACCCCCCCTTATTCCCCTTCATTGCCACTGTCTCAAGTGCCGGGCATTCATGCTCTCTCCTCTCACCATGACATACGTATTACCAAAACACTGAACATGGGGGACCTATACTCAGCACCTTCGCAGAATTGGTGTCTGCTGGAGTTATGCAACCCGGGGCCTTTTTGACATTTAGTGCCATCACCAAACTCCTACACAACCTCTAGCGACGCAATCTCAATGAACCCAATAAATCTCCTCTATTTACTTCCATACTTACTATGGGCAACGCAAAGGGCATCATCACTAAACTATATAAAATACTCCTAACAGGTGCCCGCACTGACTTAACTCAGGTTAAACTCCACTGGTACTCCGTCCTTACTACACCAACCACCCAGAAAACTTCGGAAGCAGCCCTCGCCATGATCACGTCCGTATCCCGTAAAGCCAGACTGAGATATACTCAATTTAATTACATTCATCAGCCATATCTGTCCCCGGCCCATATCAATAAAATATACCCAAATTCTAAACCAGAATGCCCTAGATGCGCCACTCCTGCAGCTAATTTCTATCACATGGTCTGGGACTGCCACCCAATTAATACTAGTTGGCATCACATCACTGAAACCACAGCAGACATAGTAGCTCATGCGCTTGCACCCACCCCGGAATCATGCTTGCTAGGTATATGGCATCGTGTCAAGGGAGAAAAACATACTCATAAGTTTAAAGACCTCGCATTCGTGGTATACAAGCGTTTGATTGCCCCAAATGCCCCTCCTTACTCCGCCTGGCTTAAAGACCTGTACAGCTGCACACTAGCAGCGGGTCACACATTAAGACAATTGTAATATAAGGGTCAGATACAAGAGGGCGCTGAAAACTGGGATCTCTTTGTAGTGAGAATAGAAACCAGAGACAATATGTACCCTCCCTGAGACACTAGGCATTCGAAGGGGGATCCCCTGTTCAACACTCAGTATTCATAACATCTGATCCCTCATACCTCTCTCCTATCATTTCAGCATGACATCACCATACCCAACTAAAACATAAAAGCAAGCAATAAACGGAGCTTTATCCAGGTGAGAATCTAGGTAACAAGATTGTGTGCTACTAACCCGTTAGCCCTGACCTGACTCTTCTACTACTAATCACATTATACACATGTAAAGTAAAGATACCTCTCTTGCCTCTACAGCCTAATGTTACTGCTATTATTTATGACGCCACTATATATACCTAAGCATAATAATTGATATGACTATTGTTACAAGTTGCACAATTTAAAGTTGTATGCCAGTATGCTAAAATGAAACCATATTGTACAAAATTTACAAATACGTGTGGATGTACATCAGAAGAGAAGATGTTTGTTCTTTGTTGCTTTTGAATTATGTTTAATAAACAGATTAAAAAAAAAAAAACATTGTCCACTCCATATGCGACACGCGTGGTGCCTATAAAGGCGCCACTCTAGTGCACTGACAGTAGTTACTTTCATCCTGCACAAGCAGTTGGTGATTTGGAGAGCTGCCTCGTTCATTTTTGACCAACTATTTCTTGACTTTTGTAGAGATATTTTTTCTAAGAATTGTTTCTAGTGTGCTAGTGACATGTCCCCACAAAACTATGGGTTTTAAACCTTGCAGAGACCGTCACAGGAAGATGTCTGAGACTGATCACCACATGGTTTGCCTCTGATACTTGAGGTAAAGCCACAACTGTGAGTGTTGTCATACCTGCTTTTCGATACATCATCAGGTAAGTCCAAAAAGGAATAAGTTGAAACATCTCTTGACTTCACTATGCTGTTTCAAGTCACCAGAGTAGCGTGTGGCCATCCCCTTGTCTCTAAGAGCCGCTCCCACACACCTTCTGCAGAGCCAGATCACTCCCTCATGCCTCCCAGAGCTGGAGCTTCAGGAGTTGCTTGTAAGTAAGTAAGTAAACGTATTTTGTTTTCATACAAAAAACATAAAAGCCACACATTTAACATGTAATGTGCACACAACTATACACTGCTTACCCATATATTTCCTCATCCTTTAATACATATCTGAAAAAAGGGATTAGAGTATCTGACACAATAAAAATTCCCACAAGCATAAAATACATACGAATATTTAAAACTTATATAAAATTGTTATTTTTCATTTAAAAATAAACTTTAAACATGGAGTTACAATAATTACAATTTATTGGGCAACCTATATCACCATCGAAGTAAAATTTATTAAAATACTATTGCCTAAAACTGTGTAACAGAATGAACATACGATGGCTGATATAAAATTAGCTGGAACCCTTTGGCACCACGTAACCTCATTTGTTGAAACAGCATATCAGTGGCTACCTTACTATTAGGGGAACCCGCTAAGAAACCAGCCCATGTCATAGCTCTCTATGTAGTTAGAAACGTACATCCTTGATTCTACAGTTCACAGTTCCCGAGACACCTGCTTAAACAGCGTTACATCTCAATCTCCAGGCGTAGAGGAGATACTTGGATAATAAATAGACTAGCCATTCAGTACTATCGGATTTGAGAATTTTAATGATATCCTTTAAGTGGCTCCAAGCTAAAATATGACATAGCAACATTAACTAGGCTCTCCTGATATCAGTGTATTTGGGGCAACAACAAAAAAAGAAAATGCACCACAGATTCCATAGGCTGGGTATGATGGACAATTTGGTGAAATCCTACTATCTCCCCATCTACTGAAGAACCCATTCACTAGAAAGATACTATATATAAATTCTAGGTACAATATTTTGGCCTACAGGGGTTCAATTTGATCTAATATACCTTCACATTTCAATTGATTTTTGAAGGTCAAAAATCTCCCGGTGAGCTCACCACAGAACTGTGGTTTAACCATTGGCTCATCGTATAATCCCAGTGGCTCTTTTTAAGGATCTTAATTGAATGTTTCTGTATGCTTTCAGGGTTAAACCATAATTTCCTCAGACCAAGCTGAATGGGCCAATTCTTAACAAATTTCAACCATGGGATTACCCCTTTTAGAGATCAAGTGCAATAATTTCACAAAATGCTTGTTTCAGTGGGAGAGGTGAGTTATTTGTCCATATCCTAATCCAGGTTTGTCTTGCTTGGATGGATTAATATATGTATGCCAAAGTAGAAAAGTGAGTTTTCAAGACAAATGTGAATATTTTAGGAACTCATAATTTCCAAAACATATTTAAATCTGATATTTGACTGATGAATCACACATCGTTGGAGACTAATTATTAACCTTGGTGCCAACGGCTTTGCAGCTATGGGTATTATGTATTACTGATGTAGAGGCATTTCGAATTGACATAGCCCTTTTTTTTTACATTACTGCTGGCTGTCCTGGTGGTCGCTGCTGCTAGGTTTGCAGAGGTTGGCCACTAATGTAGTCTCGCCTGATGTGGTCACTATTAACAACACTAATATTAGTTGAACGGGATGATTTTCATTGAGCATAACTAGCTCTTATTGCCCAAAAGGCTGGAGACACGTTTTCTAATCCAATAGGCCAGAGGCATAAATACAGTAACATGCAATATATTTTGGCCTGTATCTTTGGGCAACCGACTCGCTCTGGGGCGCCCCAAGGAGCTGAAAGGTGTCACTCCTGGATTACTGTTGGTGGGTCTTCTCCAAATGCCAGTTGGAATCTCTAGATCCGCTCCTGCATCTGGACCAAGTTCAGCTCCGCTACCCTCACCGGGTCATGGACCCTCCATACCATTGCTGTCGTCCCTGATGCTGTGCAATGAGGGTGAACCTATCATTCTTTCTGACTCCGAGACAGAGCCACGTCGACATTGAAGCTGACACTGCTCTGGAAAATACTGTTTTAGGGCTCTAACACAGTGCCTTTGAAGAGTTTCAGGACAATGCGGAGTATGAGGCCCATGACCCCACTGACATCACCCACACATTCTCAGAGGAGAACTGATAGCAGTTGTTGGGAGATGCCAGCGGGCTGGACACCTTGTCAGACTCCAGATTAGTCTCCATACCTGGGTTAACCCCACGGAAGAGTCTGTATCATTCACAATGTGATGAAGATGGCGCCTGAGGTTCTTGATCTCCAGCTCCTATCAGTAGAGGTTAAGACATAGTCTTAACGAAGGTGCTTCTGCAGTGGTACTCCAATACATGAACCCTGCTTCCTTTTAACAAAGCCCTCATGGACATTCTCCTAGGGGCTTGGTTCTATCTCCACTCCAGGGTTCCTATCAACCATCGGGTTGCAAGCCAACACCATCCTGCACCAGAGGACCTTATATTCTTTACACATCACCACACTCCCGAGAGTTGGATGGTGCAAGTTTCAATGCCCAGAATCGACCCTTATGCGTTTCATACTATCCTTCCTGACAGGGAATCAAACATTTGCAGACCTTTGGAAAGAAGATCTTCTCTTTCACCAATCTGGCCTTGCAAACTATTAACACTGCCTGCCTTTTGGACTCAGAGACACAGGTGCTGCCCATGATCTCATAGGAGGCCTGTGTCATCCTGACAAACCATGTTTGCTGACTGAGACGCAGCAGAATTTACCATTCAATGTGGGTTGGATACCACAGACTTGGCAGGGTGATGTGTTCCATGGTGGCACTTAAATGCCATGCTTCATTATAGTGAACAGACTTTTTGGGGAATATCCTGGCGAGCAATATGGAAGTGCCCTTCGATGTCTCTTGCCTGTCTGGCAAAAAAGCAGACACCAAGCTTTAAGAATAGTGGGGTCACAGCTCACTCTATGAGCGTTGCCCATTGCCAACCTCATTCCTCCTTTTGTCCGTCCCGAGACTACAGTAGAACTGTCCAGACATGCCATTACCAACCATACCTGTAAAGCCAGCAGGCTTCTCAGCCCTTTCGTGGCAGGCTCTCCCACAGACCTTGCAGGCAGCAGGGGAACGGTTTTGCTATGCCACTCCCACACCTCTTTAGAGTGCCATTGTAGGAAGCTGGCCTGGTGTGTGAGGGACAGTTATGGTGTTGGCACCTTATACCAGGTCCAGGAAACCCCTATTAGTGAATGAAGGCAGTGTCGAGGAAGCCAGGGCTCTCTAGAGGTAGCTGTGGACTTATCTAAGAGACATGCAAAGCTTATGCAATACCACAATAGTCACACAGTAACTTATCACATGTGAAAGGAACTACACAGTGTTACACAAATAAAGTTACTTTATTACAGTAACGCTACATCAGATTACTTATAGGCAGCTCCCCAACTGGAAGTAAGTACACACTCTATATATACATAATAATAATTAGGAATTAGCATAGGAAACCACAAGAATTGTAGAAAAATAGTTAGGGCCCTAGGGGAGGATCAAACCATATACTAATATAGTGGAATGCGAAATGAAGTCCCCCACCCAAGGATATGGAGTAGTTAGCGGGGAGCTGGGAGAACTCAGAGGTAAGTAGCTGGTTTTCCCAAGGACTAACAAGAGGACTTAGGAAATGGGTTGTGCAAGAACCGGGCCAGACCAGACGACCCCAAAGGTGGATTCTGTAAGGAGACGACCTGCAAAAGAAGGGGACAGGGTCCAGTCCACAATGGAGTATCCAGTCGGGACAGGAGCCACTACCCACCCTTCTGTGGATGAAGATCCGGGTCGATGAGGGAAGGAGAGGATCAGCTGTGGAGCCTAAGAGCTGCAGAGAAGTCCTACGTCAGTGGCCGGGTCGCAGATGGTCAGTGGTTTAGGAGAACAACCAATAAGCCTTTGTAAATGCAAGAGGAAGCAAAAGAAGAGTTGCAAGGCTGAAGAGGACTAGCAAGATCCAGGGGACTCGACACTTGAAGGGGAATCTGGGCTGACCCCCCTCAGCAGCTGGGACAGCCAGCAGAAGCAATCACAGCCCCCACAGGCAACCCACTGGCAGCAGGCCCATTACGTTGCAGTGAGGCCCAATCAGCACACCTGGAGAGGAGTACCACGCCGCTGGAGCAGCAGAGGAGAGACTGTCCTTGCAAGGATGAAGTGCTGCGGGCCAGGGCTACTCATAGCTTGAAGATTGCTTGGAGCAGGAACCAACAAGCCTTGGTTGCTGCAAGAGTTGCGGTGCACAGGGGTACTGTCCTGCAAGGACTGGCAAGGGCTCAACGTCTCCCAAAGTCGACAGAGGGCAGAGAGGACCAATGGGATCACTCCAGATCACCACCTGTGTTGCAGGATACACTCAGTTACAGAGGAGAGCAGATCCACGCAGCTGGACGTCATTGCTTTAGGTGCCTGCAGATGCAAGGGAGTGACTCCTTTACTCCAAGGGAGATTCCTTCTTGCTTCTTGGTGCAGCTGAAGTCTTGCCAACACCAGAGGACGCACAGCCAGGGAAATGTTGCAGTGGCTGGAAGGAGCCAAGGAAACAATGTTGCAAGGGGAGGTTGTCTCGGGAGTTGCAGTCTTGTCGGTTCCTGAAGTACACAGTTGCGGTTTGCGGTGGTCAGGAGCAGAAGCAGAAAATGCAGAGGAGTCCTGGTGGAGTCTTGCATGTCTAATTAGGGGACCCACCCGCAAGGAGTCCCTAAATAGCCCTAAAAGGGGGTTTGGTCACCTTGAATGATGACCACCTATCAGGAGGGGTCTCTGAGGTCACCTGTCTGACCTGGCCAGTCAGATGCTCCCAGGGGTCTCTGGTAACTCTGCTCCTTTTTGGCTTAACTAGTGCCCCTTAGGTGTTCACGAAAGTGATGGTGGGTGGAGGCTTGGGGTTCCAGTCTTCCCCTACTTCGAGGACTGTCTGTGGAAGGTAGGCTCACCACAGGCAATTGTCTTAATTGTCTTAATTGTCTTAATTGTCTTAATTGTCTGGGAGGCCAGAGCAAGGTTTGGCCAAAGCTCCCAAAACGGAATCTATCTGGCCTCATTGAACAGCAGGAGGGAATCAGTAGGTGTGTGTCCCGGTTGGAGCACGTCCGTCAAGACATTGGTCTTGACCTCTAAGGTGAGGAGCTGGTGGTCAAGAACTTCAGCTGTCCTTTGCATGATTATTGTGTAAGAAGCGCTGTCCTCAGAGTCAGGACCAGGGGGTGAGAGGAAACCCAACTCGGGGGAGTATCAAGGAGATTGGCTTCTTGAAAGTCATAATACCAATTTTCCTTGTGGTATATGTTCCCTATTTCATCAACTGCATCACAATCGTTGTCCAAATCTGTGTCAAATAAGGAATGCAACATATGTGCCCTTCCTTGTGGTGGTGGCAAGTGTAGTGGAGGAGGTGGCACTTTGATGGAAGCAGAGGTCCTTTTGTCAAGGTTGCAGAGTTGTCGACTTGCAGTCAGACTTGGAGTCAGAGAGCACAATGGGCACCTCGTCCTCCTGTAATGATCAGGCCAGCATCGAGGTTCCGGGTACCGCAAGGTGCTAAAGACAGAACAGGAGCCATTGGAGGCCCAGTGGTGGATTCGGAGGGTCCAAATGGTGCTGAGGGCAAACCTGCTGGTGGTACCCAATATAGAGGGTCTCTCTGCTCTTTTGGGCCACAATGGCACTCCAGACAAAGTCAGTAAGGATCCGCAGAGTCAGAGCATGGCCTTGAGCAACTCTGCCTTGGTGTCACAAATGGACCCTGAAACTGGTTGTGCCAGGATAAGTTGAGGAATTGGCTTTGAAGTCTGACTTCAAGAGCAAGAAAAAGAGGCATGGTGACCTCCTTGCGCCTTCTTAGGACTATGAGTGGTGGTAAGGGTCAAAGTCCCACTTGAGCTTTTTTGTGTTTTTTATTCCACTTACCAAAAGGCTTGGACAGCAATGATGATCGACCTCAGGAATTATTCCTGGACCGGGATCAACCCTTCATCCAGTCTCGGCAGAGTCTTCCAGTGCTTGGCGACAGAGTTTCTTCTCATTGTCTTGGCATGACCTTCATCAACGCGCAGTCACTTCAAGCCAAAGAGTTCTGGCTCAAACCCAGGCAAACCTGATGAGGATCTGTCACACACATTTGTTTGTGGCAGTCCTTACAGGATTTAAATCCTGTTGTCTTGGGAGGCAACATTTCTCTTGCACAATGAAAATGTTCTGGTTCAAAAGAGGTAGCTCCTGATCCACAACTGGTGGCTCACTAAGAAAGGAACCGTTGTCAGTGCGCAGGAGTGGTGCCTATATAGGCTTGCATGTCATTTCCAGAACAGCGTCAGAGCAGGTACTGTTCAAAAGATTCTGGATCCAGTATGACGGTTGGGGAATATTCTAAAGGAATCTGCCATCACTTCTGTGGTTGGGCATGTCATAAGGGCCCAAGTATGGGATTAGCAGAATCACTACTGTTTCTTCACACCCCTCTTCCTAGTTGTGAGGAAAAAAGGCTTTTTGCAGGTTTCACCCCACTTTTTACCCCCATTTTGACTACTAGGCACTAGTGTAATAGCTCTGAAATGTCCTGTGTCTAGCTAATCAGGATTCAGCACATGTACTCTGACCCTTAAAAAAGTACTTGGTTGATTGGCTTATACCCAATTGGCATAGCTTACCTTAAATGTAAATCCCTAGTATATGGTACCGGGGGTAACTAGGGCCTGTAAATTAGTTTCACTTTGTGGACTACAGCACTAGTTGTGCCACTATGAGTATGACAAGGTACAAACATGACTGCCATTGCAGACTGGTAGAGCAGCTTTAAACTATTCACTCAACTTTGCCATTTAAAGCAAAGGCAAAGCTCAAACCTCCTTTTGTAAGTGAATACGTCACCTCTACAGCACGTCTTTTGAGTCCTAATGCAGAGTGCAGCATGTTAAAAAGTACAACATGTATTTAACATGTTCAGACAGTAAAAACCTGCAATAGTCATTTTTACTGTGAGAGATATTGGAAGCCTCATTGGCTAGTACAGAATCACATGCTTACAACTCAGCTGTGCTAACATCTGAATCGGACTACCAAAGTTGGTGCTTCAAGTTATTAAACAACTTGTTGCATTAAGCCCAACATGATGCCGCAGTTTAAATTAATGCAACTTGCTGCACGTGCAACTTTTACAAAGTTGCCACTGTTGTCCAGTTTTGGAGTAGCCATTTACTGAAGCTAGCCACAAGACTGCCTTCTGCCCTCCTGGAAAGGCATGTGAACAACTCCCAGGAAAGGTAATAGAGGCTTGTCACTGGAAGAGGTGTTACCTTCTCCTGGCAGGAAGCCACACGTTGTGTTGGCCCAAAAGGAAAACTTTGAAGGGAAAGTCGCCTTTGAAGGGCAAGTAGTGCACACACATGGGAGGGGCTGCTCTGTTTAGGTAGACAGGCTGGCAGCGGGTCCGGGGAGGTGGGGAAACAGTGCCAAACCATTTATTTTCCATGGGCGTTTAGCCTAGAGGTAGCCACACTTCATTGATGGGCTACAAAGCTCAACACATCAGGAGTCCCAACATCTTGGTATTGGACAGAAAAAGAGCACGTTGGGGTAGCTAGCTGCCACCCTTCACAGGACGTTGTCATCAGGTGGGAGGGATCCAGGTAGCCCATGGGCTAGTAACAATGATTTTCCTAAGGGAACCTTCTGAAAATAAAAGGGAAACTCCTCGTACCCAGAGCTCAGACACGCTTGGACTGGAGAAGAAGGCCCTGCTGCTCCTTAGGCTAGCAAAGGAAAGGACTTTGGGGGTTATTCTAACTTTGGAGGAGTGTTAATCCGTCCCAAAAGTGACGGTAAAGTGACGGATATACCACCAGCCGTATTACGAGTTCCATAGGATATAATGGACTCGTAATACGTCTGGTGGTAAATCCGTCACTTTTCCGTCACTTTTGGGACGGATTAACACCTCCTCCAAAGTTAGAATAACCCCCTTTGTCTGCTGCGTCCTGCTCATTAAGAAATTGTCCCCTGAGCCCAGCCAGAAGCAGGGACTCGAAGAGTCAAGTTGGTGACTTCCTGTTTGCAGCACAGTGCCACAAAAACTGAAGAAGCCTGCCTGGGCATGTTGTTATCCCAGATCACCGATCGTCACTCTTTCTCACCATGCAGCCTGGGAGACTGAGACCAGACACTCAGAAGTTGCACACAAGTCTCCTGGACCCGGAAGAATTACCTGAGTGAAGTTTTGTGATGCAGAAGGAGAGTTATCACTAAAAGAAGGAAACCGCTGAGTTTGTTGTGATGGTGACCAGTAGTCCAATGGCAACTGTACTTTTCCTAGAGCAAACAGGACTTCAAGGAACATTGACCCCCTGAGGCCAATGCCACACCACCAGTACTATAGACCGGGGAGTGGCCTCAGGAAGACCTCTGTCGGTACAGTGTGTTCAGCATCCTGCATCCCTTGCGTCAGGACCACTCCATACAGGTCAATGACAAGTAGCCAACGACACTGGAACTGGACTGAGAACTGTTTTTCTTGATGAAGTAACTTTCTTCAGACCTTGCTTTTCCCCTTGGCTGGCTCCCTGTTGGTCTTGGTTTCTAAGTGTCAAATTTGTTGTATTTGCCAATGCTTGTTCCCAGTTAAGTGAATAACTGTGATTTAATGTTTCTCTAGATATCTATATCTCCGGAACCCGCTGGTGGATATTTTTCATTTTGGTGTTTGTAAACTTATAAAAATAGTCAAATTTGTATACATTGGTTTTGGATTTCTTGAGGTTCAGTTGTTTTGGTGCTGTTTAAATGCTTTACACTTGTTCCTCTGTTGAAGCCTGACTGCTCGAAGGCACAGCTACCCACGGTTGAGCTGAGGTTTGAGAAACAAAACCTGACTGGTCCTAGGGTTGGCCATGTATTACGAGGTGAGATCTCACAATCACACCATGTAATTGATCCAATTTCCTCACACCAGTCTTTGCTCACAAGGCATACAAAAGCTGTGCCAATCTGTCTGGTGGAATTAAAAAAAAAAGTCAAGAATATGCAGCACACCCATTAGTGAATTGTATTTACACCGCTAACTAGCTCGTTCCAAGAGCACCACAAACATAGGGACTCATTTACAAGGATTTTGCACCACCGTAGCGTAATTTTCACACCAAGGAGGCACAAAATCAACACCAGATCTACAAAGTGGCACTAGAGGCCTCTAGCAACAGTTTTCCTGGGCTAGCATTGTTTTTCATCAGCGTTGATCTGGCTGCGTCAGATACCGACAATGATATGCAAGGTAGGCGTTCCCTCCTAAAACATTACGCTAGCCGGCTTGCGCCGTATTTACAAGCATTTAAAAAAATGAGACGGGCCTCGGAAAAGTCGTACTAAGGCCCATATTTATAAATTTTTAGTGCCGCATTTGCGCTGCTTTTGTACGCAAAAGCAGCAAAAACTAACAAAATGCGCTGCTTTTGCGTAAAAAAGCAGCGCAAATGCGGCACTAAAAAAGCACAAATATGGGCCTAAATCTGACTAGCATCAAAATTTTAACGGCTTGTCAAAGCTGCCATAAAACTGTCTACGAGGCACAGGTACATAGGGAGTACACTCACAAAACATCCTGGCAACTTGGAGGACAACATGGACCTACTTCTGTTACAACTTTGTGCACCAGGGAGACCAGCGCAACCCCCAACAACCCTACCACATCTGCCTACACAGATAGGAACTGCATAATGAGGACTCTCACACATACATGTGCTATGCCTGTGTTCTAATGCGAATCACCCTGACATACAGGTGAAGACATCACAGCCATGCATTGCAAACAGGAAATCTGCTCTACATCTCTGTGTGCAAGCGAGGTGTATTATCTACCCTGGGGGGTGGTTACATGCAACATCAGCCGTGTCATGCCCCAAACATCAGGGATTAGGGGCCTCAGTTTCCCTGTCCTTGTGCCACCAGTGTAACATTTGTTGGACGGTCCGCTGGCACAGTGTGCCAGTCTATACCTACAAGACCATGCAAACCCACCTTGCTTGGCTTATCATGGACTTGTAAATATGGACCTCTTACATGCATAACACTGTGTGAAAGGGCTGTTCCATGGGTGTTGATTGGGGCACACCCAGGCAACACCCATGGAAGATAAAAGTTTTTACAGATTTAAAAGGCAGGGAATGTATCACAGTTTTATGCCATCTCAGGGTTGGCGTGAGAGCGACGCACTGGGAATCAATATCCCTATCACTCCCTGTATCTTCCTCATCCTATGTGTGTTGAACTCTGCAGCACACAAAGAGGGAAACAGCTCTCATTATTGTTTTTGGGGCAGGAAGGTGTTCCCTCCTGCACAAAATCTATCATCCCCACAATGCATGCACTCTTGCACCATGTTTCAAGGCTGCCTGCCTTGGCGCTAGGCACCAAGTTGTGCATTAGTGCAGGGGGAGGGGACAGAAAGGTGACATATCTTGTCGATATGGCCCATTCCTGGCTCTCCACAGTGGCACATGACGGCACAGCAAGGCACGTGCTGCGCTGCTCTGTGCCATGGGCCACGTAAATGAGGCCCTAGGTGCCAGATGACAAACTACCAGCTGGGCCATGTCACATGTAACTGTACAAATGTCCAGTGTTATGTCAAATAACTCACATCTCACAGATGTGAAGTGCAATGCTACACAAAGACATCACTTGCGATGCTCCTGAGGCAGCAGCGTTGGCTGGAAGGTGCTCATGCATACAGAATATACATCCTAAAAGCTAATAGGTACACCTACAAACCCTGATGCAAGTGTGAATGTGTACTCTCTAGGCTACTTGTGTACAATTCCACTTGTATGGACCCCAAATTTGCAGGAGTCCACAAGCAATGTGTACCAGTTCCCCTTCGTAGAGACGTAGTACAGTGCAGGAAGTTGTTTAACTGGACTGCAGATTAACACCCACAAATCTGCAGGATACATGTGTTGTGTGCACAATTTGGGCACAATTTTCTCATGCCTGTACATGTCACTACACTGTGACATGCAAACATGGATTGGGAAATGGCAGTTATCACATCTGGTCACCCATTTGGGATGTGTGAGAGCATACTGTGTGGATGGCATCATGTCTACTGTCATGGACAATGCGGGCCAATCAAAGGCTTGGGCAAATGTAATGTAGGGCAATTCCAACATTTGAGGAGGAGCAGGGACCTATACATGTGTCTATGTCAGCCATGTCTGGCATGTCACCAACAACCTATGTTGGACAGACAAAAAGAGATTCCCAGACACAAACTGTTGCACCACACATGTAGCGGCAACACAAAACATTGAGTGGACTGGAGCAATGGGAATCAGACACCATCCAACCATGCTGTACAAATATGACAGGAAGTTTATTGCTACTAGCTATCTGCCCATGTACTGCATTTGACCCCACATACAGTGAGTGAACAGGCCCCTGGAAACTGCATCACACTGGCATGACTAACATATCATGTGGTCATAGTTGGCTGAAGTGCATGACAATACCAATACACATGACAAATATGAGGAGGATGTTTGCAAATGCAGTAAACCAAAGCATTGACGTATTTTTTTGTCATTCAACATTTCAGCTAACCAAGGTTACAGCATTCAGCCCTGGGTGTTGACCCCTATTGCTAATCCACATACAGATGCGGAGAGGGCCTTTAACCAGGCACATATCAGGACACGGATCATTGTTGAGAGGTCAGTTGGCGTGTTCAAATCCTGCTTCCATTGTCTGGATGTATCAGGTGGGTGAGTGCTTTATTCAACATCAATAATGTGTAAGATGATCCTGGCATGTGCCATACTGCACAGCATGTGGGTGAAAATAAACGTCCCCTGGGATGAGGAGCAGGAGGCTCCCCGTGAAGAGGAGGAGGATGACCACACTAATCATCCAGAAATACACATTACTGCTGCCGCGGCACAGCAACATGCTCAAATTGTCCAGCATTTTTTCTCATAAATACATGTGGAGTAAGGCATGACTGCCACACATGTAAATGAGTCATCCCATATAGCATGTCTTGGAGTGTATGTCACAGTCTTCTTTCCCAAAAAACACTATGGCCCTCATTCTGACCTTGGCGGTCTTTTCGCAAGACCGCCGAGTTACCGCCGCGGTGAAGACCGCCGACTGCGGCGGTATGCCGCTGTGCGCATTCTGACCGCTGGGAGCGTTCCGCCGGAAAACCGCCAGCAGCCACACTGGCGGTCGGCGGGAAAGTGGAGACTGGTCAACCTCCACCGCCACGCCAGCAGAACACCGCCCACAGAATTACGACCCACATTTCTGTGTGGCGGTCTTCTGTTGGCGGTCTTCTGTTGGCGGTCACCTCCCCATGGCTCCCGTCGCCTCCCGGAGGACCAACGCACAAGGTAAGTTGACCGTCCGTGAGGGGAGGGGGTGGGGGGGTGTTGTGTGATGTGGGCGTGCATGGGGGTGTGCGTGTGAGTGTGTAGAGGGGGTGTGTGAGTGCGTGTATGCGGGCGGGGGTGCTGCTGTGTCTATGGGTAATGTGTGCTGTTCGGCAGGTGCGCATGTCTGCATGTATGTGTGCGGGTATGTGTCCCCGTTGTGTATGTGTGTGTAGGGGGTGTGTATATGTGCATGTTGGGGGTGTGTGCATGTCGGGGTGCATGTATGTGCATGTCGGGGTGGGGGTGGGGAGGGGGTTCGTACCACCTCTGGGGGGTGGCAGGGGGGTGGAGGGTGTGGGGGGAGGACTCGGGTGGGTAGTGGGGGGTGGGGGAGACCCCTATCAGTGCCAGGGAAGGAATTCCCTGGCCCCGATAGTGCTTACCGCCATGGTTCGCACGGCGGTTCCCGCCCGCAAGAAACCGCGGCGGTAGGCAGGGTCATAATACCCTTGGCGGTCTTGGGACGACCGCCGGGCCGGAGTGCGCAAACTCCAGCCCCGCGGTCATGACCGCCGTGGCGGTCGGAGTGGAGAAGTGGCGGTCGGTCGCGGCGGGGACCGCCGCGGTCAGAATGCCATTTTTAATACCGCCGGTCTGTTCGCGGTCCGACCGCCGTCTCTCCGCCGACCGCCAGGGTCAGAATGAGGGCCTATATCCAGGAAACCAAGGGGCATATTTATACTCAGTTTGCGCCGCATTTGCGTCGTTTTTTTTGACGCAAATTAGACGCAAAACTAACTCCATATTTATACTTTGGCGTTAGACGCGTCTAGCGCCAAAGTTCATGGAGTTAGCGTAATTTTTTTGCGTGAACACCTTCCTTGCGTTAATGATATGCAAGGTAGGCGTTCCCGTCTTAAAAAATGACTGCGATGCATATGCGTCGTATTTATACTCCCGGGCAAAAATGACGCCCGGGAGTGGGCGGGACTAAAAAACCCGCATTTGCGCTGGATTTTAGCGCCTGGGTCAGGGCAGGCGTTAAGGGACCTGTGGGCTCAGAATGAGCCCAGAGGTGCCCTCCCCTGCCCCCAGGGACACCCCCTGCCACCCTTGCCCACCCCAGGAGGACACCCAAGGATGGAGGGACCCACCCCAGGGACAATAAGGTAAGTCCAGGTAAGTATTATTTTTTTTTGTTTTTTTTTGTGGCATAGGGGGGCCTGATTTGTGCCCCCCTACATGCCACTATGCCCAATGACCATGCCCAGGGGACATAAGTCCCCTGGGCATGGCCATTGGGCAAGGGGGCATGACTCCTGTCTTTGCTAAGACAGGAGTCATTTCAATGGGGGATGGGCGTCGTAAACAAATGGCGCAAATCGGGTTGAGGTGATTTTTTTGCCTCAGCCTGACTTGCACCATTTCTGGACGCCCATACGCCATTTTCCCCCTACGCCGGCGCTGCCTGGTGTACGTCATTTTTTTTAACGCACACCAGACAGCGCCGGCGGCTAACGCCGGCTAACGTCATTCAATAAATACGGCGCCCGCATGGCGCTTCAGAATGACGTTAGCCGGCGCTAATTTTTTTGACGCAAACCTGCGTTGGCGCAGTTTTGCGTCAAAAAGTATAAATATCGGCCCAAGAGTGGGCCCCAAGAGTTGGCAATCTAGTGTGAACACTATGGGGGTCATTCTGACCTCGGCGGTAAAAGGCGCTTACCGCCGGTCAGAAGACCGCCATAACACCGCAGCGGTCGCGGTAAACCGCCACGGTCATTCTGACCCGCAAATGGCAAACCGCCAAAAACCCGACATCAACAAAATTCCGCCACAGCAACGGCCAGCGAAAAACTGGCGATGACCAAACCTCCACCGTCACGCCAACAGAAATACGCCCATGCCATTCCGACCCACAAATCCCCGCAGCGGTCTTTCAACCGCGGTATTCCATTGGCGGTACACACCGCCGCGGTCAAAATACACACACCTTTACAAAACACTACCACATTGGACAATTCAAAATACACACACCTGAGACACATACACATACCACTCCCACACACCCAATACAATATAAAACACACACCCACATCACCCACAAACCCTTACGACCACAATTGTGACTGAAGGACAGAGAGAGACAGCACAGCATAGAGTAGACCATCACACAGAGGCAAATCACAACATCACCCACACAATATCCACGCACAAAACACCATACACCACCACACTCACCACACTCTACAACACATACACCACCCCTCACCTCATCCACACCACCCCATGGCACCCCAAAGACACCCCATGTTCTCTGACGCAGAACTCAGGGTCATGGTGGAGGAAATAGTTTGAGTAGAGCCCCAGCTCTTCGGGACACAGGTGCAGCACACCACCATTGCCAGGAAGATGGAGCTATGGCAAAGAATAGTGGACAGGGTCAACGCTGTGGGACAGCATCCACAAAATCGGGACGACATCAGGAAGTGGTGGAACGACCTACGGGGGAAGGTGCGTTCCATGGTATCAAGGCACAACATCGCGGTGCAGAAGACTGGGGCCGGACCCCCACCTACTCCCCCAGAATTCACAGCATGGGAGGAGGAAGTCTTGCACATCCTGCATCCTGAGGGCCTCGCAGGAGTAGGCGGAGGAATGGACTCTGGTAAGTCAAATCTTCACTACTTCATTCCCCCCACCCCACCTGCATGCCAAATCATACCCCCACCCTCACCCCCATCACACCAACTCCTTGCAAATGGCTCACCATCACAACCCACCCATCCCAAAACCTAGCCCTGCATGCGTCCCCAAAGCATGGACACCCATCACCAAAGCATGCCCACTGCACATACCCATCTCCCCCACAAGCCACCGTCACAAAAGCCCCGACAAGAGAATGCCAGCACTGGGGTACACGGCCACCCACCCATTACACGAAATGGCACACACAGAAGCAATAACCATACTCTTATACCCCTGCAGGACCCGAACGCCACCACACCGCCCTGGAGGGTCCAGAGATGTCCATCCCACCCCCAGAAGAGGCCCCCAGTGATGACAGCAGCTCTGTCTCCCTGGACCCAGATGACCAGCCCGGCCCATCGGGGACCTCGGGACAGTCGGTTCCCCACAGACAGCCACAGGCTACAGCAGACCTAACCCCCTCTGGGAACACCAGCACAGCTCCCACCCAGCGGCCCATGCCTCTGTCTCCAGGACACGTCAATCAGCGGTGTGTCCACCACTACAGGGCACCCAGGTTGACCCACCACCCCAACAACAACAGGGACCTGGGGGCAGTGGTAGTGGGCACACGGTCCAGGGGACAGAGGCCCAGGGAAACAGGGGAGCTGGGAGGGCTGCTGTGCGACAGGGGGGGGACAGGCCCAGGGAACCGACTCTCCAAGAGGCCCTCTCCTCCATCATGGGAGCATACCACCGCTCCCAGGAGACGATGGCTACGGTACTGGCCAGGTTCCAGGAGATCCAGGTACTGCAGGAGGAACAGTACATGGGGTTCAGAGAGGAACTGAGAAACATTAGTTCCGCAATGGGGACCATCGTCGTGCCTCTTAACCAGATAGTCTCCACATTGCGGGACCATGTGGCACCACAAAGGGCCCCTGTCACTAGCATGGACCCAGACCAGGCTACCATCTCCGCCGGCGCTAGTGGACAGGAGGCCCCCACACAACGACAGGCTACCAGAACCCCACCTCCTGCAGAAGCAGAACCACCCCGCAAGCGGTACCTGAGCTCTCAGAAGAAGACAGAGTAGGATGCCAAGATCCCCGCCAACAAACGATACCCCCTGATGTCATCCCACTGTCCCACATTGTCACCCTGTCCAAACTTAAACTGCCCCTGCTCCATCCTTCCACAGGCATATGGACAATGCACCTGTGAGACTGAAAACTGGACTCTGCCATGGACATTACTCCACCATCACCCATCACCGTTTTACAATCATGTCCCTAAATTTAGCACTTTAATAAAATCACTTATTGCACTTAAAAAATCTGGAGTCTGCTTGTATTTTGAACAAATGTATTAGACATAACGGTGCCAAAATGTTCAGTTACATTGTGATGACAACATACCACTGTCACACAGCTGTAGTCCATGGGCAAACAAAGCAGAGGTCACGCAGTGGGGCCCACAGCTCTGAAAACGGAAGGGAAAGTCACAACTCAGTTAACAGGAACTGGGGGGAAACACATACAGTAGAGAGGCAGGAGACTTTAAGTAAATGTAAAATGGCGGGGTTGATTCGTACCTGTGTGCTACTGAAAATACTGTTGTATCACTGTGTCCCTGTTGTCTGTGTCGTCCCTGTCGTCTTCCTCCTCTTCACTCTCCACAGGCTCCACAGCTGCTACAACACCACCATCTGGACCATCTTCCTGCAGGAAAGGCACCTGGCGTCGCAAAGCCAGGTTGTGAAGCATACAGCAGGCCACGATGATATGGCACACCTTCTCTGGTGAGTACATTAGGGATCCACCTGTCATATGCAGGCACCTAAACCTGGCCTTCAGGAGGCCGAAGGTCCGCTCGATCACCCTCCTAGTACGCCCATGGGCCTCATTGTACCGTTCCTCTGCCCTTGTCCTGGGATTCCTCACTGAGGTCAGTAGCCACGACAGGTTGGGGTAACCAGAGTCACCAATTAGCCACACACGGTGTCTCTGTAGCTGTTCCATCACATAAGGGATGCTGCTATTTCGCATGATGTACGCGTCATGCACTGACCCAGGGAACTTGGCATTTACATGGGAGATGTACTGGTCAGCCAAACAGACCACCTGGACATTCATCGAATGATAACTTTTTCTGTTCCTGTACACCTGCTCACTTTCACTGGGGGGAACCAAAGCCACATGGGTCCCATCAATGGCACCAATGATGTTGGGGATATGGCCAAGGGCATAGAAATCACCCTTCACTGTAGCCAAATCGCCCACCTCAGGGAAAATGATGTAGCTCTGCATGTATTTCATCAGGGCAGACAACACTCTGGACAAAACCTTAGAAAACATAGGCTGAGACATCCCTGATGATATGGCCACTGTTGTTTGGAATGATCCACTTGCCAAAAAATGGAGTACTGACAGAACCTGCACCAGAGGGGGAATCCCTGTGGGTTGGCGAATGGGGGACATCAGGTCTGGCTCCAGCTGGGCACACAGTTCCTGTATAGTGGCTCGGTCAAGTCTGTATGTCAGTATGACATGTCTTTCTTCCATTGTCGACAGGTCCACCAGCGGTCTGTACACGGGAACATTCCTCCATCTCCTCGCAAGTCCCAGCGGACGGTGCCTAGGAAGAACAACATGGAGCACAGAGTCAAGCAACCCACAGGTACGTAACCACAGCTTGCACAGAACACGATTCGCTATGCATTGAATGGCTTGTATGAGTGGCAATGCAACGCCTAGGCCTGTGTGACGCAGTAGAAATTAAGCCATGTGGGCCCTTGAAATGGCGGCTGCCTGACCTGTGAAGTGTGACAATGGGATGAGAGGTCAATGCGCTGGCGTGGCACACAGTGGCGGTAGGCGGTCGAAGACCGCGGTGCAAAGCAGCATTGGTTAACATTGAACCCTATGGGTCTCAGGAGCCAGTGACGATGTGCGCCGGCGGTCGCGGTACGCACCGCCGCGGGCGTGACCGCCATTTTCTATCTGCTTAATCACTCGAGACCTGATCATCCACAGGAGACGACCTATACTGCAAGTGCTGCTGTGACCTCGGTCTGGAAGAGACAATGGCTGCTGCGACTGGGGAAAGGGCCCCTGCCTTCACATCTGAGGAATTGGAGAAACTTGTTGATGGGGTCCTCCCCCAGTATGCGCTACTCTACGGTCCTCCAGACCAACAGGTAAGTACACTGGGACCATGCTTTGTGGCCAATGCCTGGGTGGAGTCGGGTGAATGAACGATGGTGCGGAGGGGAGCGTATGAGGCATGCATCAAACGGCAGATGAGAGCATGTGCCACATGGCAAGTGTGGGGATGGGGGGACACTCACATCGAGCATGCAGAAAATTCTGATATTGTATTTTCTCTCCCTGTACGTGTCACATAGGTCAGCGCCCATCAGAAAGTCGACATTTGGCGTGCCATCGCCAAGGACGTCCGGACCCTGGGGGTCCACAACAGACGGGGCACCCACTGCCGCAAGAGGTGGGAGGACATCCGCCGCGGGAGCAGAAAGACCGCTGAGGCTCTGCTGGAGATGGCCTCCCAACGTAGGAGGGGTGCCATGCGTCAATTGACCCCCCTGATGTCTCGGATCCTGGCGGTGGCCTACCCAGATTTGGATGGGCGCGTGAGGACATCACAGCAGACACAAGGGGGTGAGTACACTCTCATTCTGCTGACTATGCGCAGAGTGGAGGTGTCTGGGTGGGGGAGGAGGGCTGTGGGTATCCCTAGGCCAGGGCGAATTCTGTAGGCTAGGCCCCTCCGTTAGGCATGGCCCTGTGCCCCCGCCCCCCACCTCTGTAGGGTGCCAAGTACAGCTATCCATGGCCCTGTGTCACCTATGTGTGCAGTTGTCGTCCATAGGCTTGTAGGCCATGTCCCACTGATTGAGTAGTGTAACCCAAGTGCGCGGCGTAGTGCAGGGGGCTTCTGTGTCTGTCCTCTCCGCCAACTGTGTTGCCAATGCATGCACTCAACATGTCTTTATTCTCCCCCCCCCCTTTTTTTGTCTGCTCTTCCTGTTCATGTGTGCATTAGCATCATCTGGCGGAGGAGAAGTGGCATTGGAGCACGAGGGAGCTGCATCTCACATGGCCCCGGAGGGCCATGCAACGGACTCTGATTTGACCAGTGAGATGGAGGGCGAGGGGGGCTCCACAACGGGGACACGTGGAGACATCAGCGACACCGACACGTCCTCGGAAGGGAGCTCCCTTGTGGTGGCGGCAACATCCGTGCCCACCGCAACAACAGGTACAGCCGCCACCCAGCGCACCAGCTCCGCCCTCCCAGCAGCCCCTCAGCGTTCGCCCCGTGCCCGCTCGCACACCAAGGCGGGCATCTCCTTCGCCCCAAGCACCTCAGGCCCTGCCCCAGTTACCCCTGCTGCCCTCAGTGAGGAGGTCATCGACCTCCTCCGGACGCTCATTGTTGGGCAGTCTACCCTTTTGAATGCCATCCAGGGGGTGGAAAGGGAGGTGCATCGGAGCAATGCATACCTGGAGGGCATTCATTCGGGTCAGGCTGCCCATCAGCGATCGTTCAACGCTCTGGCCTCAGCACTAACGGCAGCAATTGTCCCTGTCTCCTGCCTCCCTCCTCCAACTCCCTCCACCCAGTCCCACTCCCCTGTTCCTCTGCCTATCCCAGACACACCTACAGACCAGCCTGCACACACTTCAACACCCAAGGTCAGCTCATCCAAACATAAGCACCACACATCACAGAAGCATTCACACAAGCAACATCCACATGCAGACATGCCAACAGCCACTGCCTCCTCTGTGTCCCCCTCCTCCTCGTCTCCCTCCTCCCTCCCTGTGACGTCCCAACTCACACTTGCATGCACCACTTCATCAGCCACTACGACCATCACCAGCACACCCACCAGAACACTCCGTACACGTGGAGTCACCACCCCCACTGCCATTTACACGTCCCCTGTGTCCTCTCCCAGTGTGTCTGTCACCCCTTCTTCCAAACCACACAAACGCAGGCAGCCACCCACCCAACAGCCATCCACCTCACGACAGCCTCCGTCACAAGCACCTGCACCCATAGACAGCACACTTGACTCTCCTACAACCACATCCTCTTCCTCCACTCCCATACCCACTGCACCTACCCTTCCCATTGCTCCCAAAAAGTTTTTCCTCTCCAAAATTAACCTCTTTCCATCACCTGACCTACCCCCTCCATCTCGTAAAAGTCCAATCTGCACCTCAGCCACCACAACCCCTGGACCTACAAGGACCATAGTCCAGGGATATTGGAGTCCCCCACCTTCGAGGGCAGCCACATCGGCCAGCAGCAAAGGGACAGCCAGCCCACCCCCTGGGAAAAAAACAAAAAAAGCCAAGGGCCGGCGCGAGAAAACAGAGACGGCAGCCTCCACAGGCACCACCCTGGCACCATCAGGGAGTGGGGTGCCACCTGGCACATCTCCAAAGGGAGGCAAGGGCCACAGAGGATCAGGCAAGGATGGCAAGGGCAGCACGGCCGACAAGTCCGGCAGCAGGTGAGCTGCCCAGGAGGGCCCCACAAGACCCATTCCGGGGGTGAAGGAGGACACCCACGGGCACGGACCACCAGCACAGGAGGGCCCAGCAAGCGAGAAGTCGGATGGCGAGTGAACACCATCTATTGGCCGGATCTGGTGCCCTGGAGACACATGTGAAGCACCGCTGAACAGGGCACCGCCGTGTCAAGAACCGCTGAACAGGGCCCTTCAAGACAAGCACCGCTGAACAGGGCCCTTCAAGACAGGCACCGCTGAACAGGGCACCGCCGTGTCAAGCACCGGTGAACAGGGCCCTTCAAGACAAGCACCGCTGAACAGGGCACCGCCATGTCAAGCACCGCTGAACAGGGCCCTTCAAGACAGGCACCGCTGAACAGGGCACCGCCGTGTCAAGAACCGCTGAACAGGGCCCTTCAAGACAGGCACCGCTGAACAGGCCACCGCCGTGTCAAGAACCGCTGAACAGGGCCCTTCAAGACAAGCACCGCTGAACAGGGCCCTTTAAGACAGGCACCGCTGAACAGGGCACCGCCGTGTCAAGAACCGCTGAACAGGGCCCTTCAAGACAAGCACCGCTGAACAGGGCACCGCCGTGTCAAACACCGCTGAACAGGGCCCTTCAAGACAGGCACCGCTGAACAGGGCACCGCCGTGTCAAGAACCGCTGAACAGGGCCCTTCAAGACAGGCACCGCTGAACAGGGCACCGCCGTGTCAAGAACCGCTGAACAGGGCCCTTCAAGACAGGCACCGCTGAACAGGGCACCGCCGTCTCTGCACCGCTCCGCTTGGCCCTTCATCTCAAGCACCGCTCCGCTGGGCCCTTCATCTCAAGCACCGCTCTGCTTGGCCCTTCATCTCAAGCACCGCTCCGCTGGGGCCTTCATCTCAAGCACCGCTCCGCTTGGCCCTTCATCTCAAGCACCGCTCCGCTTGGCCCTTCATCTCAAGCACCGCTCCGCTGGGCCCTTCATCTCAAGCACCGCTCCGCTGGGCCCTTCATCTCAAGCACCGCTCTGCTGGGGCCTTCATCTCAAGCACCGCTCCGCTGGGGCCTTCATCTCAAGCACCGCTCCGCTGGGCCCTTCATCTCAAGCACTGCTCCGCTGGGCCCTTCATCTCAAGCACCGCTCTGCTGGGCCCTTCATCTCAAGCACCGCTCGGCTGGGCACCGCCGTCTCTGCACCGCTCCGCTGGGCCCTTCATCTCAAGCACCGCTCCGCTGGGCCCTTCATCTCAAGCACCGCTCCGCTGGGCCCTTCATCTCAAGCACCGCTCCGCTGGGCACCGCCGTCTCTGCACCGCTCCGCTGGGCCCTTCATCTCAAGCACCGCTCCGCTGGGCACCCCAGTCTCTGCACCGCTCCGCTGGGCACCGCAGTCTCTGCACCGCTCTGCTGGGCCCTTCATCTCAAGCACCGCTCTGCTGGGCACCGCCGTCTCTGCACCGCTCCGCTTGGCCCTTCATCTCAAGCACCGCTCCGCTTGGCCCTTCATCTCAAGCACCGCTCCGCTGGGGCCTTCATCTCAAGCACCGCTCCGCTGGGGCCTTCATCTCAAGCACCGCTGACACTTTGGCAGAAGGGGCAGGCCCGGATCAGTGTCGGACAGGGCTGCACGATACACTCTGGGCACCAAGAGTCCTCCAGTACCGCTGGAGTCTGTCATCCACTTGTGAGACTGTGGCTTTGCACTCCCCAGGATGGCACAGTGGGCAAGCCACCCACTGTAGAGAATTGAGAGACTGTGGCTTTGCACTCCCCAGGATGGCACAGTGGGCAAGCTACCCACTGTAGAGACTTGAGAGACTGTGGCTTTGCACTCCCCAGGATGGCACAGTGGGCAACCCACCCATTGTAGAGACTTGAGAGACTGTGCCTTTGCACTCCCCAGGATTGAACATTGGCCGTGGAGGCCCCTCGTGGATCTGGCGTCGTGGACTCATGTGGCTGAGGTGGCCCCCCTTCCCTTCCCCCTGAGGTGCCTGTAGTTTTCCTATCTGATGCCCCTGCAGTGTTCTCTCCAATGGATTCGGGTCTCATGTGTGGGCTTTGCTCATGTGTTGAGGACCATTGGCCCACGTACAATGACAGAAAGCCAATTCTGACGGGACAATATACATATGTGTATATAGTTATGGGATGTTCGTCTTACTTATTTACTTTGCCTTACAATATATTTGTATTACACTTACTTATTATTTTGTCTTTGCATTCTTCCAGGGGGTTTGGGGGGTGTCACTCTGAGTTGTTGCTCTGCATTGGTGTGTAGGTAGTTGGGGGGGGGGGTGTCGCGTATGTGTGTGCCCGTAATCTTTTCTCCTCCCCCCTCCCGTGTGTCGTAGGTGCAGTACTCACCGTTGTCTTCTGCGCCGGCGTTCGTGCTCCTGGTAGAGGAGCAGGTAGACAATAGCTGGTAGGATGTGTAGTTCTGGTTCCATGCTGTCCAGATTCCTTGTGGAGTGTGTAGAGGTGAGCGTTTTCCCGTTCGTAGTCTGTTTCCGCCGTGTTTTTATCGGCGGGGCTCCTGCCCCGGAAAAGGTAGCGGATTGGTGAGTTGTGATAGGGTGGGCGGTACATTGTCTGCCGCCTGTCTGTTGGCGGTGACCGCCACGCTGCTTGTCTGTACCGCCGTGGCGGTCGGAGTGTTAAAGTGGCGGGCTGTGTTGGCGGTTCCCGCCAGGGTCGGAATTCCATTTTTTTGGCCGCCTGCCTGTTTGCGGGTTGGCCGCCGCTTTTACACTGACCGCCAGGGTTGGAATGATCCACTATGTCTAAATACCAGACACACTGCAGTGAGCTGGTCCTTTCAATATGTTCCAAGATAGTTCAATGGTATTGTTTGACATTAGCTAGCCTTGATACCTTGGACATGAGCAGTCTGGAGATGATGGTTGGTGTGCAGATGTGTATGAACCTTGCCCTTCAAGATGTCATTGTGATTTGTGCTGGCCAATGTGTGATGACTGCAGATGGTGATTCTATTGCATGCCTGTTGCTCATTTGCCTAAAATACTTTTGGCTGACATGTCCCATTCATGTTTCAGCTGCCAACATTACCTCATCCTAGAAATGGGTAGAACGCTATTGCTACATCTGTCTGGTGCAGAATGACTTCCGGAGGATGGGGTGGCAGTATGAAAGGGAGTGCTCATCGGGCTCCTGGAAGGCATTTCGTCAAAAGGGACCACCCAATGGACCATCTGCCTCCAGCACCCACACAGCAGGCAGGTCTAAGGCCGCAGACAGGGCAGGGTCTACAGGGGCTAGACCAGTGGTTCCTAACCTGTGGTCCGTGGAATCCTGGGGGTCCAGGAAGCCTTCTCAGGGGGTCTGCGACTGCTTAGAAAATATACAATATTAACAGTTTAGGTCACCAGCTTTCAGTAATGACTTAGTGGGGGCCCCCGGATGCCAATAATGAGTCACGAGGGTCCCCGGGTTCCAGTAATCATAAAGTTGGGGACCACAGAAGTCAAAAGGTTGGGAACCACTGGGCTAGACCATCACCTTTAGCTGCAAGTAAGAATGCCCCAACTACTCCCATGGCTGTTCCTTCTTTTGCTGAGCCACCCTATGTGCAGTAATTTAGAACAGAGCTTGTGGCCCAAAGATACAGGATTACCAGACCAGAACATAACCATGTGGAAATTATGAGTATGCTGAGGGTGATAAAGGCTGCAGTGACGAGGCAATAAAGAGGACAATGGTCTGGATGGACACTACTTCCCTTCCCCTGTATATAGTATTTGACATAGTTAGGGTATTTAGATAGGGTTAGTGAGGGTTAGTGAAGGTTATTGTTAGTACATAGTGGTTCTTCTAGGGGTGGGTTTTTGGGTTTCTCTTTTTCTTTGGTGTTTCTAGGGTGTGTGTGTTTTGGATGTGTGTTAAAAAAACAAAAGTTATAACATTTTAAAAAACACAAAAAATATATCTTTGTTTAGGCTTTAGGTTTAGTCAGGTAATGTTTAGCTGTAGTTCCTGTTGTCTTTGTCTACAGAGGTGTTTTGAAGGGGCTTGGGGGGGGCGGGTAGTGTTTGTCAAGTGGTGTTAAATGTATAGGATAAGTTAAGATAAGCTAAGTTATTTGTAAGTCTAAGTTAGGATAAGATAGTGTAGCTTAGGTTAGTATAGGATAGGATAGGTTAATTTAGGGAATTTTAGGCTTATAGTTATAGTTTCATTAAATCTTCTTGTTACCACTTGTGTTGTCATTTTACCAGCTGTCACAATTCATGCATGCTACCTGGGGCCTCAGGAATTTCTTGCTAGTCAACATAGATATCAGTCACCTCACTTATGTTTCAGTCAGTGTGTGTGTTGCTTTGTGACTGTCACAAAGCTTCACACATCGTAACATGTTCATGCTTCTGACACACATAAAACACCAAGGTTGTGCAAAGTGAATTTATTTACACATGTGATTTTGCATGCAGTAATTCTGTACATGACATTTAATGAAAACCCCAACAGATGTACTTAGCCATTGGATGTCCAAACAGAGTCCATGGGGGTGAACATGTCCTGGGACATGTGTAGGATAGGAGTGCTTCAGTGAGGAGGAGCATATTGTCGCTAGCAAAGATTAGGCAGAGTGGTAGTCCACATTTGTGAGAGGTCAACAGTGGGAGAGTCAATTGAGGACAGTGCCAGATGTTATCACACTGGCATGATCTTAAGCCCAGAGCAAAGGAGAAAGGAGCCATGTGCCACACAGAAAAGCTACAGACCGGTTTTCCTTGTGAAAGATGTTCCTTCCGCATCTTCATCCTTGGACGTATGTGGTGCCTCCCATGACAGGAGTGTTGTATGTACTGCAGTAAAGAGAGGCACACACCATGAAGATGTGGATGCTGCGTCCCCGGCAGCTCTCATCTGTGGGAACACATGAGGCAGCACAGCAGCAAGGAGGGCCTGCAGGGTCAGCAATACTACAACACCGTCACAATGGTAGGCGCCCAAGTTGGCAATGAGAGAGTCCAGCTTCCGCTCTGTGGACTCGAGACTTGTTGCATTTCCCGCACAACCTTTTCTCAATCAAGCTGGTGCCATTGTAGCTGGGGATTAGCTTGTGCCTCTGCCTCATGATACCAGCGATGTCGGTCAGGGACTGCTTGAGCCCACAAAGCGGAGAGTGGGTGTCTCGTATGGATACAGAGTTGTCCTTATTCAGACTGAGGCACTTCTGGACTGACTCTGGGGTAACTGACAGTCTCCATCCTGCTGAACACCTACCGCAGTTTTTTGGAATGTGACTGTTGGGTCCTGGGAGTCCAGGGATGGGGTTGAACTGGCAGGTGGTGTTTGTTGGCTGGGTTGAGCTGGCAGGTGATGTTTGTTGGCTGTATCATCTGGAAACCCTGTAATGCTGCTTGGCCTCCCACTGACCAGAGATGGTGTCTGTATGGCACCCAGGATTTCCTGGAGGGTCTCGTCATTAATGGTTTGCAGCTGGTCATCCTCATCATCGGAGAAGTCCAGGATAGGCAGCTGGACAGGAGGTATGTTGTTGTCTTCTGCAATAAAATGGAGGTAAGTTAATGTTGAGCTGTGCTAGATGTTGATATGAGTGATCATCATTTCAATCAAGGTTTCCAAGTGAGCGTTGTAGGTGGCAAATTTCCAAGACCCTAGCACCACACTGCACAACTGGAGTCTCAGTAACTTTGATGCTCCAGTGGCACAGTGTGGGGGACACTACTTTACCAGCCTGCACCACCTCAACTTGTGTAAAGCTTACACTTCATTACAGTTGAGGCCATGGGTGTTTGTGTGGGTGTTCCCCCAAAACACCTATGGATACCCTAAGAAATTTTACACATTCACAGATTTAGTTATCTGGACATGCATCAGATTCGTAAACCACATGAGGTGTGGCTTTGACGTGGTGCAACAGCGAAATCTAACATTGTAGTCCCCATTTTTCCTGTTTTTGTGTGTGCTGCATTCTGCAGCACACATTGAAAGTAGAAAAGGATAAACAAGATTGTTCAAGTTCAGGAAAGTGTCCCTTTCAGCACATGGGCAATCAACACTGCAATGCAGGCACCTCTTCACCATGGTGCAAGTGTACCTGTATTTGTGATAGGCAACAGTGAGTACACTGTCACAGAGAAATGTACAGGTATGTGTTGCACTTTAGTACGTGCAACACATGCCTGCACTTTGCACATGACAGTGTAGCACAGAAAGCTGGCTGTGTGGGTACACTGCATCATTTCCTCATACATGAGGCACTAAGAACCTCAATTCCATGGCCAGTGGCACAGGCGGTGCAAAAGGTAACCTGCAGTGCAGCCCTGTGCCACCAGGCAAGGGCAGAGAAGCACCATATCTACAAGTTAGGGTGCATTTCTGTCCTCTCCGCCTACAGTGGTACACAAAATGCTGGCTAGTGCCAAAGCAGACACCCTTGAACCATGGTGCGAGGATGCCTGCACTCTGGGGATTATATTTTAGGTGCATGAAGGGAGACCTTCCTGCATAGAAACTACCTGAAGGGGTGTTATCATCTTTCTATGTGTGCTTTATTCTGCAGCACACATAGGAATGGTACCTTAAGCGGAGTGATGAATATATCTCTCCCAGCAGTGTCATTCTTACACCACACCTGGGGTGGCGTAGGAATATGACATTCCCTGACTTGTTAATCTGTGTATGTGTCAGTTTTTTTTTAGTTGCATGGGTGCACCCCAAGCAACACCCATGGAATGCCCCTTTCACACAGTGTTATGCGTGAAAGGTGTCCATATTTCCAAGGCCATGACAAGCCATGCAAGGTGGCTTTGTGTGGCCTTGTAAGTATGGACTGGCACACTGCATCACCAAAGTGTCAATGTGAATAACGCGCCCGTGGCACAGTGTCCTGGTAGTGCCTTGAACATGAGGCCAAATTGGGATTCACCTGAAATGATGTTGCAATTGACACAATGTCTTAAGTGAGGTGCTGGTTCTGTCCTGGGATGTGCTACTTGTGGTAGGTCAGCACACATTACAGGGCTTCTTTCCAAGCTCTTTGCACTGCTGGTGCCTCCCTTTTAAAATGTGAAGCAGTGAGGCACAAGCAGTGCAAGGGACTTGTAGGTGAGCCCCGACATCTGTTTGCCCCTAAGCATGCCAGCATCCTACACTGTAGCCTGCATACAGTACATTTTGGCTCAGTGACATGGCTGTCTCCACCTTTTGACATTACAGGGTTTCATCTAAGCCTCTTGCGCTGCCAGTGCCTCCCTTTTTAAATGTGAAGCAGTGAGGGACTAGCAACGCAAGAGACTTGTGAGCCCCTATATTTGTCTGCTGTTTAACCATAAGCATGCAGCATCCTACACTCTACCCTGCATACAGTAAATTTTGGCGCAGGGACGTGGCTGCCTCCCCCTGTTGACAAAACAGATTTCCCCCACTGTCCACCAGTGTGACCTACCCTGTGGTGGTTGTGGTTCATCCTGTGCTGCACTGTCATGTCCTTGGACTCTTGTGAGTGACTCCTCAGGGATGATAGCTGCCACCATCTCCTTCAGGTCATCGAGTTCCTCCTGGGATGCTGGACTTCCACCTCCAGTCTGCTGTGCAGCCTTGCGGTTGTGGGCCAGTTTCTCTTTTGTTCTGCGCTTGCAATGGTGCCAGCGCTTCTTTTACAGTTGACTGTCCTCTTGACCTCTACCATAGTGCTGACTTTGTCAACTATGGACTGCCATATGGCCTCCTCCTGCCCTAATGGCAATATGAAGGTGACAAATAGCTGTTGTTAGTGGTGTGTCACCTCCCTGATCTAAATACTGGTCTCCTCCTCACTGACCCTGCACTTCCTCTTCCCTCTTCTCCTGGATGTCTGCCTGGACATCCTGGCTGGCACCTGGGTTATTTGGGTTGGCCCTGGGGACTATTTGGTTCTGGGTTCTCCATTTCTGGGTCTCCTGTGGTGTTTTCTGTGATCAGCTCTTCAGGGGATTTACTGGAGCAAAGAACAGTGCAGAAAAGGAGCACTTCTAGCGGAGCTGTTCTCTGCATCTAAATCTGCTATGCACTTGTGAAACTGCCTCCAAAAGGCTTGCAGGATCATTCCATCAGGACCAAGACTACTACTGCTGCACTAGCATACAGACTGCCTGTTCTATATATTTGCGAGGCTGCTATGTGGGCATCACCTCAAGTTCACAAAGTAGTACTACCTGGACAGCCAGGTCCAACAAGAGGAGCACTTTATATGCTCAGTCCTGCAGGGCTTTTTGATTTGAGTCCGTTCACAGACTCACTTCCTCTGAGGTACTGCTTTGGCATCTATTCAAAACAAAGAATCTGCGGTAAAAGTAACCATCAGAAGAACAAGTTACTTCTGTAACTTTTTCCAGTTGATACTCTAACTGCAGATTCCTCCCAGACTCCTTATGTACCCTCCTAGTTATATGAACTAGACTTTTTCCACCTAATAAGACTCCAACTCTAGACATCAGCACATAGGTCAAATCCAGATTGCTTGGGGGTGAGGGCACAGACAGCCTAGAAAGCAAACATCTGTGAACATAGGTGTTAGAAATTGGGTTTCTGGTTGGCTAGGGTATGCACCTAAGCCAGGCAGAAGCCACCCTCTCTAGTTAGGGCAAGGGAGTTACACGTCCAAGATAACCCCTGCTCACCCCCTTGGTAGCTTGGCATGAGCAGTCAGGCCTAACCCGGAGGCAATGTTGTAGGAAGTTGGCTCTGTATGTACTATTTCAAAGTAAGAAATAGCATGCACAGAGTCCAAGGGTTCCCCTTTGAGGTAAGATAGTGGCAAAAAGAGATGATTCTAATGCTCTATTTTGTGGTAGTGTGGTCAATCAGTAGGCTTATCAGAGGGTAGTTTTAAGCATTTGTTCTACACACACAGGCAATAAATGTGGAACACACACTCAAAGACAATTCCAGGCCAATAGTTTTTTGTATAGAAAAATATATTTTCTTAGTAGAACCACAGGCTCAAGATTTACAAGTAATACTTCAAATGAAAGGTATTTCACTTAGGTAACTTAGGAACTTTGAATCAGCAAAATAGCATGTACAGTTTTCACACAAATGGCAATAAGCTATTTTAAAACTAGACAGTGCAATTTTCAACAGTTCCTGGGGGAGGTAAGTGCTTGTTAGTTTTGCAGGTAAGTACACCACCTACAGGGTTCAAAGTTGGGTCCAAAGTAGCCCACCGTTGGGGGTTCAGGGCAACCCCAAAGTTACCACAACAGCAGCTCAGGGCCGGTCAGGTTCAGAGGTCAAAGTGGTGCCCAAAACGCATAGGCTTCCATGGAGAAGGGGGTGCCCCGGTTCCACTCTGCCAGAAGGTAGGTACCCGCGTCTTCGGAGGGCAGACCAGGGGGGTTTTGTAGGGCACCGGGGGAACACAAGTCAGCACAAAAAGTACACCCTCAGCGGCCACAGGGGCGGCCGGGTGCAGAGTGCAAACAGGCGTTGGGTTTGCAATTGGTTTCAATGGGAGACCCAGGGGTCTCTTCAGTGAAGCAGACAGGCAAGGGGGGAGGGGCTCCTCAGGGTAGCCACCACCTGGGCAAGGGAGAGGGCCACCTGGGGGTCGTTTCTGCACTGGAGGTCGGATCCTTCAGGTCCTGGGGGCTGCGGGTGCAGGGTCTTTACCAGGTGTCGGGTTCTTAAAAGCAGGCAGTCGCGGTCAGGGGGAGCCTCTGGATTCCCTCTGCAGGCGTCGCTGGGGGGGCTCAAGGGGGTCAACTCTGGCTACTCACAGGGTCTTAGTCGCCGGGGAGTCCTCCCTGTAGTGTTGGTTCTCCGCAGGTCAAGCCGGGGGTGTCGGGTGCAGAGTGGAAAGTCTCACGCTTCCGGCGGGAAACGTGCAGTCCTTTAAAGTTTGTTTCTTTGTTGCAAAGTTGTTTCTTTTTTGGAGCAGAGCCGCTGTCCTCGGGAGTTCTTGGTCCTTTTAGATGCAGGGTAGTCCTCTGAGGCTTCAGAGGTCGCTGGACCCTGGGGAACGCGTCGCTGTTGCAGTTTTCTTGAAGTGGGGAGACAGGCCGGTAGGGGTGGGGCCAAAGCAGTTGGTGTCTCCGTCTTCTCTGCAGGGCTTTCAGGTCAGCAGTCCTTCTTCGTCTTCAGGTTGCAGGAATCTATCTTGCTAGGTTCTGGGGGCCCCTAAATACTCAATTTAGGGGTGTGTTTAGGTCTGGGAGGTTAGTAGCCAATGGCTACTAGCCCTGAGGGTGGCTACACCCTCTTTGTGTCTCTTCCCTGAGGGGAGGGGGGCACATCCCTAATCCTATTGGGGGAATCCTCCATCTGCAAGATGGAGGATTTCTAAAAGTCAGAGTCACCTCAGCTCAGGACACCTTAGGGGCTGTCCTGACTGGCCAGTGACTCCTCCTTGTTTTTCTCATTATCTCCTCCGGCCTTGCCGCCAAAAGTGGGGCCGTGGCCGGAGGGGGCTGGCATCTCCACTAGCTGGAGTGCCCTGGGGCGCTGTAACAAAGGGGGTGAGGCTTTGAGGCTGACCGCCAGGTGTTACAGTTCCTGCAGGGGGAGGTGAGAAGCACCTCCACCCAGTACAGGCTTTGTTACTAGCCACAGAGTGACAAACGCACTCTCCCCATGTGGCCAGCAACATGTCTGGTATGTGGCAGGCTGGTAAAACTAGTCAGCCCACACTGGAAGTCGGGTATGTTTTCAGGGGGCATCTTTAAGATGCCCTCTGGGGTGTATTTCACAATAAAATGTATACTGGCATCAGTGTGCATTTATTGTGCTGAGAAGTTTGATACCAAACTTCCCAGTTTTCAGTGTAGTCATTATGGTGCTGTGGAGTTCGTATAATACTCTTATGGCTACCCTGCACTTACAATGTCTAAGGTTTTGCTTAGACACTGTAGGGGCATAGTGCTCATGCACCTACAGCCCTCACCTATGGTATAGTGCACCCTGCCTTAGGGCTGTAAGGCCTGCTAGAGGGGTGACTTATCTATGCCATAGGCAGTGTGAGGTTGGCATGGCACTCTGAGGGGAGTGCCATGTCGACTTAGTCATTTTCTCCCCACCAGCACACACAAGCTGGGTGACATAAGACATGCTGCAGCCCTTAGAGACCTTTCCTGTCATCAGGGCCCTTGGTACCATGGGTACCAGTTACAAGGGACTTACCTTGATGCCAGGGTGTGCCAATTGTGGAAACAAAGCTACAGGTTAGGGAAAGAACACTGGTGCTGGGGCCTGGTTAGCAGGCCTCAGCACACTTTCAAATCATAACTTGGCATCAGCAAAGGCAAAAAGTCAGGGGGTAACCATGCCAAGGAGGCATTTCCTTACAAATGTGTAAAGCGTTTGCACAACACACACAACACACATGACGCAAGATGTACACCACAATGTAAACACAACACTGAGCTATGTAAAAATAAACTGTATTGCACAAAACACAATTAGACCAAACATTACATATTAGTAATACCCTGCTACCTTAGCAGTTGTCAGAACGTTACACAAGTTACTAATACTCTGCAAGAATAAGCAGTTGTCACATTAGAACACGTAAGTACTCAGGATTCTGCAACATAAGCAGTAGTCGGGAATCACAGTAAATAAATGTATGTAATTGTCATAAACCAATCATAAATATCCATAATAGGAACATTATAAAACATATGGCAAGTCATAACGTACATATCAGCATATCATGCCTGTTACACAAGTTACTAGTACTCTGCAATGCCCCTAAGAGGAACATGTATCACATATCTACTTTGCAAAAAGAGTACCTGTTCTTGGTGAAAGAGGCACAACTAGTGCCTAGAAGATGAGCGTGGGGCCCCCCCGGCGCTCCTATGCGCAAAACAGGGGTTAGGTGTTGCTCTTCGGGGAGAGGAGCGTTCTGCACCATCTCCAGAAGGGGAGGTGTACACAGCACTTGGGGGCTTGGTGGAGCGGGGAGCGCCCTTGACGCGGCTTTCACCCCACCCGCCCACCACCAAGAGCAGCAATCAAATCATTGGAGCTTCCTGCTCCTGCGGCAGTGACCGGTGGGGGAGGGGTCCTCCCCTCTCCTCTCGCATCCTGCTCTCCGGGCAGCCCTGAGATCCGGAGGAGACCTCCAACGAGGTCTTCCTCCTTCCTGGGGCTGCACTGGGCACTCGCCCGCACCCGATCTGATGCACAAGTGTTTCCTGCTGCTCCCGGGCCAAAGCGGTGATCCGGCCCACAGTAGAGGTCGGCTGGTGCCCCGGGGGCGCTCCTTAAAGCATGCCCTACCCCATGGGCATGATAGGAGCGTGCTCGCTCCTTTATGTCTCCTGGTGGTGCCCCGGGGGCACTAAAGACAGGGCGTCTCTTGCGCTTTGCCTGGCAACAGGCCGGTCGCGGCGGTGGTTAACCTGAAGGCAAAAACAGCGCGCTTACGAGCGCATGGGGCATTCTTAAGGAGCCCAGGTAGCGGCGGTGAACCTCCTGCAGGATAAGGCAATTAGAAGCGCAAAGGGGGCACACAGGAGCACTCTCCAAGCGATAAGCTATTGAAGCAGCACTCCTCGTGCTGGGTAGGTTACAGGGGTCAGGGGCTACAACACCCTGCCTCTGGAGACAAGAATGAGGAAGGAGCACAGGGCTGGCGAACCCAGCTACAGCCCAGCGCAAAAAGTGGATACAAGCAGTGGCAGTTCCTCCTGTGGGTCACAGGTCAGCACAACAGCAGCAGTCCATGGCGGTTCCTGGTGAGTCCTCTCAGCAGCCTTCTGTCCAGTTCCAGGAATGTTCAAGGAGTGTCTAAATTGTGGGAAAAATTCTCCTGTACTTATACTACGTTTGCAGTGTCTTTGTCAATGAGGAGGAGAGGGGGTTCCAAACAGTTACAACTGGTTCTAGGAGTGCCCCTTCTCTCCTTCAGCACAGGCTCCAAACATCAGTGGGGGGTAAACAACACTATTGTGTGAGGCCAGGCCACTGCCTTTACAAATGCAGGTGTGCCCTGCCTCTCCCTTCTCTCAGCCCAGGAAGACTATACAATATGTAGATGCACCTCTGTGACACCTCCACCCTCCCTGTGTACAGGCTGTGTGAAAAGTAAGGACAAAGCCTCAACTGTCCGTCTGCCCAGACGTGGATTGGAGTCAAGCTGAAAAAACACCAAAGTCATAAGCACAGATAAATGCGCACTTTCTAGAAGTGGCATTTCTGTAATCCTAATAAAAAATACACCTACATCAGTAAGCAACATTTCTTCTCACTATCACAACAATACTAAATATGCCTACGCTACCCCTCATAAATCAGACAATACCCCTTACACATAAGGCAGGGCATTTCTAATGCAATCCTATGAGAAGGCAGCACCCACAGCAGTGAGACACCAAGGCCCATATTTATACTTTTTTAGCTCCGCATTTGCGTCATTTTGTGACGCAAAAGCGTCGCAAACTTGCAAAATACAATTGGACTAACCATGGCCACTCACCACAGATAGGCCTTTAGAACTTGATTTTCTTACGCCACATCCTATTCCTGGGAGTTAGATGGTACAAACTTCTTACAACAAGGTGTAGCTTAATTAGTTTCTCACAAACCCTCCTCTCTCACCCCCAGACAAGGAGGTGAAAAGGATGGAGGTGTTTGGGAATGTTTATTCTCTTCATCCAGCCTAGCCTTGTCAATTGATGAACGTTACCTACTGGAGCATTATATGAAAGTTCTCTGGGACATGGATAGTGCAATCTTCTTGGCAGCCCCATAATCATTTATGGTCTCCTTACTAAAACCAATCACATTGGTCAGGATGCAGCTAAATGACACACATCTTGATATTGATTTGTGCAGACTGCTTATCCAAAGAACAGAGTAATGGTCACGATGCATTGATGAGATCCACAGGCTTTTCTGTTAATGTACAGGCATGTCGCATGGCTATGTCTTTTGATGCTTCCTGTCTTTTTGGCAAAAAAAAATAAATGCAGATTTCCCCCTGGCTTAAAAGTGTCTCAGTTGCAACCTGACCAGCAAGCAGACCTTACCCCCTTCCCCCACTCAAAGTTGAAAGGGGCATTCCTTCTGGGCTGGTGAGGCGGAGGGCATGGGGTCTCTGGCAGAAACCCAGCTCCACAATCTGTTGAAGGTGTGGGCCATTTGCTTTGCATTGAAAACCTTCCTACCTGCTAGCAAGGTAAGGCTAGTGAAGGTTCTCTCAGACACCACCTCCATGTGTTGCTGCAACAAGTAGGGCAGATGGGATACTGTGCCAAGAGGCAGTGAACCTCTAGAGTTAGCTAGATAAGAGGGCATCTTCCAGATTGTGAATGACAGCCAGCATCTTTAACCACATAGAGAATAGATTCACCAGCAACACCAGGCAGGTCACAGATGGCACCCCCAAAGTGGTGCAGGACATCTTCCAACAGTGGAGAAAATCCCTGGTAGATCTTTCCAAAGTTGAGGATGCACAGTGTCAACTTCTGAGAATTGGCATTCCCAAGTACATTCTAGAAGACCTATTCAGACAAGAATAGAGCATGGGTCTCTGGTATGCTTTTTCTTTTGCCTCTCGTAGCCAGAGCTCGGAAGATGATTGGGAATGACCAGGGCTAAATCATCTTAGTAGCACTGGATTGGGCTAGTAGAGAGGTACCCAGAACTTCAAGCTATAGATTTGTATGACTAGATCAGGCTACTGCTACGGGAGCCTCTGGCACAGCAGTAGGGCAGATTTCTGCACCTGCAGGATCTATGCATGAATACTGAGAGGCAGCAGTTGACTGTTCAATCTACCCCCTCAGGTTGTGCATCTCATTTGCTGCCAGCCATCTGTCCCAGAGCCTGCCATAAACTGACTTTGTACACCAATTAGTGGCAGTGGGCAAATTTGCCCAACAGATCCCTTCCACATCCAATGATGTACTGTTTTTATCCTTGGCCAAGCAAGACTTTGCAGCGGGCACTGTGCTCCTTCAGCATTTTTGTGTTTGCTGGACCAACAGTCCTGGTGTAAGCTACCTGTTGTATTGGTTGATTAAAGGTTTGAAACATGCTCCCTTCACTTAGTTTCAGATGCCACAGTATGATCTTAAGTTGGTTCCAAAATTCCTCCAGTGTACCCCCATTCAAAAGTGCTTGAGTCTTCTGACTTGCAGGAAGTTGGCCTTTTATATTGTGGACCAAAATGAGGTATACTGAGCAAAGAGTCCAAGCAGTCCCCAGAGGCATCACAGAGGCACAAATGATATCCCAAATGCTCTTTTTGGGTAGTGTGGTCAAGCAGTTAGGCATATCAGAGGGTAGTGCTAAGCATGTTAGGCACATACTCATGCAGTGAGACACTCAAAGAAATCCAACAACAATTTATAAAAGAAACATGCACTTTTACATAAATGTAGATACCAAGATCAGAATCAGGTGAGTACTTTGAGTTATGAATTTTTAGAGTTTACAGAAGTTGACTGCATTTTCAGGAAGCTGCAATACAATCCTATGGAGAAAACAGAGGGCAATCCAGGTGGAGTACAGCAACTTACAGGCGCAATGTTCAGGACATAAGGGGGTTTTGGAGCAAGGTCCAGGGCAACACCAACAGTTCACTTTGGGGAGCTCTGGTGCATCCGGATGCAAAGGTGTTACAGCATCAGGTGTCCCATTCAAGTCTATGGTGATTGGTTCAGTTACAAAGTCACTGCAGAGATGGACTGGAAGGACAGTCCAGGGGAATCCACGGGGGAGAGGGGTTCGACCCTGGAGGGCCTCTGGCATGTGGAGACAGTCTGTGTCCACTCTTCCTTGGGCTGTGAGGTGCAGGGGTGTCTATCTGGCATAGAGTCCAGCACTGGAGAACCTTGTGGTTGCAAAGAGAGGAGGGGGGGCACCACCGAAACACTGCAGTTGTGGAATGGGGGTCTAGCCTGACCAAGTCAACAAGTGGGCTCAGGTCTCATGAGCTGGGGAGACATGGGGACACCCCTGGTTCTCCTCTTCTGGGGCAGAGGTGTGCTAGGGCATCAGGCTTTGCCTCCTGGTCACTTGTAGTTGCAATGGGGTGGTCTGCAGAAACAGTCTGCAGATGCCATGGTGAAGACTACAATGGGTGAATACAGGGTGGGCTTCTTTTCTGCAGGGCTTGGTGGACCGCGCTGACACCACTGGCCCACTTCAACATGGGCTAGGCAGCTCACATGCACTGGTGATGTCCAGTGCCAGGTTTTTGCCAATCCCAGTTCTGTTCTTTGTTGCCTGAGGGTGCAGGGGAGTAGCTCCTCTACTCCAAGGGGAGCACCTCCTGGCAATTGGTGAAGCACTGGCAGCTGTTCCCGTTTCTTGGTGGTATAGCAGTGGGAAGAAGACTTTGCATGTACTGTACCATTCTGTCGGTATTGTGATACCACTAAAGAACCCACATTTGACTTAAGTTGCGAAAAAAAAAATTCAAATTATAATCTTTTGCATTTTTCTTCCAAATGACTAATCTGGTCCGTTAGGTCCATGGGCAAGTCCCCCCCCCCCCCCCCCCCGCCAGTCTTGTTATTTAGAAGTTTAAGAAGTTACTTGATAGTTTGGCCTTAAAAACTGTTTAGAATTCTTGAGTAAGGTTCTGAAGAAGTCACAACTAAATAAACAAACAAAAAAAAGTCAGCCTTAGAGAATAGTGTCATGGAATTCAACCTCACCCCTTCCCTGCAGGGTGTCAAGGCAGCAGCTAAGGAACCTCTGCAAGGCCAGCAAAGTTAAAAAACAGCTTGAATCCTACCAAAGAACATATCCAGGAGTGTGATACAGTTCAGGCACCTCAAAGAAACAATCAAGGTTTATTGAGCATGCTACTCACCCGTAAGGGTCTCAAGGCGTTGGGGGGGGAGGGGCTGTGTAGCATCCATCACTGATGTGCTTCTTCAAAGAGCCATGTCTTCAGCTCTTTCGTAAAGTTGAGGGGGGTAGTCTGAGGTGGAGCGGGAGAGCGTTCCAGGCTGTGGCTGCGATATGAGAGAGGGAGCGTCCCCCTGTTCTTATTTTCCTTATGCAGTGTACTTCGGCAAGAGAGAGAGCTGGGCTGATCGAAGGGTCCTGTGAGGGTACGTGGAAGTTGAGTCGCCTGTCCAGGTAGGCTGGTCCGGTGTTGTGGAGGGCTTTGTGTGCGTGGATGAGGATCTTGAAGGTGATTCTTTTTTCTATTGGAAGCCAGTGAGGTGTGTGCAGGTGTTGGGAGATGTGGCAGTGTCGGGGCAGGCCGAGGGTCAGTCTGAGGGCGTTCTGGATGTTCTGTAGTTTGCAGGTGAGTTTCTTGTTGATCCCGGCTTAGAGCGGGTTACCATAGTCCAGCCTACTGGTGGTGAGGGCGTGTGACGGTCTTTCTGTTTTCGAGGGGGATCCATTTGAAGGTCTTGCATAGGAGGCGGAGGGTGCAGAAGCAGGTGGATGTGCCACCAGGATCCGTTCCACATGTCGGGGCCCATGATGAGTACTTCTGTCTTGTTCGTGTTGAGTCGAAAGGCAGCTGTTTTTCATCTAGTTGGCAACTGCTCCCATGTCTTTGCGGAAGTTGTGTCTGGCTGTGTTGGGTTCGTTGGATAGGAAGAGGAAGAGTTGGGTGTCATCGGCGTAGGAGACTAAGTTTATTTGGTAGCTCCTTACGATGGCAGCCAGTGGGGGAATGTAGACATTGAACAGAGTAGGGCTGAGGGAGCGTCCCTGGGGAATTCCAGAGGTGGTAGGTGTGGGGTCCGAGAGAGAGGGAGTGAGCTTCACTTGTTGAGTTTTGCCAGAGAGGAAGGCCTGGATCCAGTCGAGGGCATTGTTTCTGATGCCGGTTTCATGAAGTTTGTGTATCAGGGTGTAGTAGGAGACTGTGTCAAAGGCTGCCAATAGGTCTAGCAGGATGAGTGCCGCCGTCTCTCCATTATCCAGCGGGGAGCGGATGCCGTCAGTTGCGGCCAGGAGGGCTGTTTCGGTGCTATGGTTTTTTCTGAATCCGAACTGGGAGGCATTGAGGATGTTGTCTTCGATGAAAGTGGCAAGTTGGCTGCTGATTGCTTTCTCGATGACTTTCGCTGGAAAAGGGAGCAGGGAGATGGGCCTGAGGTTTTTGAGGTCGGTGGGGTCTGCCGAGGGTTTCGTGAGAGGGGGGCAGGTTGATCTCGGCGTGTTTCCAGTCATTGGGGAAAGAGGCATCAGCTAGGGAGCGGTTGATGGTGAGGCAGAGCTTGGGGGTAATGGTGTCAGTGGCTCTGTTGAAAATGTGTTAGGGGCATGGGTCCGTGGGGACTTCATTATCTTCAGAGTGTTTCTGGTGGTGAGGGGGGTCCAGTTGGTGAAAGTTGGTTTGTTGGTTCCGGTGGAGGGGGTTCTGTGCGTAGGTGGTCCTTGTTGAAGCTGTCACAGTCGGCGATCCATTTGTGAAAGGTAAGTGCTGCGGTGTTCGGGTCATCGTGTGCGATGGAGATGGTGGAGTTGGCGAGGGTCAGTGATTCTTGCCCAGCTTCTGCAAGATGGTTGGTGCTGGGGTCGGAGGATGGTGGGTGTGTTGAAAGTGAAGTGGATGCATCAATGGTCTGTCCATGGAAGTTCGGAGGTGTGGCTGAAGGTGACTGATGTTCCTGTTGTGAAGATGGGGTTGAGGGTGTGTCCTGCTGAGTCCAGTGGTTCCGTCATGATCTGTCGGAGCCCTATGCTGTGGGGGTTGTCTAGGAGGGATGTGGTGTTGGGGTCTTATAGGTTGTCGGGGTGAAAGTTGAGGTCTCCCAGCAGGGTGTAGTTGGTGGCTGCAATGGCTTGTGCAGTGATGCAGTCAGTGATTGAGTTGGAGAAGGGTGCGTGGGGTCCCGGTGGGCGGTAGATGAGGGTTCCCCTGAGGGTGGATGTTGGGCTGGTCTGTAGTTTGAAATGAGGTGTTCCATCAGGCTTGTGGGGTCTTCAGAGTGTGTGCTCAGACTGATGTTGGACTTGTGGGTGATGGCGATTGCCTCTCCCTCTCCCCCCCCCGGTGAAGGATTGGCTGCAGCGGAGGCAGCTGAAGGGTCCGTGGGTGATGGTTTGAGATGAGACCGTGCAGTTGTTGCGTTCTAGGTTGAGCGTGTGGAGTGCTACTGGCATGTAGAGGTGGCAGGAGGTCCAAGGGTCCTGGCGCTGGTGGCGCGCAGATGGTCTTGCCTTCAGTGCCACAGCGGCCACCATTAAGTAAGGAGAGAGGTGGTGGGGGGGAGAAGATAGCTGGGAGGCGGTATCGGGGAAAAAACTGCACGAAAAAGGGGGGGCAGGGCTGCGGGGAGGGGGAATCGAGAAATTGAGAGAAATTAGAGAAAATAAGAGTGAAAGCGTGAAAAAAGGAAAAGTTCAGAAAAGGAAAAAGGCACACTACGGCAGCCTGGCAGAAAAGCAGAGCTCTCCCACTAGACACCAGGGATGAGTGGCAGGCAGGAGCCTGCGGGTGGCGGAGGGCCTCGAACACCTGACAGAGTTCAGAGTTCGATCTGACACAGGCTGCACTAGATGGAGGAGCTGCACGTAAGCAGAGCAGTTCACTGACAGCGTCAGTGGTGTTGCTCTTCCTACCGTGCCGCAGGCGCCATTAAGTTGTTTTGGGGGGGGGGGGGAGAAGGAGAAGAAAGCTGGAAGGCGAGAGCAGGAAAAATGTCATGAAAAAGGGGCAGGGCCACAAGAGAAATAAGAGAAAATTTAAGTGAAAGCGTGAAAAAAAAAAAAAAAAAGGAGAAAAAAGGAAAAGCTCAGAAAAGGAAAAAGGCACAATACGGCAGCGTGGTAGAAGAGCAGAGCTCCCCACTACCCCACTAGACACCAGGGATGAGGCGCAGGTAGGAGCCTGAGGGTGGTGGAGGGCCTCGAACTCCTGACCAGGGTCCGAGTTCAATCAGACACGGGCTGCACTAGATGGAGGAGCAGCACAGAGGCAGAGCAGTTCACTGACAAGGTCAGGAGGATGATCTAGTCAGGGATGAGCCTACTAGCAGTGCTCACAGGGATGGTTCCCCTTCCACTACCCCTGAGTGTGTGGAGGGGGCTAACAGTAGAAATATCTACCCCAAGAATGTACCTAGAGATCAGCCAGGCTACTCCAGGTCCAGAGATATACCAGAGGATCGAGACAGAGAACTTGACATCCTAGCCAAGACTGTGACCCTTGAGGTCATACTCAGAACTAGAAAGAGAAACAATTTAGATGCGCCTACGTCACATCTCTGGTGGCAGCAATACCTTAAATAGGGAGTAAGAGGTAGATTTTAAACAAAATCCCCAAAGGGATTGTCCCCAAATGAGGATTGTGATATCAAAGTGATTCACAGCCTTTGAGAGTGCCTGTGTTTCCAGAGAGGTTAACAGAAATCACTGGGGCTCTCTCCTATGGGAAATGTTCTCAGGAAAGTGCAGGGACAGACTGACTCAGAGTGAGGCAGCTATCAAGTCCTATGACCTCATGGAGAACACCCTCACTGAGTGCTTTGGACTCACCACTGAGAAGTATAAAATCAGGTTCAAGGAGACTGACAAAACAGAGTCAATCCTTTTCAGTAAAAACACTCAATGGTTGGTTAGAGGGAAGTCATGTGCAAGATTATGATGGGTTTCATAATTCGGTTATAAAGGAACATCTGATTAACTATACTTCTGAAAAAGGTGCATCAGAACCTGGTGGACCTAGGGCCAGTCGCTCCCCAAGAGCTTGGGAGGAATGTTCATCATTAGGTTAGAACTAGTGTGTCCAAGACAAGAACCACAGTGAGCACAAGAAGGTCAGGGAAGTGCCCGCCCCACAGAAAAAGGTGGACAACCCTAAAAAGAAAAAGGCATCCTCTGTAGGCCCCCAAAAATCTGATCAGGATGGTGGGTCTCAAGATACCTTCCAGAACAAAAGTGGACACAAGGGTAAAAATTGGATGCCACAAAGGCATGGTGCTTTGACTGTAAACAAAGGGCACTGCACCAAGGATACTTGCCCGATAACCAACCCCACTAGTAACACCCCCAGGGGTTGCCAGTTGAGCCCTTGGGTGAATGACTCATCAGATGACAAGGTCCTCAACCTTTAATTGGAGAGCAGGGCCAACCAGGTGAGCTGGAGAAGGTAAACACTTCAACCACCTACTGTTAAATGGAATCCCAACCAGGAAACAGCCTTAATGCAGGCTGAGCCATGCAAGATATTCCCCTGCAAGCTAAAGCTCACTTGCCTGAGCCATGCATGCACCACCTCAACACATACGCGCAGTTAAGGTACAGTGTGGTCTAGCTGTTCCAGGAAGAGGAAGCAACAGGCGATGCAAGTGGGGCTGGATTTTGGGGTGGGGCATTTTTTTTTTTTCTTTTTTTTTATCAGGGGAGAGGGTAGAGTTGTGTTACTCTGTCAGGTAGCAGTTTTTAGGGCCTGGGACTGAGTTACTTTTGAGGAGGTGGGGGGGGCATTTTTAAGGCTCAGGTTATTTATTTTTATGGGGAAGTCACGTTACTTTGGGCTGAGGGTCGGCTTATTTTATGACGGGTGGTCGGACTAGTTTTTTGGGTAGGGTTTTAGGGGTCAGGGCAGGTGATTGGGGTAATTGTAAGGGCTGGGTTTTAGGGTTCAGGGTGGGGGGCAGTTTTGGGATCAGCGTGGGGGACTGGGTAGTTTTAAGAAGAGGCAAGGTTTAAGGCATTGAGCAGGATCAGGTCCTTTCAGGTGGTAGAGTGGGCTCCATTTTACAGATCAGGTCTGGGGGAATTTACCTTGCATCTTCCTTTGCCATAAATGCTTTTACAACACCATGTGTGGTAAAGGTGCAGTCGTTCTTAAGATCACATTGTTCTGGCATGTATGCTTCCATCATACAACCATCCCAACCACTACCATGAGGGAATAACCTGTGCCAGTCACAGTTGTGACTGACAGGTTGGTACTCTCAAACCAGTATATCCCAGGTGAGACTGCCAGAGTAAGGGTTATTTCAGGGGCGGTCACTGTTAAGCCTGTGGCTTTAGTGCCCCTAGAAATAGCTGGGTTCCTCTGTTGGAGAATGGAGGTAGCAGAGACCTCCCCTTGGTAATCACCTCCCACAGAATGGTCAGAGCCCAGTAAAAAAAAAAAAAAAGCTGGTCCAATGGTAGCCCTCTTCCAATGATTCTGGAGATGCTGCCCCTGCAGTGAGTGCAAGAAGGCCCTCAGAACAAAAGGAAACGAGAGAAATGTAACCAAAGTTCCAGTAAGCCACAGAGATTCTGCTCCAGTAGGAGAGCACTCCAAAGTTGGCACTGTGGAAGCCCAGCCTGACCCACAAGAAGTCCTGACTAATCAGTCACCTGTTAAGCTAAAGTTGGTGGCTCCTAAAGTAACAAGATGAAAGAAGGGAGTTTGCTACAGGATGTAGTAACAACCCCTTCTCCCCCCAACTCTAAAACAGCAGATATGCATCCTGAACACAAAGAAGCCTGTAACTTAGCCCCTTCACCAGTCAGTGAAGAGCTAAAGGTGCGGTTGTGGGCAATGACACCCATCAGTGGCCTCTCCTGGGTGTTAGCCTTATTGGCTGCTCTGACTCCATGTCAAATAGCAAGCTAGGGCCGCCTGACCCTGTTGTGATGGTGTGGTTACTCCATTTGTGGGTGACATCTTCAGGTAAGCTGGTGGTTGCCCTGGCTAGAAGGGTTAGCAGAGGTAGACACCTCATGCCAAAGAAAAAATAAATAAATAGACAAAGCCTTCTACTAAATGGGGTCCCAACACTTGCGGATCAGTTTCCCAAAGAAAATCACCTCAGCAGTAGGGTGTGATGCAGAGTAGGCCCTGCAACCACGCAGCCTGCTCCCTTACTCTTCCTCACCTAAGAGTAGGAAGACTCCCAAGTTTGGCTGAGTCTCCTCACCTTGGAGGAGAGGGGAGGATGGCATGTGTCTTGTGTTGGGAGCTGTATTCTGGTTGCAGTACCACACCAATTTTTGTATGGTTTATAGATGCAACTTAGACTGAAGTGCACTGAGTTCCTGCTAACCAGGTCCCCAGTACCAGTGTTCCTCCCCCACAACAGGAAACCTGGTCACTTGATCCCAAAGTGACCAGGCGCTTCAGCCCCTGTAAGTATCTAGTAAATGGTGACCTAGGGCATGGTTACTGTAGGGGGTCCCTCAGAGCTGCAGAACAACTCGTGCCACTCTGAGGGACACAGCAGCCCATGCAGGCTGACTGACATCAACAAGACATGGCACACTTGTGCCATGTCCCAAAACACTGCTTATAATATCTATAAGTGGTCCCCACAGCAGGCCTTCAGCCATAAGGCAGGGTGCATTATATTACAAGTATGTGCATATATGTATGAGCAAATATGCCTCTACTATGTCTTTGTTCATTCTTAGACAGAGCAAGTGTACAGGTAAGCCATTTTAAATGCGTGTTAGGCACTGTCACTGAGTTCCCCAGTTACGTGGCTTCTCTGAAGCCAGGGATGTTTGGTATCACACATCTCATTAATAATAAACCCTCACCAATTAGTGATTTATTAATACTTGCACCCAGAGGACACCTTTGGGGTGACCTCTTAAAAGCCTACCAACTGCCGGTGAGCTCACTGATTCTGGCAAGCCGACAGCAATCTGACCTCCCAGGGGGATAGCCTCCACTCTCAAGAGGTCAGAAACAAAAGCCTGTCCCGGAAACACTAAGGAGAGTCAGGAGGATGACCTAGTCAGTGATGTGCCTGCCATCAGTGCTCATAGAGAGGGTTCCCCTTCCACTATCCCTGGGGAGAGGGCAACAGAAATATTATCCCCAAGTCTAACCCTCCCTCCCTTAGCCCCCACCCAAGGATGAGCTGTATTCCAATGCTGGAGCTCTAAAGCAGCTCACTGCCTTTCGTATGCAGATCTGGCCTGCCACAGAGGAAGCAGACCACTCAACACCCACCCCCTCGCTCTCACCTGCCCATGTGGCACCTGGACAGGCAGGAAAGTAAGAAATGCAGGTGTGTCACTTCCGGACTGGCTGGAAAAACCACTAGGGAGGCCAGCCTGAAGTGGCCATTACTTTAGAAAATCTGCCATCTTGCATATGGTGGAATTTAGATACTCTGGACAGGGTCATGCCCACTCCCCAAATGAAGTGGTCATCTAGAGGGTGTAGAGACCCCAAGGGTTAGTAGCCCATTGGCTATTACCCATCACTCTCCCTAAAGTGAGAGTTTTAGGATTGTCAGATTTGCTGGACCTAAAAGGAGTGGACAAGAAGACTGCTGGATCAGAGAACCGAGGAGCACAACTGACTTGGCGCCAACCTTGGCACCAACCCTGCTGCACCCGACCCTTGAGAAGCAACTCACCCGTCTTACCACTGCAGCCTCCAAGAAATGGGGAGAGCTGCCAGTGCTTTGCTTATCGTCAGGAGGAACTCTTGTAGTTGAGAAGCTACTCCTCTCCACCTGCTGGCACCCAAGAAAGAACTGAGAGGACTGGACTGCCAAAACAGACGCTGGACATCACCACTGCACCTGAGCTGCCTAATCTGTGTTGAAGTTGGCCAGCTGTGTCTGCATGGTCCCCAGGCCCTCCAGAAGAGAAGCCCACTGTGCACAGCCACTATGGACTTCACAACGGCATCTGCAAACTTTCTGCAGACCCGCTCTGCAACCACGAGTGACCAGGAGGCAAACCCAGATGCCCTAGGACATCTCAATTATCTCTCAGAAAGCATGTTGCCAAAAGGTAATTAACTTCATCTGGGATTTGAAGCCAAGATAGTATAACCAAGAGAAGTAAGTCTTTATTTGCATGATTAATTAAAATCTTGGCAAAAGAGGGAGGGAAGCAACCAGAATACATAATGCATAGTCTCATTCAAGATACATACTTAAAACACATCTACTTGGCACTTTACGTAAAACCGTTAGAACTACAGGGAGTGCAGAATTATTAGGCAAGTTGTATTTTTGAGGATTAATTTTATTATTGAACAACAACCATGTTCTCAATGAACCCAAAAAACTCATTAATATCAAAGCTGAATATTTTTGGAAGTAGTTTTTAGTTTGTTTTTAGTTTTAGCTATGTTAGGGGGATATCTGTGTGTGCAGGTGACTATTACTGTGCATAATTATTAGGCAACTTAACAAAAAACAAATATATACCCATTTCAATTATTTATTATTACCAGTGAAACCAATATAACATCTCAACATTCACAAATATACATGTCTGACATTCAAAAACAAAACAAAAACAAATCAGTGACCAATATAGCCACCTTTCTTTGCAAGGACACTCAAAAGCCTGCCATCCATGGATTCTGTCAGTGTTTTGGTCTGTTCACCATCAACATTGCGTGCAGCAGCAACCACAGCCTCCCAGACACTGTTCAGAGAGGTGTACTGTTTTCCCTCCTTGTAAATCTCACATTTGATGATGGACCACAGGTTCTCAATGGGGTTCAGATCAGGTGAACAAGGAGGCCATGTCATTAGATTTCCTTCTTTTATAACCTTTCTTGCCAGCCACGCTGTGGAGTACTTGGACGCGTGTGATGGAGCATTGTCCTGCATGAAAATCATGTTTTTCTTGAAGGATGCAGACTTCTTCCTGTACCACTGCTTGAAGAAGGTGTCTACCAGGAACTGGCAGTAGGACTGGGAGTTGAGCTTGACTCCATCCTCAACCCGAAAAGGCCCCACAAGCTCATCTTTGATGATACCAGCCCAAACCAGTACTCCACCTCCACCTTGCTGGCGTCTGAGTCGGACTGGAGCTCTCTGCCCTTTACCAATCCAGCCACGGGCCCATCCATCTGGCCCATCAAGACTCACTCTCATTTCATCAGTCCATAAAACCTTAGAAAATCAGTCTTGAGATATTTCTTGGCCCAGTCTTGACGTTTCAGCTTGTGTGTCTTGTTCAGTGGTGGTCGTCTTTCAGCCTTTCTTACCTTGGCCATGTCTCTGAGTATTGCACACCTTGTGCTTTTGGGCACTCCAGTGATGTTGCAGCTCTGAAATATGGCCAAACTGGTGGCAAGTGGCATCGTGGCAGCTGCACGCTTGACTTTTCTCAGTTCATGGGCAGTTATTTTGCGCCTTGGTTTTTCCACACGCTTCTTGCGACCCTGTTGACTATTTTGAATGAAACGCTTGATTGTTCGATGATCACGCTTCAGAAGCTTTGCAATTTTAAGAGTGCTGCATCCCTCTGCAAGATATCTCACTATTTTTGACTTTTCTGAGCCTGTCAAGTCCTTCTTTTGACCCATTTTGCCAAAGGAAAGGAAGTTGCCTAATAATTATGCACACCTGATATAGGGTGGTGATGTCATTAGACCATACCCCTTCTCATTACAGAGATGCACATCACCTAATATGCTTAATTGGTAGTAGGCTTTCGAGCCTATACAGCTTGGAGTAAGACAACATGCATAAAGAGGATGATGATGATGATGTGATACTCATTTGCCTAATAATTCTGCACTCCCTGTATTGTACACATCAAATCCCTTCAAAGTGCTATAAGATTTGAGTTCATTAGGCTATAAGGTGCAAATAGAGGAACAGGAATGCATAAACTCTTCATAGTACTTTACGTAAATCCATTAACACTATAATCATTTTAACGTGCCATGAGATTTAGGCCCATCGAAAAATGGGGTGCCAGTAAAGGAAGAGCAGTAATACAAAAACCTTTCAAAGTGCATAACTATGAAGGAACCCTCTGGCTCCGCTTCCAAAACTAATGCTTAATGCATGACTCATCTATGGACACTAAAGCTATGCAGTTGGAATTCGTTTAGGCTTAAAATTCTCATGGCTTCTCAATAATGGTGCAATTTATGCAGATGAGATCGTTAATGCCTCATAATATACTAAAATACTTTGAAATATAATGCCGAGTTGTGCCAAGCTTTCGTAATAGACATTAACAGCACTGTAAAGCCATATGGAATCTAATAGAGGGGGCTAGAAAAATCGTGCAGGCAGTTAGATATTGCGCATGCAGGCTTAAAAGTGTCAGTCTACACATTATCTGCGGTTCAGACGGGTCAAACACACTTTCATAACTGCCAGGAGCGGGTCCTACTCATAACAAAAACCAGCTTTAAGAGTAGCCATCACCAACTGTTAAAACCGGACAGATGCAGATGGACCATATCCTCTGTTCCAGCATCCCATACCTTGCATAACATCCCACCCCCACTCTTCCATGTTGGTTGGTCCACTAGCTATGGCAAGGAGCCAAATCACATGGTAAGCAACTGGCATTAAGTGCACTGGAAACGTTGAGAATAAACACTGTACTGCACTAGATTGGTATAATTGTGCATAATGATCCAGGCATGCAATTGGCCCGCAAATCTATGCTGGTCATCCACCAAGGATTGCAGCCTAACTTCCCTATTTAATGCACAGAAGAATGGAGGGGGGTGCGACAGAATCCCATAAGAGTGTCATTTGACTGTTGCAGATACCCATTGTATACGGAGTTTGGGTCTCTTGCCACAGAATTTCATAAGGCTGCAGCTAAGGGGATGGTTTCATTTCCCCCACTTTTGTGCCAGGTCTTAAAATCGTATGGAATTTTCTGTCTAGCTGCTGCAGTTTAAGACCAAATTCTAATTTAAGTTGGGAAGAAGCGGTACGGTGGGAGACAAAAAAAAAACAACCTTGTTTATATACTTTTATTAGTTGATAGTCAATTAAAGTGTCTTTTCTGTATAATGTCACACTTCCATAAGTGTGTGGCTGAAAAACGTTTTGCAGACATGAGACAATAGGGGTTTGTATGACTGCCCATTCACCTTTCTAGCCAGGGTGCAAAAGGCAAATGTCAACGCTTTGTATTTCTGTGCGATATGTTTATGCACTGCAAAAGTTGCCTGTTAAGACCCATATATTTGTAATAACTGATCTCTTCCAATAGTGTTGCCTAATTTAAGATTGACTGCAGTGCTGAAGGTGCACCCCATGGACATAGTTTGACTTACTGTTGATTTCAAATTTGTTTGTTGCTGTAAAAGTTGGCCAACGTGTTAACTAACTGCTGTAGACATACTTGTGTGGCTCAATAAGACTATGTTGTCTGCGTATGAGAGGGGAGACAAAATTCCCAACTTCAGGGAGAACGAGTTAGTCGCATACAGCTTAGGGGATAGGTCAGCCATGAAGAGATTAAACAGGTACAGGGCCAAAACAACCCTGGTTTCAAACCAATGAGTTGGAATCCTCTGCAAACATTTTGTACCGTCAGCTAACCTAATCTGCATCCACGTTTTATCATACAGCATTTCTATGCTTCATAGAATCCTTTCATGCAGGCCCCAGCTTCACAACTCCCTCCCCACTCCCCAAAAGTATGGCTCTGTCCACAGTCAAAAGCAATTTTCAAATCTATAAAAGCATAGATTAAGTTTTTCTTTAAGCATTTTGATTTATCAGCAATGTCGCCTAGTGCCAATAGGTTTATTATGGTGACATACCCCTTACAGAAGCCAGTTTGGTTCAGAGGTACTAGATTGTTAGAATTAGACCATTCTAGCAGGTCATCTAGGATCAGAGAGGCAAAGTACTGCGCCTGAGTCAATTAGGGTGATCAATCTGTAGTTAGCTGGATTTGTTTGGTCACTCCCTTTAAATATCAGATTAATAATAGAACCTCTCCAGGTGCCTGGTATTATTCTGCCCTGTTTTACTTGTGTGAAAGATTGCAAGTAGTGTGGACCAATATTCTGGGTCTGCCTTAAATTCTGCCCAAGGGAGGCCATTGGGGCCAGGTGCAGTCACTGCATTCCTTCTTGATCACTAGCATTACTGCCTCAGCATTGTAAGCTATGCAATTCTGGCAGCCGTAGTGATGCTTGTTTGCCCCTGTAGGTGTGGATTTGCATTGGGTGGTTCTTGACTGGTAAACCTGTTGGCCAAGTAATTTACACATTTTTTCCCTCCAGGATAGACTAGCAGTGGATTACTCTTCACATCCGATCAATACCATTAACTATTGCCCAAAGGCCCAGGAATTAGCTTGTTTTGAGTTAGAGCTGTTTTGACCAAAAGTTGTCCTTTTTCTATTCAAGCCATCTCATGGCTTTGAGATGTTTCATTAAGTGCTTTATTCTTTCACACATGGATGCTATAACATTTGATTTCCTGATCTTTCAGCCTTCGATCTGAAAGTTACTTCTCAACTTTTAAGATTTGTCGACAGGCTTAAGGACCCCAACGACGTTCTCATTACTGCAGGACTTGAAGAACTGAGGAAAGACAGTACAGTTAGAAAGGTGATCCACACTTCCACTGCTGAAGTATGCAAGGCTATTGTAGATTGGTACAGGGCTTGTATCTTGGTACTATCTTGGGTAGGGAGTTCAGCGACAGATGCTTTAAGTTGTTAGATAAGACTACCAAGACTGGCAAGTATCTTGGGGGAACCCAGGTTCAGCTTTACATATTGAAATGAGTGATCACTTGAGGATGGTTTTGATTTTGCATTTCTTCAATCAAAGTCAGAAAGCAAGGTTGACCGCCATGTAGTCTATTGTAGAGCCCACCTTAGTTATGATGGGTAAAACTTGGCGGTTTATCTCCCAAGTTGGACCTTCATGCCCAGATGCTCTTATGTACCAAACCGTTTCCCCACCCTTTCCTTCGGATTGCTTCCATGGCTGAGGGGCAGGACTGACCATGAAGCATTTTCTGCAGCCAGCTGCTAGTCGTGCTCTGGAGTTTAGATTGAGGATTAAAGTCACTAGAATATCCCAATTGGAGTGCACTGTTGAGCATCCAACTCTCCATGCATCTCAGTTCATGTGATGAAGTGCCTGCATATCCCCCTGGTTATTTTAATGGTAGTCACATACTCCTCAAAATATTTGTTCACTATGTGTTCTCACCAAGAAGCAGTATAAGGAATACTGCTAGTTATAGCTAGAATTTTCTTTACATTTGAGGAACAAAACTAGGTAAACATCCAAGAATGAGTTTACTATCTGGCTGCACTGCGATCAGACAGGATTACATCCCATCAAGCCGTTATGAACACCATGTGGCAGTAATGCTAGTGCTCCCGCTCTGGCGGAGTGCAGCAGAAATAAAACTACAAGCTTCCTTACCTCATGGGTTCTCTTCATCTAGGCAGCATGACTCAACACCTTAGCCTGGCTTTAAACTGTACCAGGTGCAAGCCCACCACTCAGAAGAGTGGTAGGTCAGCATTCAGTCCCAGGCAAGACTAAATCACTCCACCAAAAAAAGCTAGAGAAAGGATGATATCCCTTAATCCCACACAGCATACATTTGATTGATAATTTGAGCCGTTCATACACTTTTTTTTTTTTAATTGTCAGTAAAAAAAAATAATCCAGCACTGCTAACCAGTATTCTATGAAAAATAGCTTCTGGGCAGATTTGACAATCTAGTTAACTTTGTCAGTCACAATCTTCCAATTCAGATCTTTCAAATTACATGACATTGGAATAATATTATCATGCAGGTTCCGTGTAGTCTTAACTCAACTACATTTATAACTAGTTTGTGTTCTAAATCTCCATGTAATTGCATATATTCTCCTACCATAATTCACCTCTACATTGAGAGCTGTCAACTCTGCATCTTCAAAGGATCTCTATACACACTCCAAATATTGCAGTTATTCCATTATCTCAACAATGAATCATTAAATGTATGGTTATTTGATGAGGCCAACTTGGAAACTAGTTGTATTAAAGTAGTATGCAATTATTAGTCAAACACAAGCATAATTTTAAGTAATTTACAGGAACTGAACTGGGAGCCTGCATGATTTAAAGAGTAAGGTAGTCAAAATTAGAATATTGCCATCTTCCCCAAAGATGTGATTTTACAACGATGTGTTGGCAGCACTTTAACTCCTCGGAATATCAGACCACTAAAGTCAATAAAAAGGTTCTCATTTGGATACAAACACTTGATTATTGATTTAAATTAATAGTGAGATGTACCATTTAGTCCAAGACAGCAACCACTACAAAATAAAGGCACACATCTAGTCAAACTACCACAGGTTTGACTCCAAGGAGGAATTCAACCCTGCAGTATTCCAGGCAGGGATTGCAGGATAACCTAGGAAGCTATCAATCTTGAAATACAGTGGGTGCAGGAAGGTATCTGGGCACAAACTCATGACTGAAATTGCTGTAGTAATGCAGTCTAAAAGTTTTCCACAACAAGAGTAAGGACAATGTTAAAGATGTGTTAAGTACCTTCCATATTTAATTTATGGATGCAAACTCATTGCTATGAAAGTTCAAGATTCTCACAGAATGGAGGGCAAGAAAGGAACCTTAGACTGAGTGGAAATTGAGTTGTTTAAGACACTGAGCTTAGCCTTCTCTTTAGTGTACACAAGAGTAGGTGAGATTGTGAACAGCAGGTACATCTCAGGGAGTTCATGAGAAAACCAACCAATACCTCCAAGGTGCCTTTCAAAGCATCAATTAAACTGTTGTAAATTCTTTAGCTGCAATTGTTCACGAACACCCTCAAGTTTCAGGATTGTCTTGTCAGTAAACATCAAGGTGCTGAATAAGATTCGGCTACACAACAGTAATCAATATAGCTGCAAGTTTATTCAATGAAACTATTGCAACAGTGCTTTACAACTTGAGTAAGTGCAGTTCATGATTTTAGACCCATTTCTCATTCATGAGTCAAAACCCTACATTCTGTCTTCCATTTTACATGGCCAACTCTGAACTACTTTCTCGTAGACAAAATGGTTGGCCATTGTCATACCTAAAAAAAATATCCATTATGCAGTAGACAATAGTCAAACTAAAGTATCAAGCAAGATTTTAAACAAATACATTTAAAAAAAAAAAAAGTCTTTTAGGAGTCTTCAATTTTCTGAGTCTTTCTTGCAGCACTGCCAGATTTCTTCTCTACGGCTTTAATCACTCCAACAGCAACAGTCTGCTTCAGGTCACGAGCAGCAAACCGTCCTGCAATGCAACAATATGCATCACTATGCTAAAATTAAACACTCATAGCACTGCTATTTTACAAACGCCACTACACCAAAAAAAAGGATGGCAAAAATTGTGCTCTACCTATGCAAACAAACAGCACCTGTCATCTAAAGTTATTTTGTTAATAAGTCACGAGGCATAAATTAACATATAGTACATTATGCAAACATAAGCGCAAAACTGAGCAACTATTTGACGCTAATTGTGCAGTCACTGGGGCAGCGCATTAACTGGGATGTTTGAAAATCTGGCATCGGATGCTACATTACCTGTACTCCTTTGGTTGCACATCCTGCAGTCTTATAAAGGGGAAAGGCAGCAGCCCAGCCAGATCTACAAGTAGAGCACCAAGATGCCAAGTACCAGCTCCGATTTTGCCTATACATGCGACTGCACTGCGTTCTCCTACAGTCACATACAAGGGAGTGAACCTTGTTGAAAAATCACATCGGCATCAAAACGGATTTGGAAAGTTGCTCAAGATAAAGCAAGCCTAGTTAGTACCTATGAAAAGGCTTCCGTTAAATCTGCAGGAACCATTTAATTGTAGCGTTTCCACTAACCTGCAGAAACCGCCTTAAAATGTTAATCTCCTGAAGAACAAAATGAGGGTCGGTTTTCAGCGACTCCTCTGGGGAGTGAAAAAGGCAGCTAGTAGTTTCTATCAGATGAGAAACTAGAGCAGCTCAATTAAAAAGCTATCCTACACATGCCACTAATGAGATTTATTTTTGCCAGAAGTTACATTTGGCCCTTCAATTCGCCATTGCATCTTGCTCATTCTGACTGACTGCATGCTGGTACCGCTGGTACCGCAGACAGTGCCGTACAGTTTCCTGCAATTTTACCATGCTGCCAACACGTACTTCAAATATACATGGCGAATGTACTCAGACAAAACAAAGATGTAAAAAGACCAATTCCACCATTGCCTCGAAGCAGCAATTAAAGCATAGCATAGCTAATGAACAGTGAACCATACCAACCTAAAGGAGGGTAATCATAGAAGCGCTCCACGCAGATAGGTTTATGAGGAACAAGCTTGACCACTGCAGCATCTCCAGATTTCAACTGGACTGGGTGATCCTCTAGTTTTTTCCCAGACCTGCGGTCAATCTTCTCCTCAAACTCTGCAAACTTGCAGGTGACATGAGCAGTATGGCAGTCGATCACTGGCGAGTAGCCAGTCTTTATAAAGCCTGGGTGGTTCAGAATGATCACCTGGATTACAAATAAAGTGGTTATTTTAATCTGTAGAGAGTCACGTGAAAGTCAGCAAGACCAGTTTTTGGATACAAGTGGATACATAGACTCCCTCATGGAATCTACACTCGAGATTGTAGTAGCCACAGCATGCCAGTTGTCTTACTGCTGTGTAATCATTTCCCCACAGAAGTAATGCACCGTCAGCTTCTAATATTTAAGCCTATGCTAGGCATTGCATCCTGTTGAGGTGAATAGCATACGAGGTTAAAGTAGTGCATCTAGGTCTTGCATACATAATCCCTCTTTTCTACTGCCCACTGAAACTGCAACCAGCTTAGGGGTGTCATCTGATCTGCCCCCCTGCCTCCCCTTCCCACAACACTAGTTCCACTGTTAGCTAGCAAGTCTGTTTTGAAGCTTACAGAACCAGTAAATTATCTTTGAGATCTACAAGCATCTTCATTTTGCCACAGTTACCGTCAACTTCCCTCAACCCACATTGCATTTTTAACATCGAAAACCTACCAATGCCCAATACAGGTGCAAGCTCCCAGTCATAAGCTAATCAAGATAATTCACTTTGAAAAATGCCCAATTTAGGTTTCCATTTTCTGTACGAAAAAGCTGCAAAAATACTATTCACTTTATAACAGCTCTCATACTAACCTGTGCACTGAAACTAGATGATCCAGTCGGTGGGTCAGCTTTAGAGTTACCTACAACATTCCCACGCCTTAGGTTTTTGACCGCAATGTTTTTGACATTGAATCCTATGTTGAAGCCTGGTAAAGCCATTTGAAGCGGTTCGTGGTGCATTTCAATAGACTTCACTTCAGCCGTGAAGTTCGATGGTGCAAACGTAATAGTCATGCCTGGCTTAAGGGTTCCAGTTTCGACTTTCCCAACAGGTACAGTGCCGATGCCTACAAAAACACAAGTCAACCTTAAAAATGGTACTTGGCATTTAAAAGTTATGCTTTGGTGACAAGTTATTTAACGGCAGACTGCTTCTTAACTTTGAACCATCTTCATAAGACTGTCAAGGATCCAAATTTAAACATTGCCATTGTCAACTATTGGTCTTGCCCAGTGGTTCTTAACCTTTTGACCCCACTTAATTACTGGAATCTGGTGGCCACTACTAAGCTACGGGACCCTGGCATAAGCAATTTTAGTAACTTGTACTGTAAAATACATAAAGCTACAGGACCAAGCATTATAGCAAATTACTAAGTATTTAATAAGGTAACAAAATAATTTTATTGGTAACGTTGGAGCTTTTAATTGAAAATAAGCCACCCATCTTCCACACTAGTTTTGATGCACTTTCATTTCTACTGCCACTAATCAATCTGGTAAAAACTTAGCCTCCAATTTCAAATTCCTTTACTGAACATGTAAAATTTGCAGTTTTATGTTCTGCTTCTTCATATACACTTAAGTTTTCATTTTCCAAGCTGCCAGACCCCCGAGTAGGTGTTATGGATGCCCAGGGGTCCCCAGACCACAGGTTAAGAATCAATGGTCTAGTCACTAGCCTCAAAACGGTAGCTTGATCCCAACTCCCATGTGACTAAGCCAGAATGAGCAAACACTTCAGGAAAACGGGGAGGTTAACGGTGCACCACTCGACATCCAATTTAGTGTACACAAGGGTCCATATTACGGAAGTGTCTGGGGACACAACAGGAGTTTACTATCTACAAGATTACACAATTGCAAAATGTGCACATCAGGTGGATTCCAAATAGGCAAGGACCACCATGAAAGTGTTAACTACATATTAGAACTTAACATTCCAAGTATAGTGTACGTGTTGCTCAATGACTCCTTAATAAACAGGCAATCGTTTTTAGAATGATTACTACAGTTTACTATCCAAGTCAGTATCCAATTGCCTTGTGTATGGTGGGGAAACTTAGTTAATTTCCACATGTAGATTTGATAAGCAGCTAACCAAACTGATTCACCCCAAATGTCAAAGTGCCCAGAGATGAAGACTTAAAGATCCTAGAAGACCTGAGAATGGACTAGAGCTTTGGTCCCAGAACCAGTATTTTGTTACAATACACTTACCTACAAATGTAATCTTAAACATGCATTTAAGGAATGATTTGGACCCGATTACAGACTGCCATCTTGGGCTTACACCTTCAACATGAATCCAAAATCACCTAGTCTTTATGAAGTAGCCCACCAGAGAGCTGGATCGCAAAAGGACTCAGTTGTAGAGTACATCTTCCTTTGGAAAAAGTACCAGCTTAAGAGGACTGACTTAAGGACTCCCAAGCCTCACAGAAAAGTGTTTAGTAAAGCAAAATTAAGATATGGGCTTCATACATTTATATATCACTTGCACGTCTATGTATGCCACTAGTGTTTAATGCTTTTATTATTCTGAATTGGAATTGTGTACTTCACTGGCTACACGAACGCAGTATTGTCTTTACTTGCCAAAGGAGCTGTTAAGATATTATCATTTAGCTATTGTATCTATTAGCGATGGTAGGGATTTATATTACAACTACTTGTTGCCCTTTACTTTATTTACTATGAATACACAAAATTCACTAAGAAAAAACTGGAATAGTTAACTGTCTATCCAGTGTTCGTATGAGAACACATTAACCAAACAAGGTCGCAGTAGCAAAGAGGTAGAAGTTCAAAAAGCAGACCCAAACCACCCCTTCCCTCAACCTGATGGACCACTCTAGTATCTAATTCAGGTTTATGATTTCAAGTGCATCACCATTTCGTTCATGGATCAACTCACCCTTTACTATCTGCTACTTCTGCCTCACTTCAGACATTGGTACAACCAATCAATGTATACTTACAATGAATAAAGTTAAAGGCCCCATAGTAACGTGTAGAATATTAGTTAAGGAGTACCCCACTTCCCTGCTCCCCTCAGCAGCCAGTAAAGGCTGCATTCATACTTACCTCCTATCTTGTAGACATCCTGCAATGGTAGTCTAAGTGGCTTATTAGACTGGCGGATAGGAGGGAGGAGGGCATCCATGGCTTCAAGGAGAGTGCACCCCTTAGCAGACCCTTCCTTTCGTTTAGTCTTCCACTCCTTAAACCAAGCCATCTGAAAGTGAACAAAAGAGGCTCAGACAGAAGTAAATACAAGTACTGTGTTTAATACAGTAGGTGTGTCAGGTGCAAGAATCCACTTCACTATAAATGTCTACTACAAATCATGAAGGGCAAGAATGCTTGCTAAATAGGCACAAAGAGCTCCAACTGCTGCTTTACCATGAAAAAAGTTTGAACTAGCAATAAGCTACACGACTTTTATAAAAGATTTGATAGATTTAAAACAGCAACCCTACCCCCCCTCCCAACATTCCCAAAGGTTTCTGCATCTCAGATTAACTGATGCTTTCAGATCTTACAAGTCTTAATTTGAGAAGATTGTACTGTAAGATAGACAGTACTAAAGTTCTAACTTAGAAGTTTAGAAAAATGTATAAAGGATGTGTATCCATTTTGGGATGTGTCATTTATCAGATACACTTCTAAAATTAAACCCAAGGCACTATAGTATTACAGAAGGGGCCACAGACCCCTGACACCCCCCTTCTGTAATACTAATAGTATTACAAACACTAGTGCCATCTTCAGAGGATGATATCATTTGCCTAGGAGTATGGCCCCATGTAAATGAAGGAATAGCTGATTCTGTGACTGCACCATATTATGGATGTGGGTGCAGAGGCAAGGATGCCTTTAAGGCACAGTTACAATGTGCCACAAAAGGTTGGTGCAGTTAGTGCACCCCCTCCTCCGAGGGCAGAACATTGAAGGGTATCCCTCATTGCACCTGCCTTCAGGGAGATCTGTCACCTCTTTAAAGGGCAGGTGGTTTGCCACCTACACAAACACTGCAACTTTGGAGCAGCTGCTCTGTATTTCACAGAATGCTGCCCCAGGGTAGCCCAAGTTCACGTCTGAGCTGGGATAGCACATTCATTTTTAATGAAGTTCTGTTGTGGTTTGTGCTGGGCATCTGTTTACAGGTGTTCTGTGGTGAAGACTGCCCAGTCATGAATATAGGCTCAAGGTACAAGTGGCAGGATTTGAACCATCACAGGATTAGGTTACTCCCAGTAGGATAAATATGCAGCCGTACACTGCCAGAGGGCAAACTAGTGGTTCACCTGTTATCTGGCATATGTAATACTTCTAGCGTTATGAAGGCAGTTTAACTAGTTAGGGAACTAGTAACAAAAAAGTACTTTGGGGAAATAGGACCATGCCAATTAAGCTGCCTGGAAATGTGACCTTCAAACCACAGTAGTGTCCCCATTGCAATATGGGAAGGCCATACATAATGAAGCAGAAGTTTCACCACTGATTAGTGATATAGTTTGGTTATGTGAGCTGTAAGTGATGCCCCTACCACAAGCCAACACCAACCCAGAAAAATACCCAAAGATACATCATATAATGCAAAACAGCTCAAGACTCAAGGGTGAAACGAAACACCAAAAATCAACACTGATTTTTCAGTGACACATTACCGTCTTACTAGGTGATGTGATGTTCTCTCCATTCCAACCAGACACTGGAACAAATGGGATTTCACCCGGATTGTAACCTATTTTCTTCAGGTACATAACTACATTTCTGACAACTTCGTCATAGCGCTTCTGGCTGTATGGAGGATCCGTCATATCCATTTTATTTACACAGACAATGAGCTGCTTCACTCCCAATGTATACGCCAGGAGGGCATGCTCTCTGGTCTGTCCTTTTCTGGAAACCCCAGCTTCAAACTCCCCTGTGGCTGCAGAGACCACAAGCACAGCAGCATCAGCCTAGGAATTAGGACAAAAAAAAAAATATGAGTGCCAAGCATTCCTAAAATTATAAACTGCACAAGAAAACTGGTATTGCGATAGGGTTCCGCAACACCAATACACAGTTGGCATTTGATACAACTCTACGGTTTACGGCGTTCACTGCAACAGGACACCTAAAAGGATGTTTGTACACAGGAGCGGGGTTGTAGAGCGCATGAACTGAATTACAGAACGAAGAGGATATGGCCTAGTGCAGAGTTTCCCAAACTGGGCCGTGAGCCCACTACTGGTGGTCAGGAAAGACCGACCAAAAAGATGCCTTTTCATTTTGAGTGTGTCAAATTACTGCTGCTTCAAAGACGGGTGGAAAGTACCAGGCTAGGTCGCCTGACAAATTGCTGCTTATTCTTTTAAAATGGGATTGGCTTTTATACTTTTCTTCCAATTACTGCAAAGAGGAGTTTTTCAAGTTGATTATGTGACAAACTCGTTGGGGTAAATTAATTATAAAAAGGAAAAGCCGTAGGATGCGTTTTGCAGTACCACAATAAGTTACTGTAAATTAACTATATACACTCAGCAGTTGGAAAAGCAAAATTAAGCTTTTGTAGTTAATTGAGCTGGAAACATTTTAATAGGATTAAAAAAAAATCAAGACTGATGTACAAATGATATTCACAGAAATCAGATTTCGCACATTTTGGTTCTGGTTTTACGAGTAAAACTGTATGTACAAAGTTAGTGCCAATTTCAATGGAAAATGCTTGGTCTAAATATCAATGCACTACCGCACAATGCTTGCTCTTGGTGGGGGGGCGGGGGGAGGGGAACCCATCATCTCTCGTGCAAAGTAGGAAGCAAAGGTTTGTTCCAAGGTGGGCTGTAGTTGTAAAAAGTTTGTGAACCAATGGCCCAGTTGTTTGTGTCCCTATCAGGCTAAAACCTTTCTGGGGACCTCACTCTGAAGTTAAATTGGATTGTTCCTATACCAGCAGGAATAAGCCTGACCTGCAAAGAGCTGGAGTTGCATGGTGGGTGAAGATTTGAGCTCGAATGCTGTCTAAGCAACAGCCACTGGATGGGACGTTCCACCCATCTTACTTTTCTAGAAACTCAATTTGCTTACTCTGGAACGTTAAATGGCACCAAAACTAAAGAGGGCAAAAACGTTAAGTTAAATTTCATTGTGTGACCTTTGTGTTACACCTCTACTCCCGCACCACACACTGTTCATTAAAGTGCACTTAAGTGCAGAACTAGATATTAAGAGCAAGCAACAGCTGTGGGCAAACAGAGGGAGGTTAAAAAGGAACCGACCATAAGATTTATAATCAATTTACCTGGGATGTTCCCGTCAGCATGTTCTTAATGAAGTCACGGTGCCCAGGTGCATCAATGATGGTGATTGTGAATTTCTGAGTTTGAAACTTCCACAAGGACACATCAATGGTGATGCCACGCTCCCGCTCAGCCTTCAGTTTATCAAGGATCCACGCAAATTTAAATGAGCCCTTCCCAATCTGTGCAAACAAAAAGATGCAATAAATCCCATTCTTCAAGCATCAGCAGGCATACTTTAAATCAAACTATTACTGCCCCCCACAATACGTCGAAGTAATTCACTGATAAAGTTAAGCTTAAAAGTGAAAAATACAAGTGGAAAATACATCTTGTAACTCTTGAAGTGTGCCCAAAAGGTAGCAGCTATCCATCTAAGAGTCCACACTACTATAATTATTTGAACCCAGATTTCAAAAGCCTAGTCCTAAACGAGGGTCCAGTACACTGAAAGCCCAGCCAAAACCCTCAACGTTGTGCATTAGAACATGTCACAGACTAACCAGATTACCGTTGCTCAAATCTCCTACGTAGACATGCAGTGCTCCGATCTGGGGTCCTATATTTGGTCAATGAGTGCATATTTAGGTGAGGTGTTTATCAAAAAAATTAGACTGAGTTGAAGTGTCATGTTTGGGTCCAACATGACAGCGCACCTGTAGGCATGACCGATTGTTAACACCGTCCAGAGCAATATTTCTCTTGCCTCATCATTTGAGGATCATTCTCATGGTCACTGGAATGATGTGGCAGGAGAGCCAAATTACGCAGCAGGGTTGACTAAATTAAACAGCATAATACGGCACATTGAGTTAGTATTTTAGTACTTTTTTTTTTAAACACTCGTTGACACTGGGCGTAGTTTGCACCCCATTAGTATTGGTTTAAAACCCCAAATATAAGCAACTGAAAGGTGTAGCCAACTTCTGCAAAGGGCATGGCAACGTGGGTTGCTCTGTTGCCTAACTTTTGAACCTTTTGCGATAGAAACCGTTTTAAAAAATAAAAAATAGTCAAGTTACACATTAGATTAAGGATTAAGTGGTAAATAAAGCAAATCCATAAATCTGCAAAAAAGACTGCAGCTGGACAACCGCATAATTCCAGTGGCCCTGATCAGTCTGCAACCCATGGAGTGTCTGCATTACAATGCGCAAACAGAGGATATGTCTTAAATGACAAAATCCTGAATGCATTTATATCAGACAAATCTTATGCTTTTTCACTGCAGCAGGCCTTTCTTAGGCTGCAACATGCAAGCTGGATCAACTGGCTTTGCCAATAATTGTTAAATTGCAGTCTGTTCTACATACGTCAATCCTAAATAGGACTAAGCAAACCATGCCAACTGAGCAACTTACATTTACGTAAGTACCAAAACCTGTGGTAGACTGCCGGTCAGATAAGGGGTCATGTATTTTTTTAGGTCCAGCACACAAGCACTTTGACCTGTTGTAAGTATTGTGGGCTTATAACCCACCCACTGCATGCCCATCACTCTTGAGTTTCAAAAATCATTTGCCATCATTGGTAAATGCTTTACATTTGTCCCTCCTTGGGGCAGTTTTGTTACCGCCTTGCAGACTTCCCCTGTTGGATAATTGCACGATTGCCAATGTATTTGACTGCAAACAAACTTGGCTCTCCTTCGCGCTCATACTGGCCATGGTGCTTTGAAGCGGCTCGCTTAAGTCAACTGTTTTACTTTTCATTTTCAATTGAAGGGGCAAGAAAAGGCCAGCTAGGAATTTACAATGCTAATAGTTGTAACTCGAGAAAAGGCAAGATCTATTGTATTGCAAAAGATTGTTGTAGAATGCAGTGTGCCATGAAGCTACAGTTCTTCCACCGCCCTCCCCCAACCAACAGATCGCCAAAAAAACTAGTAAAACGTCGAGTGGGCTGCCTCTGTGGCAGTAGCTAAAGACAATTTTCCCCATGAAACTAGAATAAACTAAGAACCACACCGCCAGAAACAGGGGCGTAAGGCAAAGTGCTGAGGAAAGAACGAAATTATATTCAGTGGTATAACGCACAGGATGCCCCATTGCTCTGCAAAATGTGACGGAGGAGGGGATCTCCCATATCTCAGATGTTTTATTGGCTTTGATATGGATGGAGCTCCCCTTAACACGCCCCCGATTCAATTGTCAAGTTGAAAAGCAGTCGGCAGGCCGGAAAGTCTCATAATGGGATATATAATGTTATTGGTAGTGTTAGTGATAGCAACTTGAGAACCAAACGCTTTTCTCTGGCCTACAATACACTTGGTTTATTTGGAGTGTCCCTTTTTTGTTTACAGAGCTTTGTGTCACACGGGCAGGTATTAGTGAGAATGATGCTGCTCACTTTTCCGGTGGTGGTCCCTCCCTTGTTTTCTAGGCGGATTCTCAGTAGAAGGCTCTGAAATTAGAATGCGTTTCTAAAGCAGGGTGCGGCAATTAGCGTACGGGTGTTTTCAATCCGAATCGACGCCATCCCTCTTCTCGGCTATATCCAAGACAGAAACGCCACAGGTAAGAGTGGAAGCGTTTGCACCTTCCTTATAGTTTTTGCAAGTTACGAAACATGCCTTTTTTACTGCAGAGAAATTCACTCCACCAGCTTGCACAACGTAAATCATCTAACTAGAAAAGATAGCATCAGGCCAGTAAGTACCCTGAAGGCACCGAGACAGTAGCCGTAGGACACACCTGTCATTGAAACAATTTGTTTCCTTCGGGGTGGTCTGTGTGATATAGACAACACGTAAAAGTAACCACTGTGCAGTGAGTTTTAACCGGTAAATTACTTCTGCATTACACGGTTAAAAAAAACAAAAGTTTTTTTTTTTTTTAAAAAGGAGCATCTATTGTGCTTTTTAAACTAGCCACTTCCCCCAAACAAGAGTTTGTCTCCCACTGCACCTCAGTCGAACGAATTAAATAAAAGCTTGGTTTTACACCAAGCTCAGTCTTCCAGACCTAGCTGGCTATGCGCACGTAATATAATACCACAATTTAGCGACTAGACAGATCATATACGCTACAATAAAGCCACTGCTATAAGCGGTTAGCTGAAAAGCGTAGTTTGCGGAACAGTTGGGCACCCCACTCCAATTTACCTGGTTGGCCGCCGCCTCCACCTTCTCCAATACCCGCGGCTCCAGCCCCCCACACTTATAGATCATGTGCCCGGTGGTGGTGGACTTGCCCGAATCCACATGGCCAATAATAACCACATTGAGATGAGGCTTCGGGGGCGCTTTGTTACCACTCATGTCTGCTGCTAACTCGAACCACACACTTCTCTTCTTCGTCTCGGGGTACTGGGAAGTTTTGCATGCTTCCACGCAGCTTTTATTGCCTCTACTCAGGCAAGGTACCACTGCGCACGCGGTCACGCCCACGAGGAAAAAGAGAGCCAATCGCAGAGAAAATACAGAGGGCAGCTGCGGAAGATAAACTGTCACTCACAACAAACGATCCAATGACAGAGGCCTGTGAAGGAAGGCGGTTGCAGCCCAAAAGACTACTCGACGCTATTGGTTTTCAGGCCGATGCGCAGATACAGATCGCTAACGAGAGTTCAAAAAAACCTAATGCTTCACAGCTGCGTGTAGTTATTGTCTTATAGCTATTTTAACTCGGATTGCCGCTGACTGACTGACTGACCTCTTTCTTCGGCTTTTGTGCTTAAAAACTTTAATCATCTATATATGGAAATACGCCGTTGGATGTTTTTTGAGTTGCGCCCGTTGGTCACGAGGGTCTTTTTCTCGCGTTTCTTAAAACATATTTTAATTAGAATTAGGTCACCTGATGTTAAATAAAATACTGTTTCGGTACTGCCCTCGAATAATGTGAAACCGACGCCAGAGTTGTAGGCAGAAAACACAGTTTACATTATGTTTTGATCCCACAGTTTTTTTTAACCAAAATATGCCCAGTACCAGATTCTAGTACTAATGTTTTTCTCTACATGGTGGGATACCCTTAATTCATTTTCGTGGTTTACAAATTAGAGTTCATTGGAGCAATTTTGAACATTAGTATCCGATTGGCGTAGAGACGACTTAACGTCCATAAGCAACCACTGTATTGGCCTGGTGTAGGTGTTCATACTCATTTTACGGGGGGGGGGGGGGGGGGAATTCTTTTACCCTAGATGACATACTCGCCATATTACAAGCCCGCCATAATTTCAACACTAAAATGAGGGTGATACTACAGAGCGCGGTGTACACCATCCATGGGCCACAGAAAATATTTCTGTAACTATGGGAAATGTATTCTACAGCTCAAAGAAGAGTAACTTTGTGTGACCTGTTAAGAGTGGTGAACTTTATATAGGGCACCTGGGAAATGATGTCGCAATTGCTATCAAAACCCCAGCACACATCATTCAGTTCTGGAGTACCTATGGTTAATTATTATTAGAGCTACAGGCACTAAGTAAAGAAAAGTGTTTTTTTTTTTATCTACACTTGATGGACCCTCCACGGCACATTTGGCCTCCTGTACTGGTCATAAATGATATAGCTTAAAGGCCACTTTATATATGGGGCCTCATCACAGAGGATTTTGTAAACCACACAATGCCTGTAACATTGGTCAGCAGTGGATCAAGATTAATGTCTCGACTTTACATGGGGGCTTTAGGACCCATACTCCACATTTTAATACACATTCAACCAGTGACAATGGACAGAGCTTGATGTAACTAATTTCAAAGACACTTTAACCAATGGGCTGGAAAATGGTGATTCGAGGGAGCTGGGTTCTGGTTGCAATAGCCCCTCACTTTTTGCCTGGTCTTTAGATGCAACTTAGACTAAAGTGCACTGGGTTCCTACTAATCAGGTCCCCAGTGCTGGTGCTCCTTCCCTAAAACAAGACACCTGATCACTTGATCCGCAAGTGACCTGGCCCTTCAGCCCCCTGTAAGTCCCTAGTAAATGGTACCCCTGGAACTTAGGGCATGGGTACTGAAGAGGGCCCTCAGAGCTGCAGCACAACTTGTGCTATTCTGAGGGACCCAGCACCAACTGTGTGCAGACTGCCGTTCCAGGCTGCGTGACAAGATGCGCCCAAAATTGAAAGCACAACATGGCACATACTTGTGTGCCATGTCCCCTAAAACACTGCATGTAATATCTATAACTCACCCCTACAGCGGTCTTTCAGCCCTAAGGCAGGGTGCATTATATTATAAGTGAGGGCATATATGCATGAGCAAATATGCCTCTACCATGTCTTTGTTCATTCTTAGACATAGTGAGTGTGCAGGGAAGCCATTTTAAATACATGTGCTGGACACTGGTCAACACGAGTTCCCCAGGTACACAATGGCTTCTCTGAACCCAGGGATTTTTGGTATCAAACATCTCATATTAATAAACCCTCACTGATACCAGTGATGGATTTATTAATACATGCACCCAGAGGGCAGGTAAGTGGTGCCCTCTGATAAACTTACCAACTGCTGGGGAGCTCACTTACCGGTTCTGGCCAGCCTGCTACCAACAGACCTCACAGGGGGACACCCCAACCCGGACTGGCTTTTTCTTCTGACCTTTTGAGGTCAGAAGCATGAGGGTTCCCCTGGACTTTCTTTCCTATCTATCTGTGCAGCATCTTTGGAACCAGACCAATCCCCATTGACTTAAATAGGACACCCCTACAGCGGTCTTTCAGCCCTAAGGCAGGGTGCATTATATTATAAGTGAGGGCATATATGCATGAGCAAATATGCCTCTACCATGTCTTTGTTCATTCTTAGACATAGTGAGTGTGCAGGGAAGCCATTTTAAATACATGTGCTGGACACTGGTCAACACGAGTTCCCCAGGTACACAATGGCTTCTCTGAACCCAGGGATTTTTGGTATCAAACATCTCATATTAATAAACCCTCATTAATACCAGTGATGGATTTATTAATACATGCACCCAGAGGGCTGGTTAGTGGTGCCCTCTGACAAACTTACCAACTGCTGGGGAGCTCACTGACCGGTTCTGGCTAGCTTGCTACCAACAGACCTCACAGGGGGACACACCCAACCCGGACTGGCTTTTGAAAGCCAGTCCGGGTTGGGGGTGTTACCCACCCCTCCCCACAGGATGACCTGCATTCCAAGGCAGGAGCTTCAAAGAAGGCCACTGATTTTGATATGCAGAACTGGCCTTCCTCAGAGGAGGATGCCAACCCCCTGCATCAGGGCCCATCTTGCACCTGGACAGGCAGGAAAATTAGCTATGCTGGAGGCGAGTCACACTTCCAGACTGTGAACACCCATAGGGTGGGCAGGCTGAAGTGGACACAACTCAGGAAATTCTGCCATCTTCGTGTGGTTTGAACAGAATAATGCACACTCCCCACAGTAAGTGGTCATCTAGCAGGTGTAGTGACCCCCAGAGTAAGTAGCCCATTGTCTACTACCCTTCACTTCCCTTAATGCCTCCTAAAAACTTCTGAACCTGGACGCACCAGAGCTCCCCGAGGTGACCTGTTGGTGTGGCCTTGGACCTTGCCCCAAAACCCTCTTAAGTCTAGGAGATTGGTCCCATAAATCGCTGTCTTCTACCGGGATTGCAGTCTTTGTTTTCCTCCACAGAATTGCATCACAGCATCTAAAAAATTAAATGTGTTTACTTTTAAACACTCAAAAATAACTCATCTGACTACAGTGATCTTAGTATCAAAGTTTATATAAAAGTAAATTTTAAAAAATACATTTATGTCAGATTTCTTTGCTGAGTATGTGTCTCACTTACTGCATGAGTGTGTGCCTTTCATGCTTAGCACTACCCTATGATATGCCTAACTGCTCAACCACACTACCCAAAAAGAGAGCATTTGGTATATCATTTGTGTCCCTGTGATACCCCTGTGGATTGCTTGCACTGTGTACTTCATTTTGGTCTACAATATAAAGAGGCAGCTTCCTACAGTGATTTTCTCTCAAATGAATATTTGGAGCCCCCCAACCTGGTCATGCTCCTACACTCCTGCCTATCTATCCCTAACTGTTTCTATGTGGGCTTTGGATTCCACCTGCAAACCCAAGTGGGTAAGTCATTTTATTCTGTCCATGAAGGGCAAATGTGCTCCGTCCATCCTAAATAAAGTACTGCTCTGGAAATGGTGCATGCTGTATCACTACAATACTCTATACTCGATATCGATGAAAGATGATGTAGAGAAGGAGATACGGAGGTTGTGCAGTGAAGGTATAATTGAACCAGTAGAGAGCATCTGAATGGGTGTCTCCGATAGTCGCCGCACGTAAATCCTCCGGTGAGATCAGGTTATGTGTGGACTTAAGAAATCTCAACAAGTCAGTCATTAGTGATCAGTTTCCCTTACCAAACATAACGGAGATGGTATCTTTATTACATGGTGCAAAGTACTTTAGTACATTAGATTTAGCTTCAGCATACTATCAGGTTATACTGCATGCCGATTCAAGGGACTACACTACTTTTATCACACCTTTTGGTACCTTTAGATTTATAAGGATGCCTTTTGGGCTAGTATCAGCTGCCTCAGTGTTTCAGCGTTTAATGCACAAATTATTTGGTGCTGAACCAGGGGTTAAGTATTTCCAGGACGATATTTTGGTTATTATTATGCCCAAACGGAGAAGGAACATGTAGAGAGAGTAAAGAGAGTTTTGAGCATTCTAAGGGATCACGGTCTCACACTAAAGTTAAAGAAGTGTTCCTTTGGAAAGGAAGAAATTGAATATCTGGGTCATAAATCACCTCAACAGGGTTGTATCCAAAACAAGAGTTAGTTAAAAATATCTTGAACCTGCATTCCCCAGAAAAAAAAGAAGAATTATTGTCATTTTTAGGGATGGTAGAATTTCATTCCAAATTCCTGCCCAACTTAGCTTCCAAAACAGAGAATATGCGTAAATTGCTGAGGAAAGGGGTTGAGTTCTCATGGGATGATGTGTGCGAAAGAGAATTTGGAAGTATTAAAGATTAGTTATCTAAGGTAGGAAGTTTGAAATCATTTGATCCTAAAAGATTGTGGGGGTCATTCCTACCATGGTGGTCCGAGACCGCCAGGGTAGGGGACGGAGGAAGCACCGCCAACAGGCTGGCGGTGCTTCTGGGGCAATTCTGACCGCGGCGGTAAAGCCGCGGTCAGAAAAGGGAAACCGGCGGTTTCCCACCGGTTTCCCGCTGCCCCAGGGAATCTTCCACGGCGGCGCTGCAAGCAGCGCCGCCATGGGGATTCCGACCCCCTTCCCGCTATCCTGTTTCTGGCGGTTTTCACCGCCAGAAACAGGATGGCGGGAACGGGTGTCATGGGGCCCCTGTGGGCCCCTGCAGTGCCCATGCCACTGGCACTGCTTGGCAGACACTGAAAATCGCGACGGGTGCAACTGCACCCGTCGCACACCAGCAACTCCGCCGGCTCCATTCGGAGCCGGCTTCCTCGTTGCTTTCCCGCTGGGCGGGCGGGTGGCCTTTTGGCGGTCGCCCGCCAGCCCAGCGGGAAAGTCAGAATGACCGCCGCGGTCTTTTGACCGCGGTACGGTCTTCTGGCGGTTCCCGCCAGGCGGGCGGCTTCCGCCACCGGCGGGGGTCAGAATGACCCCCTGTGTGTAGTTATGACAGCTGCCAGTACCAAAGGCTTGGGAGCTGTTCTGTTACAAAAGGGGAATGATCAGGAATTGAAACCGGTGGTGTACAATTCACGAACTCTAAAGGGAGCAGAGGTAAATTACTCCACTATTGAGAAAGAGGCCTTAGCAGTACCTTGGGCTATCAATAAATTTAGGAACTTTGTGTGGGGAAGGGAGTTACATGTTTACACTGACCACAAACCATTAGTGGAAGTCTTCATGAAAAAGGGGCTTGACCAAATCTCGAGCAGGATCAGTAGGTGGGTTGTTAATCTTCAAGATTTTGATTTCAAAATGTTTTATGTGCCAGGGGCTTGTAACAGAAAGGCAGATTGTTTATCTAGACTTGCTTCTGAATCCGAGGAAAATTTGAACAATTGTCAGGAAGACAAATTTAATGTAAGTAGTGTTACGGAAGGGATAATTGAACAGGATGAGTGGGTGAAAGCAGTTGCTAGTGATCCTGTGTTGCAACGTGTATGTCATTTTCTAAAAAACTCTTGGGATGCTGAGTTGAAGAATTCAGAAACATTTAGAGGATTCTGGAAAGTAAGAGATGAATTATCTGTATCAGATGAGTTATTGTTTCGGGGAGCAAGATTGGTAGTTCCAAGTGTTTTGACTGTCAAAATCATTCAGTTAGGACATACGGGACACCAAGGTATGAGTAAAACTGAATCTAGAATTCGCCTCAACTCTTGGTGGGCAGGAATGGATTCGAGTATCGATAGAGTAATTAGAGAATGTCCTGATTGCTGCAATAGTGATAAGATTTCTAAAACGAGAGTACCTTCAATGTGTGTCAGGAGTTTATCAAGCAGACCGTGGATGTAGTTGCAATTGATATTGTGGGACCAGTTCATGGAAGAGCGGGAAGCAATTACATTTTGGTCTTAGTAGATCAATTCTCCAGGTGGGTTGAGATGGGTGTAGTCAGCAGCGTGGAAACTTCGAGGATAATTGGTCTGCTTGAAGAAATTTTCTCTCGGGAGGGATACCCCAACTCTATTTTGACAGATAATGGTCCGTAATTTGTCTCCAAGGAAATGGAGGAATATTTTAGGAGATTGGGGATCAAGCATAAGTTATGTTCATTGTACCATCCTGAAGGGAATGGAACGATGGAAAGGTTTAACAAGTGTGTAAAGGAATGTGTGCAACTAGAAGTAGCTGCGGGAAGAAATTGGAATGAAGGCTTAAAAAATTCTAGTGGCATACCGATTTACTCCACATTCGACCACTGGATCAGTTCCTTTTGAGATGTTCAGGGGTAGAAAAGGTAATACTATGTTAGCTCCAGGATGGGTGACTGGGGGAAAAAACAAAGCAGTTTTCTGGTCTCATGAGGAGTATGACGGAAGCAGTGAAATGGCTTGCATGGAAAAAAGGAAATAGTATTTTGATAAAAGGAAAAGCGCATGTTTTGTCAGATTAAAAGTAGGAGATGAGGTTTTGATTAAGAAACCAATATTAAGTGAGAGTGGAAGTAAATTTTGGGGTCCTTTTGCGGTCACTAAGTTAGCGAAATGCAGTCAAAGTTAGCGATGGAAGAGTATGGAATCTCAATCGTGTCCTGATCTCCAGGAAGAAAGATGTCTAATTTTTCTCTTGTTCATTCTCTAGTGTAGTAGTGTCCTGTTAGGATGTTTTAGCATCGTTTATTGTCATTATAATATTTATAGTTTTTTTTTTTTGTTCTGTGTTACTTATCATATTCATTGGGGGGAAGGTGTGTGGTATCTGGAAGGAAATGCATGCTTGGCATCATTTGAGGGTTGGAATGTAAGAGGATTCTACATTCCTCAGGGAGACTGTGGAAGACTGGTGGAGGAAGTAGTTGGAGAAATCAGAGCTGCTGTGGCAATCTATGTGGATGGCTTGACTCAACAACTTTCAGCTTTCATCTTTATCATAACTATTCTGTAAGAATGGTTGGGTTTAGCGACAGGGGACAATGGATTGTTCATTGGTGAAACACAGGGTTCAATTACTCCCTGGTATTCTCATTTTTTGAGGATTTCCCTCATGAGTGCTTTAGCTTCATGTTTTATTGGCTATTGGGGTTGAGGTTGAAACTTAATTGGTATTACATGATAGGGGGAATCTTTATTACACCCTACATGGTTGCGCTTTAACGTAGGTGCCTACGCCACTGCCCAATCAATGGCATGTATTTCTATGAGCTTTCTGGGAACAAGGGTAAGAAGGACAAATTCTGGTGGCCAATCTTTTTCGGCCAGTAAAATATCATAAATGGCGAAGACGTGGTCCCAAAACGTAACGTTGATTGTGTGTTCAATGTTTCCCTCCAACAGTATAGTTACTTTATACACTCTGTCAGGTGTGGAGACACGCATGTCTGCAGTCTCAGCTTTTAAGAAGTCATCGGTTGCTTTCACCTCCAGATGCTCTTGAAGATTCCGGCGAACTATTGTGACCTCTGCTGCACTGTCTAGCAGTGCCAGTGCCCACTTCCTGTTCTTCAGTAAAGCCCTCTTCCTGAGGGGTATGTTGTATTGCAACTGCTGCCACTTTTTTTTTTTTGAACTGGGGTTTTTATTGAGGAAGTTTATTTTCTTTCTTAATAGAAACTTCGGATGAGCGCTGTGAGTCCTTTGTGAGTTTCAAATACTCTGTTTGCTGCTCTGACTGCCCACCTCTCTCTGTGCATTTTTCTGTTAAGTCCTGAAAGGAACAAGATTGGCATGTATCAGTATATTGATATCTGTCAGACGTTTTTATATTATCTATATTTCTAAGATTATGGGCTTCACTATAAACATGGCGGTCCAGACCACCATGCCGACAGCGGTCCAGACCGCCATTCCGGCGGTGGCGGACATTACCGCCACCAGCATGGTGGTCTGGACCGCCATATAATGAACAAGGGAAGACCGCCACAGGCGGCCCTCCGCCACCACCAGGCTTCCGTTGATAGGCAGCTTGACGATGGTGGATTTCTCTATCCGACAGGGCAGCGCTGCAAGCCCTCCGGATAGAGAACCCTTGTTCCTCCAGCCTTTCTCTGGCGGTTTCCCCCACCAGGGACAGGCTGGCAGAAGGGGTGCTCCGGGACCCCCCTGGGGGTCCCTGCACTGTCCATGCACTTGGCATGGGCAGTGCAGGGGCCCCCGTGCACAGCCCCATCGTGCAGGTCACTGCCCGATTTACGGGCAGTGATCTGCGCGACGGGTGCTGCTGCACCTGTCGCACTGCGACATTGACAACAGCTTCATGTGGAGCCGTCGGCAATGTCCTGGCCCAGAATTCCACTGGGCCGGCTGGTGGAAACACTGTTTCCGCCGGCCGGCCCAGTGGAATGTATATTATAGGGCTAGCAGGGTCTTCTAGGGGCTGGCGGTCTGTATTTAGACTGCCAGCATGAACACGGCGGGGAATCCCGCTGAGTTCATAATGAGCCCCTATGTCTATTTTGAGGGATGTCTGAATGCAGAGATTCTCCCCTTTCTTTTTTAGGTGTTTGTTTATTAGATCTGCCTTGTAATTGTACTTTAATGGTTTTGGTCCCAGACTATCTTGACCAGTGCTGGAGTCGGTCTCAGCAATAATCTTTGGCAGCTCACATTCTTGATCCTGCACAGGAACGCCCCGAGCCACATGCACACTGCTTGTGCAACTGCTTCCCCTTTAAGGTTACTTAATGTGATTGAAGACACAGTGTAGGAAGTTGGCTCTGTATATACTATCTCAAAGTGAGAGATAGTGTGCACAGAGTCCAAGGGTTCCCCCTAGAGGTTGATAGAGGCAAAATTAGATAAGACTAATGCTCTATTTTGTGCTAGTGTGGTTGAGCAATAGGCTTATCAGAGGGTAGTGTTAAGCATTTGTTGTACACACACAGGCAATAAATGAGAACATACACTCAAAGACTTCACTCCAGGCCAATAGGTTTTTTTTAAATAGAAAAATATGTTCTCTTAATTTATTTTTAGAACCACAAGATTCAAGTTTTAGGTAAGTACATAAATTGTAAGGCACTTCACACAGGTAAGTATAGAACTTTGTTTTAAAACAGTAGTACATACAGTTTTGGTTAAAATGGCAAATAGCTATTTTAAAAGCGGACACAGTGAAAAAATCAACAGTTCCTGGGGGAGGTAAGTATTGGTTAGTTTTTCAGGTAAGTAAAGCACTTACAAGCTCAGTCTCCTCGGCATAGGCAGCCCACCGTTGGGGGTTCAAGACTACCCCAAAGTGACCGCACCAGGAACACAGGGCCAGTCAGGTGCAGAGGTCAAAGGAGGGCCCCAAACCACATAGGCGCCTATGGAGAACAGGGGTGCTCCGGTTCTAGTCTGCTAGCAGGATACCCTGCACTTACAATGTCTAAGATTTGTCTGAAACACTGTAGGGGCATAGTGCTCATGCAACTATGCCCTCACCTGTGGTATAGTGCACCCTGCCTTAGGGCTGTAAGGCCTGCTAGAGGGGTGACCTACCCATGCCACAGGCAGTGGGTTGAGAGCATGGCACTCTGAGGAGAGTGCCATGTCGACTTAGTAATTTTTTCCTCACCAGCACACACAAGATGTGAGGCAGTGGGCATGTGCTGAGTGAGGGGTCCCGAGGGTGGCATAATTCATGCTGCAGCCCTTAGAGACCTTCCCTGGCCACAGGGCCCTTGCACTAGGGGTACCAGTTACAAGGGATGTATCTGTGTTCCAGGGCTGTGCCAATTGTGGGAACAAAGGTACAGTTTAAGGTAAGAATATTGGTGCTGGAGCCTGGTTAGCATGATCCCAGCACACTTTCAATCATAACTGGCAACAACAAAAGGCAAAAAGTTAAGGGGTAACCTTGCCAAGGATGGCATTTCCCTACACAACCCCTTCCCCCCAAACGAAAGAGGATGAGACTAACCTTTCTCAAGAGAGTCTTCAGTGTCTAAGTGAAAGAACCTGGAAAGGCCATCAGTATTGGCATGGGCATCCTGGGTCTGTGTTCCACTACAAAGTCCATTCCCTGTAGGGATATGGACCACCTCAACAGTTTAGGGTTTTCTCCTTTCATTTCCATCAGCCATCTGAGAGGTCTGTGGTCACTTTGAACTGTGAAGTGAGTACCAAACAGATATGGTCTCAACTTCTTCAGGGAGCAAACCGCAGCAAAGGCTTCCCTCTCAATGGCACTCCAATGCTGCTCCCTGGGGAGTAACCTCCTGCTAATAAAAGCAACAGGATGGTCAAGGCCATCATCATTGGTTTGGGATAGAACTGCTCCTATCCCATGCTCAGAGGCATCAGCCTGCACAATTAACTGCTTTAAATAATCTGGTGCTTTCAATACCAGTGCTGAACAGCTTCTTTCAGGGTGTCAAAGGCTTTTTGACAGTCTAAGGTCCAGTTAACTGTTCTGGGCATTTTCTTGGAGGTAAGTTCTTTGAGGGGTGTCACTATGGATCCATATCCCTTCAAAAACCTCCTATAGGACCCAGTCAAGCCAAGGAATGCCCTGACTCGAGTCTGGGTTTTTGCAGCTTCCCAGTCCAGAATAGTCTGGATCTTGGGTTGGAGCGGCTGAACTTGGCCTCCACCTACAAGGTGTCCCAAGTAAACCACAGTACCCTGCCCTATCTGACATTTAGATGCCTTTATAAAGAGGCCTGCTGCTTGCAGGGCCTGCAAAACCTTCTTCAGGTGGACCAGGTGATCCTGCCAGTTGGAGCTAAAGACAGCAACATCATCAAGATATGCTGCACTAAAGGACTCCAAGCAAGCAAGGACTTGATTCACCAACCTTTGGAAGGTGGCAAGGGCATTCTTTAAGCCAAAGGGCATAACAGTAAACTGATAATGCCCATCAGGTGTAGAGAATGCCGTCTTTTCTTTTGCTCCAGGTGCCATTTTGATTTGCCAGTGCCCTGCTGTCAAGTCAAAGGTATTTAAGAATTTGGCTGCACCTAATTTGTCAATGAGCTCATCTGTCCTTGGGATTGGGTGAGCACCTGTCTTGGTGGCAGAGTTGATCCCTCTGTAGTCCACACACAACCTAATCCCTCTATTTGCATCTTTGGTGAGAGGTTTGGGGACCAAGACTACTAGGCTAGCCCGGGGACTGTCAGAGTGCTCTATCACATCCAACTCCAACATCTTGTGTACTTCCACTTTGATGCTTTCTTTGACTTGGTCAGACTGTCTGAATATTTTATTCGTGACAGGCATACTGTCTCCTGTGTCCACATCATGGGTACACAGGTGTGTCTGACTAGGGGTAAAAGAAAAGAGCTCAGCAAACTGCTGGAGGACCTTCCTGCAGTCAGCTTCCTGTTGGCCAGAAAGGGTATCTGAGTAGACAACTCCATCTACTGAGCCATCTTTAGGGTCAGTGGAGAGGAGGTCAGGGAGAGGTTCAGTCTCTGCTTCCTGATCCTCATCAGTAACCATTAACATGTTTACATCTGCCCAGTCACAATAGAGTTTAAGGCGGTTAACATGGATCACCCTCTTGTTGGTCCTGCTAGTGCCCAGGTCTACCTGGTAGGTGACCTAACTCTTCTTTTCTAGCACTGGGTAAGGGCCACCCCATCTGTCTTGAAGTGCCCTGGGAGCCACAGGCTCCAGAACCCAGACTTTCTGCCCTGGCTGAAACTCAGTAATAGCAGCCTTTTGGTCACACCACAACTTCTGGAGTTGTTGGCTGGCCTCAAGGTTTTTGCTTGCCTTTTCCATGTACTCTGCCATCCTAGAGCGGAGGCCTAGCACATTGTCCACTACATCTTGTTCAGGTTCATGGAGAGGTCTCTCCTAGCCTTCTTTTACAAGTGGCAGTGGTCCCCCTACGGGATGGCCAAACAGAAGCTCAAAGGGGGAAAACCCTACTCCCTTCTGTGGCACCTCTCTGTAGTCGAAAATCAGGCCTGGCAAGAGGACATCCCATCTCCTTTTGAGTTTTACACGGAGCCCCATGATCATGCCCTTCAATGTCTTGTTAAACCTTTCTACAAGACCATTGGTTTGTGGATGGTATGGTGTGGTGAACTAGTAAGTCACCCCACACTCATTCCACATGTGTTTCAGGTAAGCTGACATGAAGTAACCCTGTCAGCAACCACCTCCTTAGGAAATCACACTCTTGTAAAAATACCTATGAGTGCTTTAGCTACTGCAGGAGCAGTAGTGGACCTAAAGGGAATTGCCTCAATGTACCTGGTAGCATGATCCACTACTACCAGAATATACTGGTTCCCTGATGCTGTGGGAGGTTCAAGTGGACCCACTATGCCCACTCCCATTCTCTCAAAGGGGACCCCCACCACTGGAAGTGGAATGAGGGGGTCCTTTGGATGGCCACCTGTCTTACTACTGGCTTGACATGTGACACAGGAGTTGCAAAAATCCTTAACCTTCTGGGATATATTGGGCCAGTAGAAATGGTTGGCTTATCTCTCCCAAGTCTTGGTTTGTCCCAAATACCCAGCAAGGGGAATGTCATGGGCTAAGGTCAGAATGAACTCCCTAAACTCCTGAGGCACTACCACTCTCCTAGTGGCACCATGTTTGGGATCTCTTGCCTCAGTGTAAAGGAGTCCATCTTCCCAATAGACCCTGTGGGTTCCACTGACATTTCCTTTTTCTTGCTCAGCTGCTTGCTGTCTTAGGCCTTCGAGAGTGGGACAACTCTTTTGTCCCTTACACAGCTCTTCCCTTGAGGGTCCCCCTGGGCCCAAGAGCTCAACCTGATAAGGCTCCAGCTCCACGCACTCAATTCCCTCAGGAGATAGATCATCTTCCTGAGAAGAGAGGTTCTACTTCTTTGGCTTTGCAGAAGCTGGTTCCCCAGTCTTCTTTCCTTTCCTCTTGGAAGGTTGGGCCATTATTCCACACTCCAACACTTCTTTTTCACCCTGTGCCCTGCTCTTTGCCCTTGTCTTGACACATACCAGTTCAGGGATGCCCAGCAGGGCTGCATGGGTCTTGAGCTCTACCTCAGCCCATGCTGAGGACTCCAGATCGTGCCCTAGCAGACATTCTACTGGAATTGCAGAGGAGACCTGTTTCAGGCCCATGACCCCTCCCCATTTTAAAGTTACCATTGCCATGGAATGGACTTTAGTTTGATTGTCAGCATTGGTGACTGGATATGTCTGTCGAGCCATGTACTGTCCTGGGGAAACCAGTTTGTCTGTCACCATAGTGACACTGGCACCTGTATCCCTCAGGTCATCTACTCTATTCCCATTTATCAAGAGCTGCTGCTTGTATTTTTGCATGTTAGGCGGCCAGGCAGCAAGTGTGGCTAAATCCACCCCACTCTCTGAGACTAGTGTAGCTTCAGTATGGACCCTGATTTGCTCTGGGCACACTGTTTATCCCACCTGGAGACTGGCTATTCCAGTGCTAACTGGAGTAGTTGTTGTTGTGGGACTTTTCTTTGGACAGGTATTTTCTCCAGTTTGGTGTCCGTGCTGTCTACAGTTGTGACACCAGGCCTTCTTAGGATCAAAGTTTTTACCCTTTTACCCATTTGTGGACTGTGAAGAGGCTCGGGCCCACCCTCCTGAGCAAGTTTTTGGGGCCCTGTAGAAGACTCTTTACTTTTGTCACATCCCTTCCCCTGGGGAGGCTCTGTGACCCCTTTCTTTTGGTCACCCCCTGTGGAAGTATTGGTACCCTAGTCTTGACCCAGTGGTCTGCCTTCTTTCCCGATTCTTTGGGAGAAATTGGACCTAGGTCTACCAGATTTTGATGCAGTTTGTCATTGAAGCAATTACTTAACAGATGTTCTTTCATAAATAAATTATACAGCCCATCATAATCACTTACACCGCTGCCCGTTATCCAGCCATCTAGTGTTTTGACTGACAAGTCAACAAAATCAACCCAGGTCTCGCTCGAGGAATTGTGAACCCCCCTGAACCTAATCCTGTACTCCTCATTTGAGAATCCAAAGCCCTCAATCAGGGTAGCCTTCATGAGGTCATAAGATTCTGCATCTTTACCAGAGAGTGTGAGGAGTCTATCCCTACACTTTCCAGTGAACATTTCCCAAAGGAGAGCTCCCCAGTGAGATCTGCTTACTTTTCTGGTTGCACAAGCCCTCTCAAAAGATGTGAACCACTTGGTGATATCATCACCTTCTTCATATTTAGTTACAATCCCTTTGGGGATTTTTAGGATGTCAGTATTCTCTCTGACCCTATTTATGTTGCTGCTACCATTTAAGGGATTAAGACCCATCTCTTTTCTTTCCCTGTCTATGGCTAGGAGCTGCTTCTCCAAAGCCAATCTCTTGGCCATCCTGGCTAAAAGGGTGCCCTCTTCATTGAGGCTGTCCTCAATGCTCACAGGGGCACTGGACTCCCCTGTGGAAGAACCAGGCTCTCTGACTATGATTTTTGGAGTCAGGGTTTTAGGAACCCTGTCTTCCCTATTTAGAACAGGAGGGTGGGGTTCTCCTTCCTGTTCACTAATTTCCCTATCTGAAGGAGTAACCTTCAACTCAGAGGGGTGGTCCCTTGTGAACTCTGCCAAGAGCTCCTGGAGCTTTGCCTTGGTAGGGTTGGACCCAGTCTTTATCTTTTTTGTCTTACAGAGAGACCTTAACACTGACATCCCCAGAATCAGATAAGGTGTGAGGTTGAGTTCAATCACTGTCTCATCTGTGTGACTCATTATCACTTAAAAGTTGGGATTACTTTTTAAGAAACTAAAAACTACTTCTAGAACTTAAATCCTAACTTTTACAAACTTTTAAACTCTAAAAGAAATGCTAACAGGGACTTACGCAAGGCCCTAGCAGGACTTTTTTAAAAATTTTGAAAAATAGTCAAATTGCAAAAATCAGTTTCTAATGACAATTTTTGTAATTTTGTCATGTGATCAGGTATTGGCAGAGTAGTTTAGCAAATGCAAAGTCTTAGACCCCACCACTGATCCAGCAATGTAGGAAATTGGCTCTGTATATATTATCTCAAAGTGAGAGATAGTGTGCACAGAGGCCAAGGGTTCCCCTTCCAGGTTCATAGTGGTAACATTAGATAATACTAATGCTCTATTTTGTGGTAGTGTGGACGAGCAGTAGGCTTATCAGAGGGTAGTGTTAAGCATTTGTTGTACACACACAGGCAATAAATGAGACTTAACTCCAGGCCAATAGGTTTTTATATAGAAAAATATATTTTCTTAATTTATTTTTAGAACCACAAGATTCAAGTTTTAGGTAAGTACATAAAGTGTAAGGTACTTCACACAGGTAAGTATAGAACTTTGATTTAAAACAGTAGTACACACAGTTTTGGTTAAAATGGCAAATAGCTATTTTAAAAGTGGTCACTGCAAAAATCAACAGTTCCTGGGGGAGGTAAGTATTGGTTAGTTTTTCATGTAAGTAAAGCACTTACAAGTTCAGTCTCCTGGGCATAGGCAGTCCACCGTCGGGGGTTCAATACAACCCCAAAGCCACGGCACCAGCAACACAGGGCAGGTCAGGTACAGAGGTCAAAGGAGTGCCCCAAAACACATAGGTGCCTAAGGAGAACATGGGTGCTCCTGTTTCAGTCTACTAGCAGGTAAGTACCTGCGTCCTTAGGGAGCAGACCAGGTGGGTTTTGTAGAGCACTGGGGGGGGGAACACACAAGCACACAAAAGACACCCTCAGCGGCACGGGGGCGGCCGGTGCAGTGTGCAAAGTAGGTGTCGGGTTTGCCGTAGAAAACAAAGGAGGGGCCCGGGGGTCACTCTGGTGATGCATGTAGGGCACAGGGGGGCTTCTCGGGCCAGCCACCGACTGGGCTAGGATGAGGGCCGCCTGCTGGTCACTCCTGCATTGGTAGGTGGTTCATCTCGGTCCTGGGTGCTACGGGTGCAGTGCTTGGTCCAGGCGTCAGGTTTCTTTGTTACCTAGTCAGGGAGAGCCTCTGGATCCTCTCTGCAGGCGTCGCTGTGGGGGTGCAGGGAGGTCGACTCTGGGTATCCACGTCATTGGAGTCACCTGAGAGTCCTCTCTCCAGTGTTGGTTTCTCCAAACTCGAGCCGGGTTTGTTGGGTGCAGAGTGTGAAGACTCACACTTCTGGCAGGAAGTTAGAGTCTCTTTAAAGATGCTTGCTTTGTTGTTGTTTCTCGACAGAGCCGCTGTCCTCAGGAGGTTCTTGGTCCTTTAGGTGCAGTTCAGTCCTCTGAGTCCTCAGAGGTCGCTGGTCCTGCTGAATGCGTCGCTGTGCAGGTTCTAAGAGTCTGGAGACAGGCCAGTAGGGCTGGGGCCAAGTCGGTTGTTGTCTCCATCGTCTCTGCGGGGCTTTCGTTCAGCAGTCCTTCTTCTTGTTGTAGGCTGCAGGAATCTGATTTCCTGAGTTCAGGGTCACCCCTAAATATTGAATTTACGGGTGTGTTTAGGTCTGGGGGGCAGTAGCCAATGGCTACTCCCCTGGAGGGTGGCTACACCCTCTTTGTGCATCCTCCCTGAGGAGAGGGTGGTACATCCCTATTCCTATTGGGGGAATCCTCCAAAACCAATATGAAGGATTTCTTAAGGCAGGGGCCACCTCAGCTCAGGACACCTTAGGGGCTGTCCTGGCTGGTGGGTGACTCCTCCTTGTTTTTCTCATTATCTCCTCCGGACTTGCCGCCAAAAGTGGGGGCTGTGTCCAGAGGAGCTGGCATCTCCACTAGCTGGGGGCCCTGGGGCTCACCGCCAGGTGTTACAGTTCCTGCAGGGGGAGGTGAGAAGCACCTCCACCCACTTCAGGCTTTGTTCCTGGCCACAGAGTGACAAAGGCACTCACCGCATATGGCCAGAAACTCATCTGGTTGTGGCAGGCTGGCAGGAACTCTGTATGCATTTTCCAATAAATCCCACACTGGCATCAGTATGGATTTATTGTGCTGAGAAGTTTGATACCAAATTTCCCAGATTTCAGTGTAGACATTATGGAACTGTGGAGTTTGTAACTGACAGACTCCCAGACCATATACTCTTTATGGCTATCCTGCATTTACAATGCCTAAGGTTTGGCTTAGACACTGTAGGGGCATAGTGCTCATGCACCTATGCCCTCACCTGTGGTATAGTGCACCCTGCCTTAGGGCTGTAAGCCCTGCTAGAGGGGTGACTTACCAATGCCACAGGCAGTGGGTTGTGGGCATGGCACTCTGAGGGGAGTGCCATGTGGATTTAGTAATTTTCTCCCCACCAGCACACACAAGCTGTGAGGCAGTGTGCATGTGCTGAGTGAGGGGTCCCCAGGGTGGCATAATACATGCTGCAGCCTTTAGAGACCTCCGCTGGCCACAGGGCCCTTGGTACCAGGGGTACCATTTACATAGGACTTATCTGTGCGCCAGGGCTGTGCCAATTGTGGGAACAAAGGTACAGTTTACGGAAAGAACACTGGTGGTGGGGCCTGGTTAGCAGGATCTCAGAACACTTTCAATCATAACTGGCATCGACAAAAGGCAAAAAGTTAGGGGGTAACCATGTCAAGGAAGGCATTTCCCTACATACAGTGGCAAAATTAATCTTGAATTTGTTTTAACACCTCCGGAAGATTGGCAAGTGTTGGTGTACCTTGTGCTGTAATATAGAGCATTTCAAATACCATGCCCCATGTATTGCAGTTATCTACAGTGGGAACCTACCCAAATGTCAAGCACATAGTGAGGATTCTATGTTTATCCTGTGGACCCATATGGGGGAAGACTGCTTCCAGATTATTTATTTTTGAGCTAACCAAAACGGAAGTTCTTCCTGCTTGGCGGGTGCTTTACCCATGATCAAATGTACAGTTGCAGTGTTAATGGCTTGATTAACTGCATGTGGGTGCGCTAGGGACAGCACATGCTGGGTTAGTATTTACTGTTTGCATTACAAACTGTACTAACAGTCTGTATGTTCCAGTGAGCTCTATATATAAATGGCAAACTTCAGCTACTGCTAAGGTTGTTGCATCAGGGTGCAGTGTATATGTGGCCAATAAAGGCCAGGTTGGGCTGTTGTTTTTCAGAAGACCTAAACTAATGTGTATTACTGTATGTGGTAGGGTGCCATCAAGTCAATTATTATGGTCTTGATAAGCTAATGGTATGTCTAAATATTCCTAAGCTCTGTATTATGTAGATATGTTTGCAGGTGTGTAGTGATTAAATGTATTTGTGTTCCCATCTACTGCTGGAAAGGTGACCCAAGAATACAATGTTTCTGTTCTGTAGGCTGGATGAGCCTCAAAAACAAATGTGACTTGAACCACTTGAGCCGTTAGGCCATTTGCCAATAAGTGTGCAATAAGGGGTGGTCGCATATTTACAGCAATCGCTACCCGTTGTGGGTTCGCCATGTTAATGGTAAAATGTATTTGTTCAGAGGTAAGGACACCAAATGGGGATTAATCCTTTTAAGGTTCAAGCTTGAACAACCTATAGCTTTAGATAGGTGATACCTACTTAGCTGAGGAGGAAATCTTTAATACCACGGATGTCTTTGTATATAATATTGAGGTGTCTTTAGCCTTTAATGAGACTGAGATACTTAGGAGGATCAGAAAATGAGTGCCCGACCAAACACTGGCGGCGCCATGCCGCGTAGGTTCTCATTATCTGCATGAGGCTAATGGATTTGGGCCGCAAAATCGCATAGATTGTGGGATACTAGTACAACTCCACACCATGTAACACCTGTCGGCTTTATCCAGGTTTTCTGGCTAACTAGCAGCACCTCATCTCTACCCAAGAGCAGGATGATTGTGGCAACCGGGCACATTACAAGGAAGACTCCTCAGGGGAATCGTGGTTGATCGGATCTTGTCCCTTTCTCTCAGTCACATAGGTCTCAAACAGGCAAAGACAAGCAGAGGCAGAATATAGTTTGATAAGGGCTTATGGAAATAACTGCATCTTAGATAAAATGGCGTGTATTGCAATAACTAGAATGACAAAACACAATAGAAGCAAGATTGTGACAAGGAGAGTGAAACACAAAAACAGTCTAACCATACTGTCACTATGAGTGATATATAGTTCTCCTACCTAAGCTATGTTCAAGCACAGCATAATAAGCCCTAGTCCGCCCTTCAGGTTTTGCCCCTGGGAAAACATCATCCATCATACCTGAGTAAGGAAGCCAGTAGTCTGGAGAGACACAATCCTCATGTAAGACAGGGGTTCAGCAGTCTAAGCAAACAGCTGTAGCGAGGCAATCAGCAATCAACATGCAGTTGTGATCATCTGGCTGGAATATCCATCTAACCTGTATGGGACAAAGGAACATTTTTATAATAAAACAGTTGACATTCTAAGAAATGGTCCCCACATATGAGTGTGTATCTTTCTGTGAATGTTGGAGACACAGTGTACCACTTTTGCCGGCAACCCTATCTGATTGCAGCCTTGAGGAAAGCACAAAGTGAAATGAATGTCCTGCTAGGAACATAATGCTGTCCTAGGCAAAAGAACAACTAGAAAGAGAAAAAATAATAACACCGCAAATGTGGCTATTGCCAGAAAAATAAAGCAATGCTGAGTAAAATACATCTGGGCTAAAGTGGATAACGGCAGGCCTAGTTCGCTAAAAACAACATGTCTAAAATATGGCTAAAATAGCTGTAATACATAGTTCAAGTTAACACACTGGAGGAAGGACTGTACTTAGGGATACGTAGAGGTGTGAAAAGATGATGCCAGGCCAATACAAGAGTGACAAGAACATTGTGTCATGGCAGGTTGTCATGGAAATAACTTCAAGATGGTGAATGTGACAGTTATAAAGCCATTTGTAAAGAAGATAATCTCTTTTGACATATTCAACATGTTTGTATCTATAAGCGTAATTTTGTATATCGTGAGACCGTGAGACATTTTTGCTGATATTGGCCAAGATAGGATAAAAAATAAGAGAAACACAACAATAGGGAAGTCATTTTTTAACCACATTGTTTATTGTGTTTTGAGGTAACATGAAAACAAAACAAAGTCAGGCATCGCAACACTGCAGAGCATTGCACATAATAAAAGAAAGCGCCAATGCAATACATTCATATATAAATCCATTGGTGAGACCCCCATTCCTTAGGGGTAGTCAACCACATAACCCATATCTTTGTGTGTTTTGGGGGGCAGCCCCTGGATTTGTAAACATACTCTTTGGCTCTGGCATACCATGTGTCCATTCCTGTAGATTGAAAGCGAAGTGTTAGTAAAGGTGTTAGGTTCAAGCCCCTTACTCTCTGTTTGTCAAGGCTCACTAGCATGCTTACATACTTAAAATGGTGTGTGGCCCATTGCAGGCCTATAGACCTCTAAAGGGCAGTGTTGTAACCAGACACTAGGAAATAGGTAGCCTTCATCCTGTTTACGGGTAAGCCTGAGGCTTCCCTGTAAATCTTAAAATGTGCATTAGGCCAAACAGAGATTGTGGGAATACTAATATAAACAAGGAGATCATCAGCAAATAGTGAGATCCTATCTTCTCTTGGGAATGGCCATAATAATCTGCAGTCATGCATCATGGTGGATCCACTCTGCCAGTGTTTCTATTGTTAAAGCGAACAGAAGTAGGCATAAGGGGCACCCTCGTCTGGTGCCTGGTCCAATTTGAAAAAGTTCAGAAATTGACCATTAGCTCTTAGGTGTGCCTATGGTTCTTTATTATGCAGTTCTACATATCAGCAGAAAGTTAGGCCAAAGTTAATTCTCCCCAAGTGGCGGAACATGAAGGAACTAAACCGAAGGCCTTCTCAAAGTCTAGGAAGACCAGGAATTGCTACTCCCTGCAATCCATTGACCTGGCCAGGACGGTATTAAGTTGCCTCAGGCAATGTTGTGTACTGCAAATGGGTAGGAAGTCTTTTTGATTGTATCCCACCAGATTGCATATTACAGTCAACAATCTGTTGGCTAGCACTTTAGCATGTATCGTGTTCTCCGAATTAAGAATATGGGGCCAGATGTATCATGCATTTTTGTGATCACAAACAGCCCAATCGGGCCATTTGCGATCACAAAAATGTATTTGGTATGTGTGAATTCCAATTTGCGATTCGATAACTTGTTACTGAATTGCAAATTGAAATTGCAACTACAATAACGATTCGGCATTAGGAAGGGGCGTATCAAGGGGGTCCTTTCCTAATACCGAATCGTAGCGGTATATAGGAATGTTTTGTGACCGAAGTGCGTCTGCAAAACATTTGCATTTTACCACCTACTCAAGTAGGTGGTAACCCATTGGCAAGTGGGAAGTGGTCCCCAATCCTCTTTGTGAATGCATGTGGAAAAAATCTCAAGAGCAGGCAGTGGTCCCGTGGACCACTGCCTGCTCTTAAAAAAACAAGCATTTTCAATGCAACGGGTCTCGCATTTGTTTGAGTTAGAGCTATTAGCGCTGTAAAGCAAAAAAAACGCAGTGCGATCGCGCTATGTAAGATGCAGCACGATTGCTCTGTGTGGAAAATAAACAGATAAAGTAGTCCCGACTCCAGGCTGACAACACCGAACCTCGTATGTTTTTGGTACTTTACTGGTGCTGTGTAGGTGGGCTAAACACCGGAAAAGGCATGACGTATGCATGCCTTTCACAAATGAAAGCAAGTGGATTTTAAAAGGCAAGCCCACAAACCAATGTAAGTGACTGACGTGGCATGGGCGTGGTTTCAAGCCCAAAGCGAGATTACAGAATGGACGGAGCACTTTGTGCTCGCCCATAATGAAAAGAAAACATTTCATTTTTCTTGTTTAAATCATCGATCCTGTTTTCCTTTAAGGAAAACGAGCTGCATTTAAAAAAAAATAAGATTGCTTTTTTCAAAAGCAATCACAGACATGGTGTTCTGCTGAGCACAGCAAGCCACCATCCCTGTGATTATCGCCATTCACAATGGGTCACAAATTGTGACCTACCTCATGAATTTTAATGAGATAGGTCAATTTGCTAGCCATTGGGAATCGCTAAATAAAACTCCTGTAGTTTCATACATTCAAATAGCAATTACGTTATTGCGATTCGCCGATAATCACAATTAGGTAATCGCTATTTGGAAAACTGATACATCTGGCCCATAGTGTAGTAGGATCCTCAGTCATCCGGAGGCTTACGTGGCTTCAGTAAAACTAATACTGTCATCCCCCTCAGGTCTTGTGATAATATCCCTGTCCTATGTGTTTCTTTGAAGATACTCAGAAGGTAGGTAGTGCGGTGGGATCTGTATCTCCAAAATATTCCTATGGGGAAACCATTGGACACTGGAGATTTTCCTTGTGGGAGGCCTTCTAGGGCCTCCTGTATTTCTTCCTCACTTAGCACTCCGTCCACTAGTCAGTGATCCATGGATAGGTAGGTCTGGATGGCAGGTCTGCTACAAAGGGACTTGTGTGTTCCACGTTGGGAGGGGTCTGAGCTGTGTACATTGATTTAAAATATAGAGAAAATGTCAGGAATCCCCAAGATGCCTCCTGCGTTATCTGTCAGCATCCCCAGGAATTAGGGTTAAATCATATCTCTGTTCTTGGTTATACCTTCATGTTTCTAAGTAAACATAATGTGCTGTGTTACACAATTAGTTTTATCAGTGCTTGTTTTACCAATGCTTGTTTGCTAATGTGAGCAGGTGTAGACATGTGCTTCTAATTGGGTGTGGTGACTCATCTCAACTGCCTTCCTGATTGGCTATAAATAGCAGAGTGAAGCATGCCTCCCTGCTTGGCTTTGTTTTGCTTCCTGATCTCAGCATTTGACTTGGCAGTCCAGCCCCTGATGTCATCCTCGTATTCAGGACTTTTGAGGCAATTATTTTCTTTGTTCCTGTACCAGCTGACACCAGGCATTCCTCCAGCACTCCGGAAAAGACTGCAGCTAAGTGACTAGTATTCTCCAGGGAGTTTGTTCTTTGAGCCCCTCGCTTTCCCAGAACAGCTGGTGTATTTCAGACCTCGTATTTTTGGCAGAGTGCTTATCTTGAAGAGACAAATGCATTTCTGAATATTCTACAATATTATAGTAGTTACATGCCTAAATATGCTTGAGCTCAAGTGCTACAAAAAGTGACAGTGCAATTTTAAAAGAGCATTTACATGACTTTTCATTCTCTAATAGCATAACTCTTGGATTTAAATTTTGCCATGTGTGATATGTGATATAATGAATGCCCTTGTTTGTTTTTCTTGTGCATGATAAGTGCAACCATAGTTCTAATTGTATTGTGCAACAGTGAATCTCTGTGAAGCAAGCTCTAGTGTCTCAGTACTTATTGTTATGGTACTCAGTTTGTTTTTTTGGTAATGCAGTGTTAGTAATTGTGATAACAGTTATTTTTTATCCCAGAAAAGTGCTGGAGCATCCTGGTGTTCTTCTACCGCTCCCGTGCCCATATCAGAAAGAGAGATTCAGTTTCAAGAAAGTTGAGTGCACTAACTCTACTATCACTCTGTCAACAACGACCTGCCCCCCCTGAAGATACAGGGTGCCTGGCTGGACCGCCAAGACGTGGCAGTGTTTTGGCCCTCATTATGTACATGTCGGTTCAGACCGGCATGCTGGCGACGGCGTAAAAGACCGCCACCGGCATGGCGGCCTGATCCGCCCTATAAACAAAACAGGGAGGGCCGCCATAGGCAGTCCTCCTCCACTGCCAGGCTGCCGCCGACAGGCAGCCTGACGGTGGAGGGAATAATTTTCTGACAGGGCAGCGCTGCCCCTCAGATAATGATCCCTTCTGCCACCAGCCTTTCTGGGAAAGGCTGGTGGCAGGGGTGCTCCGGGGCCCCCCTGGGGGCCCCTGCACTGCCCATGCACTTGGCATGGGCAGTGTAGGGGCCCCTGTGCAGTGCCCCATTGTGCAGGTCACTGCCCGATTTACAGGCAGTGACCTGCGCGACAGGTGCAGCTGCACCCGCCGCACAGAGGCATTGAGCACCGCCGGCAATGTCCCGGCCATGCATTCTGCTGGGCCGGCGGGTGCAAACAATGTTTCCGCCTGCCGGCCCAGCAGAATGTTCATTATGCGTCCGGCAGGGTCCCAGTGGGCTGGGAGTCAGTGAAATGACCGCCAGCATGAACAGGGTGGTAAACACCGCTGTGTTCATAATGATCCTCTTTGTCTCTTTCTCTTCCACTCCCCCTTTACTTTTGGGACACCTGCCGGGGTTTCTGTGTCCACTAGGAAGTGCCGAGAGGTGTTCCAGGAGGTCAGGGGCATACCGTGGCCCCTGCACACATCCTGCTTTTCAGGTGAGTGGCCGCATCTCAACAGCAAACTCCCAGGCAATGCCTTATTGGTCAGTTATACTCACACCCTCAGCTGTCAAGCAACAGATAAATTGCAGGCCCTGGTCTTCATTGACCAGCCAATGCAGGACTTTTGTGGCTTTATTGCCCACTCAGTATACATGGAAGTGGGTGATGACTGTGGCAAATGCTGCAGAGTGAAACACTTTTTGTCTCACCAAGAGGTGTGTAAAGTCCAAAGAGCTCCACAGATGCTCCTTGTGGTTGACTATCATTTTGGCCTCCAGTTCCATTATCTGAGTTTCAATATCCAGCACATCTTGAGTCTTGCACTGCTTAGCAGCCATTTGATCTGAGATAGCTTGCCATGTAATGACTTTCTTGAATGCCTCCCAGAGTGTGGTGTGGAAGGAAACCACCTGTGTTAAGTAGTTAACAACGTGATGTGGGAGGAAACCACCTGTGTTAAGTAGTTAACAATATGGTCCCTCTGTGAAGTCCCCATCTTGGAACCACCAGGCACTCAGTCTCCAAGTGCTCCTTTCTATGGACTAGAACAGCTGAGTTTGACTGTTGTTGGAGCATTATCATTCACGGCATGGGGAAGTATGTGGGCCTCTTACAAGCTTCACATATCAGTAGAAGGAATACAAATAAAGTGTAATCTTGTTGATGACTTGTGCTTGTGAGATAGTGTGTGAAGTGGGATGATTCGGGGTATGTGGCACACCAAGTGACTTGAAGGGCCAAGAATTTTGATTATTATGTCAAGAATGAGGTTTTGCAGGCCTCCATTGCTCCGCCTACGTCCCTGTCTACATCAATGAATGAATTAAAGTCACCCCGACAATTGTTCCACTCGCTGGGGAATTTTGCATGTGTGTCGGGAGCACCTCTAGTGGGTCACCTACTAGGGTCAGGAGAGGATAATTAGAGGCTAGTGCCTGTGTGTCTCTCATCAGAATTTCCACTATTGTGAACCTGCCCATGTCATTGCAGGTAACTTTTGTGACTTGCATTGAGAATTGCCTCTGTGGTAGCACCGCTGTGCCTCAGGTGTTTGTCGTATAGTGAGAGAGTCATACCCTAGTGTAGCTGCCCTATGGTAGGAAGGGGTACCTATTGCCCAAGAGGTGGGTCGTCTGCATAAATACAACGCATGGTGTGAAATGTTTGTTGTAATGAAAAACATTGTTTAGGCCTTTGCATTCCAGAAGATAAGGCTGAAGGTGTCAGGAGCAGTCTTACTGGGTGTTTAGGTAATGTTGCACCACAAAATGTCAGTAATGTCATGCGCAAGATAGTAAATGAACAGCCAAAACTAAAGGAACCCATTGGAACTAAAGCTCAAATGCTCAACTCAACACTTCTGCAACTGAAGCCTCTGTCGCCCCTCCTGAACATTAGAACCATATGAGAGGAAGAGATGGTCCCATCAACCTTTGGATAATTACTGCTGATGCTTAATTCCAATGATACAGTACATTCTAGTGCCATTTCCACCCTCTTAGGAAGTCCAGGCCGCAGGCCTCATGGCACTGGAGACACCCACCCCCAAAGTGTGTCTTTGTCGCAGAGGCGGTGTCAGATGAAAGGAAAACATGTCGTGGCTGTTTTGATTGTTCTCCAGTTGGACAAAGGTCAGCCACAAGGCTGCGCCACTTCCATCTTCTTTGTCCCCACAATCCTGGTGGGGATGACTATCTGTGCCTAGACTCCATGTTACAACATCCAGCGACCTTTGTCTCCATGAGCCCCGACATGTTCCACGTGGGGAGGTCTGGATATTGCCCAACTGTTCTCTGGGGATGGGCGGTCAGGTTCACATAGCACTGTCAAATCCTGGTGTCCATATCTACAGCCAGTCCCAAGTGTGTGATTTATTGACATGTAGAACTTTCAATTTTGCAGGAAAGAAGAGCATATATAGGAGCTGCATTGCTGTTAAGTTCTGGTTGACTTCTGCAAAAGGTCTATTAAGTCTGGATACATGCTGACTCTGCCCCTTCTAGGTGGAGGAACTGAAGGAACCGGGGGAAGATGGCACCCTTGTCGGCGTACTTAAAGAAGCAGGCAATCAGGGCCCCCAGCACTGCTCCGGGCAGTGGCTTTGCCTTTGGAGCCCAATATGCTCTTTCAATTAAAGCTATACTGATCGTTAAACTGTCTACAAGCTGTCATGTAACTCCCTTGCTGAGGGATCTCCATTGGCTCTCACTGGAATAAGGAATCAATTTTAAAGTGTGTTGTGTTATATTTAAGGTATTTCATGGTGATGGTCCTCAATTTGTAATAAATAGGATTAAAAATGACACTCCAGCTCAGGAGCTTCTTTCTTCATCCTTGAACTTACTGGTTTTTCCAAAACACAGAAAGAAACATAAGGATGGGTGCAGTTTTTCTGTGGAGGCTCCACTAATCAGGAAATCTCTACCTCTGTCTCAATATTTCCACACTGATTTTTTAGCTTTAAGAAAGAACTTAAAGACCGTGTTCTCTAGAGAAGCCTATCAAGCCTATCAACTGCATTAAGTATTGTGCTCCGTATACAGCATGCTCTTCCGATTTTCACTTTAAAGAGTGATGAAACCTATTGAGGAACCTGTACTCAATAAATATTACATAAGATAACGTAACATAACATAACATAACCAATTATAACATAACATAGCATAACACAACATAACGCAGGTCGATAGTGTATCTATCAGGACCCAGGACCCGAACCAAGCAGTTAAAAAGGGTTCAGGATGTGCTCCTTCCAACCCTTTAGAGATCCTACAAATCGGAAACTGTTTCACCTTGACCTCCCCTCAACATCCTCAGCACCCTCAGCCCTCTGCTCCAGCTGGCCAGGGACCCTGCCAGCAGAAAGTGCAGGTGTAAGGGCAGATGCGAATTTGGGTCCTTGAGTAATTTTCCAAAGCACAGCTCCAGGTGTGAGGTCAAATGTAAATTTGGGGTCTTGAATAATTGTCTGTGACAGTGTACCTCAATTACCCCTAAATGGAGGGGTCAATTCATAGTTGTTCTGGTAGGATCAGGAGCCCCTGGGTCCACAGGTCTATTTAGTCAAGCCTCAGTGGGCTCATTGTTCAACGTGGTGTTAGGGTGCAGATCCTTGTCTCATCTATTTCATAATAGTGAGTGACTGGATGCTGCTAAAAGATCGATGAACCTTTTAACCTGTTTAGATTTCACATTGATTAACATATTGATTACTGACACATAAAACAACAACATTAAAAAATAATAATAATCACTAAAGAATCAATATATGACGCACCATGACCCATTTGGCAACAAATAACCACACCTTTCAGTATCAATTAAAATATTTATTTCCCTATATTAACAATGCTAAGATCACGAAAATTATTCTCAACACCAAATGTTACAAATAAAGAATCACCACAGGCTGACGGACTGGCCTGAAGAATCTTAGTTTAAACAGAGAAAATGAAGCAATGAACTCAATAGTTAGAACACAAATCAATAACATGCATATCTGTGTAAGAGAGATTGAATACATTTGATTCAGTAATAAAACAATGTTAAATCATAGGCATGGAGAAAAACACCTCTCTAACCTCAAATTAGCATTAGCATGTTGGGCATCATGCAAACGTTTTAGTAACATTAATGTAGAAAACATCTAGCTATAGCACTATCAAAAATAGCAGCAGAAATGTAAACAGCTGGTACCTGTAAAACAAAAGACAAAAGACAAAAGACAAATACAATACAAGGAATTCATGCATTTACCTCTCCTTAAGGTAAACAGCAATCAGGTTATGGGGATATCAGAATCAGGACATGGGCAGGGAAAGGGGCGACAATTCATAATTATCTAAGGCAGGCAGCATAGCACTACAGGCTCTAAGCACTGAGTACTAAAGTAAGAACCAGCATCATTGCATGGAGCATAAAAGAAAATTCAAAATAATAAAATACCGGAATGTCAGTGGACTGACTGGCAAAGCATGAAATGTCAAAGTGACAGATCATAAGAATGAGAAGTGAAGTCTTTGGAAACCAGGAAGCAATGAACCCGCAATGTCTGATTCTCAAACATCAAATTAAACTTGCTAAACTTCTGTGATTGGCTGAAAACTCCATATGTACATAAATCATCCAATCACAAAACATTAGCTCATCAGAAAACATTCCACTATTGGCCTAAATGTTTTTTGCCTCTTCCTTTTTGCGTAAGCCCAAATGATATTAATTATTATATCTGATGTATTTCCGCACTGTTCAGTGACGGTCTTTGTTTAACACATTTCAGAATACACTTTCTGCCAGACAATATTCAGGACGAAGTAGAAACACTTTCCAAATCAGTTCTTCCCCTTGAGAGAAATACATTCCAATAGTACAAACACAGAATAAATTCATGATTAAGACAAAAGAAGCTTGTAACTCTACTGCAATGTTTTTTAGCAGTTGATACTTTAGCTCAGCTTGGCAGACAGATAACTACATACTGTGACATTGCTTGCTTGACACACAGCAGAGAACAAGTGCTTTCAGTTATTTTGGCAGACATTCAACATTAGCTATGGCCTTGCTCTGCCAAAAGGCACCGCAGAAAACTCAAGAATTACTCGTATTATTTCAGCATTTATTTTTGCAAAGAACATGTTCTTAAAGAGACGGAATATTTTTCTTTCATCACTGAGTTCACACATTTTAAAAAACATGTGCAGGCCTTTCACTCTCATGGCGGCCACTAAGTAGGCACACTTTTCATGTTAACATTTATTTTTCATTTAAAGCATTTCTAATGTTTGTGCATAAGTATGATTACATAGGAATAATTATTTCATGTCAAAATATCTGCACTCACAGCAGTCAGGGTGGCCTGTGCAGCCCACCAAAGCCCAGGGTCTCTGGCCCCATTACATTTCCAGTCTCCTTGGGTTAGGATGTCCACAGGTTGGGGTTAAGGTTTACCCCAAATATACACCACCAGCAATACGGGGCCGGCCGGGTGCAGAGGTCAAATTTGGTGTCGGATTTACAATGGGATCCTATGAAGACTGTGGGCGCTCAGAATCTGCCAGCAGGTAAGTACCTGCGACTTCGTAGGGCAGACCTGGGGGTTCAGGTGAGCACTGGGGGGGCCACAGGTCAGCACCAAACACACATCCTCAACGAGACTGGGGCGGCAAACACAGCATTAGGCTCCCAATGCTTTTCAATAGGGGGACCCCAGGGGTCACAAAGATGCTGCAGGCTGGGTCCAGAGGGTTTTGGGAAACCACAGGCTGGACAAGGAGGAGGGCCACTTCCTGAATGTTGCTGGACTGGTGGTCAGATTCCACAGGGCCAGGGGGCTGCGGATGCAAGGGTACCTTGAGGCATTGGGAATTTTCATCTGGTTCACTCGCCGTCAGCGGGGTCCTCCAGATTTGGGCTGCAGGTGTCATTGTGTTGGCCGGGGGGGTCAACCCAGGGTGGACACAAGGTCAGAATCGCCTGGGGACCTGCACTGGACAGGTATGCCACCTGGACACGGGTCGTGGGTGTCGGGGGCAGAGTGGGCAGGACTCGCAGATAGGGGCGGTACTGGAGTCCTTCTTGATGTTTCTTGTGGACAGGACCGCTGTCCTCATGAGTTCTTGGTCTTCTGGTGGGCGGGCAGTCCTCTGGGGGTTTGGAGAGGTTGCTGGTCCCTCAGGATGCGTCGACTTTTTGTAGCAGGGCTTCTAAAGCTGCCGAAAGGCCCTTAGGGCTGGAGCCAAGTCAGTGGAGTCTTCTCTGCTGGCGCAGACTTAGCAGTTATTCCTCTTCTTTTCTTGAGGTTGCCAGGAATCTGGTGAACTAGGTTCAGGGAGGCCCTTAAATCCTATATTTAGGGGCGTTACAGGGGTCAGAGGGCAGTAGCCAATGGCTACTGTCCCTGGGGGTGACTACACCCTTACGGTGTCCACTCCCTTTGGGGAGGGGGACAGAGTCCTAACCTTATTGGTCTCTGTCCTCCAAACCAAGATGGAGGATTCTGCAGGGCGGGGGTCATTTCAGCTCTGCACCTTAGGGGTGATCCTAGCTGGAGTGGTCACTCCTCCCTGTTTTATTAAATGTTCCTGCTGTACTTGCCGCCAAAAGTGGGTCTTTGTCTGGGGGAGGGGGCAGGCAGCTCCACTAGCTAAAGTGCCCATGGGCACTGTAACAGGAGGCCTGAGCCTTTGAAGCTCACCACCAAGTGTTACAGTTCCTGCAGGGGGAGGTGTGAAGCACCCCACCCAGGGCAGGCTTTATTTCTGGCCTCAGAGAGCACAAAGGGTCTCACCCCATGAGGTCAGAAATTTTTCTTTTAGTAGCAGGCTGGCACAGGCTGGTCAACCTTACACTAAAGGGTTGGTTAAAATACAGGGGGAATCTCTAAGATGCCCTCTGGGTGCATTGTGCAATACATCCAAACTGGCATCAGTGTGGGTTTATTGTGTTGAGAAGTTTGATACCAAACTTCCCAGCCTTCAGTGAAGCCATCATGGAGCTGTGGAGTTCGTGATGACAAACTCCCAGCCCATGTTCTTAATATGGCCACAATGCACTTACAATGTCTAACAATGGACTTAGACACTGTGGGGGCATATTACTCCTGCAGCTATGCCCTCACCTGTGGTATAGTGTGCCTTGCCTTAGGGCTGTAGGCCTGTTACAGGGGTGACTTATCTATGCCACAGGCAGTAGTTTGTGGGCATGACACTCTGAGAGGGATGCAATGTCCACTTTACCCTTTTCTCACCATCAGCACACACAAGCTGCAGTGTGCATGTGTTTGGCGAGGGGGTCTCTTAGGCTGGCACAATACATGCTGCAGCCCTTAGGGACCCTCCCTGGGCACAGGGCCCTTGGTACCCCTGGTACCTTTTACAAGGGACTTATCTGTGTGCCAATTGTGGAAATAATGGTACAGTTTTAGGGAAAGAACACTGATGCTGGGGCCTAGTTAGCAGGATCCCAGCACACTCTCAGTCAAGTTAACATCAATATCAGGCACAAAGTGGGGGGTAACCATGCCAAAAGGGTCCCTTTCCTACAGCAGATGAGGTTAATTGGAATATAATAAGGAGATAAGAGACTTACTTGCTAACCTGACTAACTCAAGTAGTGATTTGAAGGAATTGAAAGAACCAGGTATTTGGGAAAAGGTTGGAAAGGGATTTGCTTCAGTGGGAAATTGGCTTAGTAATATTTGGAATGGGGTGCTACTAAAAATCATACAGGAAATATTGATTATAATTGCTTGCATATTAGGAATATGGGGATTATGTAAATTGTGTCAAAAGATGAAATTGAAAAGGTCTAAAAATAATCAGAGGATGGAAGAACGGAACAGGGAAAGAATCTATAGGGAAGATTTGAGAAGAAGACGAAATGCTGAGGAAATCGAATTATGAAATTGTAGCAGGAAAAAAGTAGCGTGATGACATATTTAGTCATCAGAGGAGAGATTGTTAACGCAAAAGTCTTAATTAGAAAATTATTAATTCATGTTTATGTATTTCGAATAACGAAATTGATAGAAAATGATTAAAGTAGAAAAATAATGTGCACGTTTGTAATTGTGACCTCGGAGAATGGTCACTAGAATTCACGAATTGTATTAAATAAATGATTAACATATATGAAATATTGAAAATGTATTAGATTAATGTAGTAATGTGTCATATTGAGAGCTATAATCTATGTTTTGCAATAATTGTAGACCTTAACGTAGCGAGTGTCTTGTCCTAGTCTTGCCAGGCCTGATGCAGAAGCTATGGGGGTTATTACAACTTTGGAGGAGGTGTTAATCCGTCCCAAAAGTGACGGTAAAGTGACGGATATACCACCAGCCGTATTACGGGTCCATTATATCCTATGGAACTCGTAATATGGCTGGTGGTATATCCATCACATTTGGGACGGATTAACACCTCCTCCAAAGTTGTAATAACCCCCTATATTTTTAAACGTGCAATGAAACGTGCTGACAAAATGAACTAACCGTGAACTGCTCATTGTTTAATAAAATTGCTTAGCTGAAGCTTCCATGAGAATTGACGGACAGGAGATGATGGAACTAGAATTGTATCGACTGGTGTGTAAAGAGCACTAGGTGTACTTTCCCAGGACTCGAACAATGAAGACTATGGGGGTCATTACAACATTGGCGGTAAAAGTCACTTACCGCCGTGCAGAAGACCGCCAATACACCGCCGCGGCCGCGGAATCCCGCCACACCTATTATGACCCACATCTCGGAATCCGCCGAAATTCAGACACCCACACAAGTCCGCCACACCAAAGGTCAGTGATAAACTGGCGAAAACAAATCCTCCACCTCCACACCAACAGAAACACGCCCATGCTATTACAACCCACGAATCCACACGGCGGTCCTTCAACCGCGGTATTCCATTGGCGGTACACACCGCCGCGCTCAAAATACACACACGTCTCCAAAACACCGCCACATTGGACAATTCAAAATACACACACCTGATACACATACAAACACCACTCCCACACACCCAACACAATATAAAGCACACACCCACATCACCCACAAACCCCTACGACCAAAAGATCAGAAAGAAGGCCAGAGAGACTGCACAGTCAAGACAACACCACCATACAGAGGCACACAACACCTTCACCCAACCCACATCCATGCACAAAACACCCCACACCACTACACATCACCACACACATCAACACTCACACCGCCCCACACATCACACACACCACCCCATGTCACGCCAAAGACACCCCCGCTTCTCCGAGGAGGAGATCAGGGTCATGGTGGAGGAAATCGTACGGGTAGAGCCACAGCTATTTGGCTCACAGCTACAGCACACATCAATAGCCAGGAAGATGGAGCTAAGGCGAAGAATCGTGGAGAGGGTCAACGCAGTGGGACAGCACCCAAGAAATAGGGAGGACATCAGGAAGAGGTGGAACGACCTACGGGGGAAGGTGCGTTCAATGTTCTCCAGGCACAACATCGCGGTTCAGCGGACTGGCGGCGGACCCCCACCTCCCCCTCCACAACTAACAACATGGGAGGAGCAAGTCTTGACCATCATGCATCCTGAGGGCCTCGCAGGAGTCGGTGGAGGATGGGACACTGGTAAGTCAAATCTTAACTATCAGATCCCCCACCCTACCTGCGTGCTATCACACACCCCCACCCTCACACCCTCCCCTATCACTCCAACTCCTCACTAATGTACTAAGAAAACAAACCACACATCCCAACACCAAGCCCTGCATGACAGAACTAAGCATGGACACCCAGCACTAAAGCATTCCCACTGCACACACCTATACAACCCCCTAAACAACCATCACAGAAGCTCCCACACAGGAATGCTTGCACTGGGGTACACGCTCACCCACCCATTGCACACCATTACACACACACATGCAATAATCATGCTCTTATGCCCCTGCAGGAACCCGAAGGACCGTCACCACACCAGAGGGTCCAGACAACACCACTCCACCCCCAGAAGAGGCCCACTGTGACGAGAGCAGCTCTGCCCTACTGGATCCTGATGACCAGCCCGGACCATCGTGGGCCTTGCAACAGTCGGTTCCCCTTGCACAGGCACAGCCCAACACCGACCTTCCACCCTCTGGTAACACCAGCACAGCACCCACCCAGCGGGCCCAAACCTCCCTACCCAGGACAGGTCAATCAGCGGTGTATCCACCACTACAGGGAACCCAGGATAACCCACCACCCCAACAACAACAGGGACCTGGGGGCAGTGGTAGTGGGCACACGGTCCAGGGGAGGGAGGCACAGGAACACAGGGGAACTGGGAGGGCTGCTGTGTGACAGGGGGCGGACAGGCCAAGGTAACCCACTATCCACGAGGCCCTATCCTCCATCATGGGAGCATACCACCACTCCCAGGAGACGATGGCGACGGTCCTGGACAAGTTGCAGGAGACCCTGCGCCTGCAGGAGGAACAGTATTTGGGGTTCAGGGAGGAGCTCAGGACCATCAGCTCCGCCCTGGGAACCATCGTAGGGGTGCTGAAGGACATACAGCAGACCTTGAGGGACACCGTGGCACTCCAAGGGGCCCCTGACACTAGCCAGGACGATGAACTGCCCACCACCTCCGCCGGCGCTAGTGGACAGGACGCCCCGCCACAGGACCACCACACCAGCACCCCACCCCCTGCAGATGGACAACCACCACCCAAGCCTACCCTGAGATCCAGGAACAGGACAGAGCAAGATGGCAAGACCCCCGCCAGGAAATGAGACCACCCTGATTGTCCTCCCACTGTCCCACCTTGTTACCCTATCCATACTTAAACAGCCCCAGCTCCACTTCCTATGCCCAGATGGGCAGTGCACCTGTGAGACTAATAGACTGGACTCTGCCATGGACATTCCTCCACCATCACCCATCACCATTTTACCACCCCCTCCAATAATTAGCACTTCAATAAACACCCTTGAAACACAAAACAATCTGGAGTCAGTCTGTGATTTTGAAAATGTGTATTATCAATGACAGTGTTATAATGCATTTCCCATTGTAAAGCTAACATACCTATGTCACACATCACAAGTACTTGAAGGATGCAAGCAGATGACACGTTGGTAACCACACCTGTGAAACAGTAATCGAAAGGTACAACTCAGTTACCAAATAGTGGTTGAAACCGACAGACAGGATAGAGGTAGACCTGTGAAAGTTAATGTAATGTCAAACATGAAAATGTTCTCACCTGAGTGTCACTGGAAATATTGATGTATGACTGACTCCCTGTTGTTGTTGTCTTCTTCCTCAGCTTCCTCCTCATCACTGTCCACAGGCTCTACAGCTGCTACAACACCGTCATCTGGATCATCCTCCTGCAGAAAAGGCACCTGGCCTCGCAAAGCCAGATTATGAAGCATGGAGCAGGCGATGATGATGTCGCACACCTTCTTCGGTGAGTAGAATAGGGATCCACCTGTCATATGGAGGCACCTGAACCTGGCCTTCAGGAGGCCGAAGGTGCGTTCGATCACCCTCCGCCCATGGGCCTCATTGTACCGTTCCTCTGCCCTGGTCCTGGGATTCCTCACTGGGGTCAATAGCCAGGACAGGTTGGGGTAACCAGAGTCTCCTAATAGCCATACACGGTGCCTCTGGAGTTGACCCATCATATCAGGGATGCTGCTATTCCGCAGGATTTAGGCGTCATGCACTCCGCCAGGGAACATAGCATTTACCTGCGAGATGTACTGGTCTGCCAAACATACCATCTGGACATTCATTGAATGATAACTCTTCCTGTTCCTGTACACCTGTTCACTCCTGTGGGGGGGGGACCAGAGCTACATGGGTCCCAACAATGGCACCTATGACGTTGGGGATATGTCCAAGGGCATAGAAGTCACCTTTCACTGTAGGCAAATCTACCACCTCAGGGAAAATGATGTATCTCCTTATGTGTTTCAGCAGGGCAGACAGCACTTTGGACAACACGTTGGAAAACATAGGCTGGGACATCCCTGATGCCATGGCCACTGTTGTCTGAAAAGACCCACTAGCAAGGAAATGGAGCACTGACAGCACCTGCACGTCAGGGGGGATTCCAGTTGGATGGCGGATTGGTGACATCAGGTCTGGCTCCAACTGGGTACATAGTTACTGGATTGTGGCACGGTCAAACCGGTAGGTGACGATGACATGTCGCTCTTCCATTGTCAACAGGTCCACCAGCAGTCGGTACACCGGAGGATTCCGCCATCTTCTCAACTGTCCCAGCTGACGGTGCCTACGAAGGACAACAGCGACGAATCAGTCATAATTCCTCCAGGTATGTACCCACAGTTATACACAAGACTACATCACTCACGAAACCCTTCCTGTATGTGTGTTGAGTGTAGGCCTAGCTATGTGTGACGCAGAGGTAAATTAAGCCATGTGGGCTCCTGAAATGGCGGCTGCCTGACCTCTAAACTGGGACAATGGGATTGTGGGGTAACTGCACTGGCGTTGCACACCGTTGCGGTAGGCGGTTGTAGACCGCGGCGCAATGCTGCATTGGTTAACATTGGACCCTATGGGTCCCAGGAACCAATGAACAGGTGCGCCGGCGGTGATGATGCGCACCGCTGCGGACGTCACCGCCATTTTCTATCTGTTCAATCACTAGATACCTGACCTTTGACAGGAGAGGACCTACACTGCAAGTGCTGCTGTGACCTCGGTCTGGAAGCGATGATGGCTGCTGCGTCTGGGGAAAGGACCCCTGCCTTCACTGCACAGGAGTTGGAGAAACTGGTAGACGGGGTCCTACCCCAGTAAACGCTACTCTACGGTCCTCCAGACCAACAGGTTAGTACACAGGGAGCACGTTGTATGGGCTAGGCCTGGGTGGAGAGGGCTGGTTGGAAGAGGGAAGGGGGCAGAGTTCATAGAACATTAATGCATGGGAATGAATGGGCCACATGGCCAGAGTAGGGAGGGGGCTACTCACAACGACGGTGCAGTTGGTAATGACTGTTCCTCTTTCCTTGTGCATGTCATGTAGGTCAGCGCCCACCAGAAGAGGGACAATTGGCGTGCCATCGCCAAGGAGGTCCGGACCCTGGGGGCCCACCAGAGACAGGGCACCCACTGCCGTAAAAGATGGGAGGACATTCGCCGCTGCAGCAAGAAGACGGCGGAGGCTCAGCTGGGGATGGCCTCCCAACGTGGGAGGGGTGCCCGTCGCACCATGACCCCCCTGATGTTCCGGATCCTGGCGGTGGCCTACCCGGAGTTGGATGGGCGCTTGAGGGCATCACAGCAGACACAAGGAGGTGAGTACAACCTCATTCTGCAGACTTTGCGCGCAGTAGAGGGGTCTGGGTGGGGGAGGTGGGCTGCGGGTGTCCCTAGGCCAGGGCGAGTTCGGTAGGCAAGGCCTCTCCGTAATGTAGCCCATGTGGCACTCTACCCCACCTCAGCAGAGTGCCAAGTCGAGGTATAGTTGCCCCTGTGGCATCCATGTGCGCAGATGTCCACCATTGCCATGTAGGCCATATCCCAGAAATTGCATGTGCAGAGGGCAGGAGCACGGCGTAATGCAGTGGGCTGCTGTGTCTGTCTTGTCCGCCAACGTTAGCGGTATGCCATGCACTAAAACTCTCTTTCTACTGTCTCCCCCCCTTTTTCTGCTCTCCCTATCCTTTTGTACATCAGCATCATCAGGCGGAGGTACAGTGGCACCGGAGCACGAGGGAGCTGCATCCCACATGGCCATGGAGGGCCACACCACGGACTCAGAATGCACCAGTGGGACGGAGGGCGAGGGGAGCTTCATGTCGGCCACCGGATCACCAAGCAGCGACACGGACTCGTTCGCCGATGGGGGCTCCCTTGTGGTGGCGGCACCATCTGTGCGCCCCACTTCTACAGGTACAGCTGCCACCTCCCCTACCAGCACCGCCCTCCCAGCAGCCCCTCAGCGTTCGCCCCGTGCCCGCTCACCCAGGAGGGTGGGCATCACCTTCGCCCCAGGCACCTCAGGCCCTGCCCCATTCACCCCTGCTGCCCTCAGTGAGGAGGCCATTGACCTCCTCAGGTCACTCACTGTTGGGCAGTCTACCATTGTGAATGCCATCCAGGGTGTAGAACGAGAGTTGCAACATGTTAATGCATTCCTGGAGGGCATTCATTCTGGTCAGGCTGTCCTTCAGCGAAACCTGCAATCTCTGGCCTCAGCACTGATGGCAGCCATTGTCCCTGTGTCTAGCCTCCCCCCACCAACCTCCTCCACCCAGACCCAATCTCCTGTACCCCAGCCCATCCCAAGCACACCTACAGACCAGCATGCACACAAGTCAGCACACACAGGTAGCTCAAGCAAACATAGGCACCACACAACCCACAGGCACTCACGCAAGCCTCACCCACGTACAGACACAGCAACATCCACTGCCTCCACGGTGTCCCCCTCCTCCTCTTCTCCCTCCTCCCTCCCAGTCTCGTCTACACACACACCTGCATGCACCACATCTACAGGCACCATGAATCGCACAAGGACACCCAGCACCACAAGCCGCACACCTGCACTCACCACCTCCACTGCCATTTACACGTCCCCTGTGTCCTCTCCCAGTGTGTCTGTGACGCCCCCTCCCAAAGTACACAAACGCCGGCAATCACTCACCCAACATCCATCCACCTCACGACAGCCTCCAGTACCTGCACCTGCACCCAAAACACCTAAAGTGACACCTCCGACAACCACCTCCTCTTCCTCCACTCCCAGGCCCCCTCCAACTACCCATCCCAGTGTTCGTCAGAAACTGTCCCTCTGTAAAGTTGACCTTTTTGCCCCCCCCCCTCCAATTCATCAGTCCCGTCGTAGCGCCTCAGCCAAAAAGCCTCCAATACCAGTGGTGCATGTTCAAGGTTTGTGGAGTGCACCGGCCACCAGGGCAGGCAGTATGACCCGGAGCCAAGGCACTGGCAGCCCACCCCCTGTAAAGGCTCTAAAATTGGAGAGTGGACGACGGGAGCGTGTGAAGACTCCTAGTGGGAAAACAACTCACATGGGTTCCAAGGGGATTGGAGAGTCAGCTGTGACTCCCCCAAAGGTGGTGAAGGGCCAGAGGAAGTCTGCCCAGCCTGTTGTGAGTGTCACGGGGGAGAAGTGCGCCATCATTTACGGCGATCGAGACACAACCGCCAGCACCGTCGTTACTGGTCCAGAGACCACCGCCGGAGTCATTGCCCAGGAGGGCCCAAGTATCATCACTGGTCAGGAGACCACCGCCGGAGTCATTGCCCAGGAGGGCCCAAGTATCATCACTGGTCAGGAGACCACCGCCAGAGTCACAGCCCAGGAGGGCCCAAGTATTGTCACTGGTCAGGAGACCACCGCCGGAGTCATTGCCCAGGAGGGCACAAGTATCGTCACTGGTCAGGAGACCACCGCCGGAGTCACAGCCCAGGAAGGCCCAAGTATCGTCACTGGTCAGGAGACCACCGCCGGAGTCATTGCCCAGGAGGGCACAAGTATTGTCACTGGTCAGGAGACCACCGCCGGAGTCACAGCCCAGGAGGGCCCAAGTATCGTCACTGGTCAGGAGACCACCGCCGGAGTCATTGCCCAGGAGGGCACAAGTATCGTCACTGGTCAGGAGACCACCGCCGGAGTCACAGCCCAGGAGGGCCCAAGTATCGTCAATGGTCAGGAGACCACCGCCACCGCCGGAGTCATTGCCCAGGAGGGCCCGGGCTGCCACAGCCTAGGTGGGCTATGATGGAACGTCATGCCACACACCAATGCCCAGTGTAGGGAACGTCATGCCACACACCAATGCCCAGTCTAGGGAACGTCATGCCACACACCAATGTCCGTACCAGAACCGCCATGTCAAAGCACCGTTGAACAGTCCAGAGACCGCCATGTCAAACCACCGCTGAACAGTCCAGAGACCGCCATGGCAAAGCACCGCTGAACAGGGCAACGACCGCCATGGCAAAGCACCGCTGAACAGGGCAACGACCGCCATGGCAAAGCACCGCTGAACAGTCCAGAACCGCCATGGCAAAGCACCGCTGAACAGGGCAACGACCGCCATGGCAAAGCACTGCTGAACAGGGCAACAACCTCCATTGGCAAAGCACCGCTGAACAGGGCAACAACCGCCATGGCAAAGCACCGCTGAACAGGGCAACGACCGCCATGGCAAAGCACCGCTGAACAGTCCAGAACCGCCATGGCAAAGCACCGCTGAACAGGGCAACGACCGCCATGGCAAAGCACCGCTGAACAGGGCAACGACCACCATGGTGAAGACCGCTGAACAGTCCAGAACCGCCATGGCAAAGCACCGCTGAACAGGGCAACGACCGCCATGGCAAAGCACCGCTGAACAGGGCAACGACCGCAATGGCAAAGCACTGCTGAACAGGGCAAAGACCGCCATGGCAAAGCACCGCTGAACAGTCCAGAACCGCCATTCCAAAGCACCGCTGAACAGGGCAACGACCGCCATGGCAAAGCACTGCTGAACAGGGCAAAGACCGCCATGGCAAAGCACCGCTGAACAGTCCAGAACCGCCATGGCAAAGCACAGCTGAACAGGGCAACGACCGCCATGGCAAAGCACCGCTGAACAGGGCAATGACCGCCATGGTGAAGACCGCTGAACAGTCCAGAACTGCCATGGCAAAGCACCGCTGAACAGGGCAACGACCGCCATGGCAAAGCACTGCTGAACAGGGCAACGACCACCATGGCAAAGCACCGCTGAACAGGGCAACGACTGCCATGGTGAAGACCGCTGAACAGTCCAGAACCGCCATGGCAAAGCACCGCTGAACAGGGCAACGACCGCCATGGCAAAGCACCACTGAACAGGGCAACGACCGCCATGGCAAAGCACCGCTGAACAGGGCAAAGACCGCCATGGCAAAGCACCGCTGAACAGGGCAACAACCGCCATGGCAAAGCACCACTGAACAGGGCAAAGACCGCCATGGCAAAGCACCGCTGAACAGGGTAACGACCGCCATGGCAAAGCACCGCTGAACAGGGCAAAGACCGCCATGGCAAAGCACCGCTGAACAGGGCAATGACCGCCATGGCAAAGCACCGCTGAACAGGGCAACGACTGCCATGGTGAAGACCGCTGAACAGTCCAGAACCGCCATGGCAAAGCACCGTTGAACAGGGCAACGACCGCCATGGCAAAGCACCACTGAACAGGGCAACGACCGCCATGGCAAAGCACCGCTGAACAGGGCAAAGACCGCCATGGCAAAGCACCGCTGAACAGGGCAACGACCGCCATGGCAAAGCACCGCTGAACAGGGCAAAGACCACCATGGCAAAGCACCGCTGAACAGGGTAACGACCACCATGGCAAAGCACCGCTGAACAGGGCAAAGACCGCCATGGCAAAGCACCGCTGAACAGGGCAACGGCCGCCATGGCAAAGCACCGATGAAAAGGGCAACGACCGCCATGGCAAAGCACGCTGAACAGGGCAACGACCGCCATGACAAAACACCGCTGAACAGGGCAAAGACCGCCATGGTGAAGACCGCTGAACAGGGCAAGCACCGGGTAGGAATGAATAGACCGCCACATCAGGCATCCTTATCCCATGTGCAGCTGGGACAGTGACAGGACAGGTACTTTCACGGGGAGACTCAACCAGTCGGGGCACCAGTCCCCCTCCAGAACCAGTGGAGACCTGCATCTACTTGAGAGACTGTGGCTTTGCACTCCCCAGGATGGCACTGTGGGCAAGCCACCCACTGTAGAGACCTGAGAGACTGTGGCTTTGCACTCCCCAGGATGGCACAGTGGGCACCCCACCCACTGTAGAGACTTGAAAGACTGTGGCTTTGCACTCCCCAGGATGGCACAGTGGGCAAGCCACCCACTGTAGAGACGTGAGAGACTGTGGCTTTGCACTCCCCAGGATGGCACAGTGGGCAAGCCACCCACTGTAGAGACTTGAGAGACTGTGGCTTTGCACTTCCCAGGATGGCACAGTGGGCACCCCACCCACTGTAGAGACTTGAAAGACTGTGGCTTTGCACTCCCCAGGATGGCACAGTGGGCAAGCCACCCACTGTAGAGACTTGAGAGACTGTGGCTTTGCACTCCCCAGGATGGCACAGTGGGCACCCCACCCACTGTAGAGACTTGAAAGACTGTGGCTTTGCACTCCCCAGGATGGAACAGTGGGCAACCCACCCACTGTAGAGACTTGAGAGACTGTGGCTTTGCACTCTCCAGGATACATCAATGGGCATGGAGCCCTGTCGTGGATCTGGCTTTGCAGTGATCCGGCTGAGGTGCCTCCCCTTCCCTTCCCCCTGAGGTGCCTGTAGTATTTCTATCTGATGCACCGGCAGTGTTCTCTCCGATTGTGGTCAGGTATCCTTTGTGGGCCTCGCCCAATCATTTTTGGACTGTTGGTGCACGGACATTGTTATGTACATATCTGCACTACCTCTCGTAATGTATATATTTATGACTGATTTTCATATATATCTCTGTATATTTTTGTATGACATGTATTATGCCACATTACATGTTTGACCGAATTTCGCTTTGTCTTTTCATTCTTCCGGGGGGGTTGTGGGTTGTTACAGTGCTTTTTGTGAATTCATTGGTGTGTATGTTGTATTATGCGAGGTTGGTGGTGGGGGTGTTTGGTGGGTGTCCCCCTAACTTTTGCCTCCCCCATGTCGTAGGTGCAGTACTCACAGTTGTCTTCGGCACCTACGTAGATGTTGGTCGTAGAGGAGCAGAAACACAAGGGCAGGGAGTATTTGGAGTTCCGGGTCCATGGAGTCCTCGTTCCTCGTGGGATGTGTTCAGGTGAGCGTTTTCCCATTGCAAAAGCTGTTTCCGCCATCTTTTTATCCACGGTGAATCCGCCCCGGAAAAGGTGGCGGTTTGGTGGGTTGTAATACTATGGGCGGTACATTGGGTTCCGCCTGTCTGTTGGCGGTGACCGCCGCGCTGCTTGTCTGTACCGCCATGGCGGGCGGTGTGTTAAAGCGGCTGTCTTTTTTGGCGGTTTCCGCCAGGGTCATAGTTCCATTTTTTTATCCGCCGCACTGTTTGCGGTATTACCGCAGCTTTAACACCGTCCGCCAGGGTTGTAATGACCACCACTGACTGGAGAAGAAGATGCAACATTATCGATACCTGACGAGCCGGATGATGAGGACATCGAAAAGTGGACCAATCAACGACATGTGAACTGTGAAATATTAGAATTCATCGTACGATTAATTGACCAATTAGAAATTGGGGGATAGTCTGGGGGACTTTGATATAACAACATGACAGAGGGAAGAGAGTTCAGATGATGGTGATGGTGTTAGTGGAGCGAAACTGCGAGATCGAAGAGGTGATTTGAGATTCTGTCATTGGGCTCATACTCTCTGAGAGCCTGATGTGATGCTGATCGACTAATGACCTGAGGACGAAGACTGACTCTGTTGCTGATCCATACCGAGGATAGGTAGATATGACAACGTGACTGAATTGTATTTTTGTGCCTTTTCTTTCTAGGTACCAACTGCGCTGTCTAAATAGTATTCTTAGCTAGATGCTTCCTAAATTCTTGTTACTAAATTGTTTTGCATGATGTCACACATGGTGATGCTAATCTGGGTTAGGTGAGGGTTTTCCTTCCATGACAATTGGCAGATTACAGAGACAAATGATTAACGGACTAATTTGCTGAACTCCATCACACAAAATGACTTATTGCCTTTGATTCATTTGTTGAACTATGCTGATGCTTTAGAATGTACTCTGATACAAGTTTTGATTTGGTTAAGTTTTTGGCACCTTCTAATGAATTAATGCTGGATTTTACTTGGATTGAATTGAGTTTTAACTAATCTCATGAATTAGTATTGTAACTAATAGGGAAATAAAAATTACTAAAACGTAGATTGAGCTGTGGTTATTCATGGCTGAAAGGTCATGGTGTGATGATTATTAATTATTGATTAATGACTTGTCTAATGGTTAGTACATTTTGTGTACTGATTATTGGAAATATTGGTCATACCATAGCTAGGATACTCCATGCGAATCAAAAGGTTCATCGACCTATGCATGTCTCTACTGTGGCATAAATTATCAATTCATTTAAATATCGTCTCATCTATAAAATCTGTAAATATCACTTCCATTGTATCTCCAACACCATTCCCCCCACCCCTTCACACCAAGAATATGTCCCCTTTGCACACACTTGTTTGATGGGCGAGTGGATCTAAGTTTTCCCTGTCTGCTCACGAGGATTCAGTGAAAGGAAGAACACCTGGCACCATGTACTCGGAATAGCCCCTGCACCGCCCACGCCAATCCTAACATATCCTTTTCACTGTCACCTTTACTATGGCCTGTGCCATTCACACACAGCTACCTGTGGGGGTGACTTTAACTTTGCTCTCCTGAGCACCCTCCACTCCCCTGCCTGCTTTACACTGCAGGGAAACACAGCGTAGCAGAAACATGCATGGAAGAGAAAAGCGGCACAAGGGGACAGAGACAGCACCACATTACCAAATAAATCCACAAAAAATCCACAAACCTTAAAGCAAACCACGGCTTTAATCTTCTAACCTGAGGCCCATCCCATATGAACCTGCCTTTTTGCCAGAATCAGAAAAAAGTTCAATGAAAGTCTGCAGGGCAGCATAAACACAAAGAGATATTCAAGTGGCAAGGGAGAGGTAAGCCCACAAATAGGTCACAAATTCACAGTGAGAATTTCACTTGCAAGATACATGCCTTGATGGCTTTCTTGTAGGAAAAAGTCATTGAACCATACAAATCATCATTAGAATTCCCTCAAATTCTCATCTTCTTTTACTGCCTGCAAAGATCATGGACAGATTTCTCATTTCAGCGACCTCTGCATGGTGCGCTTCTTTACCATACAGATGCAGCTGATGGCTTTCCTCTCTATTGCATGGGGAAAAATAAGCTCAATACATGTTTGTTTAATACAATCCCTTTCACTAGCAATGTCAAGGAGTGGATCTATTAAATTGCATCATATACAGAGAAACTCTGCCAGATTTTAGTTTGGACTATTGCTGCATATACAAGACAATAACACAGAGTGGTTGCCTTGCCTCTTGCTGGCTATGACAACCTACAGGTTGTCCTATCTTGAGGGTATTAGGCCCACATCTCTGACATGATAAAAATAGGACTTTAATCTAGTTGTTTATCCGTTCATTTATACAGCTATTTGTTCTGGTATATTTGATTTATAGTTTGGTTCCACGGACATTTTTGTATTTAGTTCATCTCTGGAGGTGTACATTTCTCGAAAGGTCCCTTGTCCTTTTAAAAAACCTTATATTATCTTAGCATTTAGCATTAAACCTCCGAATCAACAAGTTCTTTACCTGCTGACAGAGTTGAGCACTGCAGTTTAAAGTCCATGAGGTGTCTTGGTGTCCTCGTGGATACTGACTTCAATGAAACAGCACCAGTCAATTCAGTAGTCCAATATTTCATCTAAAAACTGCTTTAAAGGATAGTCCCATTTTTGTAATTTCTTCATTCAGTGTAAGCCAACACAATCGCGCCGATTCTCTTGCGTCTGAATTACACCAGTGGATTTTCATGGCACACCTGAACACTTTCTACACTGACACACAAAGTCAGCAGCAACATTTCTTCTTCATCTCCACCCATGGACTCACATTTCGCCTGCTCACAAGCACTCCACTGGTAGATATTGACACTGCAGATCTTGTTGATGGCACTCAGCATTGCACCTTCAGCTCTTTCAAATTCAGATTTGATGAACACTTCTATAAATGTAAAAACACATAACCAGATTGTGTTAGTGCTCAAACAAAGGACATAGGCCTTTACGCAGGCGTTCTTTCAGAATGGCTGCATTCAGTAATTCCGCAAAGGGACTTTCCAAACATCATGATGTTTCACTTCTATTTATGTATGTATGTATGTATGTATGTATGAACTGATATACATATATATCGCAAAAACCAAGCTCTGAAACAAAAAAGGTACTGTACATTAGAGGAGCAGTCGGAAGAAGATCGCACATCATGTACATCAAGTCCATGAGTTTAAAATTAGGCAGTATCCCTATAGAGAAAACAATATATATTGTGGTTTGGTTTGATACAAATTTCTCAGTCTTGCAATGGAGCAAGCTGTCACCGGGAATACCAGATTTCAGCTTGGGATAGTTAGCGTCAGGAGTGTAATAGATGCCCTGCTGGAGGACATATGTGGTCATACCAACTGTCATTTACTCCAGATCATCAAAGCCCATAGATAACAAGCAATGGTACATACTGGAACCCAAGGATCTGGACTGCAGGGAAGGTATTCCCAGTGTTAAGTATTGGAGATTTGTGCCGAGGAAGATAGTATGGTTGAATAAGAGAGACTCTAGAAACGGGATCCAGGCAGGATGAGTGAGTTCAAATCAGAGTATTTCCACTACACCCATAGAACCTACCTGTCCGGTATTGGGCATGAAGTGAGTTTGATAATATTCTGCCTCAGTACCTTGTATGTGCATCTACCCCTACATCCACTGTGAGCCGCATTCAAATATTGCTCAGGGAAAGGGAAATGGATGTGGGAGGGGAGAGCAGCTTTTCCATACAATAGTTCTGTGATACGGAGTTCTTCGGGTGGTTTGACAGTGTTGCACAATATCATCATGTACGTATCTCATTGTTAATAGATATTGTGTCACAGGTATGTTTGCACCATTATACGTAAACACAAGAAACTCTGCCTCATTCCTCCCTCTTTGGAGTTTATGCTCACAGACTTGCATTTGGCAGGGCTGCATGAACCTAGGTATTTTAATGGGAGGAATTGAAGGAGGCAGGAAAGCAGTCAAAATAAGTAGTTGAGGGACCTGCAGGAAACAGGAGATGAAAATCAACAGGTTGTGGGAGGCCAAGCAGATTGAAATGCAGTGAAATCTGAGGAAACCGCAAGGAGAAAAAACAAAAAAACGAGTGGGACAAAGACTGGTGAATGAACTAGCATGAATGTGGACAAGCCGCGGAATAAGAATGCTGCCAGGTGACGATAAATGCCATTCTTGGTCCTAAACATCTATCTTCCTCTGTTCTCCCAGAAGACCCGGCCCTTAACCTGGATGCCGAAACTCCCTCCGCTCTGATGGCCTAGCCACCACATGCCTGTTTGCTACAGACACTGTCCTGCATAGCCGTACGTAATAGTCGAGTTGATCTAGTACTTACAGACTGAATGTTCACTCATTTTCTGACACTATCTGATCAGATATGATAAGGAATCCTCAACTTCAGTCTGTCAGACAAGGCATCTCGTTCTTGAACGAGAAGAAAGAAGTCAATCTGATCAGGGAAGGAAAGACTGTGATCAACTCATGCAGATGATCACTGGAAAGGAACACGAAATCCAGGAAACCAGGTTCTCACACCATGAAAGGACAAGGACAGGGAATCAAAATCTTGCATCAGGATCGGACATGGAAAGTTAAATGAAATGCTGGAACCAGGTTTGGACAGGAACAGGGAAAAACCTCAAAATGAAGACAGTTGTTATCAATCAATCAATCAATCAGGGATTTGTAAATCGCACTATTCACCCGTGAGGGTCTCAAGGTGCTGAGGAGGGATGGGGGAGAAGGAGTGGGGAAGGTGCTGCTACTGCTCGAACATCCAGGTCTTGAGAAGTTTCCAGAAGGTAAGGAGGTCTTTGTCTGGCACAGGTGGGTGGGAAGAGTGTTCCACGTTTTGGCGGCGAGGTGTGAAAATGAACTACCGCCGGTTGTAGCTCTGCAGACGCGTGGGACGGTTGCCAGGGCGAGGTAAGCGGAGCGGAGATACCGGGTCAGGGTGTAGAAGGAGAGTCGTCTTTTGAGGTATTCTGGTCCGGTGTTGTGCAGTGCTTTGTGAGCATGGGTGAGGAGTTTGAAGGTGATTCTCTTGTTGACTGGGAGCCAGGCAGGTTTTTCAGGTAGTCTGTGATGTGGCAGTGGTGAGGGATGTCCAGGATGAGGCGTGCAGAGGTATTCTGGATGCGTTGCAGCCTGTTCTGGAGTTTGGCTGTGGTTCCTGCGTAGATGGGATTGCTGTAGTCCAGTTTGCTGCTTACGAGGGCTTGGGTGACTGTTCTTCTGGTTTCGTGGGAATCTATTTGTAGATCTTTCGGAGCATGCAGAGGGTGTTGAAGCAGGAGGAGGAGATGGCGTTGACTTGCTGGGTCATGGATAGTGATGGGTCCAAGATGAATCCTAGGTTGCGTGCATAGTCAGAGGGAGTCGGAGCGGTCTGAGAGTGACAGGCCACCAGTAGTCATCCCATGCGGAGGGGGTGGAGCCGAAGATAAGGACTTCCGTCTCGTCCAAATTGAGTTTGAGGTAGCAGCTCTTCATCCATTCGGTGATGGCCTTCATTCATTCGTGGAGGTTGTTGGCTGAATCCTTGGTGAGGGAGAGGATCATCTGGGTGTCATTGGCGTATGAGATGATGTTGAGGTTGTGGGATGTTAGTGAGTGGGGGCATGTAGATGTTGAAGAGGGTCGGGCTGAGGGACGAACCCTGGGGTACGCTGCCGATGATTTCGGTGGCCTCCGAGCGGAATGGGGGGAGGCGGACTCTCTGGGTTCTGCCGGTGAGAAAGGAGTTGACCCAGTCCAGGGCTCTGGCGCAGATTCCAGCATTGCTGAGGCGTGAGCGTAGGGTGTGGTGGCAGATGGTGTCAAACGCAGTCGAGAGGTCCAGGAGGATGAGGGCCGCGGTTTTGCCGCTGTCCAGTATGGTTCCGATGTCATCAGTGGTGGCGATGAGGGCAGTTTCGGTGCTGTGGTTGGGAAGGGTCCAGGGTGCGGTTCTCTTCTAGGAAGCAGGTTAGATGTCTGTTGACGGCCTTCTCGATGACTTTTGCCGGGAAGGGAAGCTGGGAGATAGGCTGGAAGTTCTTGAGGTCCTTTGGGTCCGCCTTGGGTTTTTTGAGGAGGGCGTTGATCTCAGCATGTTTCCAGCTCTCTGGGAAGGTGGCGGACTCGAAGGAGCTGTTGATGATCTTCCGTAGTAGGGGTGCAATGACAGAGAATGTGGTGAGGGCAGGGGTCAGATGGAAAGCCGGAGTGGATGGTGTTCATGATTTCCATGGTGTCGTTGTCATTGACGGGGGTCCAGGAGAGCAGGAGATTGGTCAGAGGTGAATCTGTGGTGTTGGTGGTTGCCGGCGGGGTCTGGGTACTGGAGCTGTCGTGGATGTCTGCAATCTTGCGGTGGAAGTAGGAGGCTATGGAGTCGCAGAGGTCATTGGATGGCGGGATGTCGTTGATGTTGGAGCTGGGGTTGGAGAGTTCCTTCACGACGTTGAGGAGCTACTTGTGGCTGTGTGCATTGTTGTGGATTCGGTTCTTTTTGCAGCTCGGATGTGTTGGTGGTGTCTACAGATGGTGTTTTTGAAGGCTGTGTGGTTGTCCAGAGTCTGATCTTGGCGCCAGTTTCCTTCGAATCTTTGACAGCTTTGCTTAGATTCGTGGAGGTCGGCGGTAAACCAGAAGGCCTTTCTGTCGGTGCATCTATTGGAGGGATTCTTGATTGGGGCAAGAGTATTGGCACAGGTGTTGACCCATTGCCTGAAGTTGCGGGCAGCTGCATCAGTGTTGGTGGTGTCGATGGGTGGGTTCTGGGAGAGGGTCACGATAAGTTGGTCTTCGGTGACCTTGTTCCAACTGCAGTGGGGGATCCGTTGTGGGTGGTGGTGTGTTGTGGGTTTCTTGAAGGAGAAGTGGATCAAGTGTAATCCAATCATGGATCAGAGGAATATATCCCATTCCACAGGCAGAAATAAGTGGGTTCATGGGTAGGTCAGTTCAAGTAAGTGTGAGGGACCAAAGGAGATGACAACACATAGAAAAAGTGAAATCAAGGGTTAATGTAAGTAGGAAGAAAGACTGTACCAGCTGAGCTCCCACTGTGGCGCCCACCTCTAACAAGAAGCTTTGCTTCTCTAAGCCACCACACAAGCAAAGCAGACTCAGTGGTAACAAAACAAACAGGTAAAAACAGTAAATCCCAAGCATAGGAAAATGCCTCTGATGGCATGGTTACCACCTAACTTTGCCTTTTGTTGATGCTAGTTATGATTGAAAGTGTGCTGGGACCCTGCTAACCAGGCCCCAGCACCAGTGTTCTTTCCCTAAACTGTAACGTTCTTTCCGCAATTGGCACAGCCCTGGCACACAGATACGTCTCTTGTAAATGGTACTCCTAGTACCAAGGGCCCTGTGGCCAGGGAAGATCTCAAAGGGCTGCAGCATGTATTATGCCACCCTGGGGACCCTGCACTCAGCACATGCACACTGCCTCACATCTTGTGTGTGCTGGTGGGGAGCAAACGACTAAGATGACATGGCACTCCCCTCAGAGTGCCAAGCCCACAACCCACTGCCTGTGGCATAGGTAAGTCACACCTCTAGCAGGCCTTACAGCCCTAAGGCAGGGTGCACTATACTACAAGTGAGGGCATAGTTGCTTGAGCACTATGCCCCTACAGTGTCTAAGCCAAATCTTAGACATTGTAAGTGCAGGGTAGCCATAAAGAGTATATGGTCTGGGAGTTTGTCAAACACGAACTGCACAGTTCCATAATGGCTACACTGAATACTGGGAGGTTTGGTATCAAACTTCTCAACACAATCAATCCACACTGATGTCAGTGTGGGATTTATTGAAAATGCACACAGAGGGCATCTTAGAGATGCCCCCTCTATACCAGTCCAACTACTAGTGTTAGGCTGACCAGTTTCTGCCAGCCTGCTACATCCAGACGGGTTTCTGGCCACATGGGGTGAGTGCCTTTGTCACTCTGTGGTCAGAAACAAAGCCTGCACTGGGTGGAGGTGCTTCCCACCTCACCCTGCAGGTACTGTAACAGTTGGCGGTGAGCCTTAAAGGCTCAAGCCTGGTGTTACATCACCCCAGGGCACTCCAGCTAGTGGAGATGCCTGCCCCTCTGGACACAGCCCCCACGTTTGGCAGCAATTCCCGAGGAGATAATGAGAAAAACAAGGAGGAGTCATCTACCAGTAAGGACAGCCCCCCACCCCCGGTGCCCTGAAGTGACTCCTGCCTTATGCAATCCTCCATATTGTTTTGGAGGATTCTTCCCAATAGGATTAGGGATGTGCCCCCCTCCCCACAAGGAGGAGGCACAAAGAGGGTGTAGCAGCCCTCCAGGACAGTAGCCATTGGCTACTGCCCCCCAGACCTAAACACACACCCTAAATATAGTAATTAGTGGCAACCCTGAACCCAGGAAATCAGATTTCTGCAAACTGAAGATAGAAGAAGGACTGCTGACCTGAAAGCCCCGCAGAGACGACGGAGACAACAACTGACGTGGCCCCAGACCTACCGGCCTGTCTCCAGACTCAGAGAACCTGCACAGCTACGCATCCAGCTGGACCAGTGACCTCTGAGGACTCAGAGGACTGACCTGCATGTAAAGGACCAAGAAACTCCTGAGGACAGCGGCTCTGTCCAAAACTGCAACAAAGAAACCATCTCCAAAGAAGACTCCAGCCTCACTCCGGAAGCATGAGTCTTCACACTCGGCACCCGCCGCCCCCAGCTTGTGTCCAGAAGAACCAACACCGCAGCGAGGACCCCCAGGCGACTCCAATGACATGGACACCATGAATCGACCTCCCTGCACCCCCACAGCCACGCCTGCAGAGAGGATCCAGAGGCTCCCCTGACCGCGACTGCCCTGTAACAAAGGAACCTGACTCCTGTAAGAAGCACTGCACCCGCAGCCCCCAGGACCGAGAGGAAATAACCACAGGTGCAGGAATGATCAGCAGACGGCCCTCATCCTAGCCCAGTCGGTGGCTGGCCCGAGAAGCCCCCTGTGCCCTGCCTGCATCGCCAGAGTGACCCCCGGGCCCCTCCTTTGACATCAATACAAAACCCGATGCTTTGTTCACACACTGCACCCAGCCCCCCGTGAACCTGGGGGTGTATTTTGTGTGCCTGTTTGGGACCCCCCCAGTGCTCTATGAAACCCCCCAGGTCTGCTCCCCGAGGACGCAGGTACTTACCTGCTAGCAGACTGGAACCGGAGCACTCCTAGTCTCCATAGGTGCCTATGTTATTTAGTCCCCTCTTTGAACATTGCACTTGACCGGCCCTGTGTTGCTGGTGCTGGGTGTTTGGGGTTGACTTGAACCCCCAACGGTGGGCTGCCTATGCCCAGGAGTCTGAACTAGTAAGTGCTTTACTTACCTGAGAAACTAACCAATACTTACCTCCCCCAGGAACTGTCGATTTTTCCAGTGTCCACTTTTAAAATAGCTTATTGCCATTTTTGCCAAAACTGTGTATATTACTGTTTTAATTCAAAGTTCCATACTTACCTGTGTGATGTACCTTACAATGTATGTACTTACCTAAATTCTTAATCTTGTGATTCTACATTAAATTAAGAAAATAATATTTTTCTATATAAAAACCTATTGGCCTGGAGTTAAGTCTTTGAGCGTGTGTTCTCATTTATTGCCTGTGTGTGTACAACAAATGCTTAACACTACCCTCTGATAAGCCTACTGCTCGACCACACTACCATAAATAGAGCATTAGTATTATCTAATTTTGCCACTATCAACCTCTAAGGGGAGCTCTTGGACTCTGCACACTATCTCTCATTTTCAGATACTATCTACAGAGCCAACTTCCTACACCAAGAAATACATCATAGACAATACACTGATATGAATAATACAAGTAGCTGGCAACAGCATCGGAGGGAACAACAGTTGGTAAGCCTAAGCTTCAGTATTGATAAGGTAACCTTCATGTGGACTGGTAGTTAGGGATGAAATCACACTGAGAGCGCTACTGAACTGCTACACTTACGTTTTTCATTTATGGATTTTGGCATCCATGTTGGATGCAACGTTTTATATTTTTGCTTTATTGCTAGGGGTTTCAGCAAAGATATTCAGTGATAACTAAACCGCTGTTTATGGTGAAAGAATTCACTTTTTGCCTTGCTATATCTTACTAATCGGGCGGGTTGTCCACAAAGACCTTCACCCTATTGCCTCTTTTCAGGGCCTTCTGAGTGACCTCAATAGCTTTGGTTTCAAGAGGAACCTCGCCACCTCCTTGACCCACCCTTCAGGCCTGCCACTTAACTTCAGTCAAGTTCTGTGCAGTGTGCTGCAGGTCTTGTTTGAGGTTCTGATCCTTCCTTCCATCCTAAAGCAGGCTCCTAGTTACGCTGCCTCTCTGAGTTTTGTCAGTGCAGCAAGTACTATGATCCTCCAGGACTCTTACCAGCTTGTTTCATCCTTTCAATGGTCAAGCAGCGTTTTAGTGAACTGTCACTCTCTTTTCAGAGAACCTAGGACACGTATCAGATTCCTATAACCTTTTGCTCTGCTACATTTGCAGGAGACCCTATGCCAATCGTGATTGTTTCTCCCTACTTACTGTGCATGGTGGGAGGTCCCAGTTCTGGCACTTGTTTGAATTTCACAACATTTACCTTTGCCTTGCTAAACCTTTCATGTTAAAGGGGTCCATCTCTCAGCATGTAAAAGAATTCTAACCTGTGTTAGCATGTCAGACCTTAATGAGTAAACTTACAAGAGGACGCAAATAGGTCGATGAACCTTTTGACTTGCATTTAAGATGTTCCCGCCATAGATTCCGGTAGATGCAGATCAATAATTGATAACCAATAAATAATCAATGATAATCAATAACATTTGTAATCAATTGGGGTTAGTAATTATCACACACCATGACCTTTCAGTCATGAATAACCACACCTTTTAGTAAAAGTTAGAATATTTATTTAACTATATTAACAATGCCAAGATAATCTCAAAATCAAATGATAAGCATACAGAAACATCACTGGCTGCCCAAAGCGGCGAAAGAAACGTAATCTAATTAAAGCTTGAATCACTACACACTCCAAGATTACGGTACACATTAATAAGAAGAACAATTGCGCAAACGATATCACGTACATTTAGATTCAGCAAAGGAAAGAAATCGAAGGTTACTCCATGTAGCGAACTTTCATTAGTGAGGATCCCTATCCAACACCAGATTAGCATTAGCATGTTGGGATTCATGCAATACAATTTAGTCAACACAAATTTAGAAAACATCTAACTATGGTTCTATCAAAATAGTGCGGTTGGTACCTAGATAGAAAAAGCAAATAGGCATAACAAAACACATGTATGTACCTCTCATCAATTGGATCGGCAACCTCATCGTCCGGCTTGTCAGGTAACAATATTGTTGTAGCTTATACTCCACTCAGTACCTCTATTGTTCTCCTCCTGAGAAACACACACATTACACTAATAATGTTACATTTTACAAGAACATCATCTTCTAGCAAGCAATTCTCATGAGAAAGACTTTTAGCTACGAGCACATTTGGTCAGTACAGTGGAAAATTACAATTTAATTCCCTAAGCAAAATTTTATTAATCAGGTTTAGAAATACAGCTTGTCATGAGGCCGTGCAACTAGGCCAAGACCTCCTCTAAGTTAAGCCCTACAATTAATAAAGCTAATACATAATGCATAACCCTTAAAATGACATATTACTACATTAATCAAACATAAGCTTCATGTTTCTTATTAAATTTTCTACGCAAATCCATTACTCAGAATACATGAATATCCATGAATATTTTTATTAGAACACCTGCTTTAGCAATCCCTCCTCTGATGACTAAATGTGTCCTCACACTAAACTATCGTTCACAAATTTTTTGTTGCATCAGCTAAAATTCTGTTATTTCAATCCCTTCAAATCTTTGTTCCCTTTTCCAATTTTCCTTGAACAATTTTTCCCTTTTCTTTTCTTCCCCACTCTGATTATTTTTTGACCTTTTCAATTGTATTCTTTTACACAATTTACATATTCCCCATATTCCAATTAGGCAAACCATTATAATAATAATTCCCTGTAATATTTTCAATAAGATCCCTTTCCCATTGTTGCTGAGCCAATTTCCGACTGAAGCAAAATCTTGCCAACTTTCTCCCAAACGCCTGGTTCTTTTTCAACTCAGCACTTTCATTAATCAGGTTAGTAAGTAAGCTTCTACTTTCTTTACTGTTATCAGGAATGAACGAACAACAATACCTGGAAATAAGCATTCTACAAACTCAGCCATCCTTTAAAAAAAAAATCAATAAAAAAATATTTGCTGAGCGCACTACTCACCCGGAAGAGCCAGATCTGTAGGTGCTTCCTGAAGGTCAGGAGGTCTTGGGTCTTGCGTAGGTTGGCGGGTAGTGAGTTCCAGGTTTTGGCTGCGAGGTGAGAGAAGGATCTGCCACCGGTTGTGGTACAGAGAATGCGAGGGACTGTTGCGAGGGCGAGGTAGGCGGAGCAAAGCTGGCGTGTCAGGATGTGGAAGTTGAGTCAATCGTTGAGGTAGGCTGGTCCGTTGTTGTGGAGAGCTTTGTGAGCGTGGATTAGGATTTAGAAGATGATCCTTTTGTCGATAGGTAGTCAGTGGAGGTCCTTGAGGTGGGCCGAGATGTGTTTGTGGCGAGGGAGGTTGAGGATGAGATGTGCTGAGGCGTTCTGGATGCGCTGGAGTTTTTTCTGGAGCTTGGCCTTTGTTCCCGCGTAGAGGGCGTTGCCGTAGTCCAGTTTGCTGCTAACAAGGGTATGGGTGACCGTTCTTCTGGTTTCTACGGGAATCCACCTGAAGGTCTGACAGAGTATTCGAAGGGTGTTGAAGCATGAGGACGAGATGGCGTTGACTTGCTGGGTCACGGAGAGTGAAGAGTCTAGTATGAAGCCGAGGTTGCATGCGTGGTTGGTGGGTGTTGGGGGCGACCCCAGGGTGGCTGGCCACCAGGAGTCATCCCATGCTGACTTGTTGGGGCCGAAGATGATGATCTCGGTTTTCTCCGAGTTCAGCTTGAGGTGGCTTGCTGTCATCCAGTTGGCAATAGCAAGGAGTCTGCTGTGGAGGTTGTTCATGGAAGTTGTGGGGTTCCTTGTGAGGGAGAGGATGAGCTGGGTGTTGTCAGCGTAGGAAATGATGTTGAGGCCGTGGGATCAGACAATGTTGGCGAGCGGAGCCATGTAGATATTGAAGAGGGTGGGGCTTAGTGAGGATCCCTGGAGGACTCCACAGATGGTTTTGGTGGCCTTTGACCGGAACGGGGGGAGGCGAACTCTTTGTGTTCTCTCGGAGAGAAAGGAGGTGAGCCAGTCCAGGGCTCTGTGGTGAATTCCAGTGTCAAAGAAGGGTTTGGTGACATACGGTGTCGAAGGCTGCAGAGCGATCGAGGAGGATGAGGGCAACGGTTTCACCTTTGTCTAGCCTGAACCTGATGTCGTCGGTGCAGGCGATGAGGGCGGTCTTTGTGCTGTGGGGTTTGCAGAATCTAGACTGGGAGACGTCGAGTAGGCTGTTGTCCTCCAGGAAACGGGAAAGTTGGTTGTTGGCTTTCTTCTCTATGACCTTCGTGGGGAAGAGTAGTAGGGAGATAGGTCGGTAGTTTTTTTAGCTCTTCGGGTCGGCTTTGGGCTTTTTGAGTAAGGCGTTGACTTTGGTGTGTTTCCAGCTTTCCTGGAAAATGGCGGTCCCAAAGGAGCTGTTGATGATAGTCCTGAGCTGGGGAGCGATGATTTGGCTGGCCTTATTGAAGACGTGGTGAGGGCAGCGGTCTGCGGGGGAGCTGAAGTGGATGGTGCCAATGGTTTTGGTGGTTTTCTCATCGTTGGTGGGGGTCCAGGCGCTCAGTACGTTGGTGCAGCAGGGTACGATGGGGTCGACCATGTCGGTGGTGGTGGTGGTGGGGGATGGCGTTGTGAAGCTTCCATGAATGTCTGGGAGGTCTTGTGAGTGGGGAGGGTCGTGGAGCAGGAGTTGGGGTTGGTGAGTTTTTGTTGATGTTGAATAGCTCCTTGCTGTAGTGTGCGTTGTTGTCAGTTCGTTCTGTGTAGAAAGATCTTTTGGTGGTCTGGATGAGCTGGTGGTGTTTGCGCATGGTTGATTTGAGGGCCGTGAAGTTACTTTCTGATTGTTCTTGGCACCAGGTTTTCTTTGCTTTCCGGCATTCTAGTTTGGAGGCTTGGAGGTCCGCGGTGAACCAGGGAGCTTTCTTGTTGACGCGGGTGTTGTTGGTTTTCTTGAGTGGAGCGAGGGTGTTGCCGCAGTCGTCGAGCCATTGCTTGAGGTTGAGGGCGGCGGTGTAGGGGTCATTGGTTTTGGGTGGTAGGGTTTGGGCGAGGTTGGAGATCAGTTGTTCCTTGGAGATGTTGTGGGAGCGGATGTTGTTGGTGGTGGGTGGTGGGCTTCAGGAAGGAAAAATGAACGCAATGGTTGTCGGTCCAGTGGAGTTCGGTGGTGTGGGTGAAGGTGATGTGGCTGCTGGAGGAGAAGGTGGCGTCAAGGTTGTGCCCGGCTCAGTGGGTGGGCGAGGTGACCAGTTGCTTGAGGCCAAGGTTGGCGAGATTGTCCAGAAGGGCAGCGGAGTTGCAGTCATTGGTGTTCTCCAGGTGGAAATATAGGTCGCCGAGGAGCAGATAGTCCGAGGAGGCGAGAGTGTGGGAGCTGATCGTGTCGGCAATGGCGTCGCAGAATTGGGAGTGGGGACTTTGCTAAAAGAATGTCTAAAGCAAGGCGATTTTGAAGAGCCATAACTCTTTCAGCAGCTAATTCAGTATTGATCAGGAATATGGCTCCTGAAAAGTTTGTCAGCATGTTATCCACAATAGTAGAGAACTTTCAAATCTTTATTGAATTCAGAACAACTCCCACTGAAGGAATTATCACTTACCACTATACCAGAAGGAGACTCCCTCCTCTGTCTCATATTATGTAATTCAGTCACTTTTGGAAACTTCTTTAAGTCATCCATTTGAAAAATATTTGGGAAAACTATTCTCAAATAATATGTCCCATACCATCCTTTTGGAAGATGGTAAGAAGCATTAGGACCACAGATGTAATATATCCCAGGAGTTGCTGGATCCTGTCCGTTCAGCATACATGTCTATTTGCTCTGAAACAAAAACACGTCTACATTCACTCGTTCCCACAAATAAAGTGTCAGTGCCTATATGTACAAAGTTTCCCTACATGTTACGCATCTAGAGCTAATTTCCCTTGTGTTTTAATTGAACTATAAGCATAATCATTCTTGTAAGTCCTTTTCTCTAAGCCTTTTTCTAACTTCTCCTTGAACGCCTTTCTCCTGTCATCTATGTGATCTAAGAAGCTCTTCTCTAAAGATGTAAGCAAGCATGTCAAGTTATTGCGGTGTGCATAAGCTGTGCCAAATGTCAATGTAGGTTCGCAGAAACCTCATTATCCCTAGCCACTCTACTCAAATACCTAATTATATGGACAAATGAAAACACCACATTGTGGTTAGAGTAAAAGTACTGAATGTACTCTTGGTTATATAATCTTGTTAGTAACAGACTACAACTCATCCCGTAAGTGAGAGGCAAACTGTGATAAGTAACTCATTCTTTGACGAGGAAGGAATCTGTATACACACATAACAATTCCTCGTAACCTTTACACTCACTCAGCAGGCAGATAGAAGATATTAGAAGAAAGTTCCCCTTGGGCATTAGTTTCCTCATGCAAATACTTCTCATCTAACCTAAACTTCTCTATTGCTGTTAGTGTAGTAGTTGTTTCAAAAGCAGAAGTATGGTTGGCTTCGCTCTTATCAAGAACAGTCATTCTTACAATCAATACCAAAAACAATATCCCACGTACGATTGTCAAACCAATACTCATATATTTACAGCACCTATTTTTCCTAGCCTGCTTGCTAATGGTACTCATGATCTGTAAAGAATCAGAAAGCAGAAGAGAAATTTGGAAAAAGGCAGCAAAAATCAAAACAAAAATCTACTTTCAGCAGTTATTTACAGCTCTCAGTCTTTCTCCCAGGATCCTTTGTCAAAAATCAGTAAGCAGCTTGTCAAAATCAGGTTTCAAAAAGTCAAATCAGGTTATCCAATTCTTTTCCAGTTACTTTCAACAGTCTCTTTTTCTCAAAAAAATTCCCAACAGTTCAGTTCATCAACTTCCTTTAAGTGCCAAAATATTGACCTTGAATGTCTCGATCAAAACAAAAAGACAAAAACTCTCTCTGCCATTCACTTGTAGTTGCATACGCCCATTTAGGACCTGCATATCTTTGACTTACTATTCTCTTTCTTTTCAACTTTCGATCACCATTCAATTCTCCTTCACTTAGATCTTCTCTCCTCGTTGTATCTACTTCTCCTTCGGTTGTTGTTTCAACAACTACTTTCTCTTTGCTTGTGACTCCGGCCACTTATCTCCTTTCAGTGGACCCTTAGTCAATGTTCTTTTCAGTGTTGATCTGGTAACTTCTCCTTGTTCTATGGTTTTTTCTCTTGACAGACCTGCAACTGGTTCAGGAGGAGTCAGATCACAGTGACTTTGATCCAACTCAACTCCTTCCCCTTTGGGGTCTGGCAATTGCTCTGTTTGTCTCTCAAAATCGTATGCTTCTGGGAAAGCCCTCCTTTGACTAGGCTCTCCTGCTGCCTCAATTGAGACAGGCTCACTGTCACCCTCCTGGAGGTCTTCTCCTTCGTCTCTCACAGGAGTGACTGAAAGCCCTCCTCGGGCTCAGATCTGGTTCCCCTTTGTTCTTCCGGCCCTGAGACTTGTTTTGCTGTTATTGGAACTTTCAACAACTCTACTTCTTTATCAGTTGGGCATATCACATTCTTCGTGTGACTGGCATGGATCCAGTTTGTAACTCCAGAGCCCTTCACAGCTGTGGTAGTTGTCAGAACTACCTGTTAAGATCCTTTCCAACGAGGCTCCAAACACGTTTTCCTCACCTGTTTCCTCACCTGTTTCGTGTTTCTGGACCACAACCCAGTCTTCAGCCCTCAGATTGCGCCCTGGGTCATGGATCGGTGGCAGTGTGGTAGCTTCCACCTGCTGAGAGAAAAAGCAAACCACATCAGCCAGACCTTTGCAGTAGTCCAACACCATATCATCTGTCATGTTGACAAGTGCATTTGCAGGCAATGCTGGCAACCTTCTAGCTCGGCCCATTAGGATCTCATGCGGAGACAATCCTGTCTTCCTGTCAGATGTGTTTCTCATTGTCATCAGAACTAAAAGCAGTGCATCAGGCCATTTCAGATTCGTGGATGCACACATCTTTGCAACTCTTGACTTCAAGATACCATTCAATTGTTCCACTAGTCCTGATGCTTTAGGGCGGTAACTGCAATGCAACTTCTGCTCAATGTTCAATGCTGCTCACAGTAATTTAATTACTTTATTGCTGAAGTGACTTCCTCTATCTGATTCTAAGGAGATCGGAAATCCAAATCGTGGTATCAGTTCGCTAAGCAGCAGTTTCGCTACTGTGAGACTATCATTTCTCCATGTAGGGTAAGCTTCAATCCAGTGACTAAAGATGCAAACAATCACCAAAACGTATCTCAAACCTCCACACACAGGCATCTCAATACAATTCTGGATCTCCTGCTCTTCCAATGTGGCTCAAATTAACAACTGTCCCTTTCCCCAAGTTAATTTGCTGGCAAATGACGCAACAATGGCAAACTGCTTCAGTAACCTGTCTAAATTTTGGATTGACCAAGTCATGCTTGAACAAAAAAATCATGGCATCCCTCCCAACATGTGCTTGACCATGGTAATACCTAGCCATTTGGGACAACAGACATTGGGCAAAACTTATTGACCCTCTTCTGAACACACAATTCATCTTGTCGCTGTACACATTTCATTTTGCTCCATGAACGTTTCTCCTTCTTGTCAACATTATTCTGCAACATTTTCAATCCTCCAATGTGTCAACTACTTTCAGTGCAAAACTTGGACATGTTTCATCTTCTTCAGGTAACAGTTCCCACTTATCCTTGAACGATATACAGTTCAATGCGCAAAACCTTGCGACTTGATCCGCAGATCCATATCCATTGACATGAAGTCCTGAGACTTCAGATGCGCACTGCATTTAACCATGGCAATCTTTTCAGGCATCTGGATAGCATGCAACAGATCTTTAATTCTCTCACCATTTCTCACTGGTGAACCAGAAGAGGTCATGAAACCTCTCTGTGACCACAACTGGCCATAATCGTGGACTATTCCAAATCGATACTGGCTATCCATATGGATGGTAACTTTCAGCTGAGCAGAAACATAGCATGCTCTTGTAAGGGCTACCAGTTCTGCTATTTGGGCAGAATACACTTCTCGGAGCCAAGAAGCTTTCAGGATACCAGTGACTGTGTACACAGCATATCCTGCTCTCAGTGTCCCTGTATTGTCTCTTAGACAAGAACCATCAACAAAGATAATTTGGTCATTTTCTTCCAATCAAGTGTCTCTATTGTCAGGTCTCAGTTTTGTTCACAAGTCAGTTACTTCAAGACAATCATGGTCAATGTCTTCCAATTACTCAATTTCAACATTTTCATTTGGAAGTAAAGTTGCTGGGTTCAGCACTGTACATCTTTTCAATGACACATTTGGTTACCCTAGAATACTCGTTTTGTATCTAGTCAGTCTTGCACCAGTCAAATATTGGGTTTTTGTCTTTGTAAGCAGGATCTCAATAGAGTGACGGACCATTATAGTCAAAGGATATCCCATCGCAATGCCCTCACACTGTGTAAGGCTTTGTCCAACTGCTGCAACTGCGTGCAAACAACCTGGTAAGGCTGCTGCAACTGGGTCTAAAGTAGCTGAAAAATACGCTACTGCCCAGTTTACACCTCCATGGACCTGTGTCAAGACAGACAAAGAACATGCATCACGCTCAAGACAAAACAGTGTGAAAGGTTTCATGTAGTCAGGCATACTCAAAGCTAGAGCTTTGCACAGACTCTCTCTCATTTCAGTGAACGCTTTCACTCCAGCCTGGTCTAACACTATGAGATCAGTGACTTCTTTGTGAGTCAGTTTCTGCAGTAGCCTCCCATCCCTAAAAACATCCTGACATCTCTCTGTGTAGTCAGGGGATTCCTTTGCAATATGGTTGTAACCCTTTCTCTGGATATCTTTCTCAATCCCTTCTCAGTCTGATGACCTAAGTATTTCACTTCTTTCTGACAATATTGCAATTTAAGTGTGAATCGCAAATTGCGACTCTCTAAATAAGAAATTGCAAATAAGGAATCCTTATTTGCGATTTCTAAAGCACATGTATGAAGCAATTCCTTAATGCGAATTGGGCATTAAGGAATCGCTATTACCACCAAGTTGAACTTGGTGGTGACCATGTGCAAATTTTAAAAATGCATTTAAAATGCATTTTTAAAATGTACATATAAAGCACACATGCCCTTTTGGCATGTGTGCACCTTACATGTTGTTAAAAAATGTTTTTGGGTGCAGCAGAGGGGGCCTTAGGCCCCCAGCACCCTGGACTTTGCATTTACCAAATTTGCGAGTTCCAGTTAGGAATTCGCAATTTGGGACATGCAAAATATTCGCAAATATGGGCCAACAGGGGCTGTATCGCAATTTGCGATTTGGTAATAGCATTTGCGATTTTTAAGAAATCGCTATTACCGAATCGCACATATGATACATTGCATTTTGCAAACCAGAAATAGCGATTTCTTAAAAATCGCTATTTCCGATTTGCAAAATGCATTTTTCATACATCTGGCCCCATATTATTTTGAAAGTTTGGATTAGGACCTCTCATTCTCAGTCCTCTCATGTTCTGGAATGAAGCGTGACAAGGCAACAATTTCTTCACCCCCTGCACATCATTCTGGACTACTACAGTACCCAAGTCTGGGCCACAATTCATATTACCTCTGCGACCTCTCCCTCTCATCTGGGGCTGAAATACCATGTTTCCCTGCTGCTGCTGTGGTAGCTGTTGTGGAAAATTCCCTTGCATGCCTGTCTGTGCAACTTTAATCTGCATCACCATCGCCTTCTCTTTCAGCTTCTTCTGCTTCAGCTCAATTTCATCACTAAAGTACTTTGCATACGGCAATACCTCATCAATCGACTTTGTTTGCCAGCAAATCAAATGACTCCTAATCATCTGTCTAATTTCAGGTCTCAATCCTTCCACAAATCTGATCACAAAATGAATCATGTCCTTCGCCTCAATTGCCTCTGTACCCTTGTAATTCTTGAACACCTGTAACAATCTCTCATAATACGCATGTATCAACTCCTTTGCCTCCTGAGCTGTCCTGTCAATTCTCTGCTAATCAATGTTCTTGGGCAAAATTCTCGTTTTAAAAAATTCACTCACCTTATAGTAATATTTAATTACCTCGGGAGACGGTGCACCTGTAGACTTATCTCTCTTGTTCTCTTGTTGATCTCTTACACTCTATCCACAGAACAGCAGGGGCCACTATATCTAACAAAGTGTTCAAGTCCTCCCACAGGCACTTGTCAAGTTTTACAAACGTTTCTGTCTGCTGGTACAATTCTGCTGGCTTCTCTCTCAATTTTGGATAATCATTTGTAAATTATAGAATATCACTTCTGCTCCATGGGACATGAACAAAATTTCCTCCTGGAATCTCTCTCATTGATAAAATCTTCACTGGATCTTGGTCCTGATGTACGTTTGCAGTCAGTTCCACAGAATCCCTTTTCCTTTTGTCTCTTTTCTTTACCCATCTGCCTTCGCATTTGTCTAATGCTCCCCAAGTCTGGGCACTTTGAAGTAATTCCTTAAGGTGTGCCTTCATTCCGGCAGATCTCATGTGTTCAAAATCCTTAGTCTGAAAATCTATTCTGTAACTACTTTTCAAATGCTTTGTTTTCTCTATTTCTATGCTGCACTTCTCTGCCAGGTCTGCTAGCTTCTGATGCACATTGCTCACTTCCCTCATAATCTTCGGGCACAGATATCTCAACTCTGCTTCTGTGCAGGATTTTAACACGTTAACACCCATAGTTCCTTTAATGGGATCACTCGCTTCCATGCTTAGTCTAGCGTAATTCAAATACTCCTCTCCCTTAGGAGCACTCTGCGCAGTATTCAGCTTGTCTAACTGCCACTCTCAGTGCAGAGGAAGGGCCTGTTTTAGAGGAGGACATTGATGTGCCATTACTGCAGCAACCTGGGGCTGAAATGTTTCCCGTTGGAAGACCTGAACTCTGGGTTGCCCCAAACATGGAGCAGCCAGAGTTGCCTGCCTTTACTGGTCTCCCGGGGTGTAGAGTCAATATGGACAACTTTTTCCCTGTCAATTTCTTTGAGTTATTTATGGATGATGTGTTTTTGGAAGAGATTGTTGAGCAGACTAATTTGCATGCAGAGCAGTATTTGAGGGTTTGACTCTTTTGATGGGGTTGATAAGGAAGCCGTCACTGGCTTCGCATTGGTCTACTAGTCCCTTGATGGCAACTGCTATATTTCCTGCAACCATGAGTCGTAATCGGTATTTGCTTCTTCTTAGGATGCTGCATTTTTTTGACAATGCTTTACCCTTGCCACAAGATCACCCTGATTCTGACCGTCTTTTTAAGATTAGGCCTGTCCTTGATCATTTTATAGATCGGCTTTCAGAGTTCTATGTTCCAGGCAAAGAAATAGCTGTAGACTAGTCTTTGGTCCTCTTCAAGGGTCGTTTGGTTTTTAGGCAGTACATTCCTAGCAAGAGGGCCCGATATGTAATTAAATTGTACATGCTGTCTGAAAGTAGTACAGGATATGTGTATAATTTGGTCACCATTTGTATGTAGATAACTTCTACACTGGAGTGCAGTTTTTCAAGGAATTGTTTAGAGTGGACACAGTTGCTTGTGGCACAATTTGTTGTAACCGGAAAGGCTATCCAAGGGAGCTTGTCTGTAAAATACTTGAGAGGGGACAGTGCAGTGCCTTGCGGAATGATGAGCTGCTAGCTTTGACATTTTCAGACAGGAGGGATGTCTACATGCTAAGAACCATCCATGATGAGAGTACTTCCCCTGTGACTATTTGGGGCCAGTTTGCTGAAGTGCGCAAACCTGTGTGCATTTTAGATTATAATAAGCACATGGGAGGTGTAGATAGAGTTGATCAGTGTTTGGAACCGTATACTGCTATTCGTAAGTATTACGTTTGGTATAGGAATTTAGCAATTCACCTGTTCCACTTGGCAACTTTTAATGCTTTTATTGTGTTCAAGGATAGGTCTCCAGAGTCAAAGATGACATTTGTGAAATTTCAGGAGTCAGTGATAAAGAGCCTTATTGTGGTGGAACAGGCAAGAGTTCCTAGAGAAACAGTGGTGGAGGATGTGGCTAGATTGAAAGATCGCCACTTTGCTGAGCACATTCCTCTCACGCCCAAAAAAGACTTTCCAGCTAAGAAATGTAGAGTCTGTGCTCGAACAGGTATCCGGAGGGAGACTTGAATGTACTGCCCAGATTGTCCTTCAAAGCCTGGGCTGTGTGTGGGTGGCTGTTTCAGGAATTACCACACCCAGATGAATTGTGGGAACTACCATGAGTGTAAACTGCCTGTTTTATATTTTCATGTGTTCAGTTTCATAGTTGGTATTTCTGTCATGTACTTAGTTAGAGCTTTTGTGCTTGTAGTTTAGTAATTATTTCTAATTAGTTAGTGGTTTCTTTGTTTTAGAAAAAAAAGGGATGCCATTGTGTGTGGAGTGGCAACCCCCTTAGAGAGTCTACTCCACGCTTGCACTTAGAAGGGTGCCTACGTTCATCCTTTGTTACACGACACAGGCATCTACTGAAACCGCTCTGATCTGCTTTCAAGACCTCACACCAATAGCATGTTTATTGTAAAGTGCGTGTCTCTCTGTCTGCTGTGCGAGATTGGATTATGGTTTGCCTCTCTGCCTATCACACAAAAAGGTCGGTTCATCCCAGAACCTGTTGTCCTTTCAGAATGCAGGCTGAGTGAATGCATCCCTCGCCTAGCAGGATTCTTTGCGGCTATTGTTATGGATGAAGTTTCCCTGCCCCAAATAACGGAATAGTCAGAAAATAAAAAATACTCCAGCCCCGAACCATACATCTTAACCACAACGAGAAGTCAAAGCGCGCAAACCTGACCATACTTAGACTTACCTTCAAACTATCATCCTCTTTGCATCCATCTGTCCATAAATCCTTTCACCCTTTTAGCTATTCATATATCCACCCATCCATCTATTCTTTCAGCCGTGTATCTATTCGTCCATCTCTCCATCACTTCACATTTCCATCCACTCACCCTTCCAACCATCCATCTCTCCTTTGTTTCACTCTTTCAACAACCCTTTCACTTTTCCCTATCAATCTTTTCACCCTTTTACTCCATCCTTTTAGCCTTCCATCCACTCATTCGCTCACTCTTCCACTCTCTTTCACCTTTTCTTTCTTATTTCCTTCCAAACGTATTTTCTTCCTTTTACCTTATGTTCTTTCTTTCCTATTCCTGTCTATACATATTTTGTCTCGAATCCTTCTTTTTCTTTCTTACGTTTCTCCCTTCGACACACTTTTTCTATTTCTCGCCCTCTCTGTTACCTTCTATTTTCATCATTCCATTCTTTTAATTTATGTTTCCTTGTTTGACATCAGCCCGTGACCCACACTCATCTGTAACGGTATTCCCTATTATTTTATCAGCATTTTGTCTGCAGACGGAGGCCCACAAATGACTAGTTAACTTGTTATGGTCCCAGTGGCTCCCGCTTAAGCAGCTTCATTGGGGTGTTCACTACTCTCCTGGGCCCAAGTAACTTTCAGAGGGTCCAGCTCAGCCTCGAATTCCGTGTAGCTCGTGCACCGCATCTAGGGTGTCTGCTGTGCTCTCACACGGGCTGCCAAACTCTTTCAGAACTGCTGCTCCCGACCCTGCCTCTCAAACCACCAGACGACCCGTTTTGTCTGAGTGCCTCTGTCTGCCACCTCAAAATACCACGTACTCAGTAATTACATTGCATGAGCGAACTTTAATAGGACAAGTCTGACATCTAAAACCATAATACATTACAAGAACGTTAAATGACCACCTCATTAATAGAAAGAAGATGCCTAACATATTCCCACCCTTAAGCCCTCCAGTGCCCCAACAGTCCCTAAAAAACTAAGGGGCTAATTTTTTATTTTGGCCAGTAAATAACTCCCTCTCCTTGATGGAGAGTCCGCAGGAACCGGGGTAAAGGCATTTTTCTTTTTGTTGCAGGACCCCATCAGCGGGACGAGTCCTGTGGCATAAAGGTTCCTTTTTTATTTTCAAAAAGAAAATCCCAAAACTGGATTTTCTTTTTGTAAAGGCAAAAATGTAATGCTCCCTCGCCATCATGGACGTCATTTAGGCGTCACCAGTGGTCACAGCTTGGCTCTTGTAATCCCTGGCACTGCCTTTGTGACCCCTGGCCTCAGGGGTGGCAAAATCAGTGCCAGGAACACAGTGGCAGCTCTTCCGTATGGACGTTGGTCGAAGTACAATTGGCTGAAATATGACCTTCCCTGGCAGCTGAGGAAAGTAAAAAAAAATGCTTTCAAACCTATGGTGTGTGAATGCTTGATATGCGTGTGTTCACATGAGAAAGAGGGTGTAAGTGTGAATATGTGGGTATGTGTAAGCATGTGTGTGAGTAAAATTGAAAGTGAAAGGGCATGTAATGTCTCTTCACTACCCCTAGCAGTTTGGTTAATTGACATTCATGCTCGCCATGGGAGTCCTTTGAGCATTGCCAGGGGTGCACTTAACGTTCACTGCCCTTTACTTACAAGGTTTTCCTGGGACTGACTGGCAGTGAAGACTGAATTGTAATTCCGCCCATCTAAATCAGGTGAGCAGAATTACAGATCTGTCTCTGATGGCCCTTACTCTGCATGGCTGTGGGAGCAGTGGCGTAGGGTGGGTTGTCAGCACCCGGGGCAAGGCAAGTAATTTGCGCCCCCTAACCCGGGGCAAGGCAAGTAATTTGCGCCCCCTAACTCGTGGATTTAGTCTCTTCCAAGATGTTGCGCCCGGTGCGGCCGGCCCCCGCACCCCCCACGCTACGCCACTGTGTGGGAGGGGTTTAATCAAGCCAGAGACAAAATAGTTTACGCTGTGATTAACTCCGCAATTGAATTTGACTGTCAGACCTATTCTTGGAAGTAAGAATACTCTATCCATTGCGACAGAGTATTCTTACTGCCAAGCATTACATCTGTTCCTGAGTCACCTCCTCAACGCCCTGCTTTCTCCTCAAGCCTTTTGACCATGCCCACATTTTCTTCATCTAAAGCATGCAAACACCTGTCCTGTGATGATGTGACCCACTCCAAACATTGACCAATCAGCTCCCCTCCTGCTCAGCATACACCGGCAATGCTAATGAGCTTCCAGATCTGTGCCACAACTATAAGAACAAGCCAGCAACCGCCAGTACGTGCAGATGGACAGCATCCACCCGCTATTTTCACAGGGTGGACGCCTCCCCTCGGGCCCCGCAACAAAGCTGGACCCCAGTGAAATATGCAGAATGTGTCCCGGTGTAATTAACCGACACTGGGGCACATACAGCAGCGCCTGTACATTGTCTGATTTTCGTTTTCAGCAGCAAAGTGTAGGTGGGGAGGGAGCTTTCTTATCGAGATTTTAGCTGGGCCTACAACAAAGGTCCGGTTTAAGGGTGATCTGGAGACACGTTTTTCACTTTGTTCAGTCCCTGTACGTAACTGATATGCATGCACTGAATGTCAGATGTATCAGTCTGTATGAGTATTTACACGAATACAAGTTAAATAGCATTATTTTTATAATTATATTATTTTTTAGCTCTACACATCCCAATATAGGGTGTCAGAGCACTTTACATCACACACATTATGTACTGACAACACAACACGCAAGTGTGTACATCAATGTACAAGATGAGTTACAAAATGCAAAGAGGGCAACGGGGTGTAGGAGTTACATATCACTCTTACCAGTAGGCATTCTGTGTTAAGACCGCAGAGCCGGGAGAAACATAGACAGGATTTCAAATGTGACGCAGTGTTTTGTGTTGTCTGTACTAATATGACTTTATTACTACCCAAAGAGCCCCTTTTTAGCAGTCTTATGATGACAGATTGAGAAAAAACAATAAAATCTAAACTAGGGCCACTGGATTAATGTGGCAGCAGAGGGCCAAATTATGAGTCAGGGTTGACTAAATTATGCAACAAGAAAATGCAAATATGCAGCTTAATGTGCCACACTTTGCGATAGCATTACTTCATTATTTTGTCATTTTTTACACTTTGTAACATTGTCTGAGAAAAGATTTCCCCGTGATAGTACCAGTTTAATACCCAAATGCAGCAATAAACAACTGAAAGATGACCAATCAAACTAAGGGAATTTCACTGCGCAAGGACACATAGTGCCACATTTTTAGTAACTTTTGATTCATATCAGCTAGAAATATATTTTTTGTTAAAGTCTGCAGATTAAGCAGCAGATGATGGATTATGTAGAAAGTGCAGCAAATCCATAATTACAGGATATGCTTTGCAGAATACACATTAACCCTCTGTGCTACTTTGAGTCTTGACTTCACAAAACAAATCTCTCCAGCAAGTGCATTAACCACTCGAGTTATATTATTATTACTGTTATTATTAATATTGAGATTTACTGGGCATGCAAAGATATCTGCAGAATGTGCCTCAAACACATAAGATATTTTTAAATGCAGCCTTTTGGACCAATGAAGCCAGAATATATTTACTGTGGTGTTTTGCCTCGGTGCCAAGTTCTTTGTTGCAGAGTTTTACAAAAATAAATTGACTTTCAGACTGCTTCTTATGAATTTGTCTATGTGACTCCACCTCCTCTTTTCATTGCCATACATTGATTCCCAATGTATGTGTTCCTAGAGTAAAGCTTTTCCAATCCCAGCACTGCTGTAAGGATCATGCACAGGGCAGTATAAAGGCAGGAAACCCATTTCAAATCTGCCTCGCGTCTGCCCTGTGATTTTTCACAGCATTCCCAGTTCCAGAAGCCTGGAAGAAATCAGCAGGAGGAACATAGAAGAATGTTCACTCTGTGAATCTCCCGCAATGCAACACATCAGAAAGCCAGAAGATTAGCATTCGTTGCACACCATTTGAAAAGATAGGCAGCCAAAATGTTGATCTTTTGGTTATTGAGCCCCTACACCTGACTAGGGTCTCATAATGTGGTCAAGTGGGGAAGCCAGCACTGATCCCAGGTTTTCTGCTTTAACATTGTGTAATTTGGCCACTAGATGAGTGTGGTAAATTGGGTCATTGAGTGAGGGGGTTGAAAACCCTTCTCATGCAACAAGCTTGCTTGTCAGGGTGAACCACAAAAGTCACTCAAATAACCTGTACTTAACCATCTGGTAGCTCTGCGCAAAACCAATCAAGTTTAACTAGAAGGCAATGTGTAAGGTAGCTATGCAGCTCACAAACAGTAATAAAGTGAAACCAAAACACAAGAAAAAACCCAAACCAATTTAAAAAATAGATTATAATTTAATAGCCAATTTGAGAACAAAACAACTAAAATCCAATCAATACAACCAGAACATATACAACTTCAAAGATTTAGGTAAGTATAGTGCCTAAAAGCACATCTGGTCCTCTTAGACCGAGTGAAAATCACAAGTTCAGCCTGACTGCAATGGAGCGTGGGCCGATACAAAAACTAGGGTAGTCCTGCTGAAAAAGTTACCTTCTCAACGTAGGCTCAAAGAATCCTCTTTGCAGTGGAAGAGGCTGCGAGGAGCAGAGAGAGCATCGCAGACGGTCGTCGCTGTAGCAGGAAGAGCAGGCCAGGTGTCATGGGCGTCCATCGCTGTAGCATGAACATCCTGTTGGATGTTGTGGATGGTCATTGCTGGAGCACTGCATTGGTGGTTACCATGGGTTTTCCCTGTTGTAGCATATGGTGCAGATCTCGTTTTGCCAGTTATCACTGGTAGTTGAAGTAGCGCTAAGAGTCTGGTTCACTGGAGCTTCACGTTGGCTGTCAGTGCTGGCAGCGGACTATACCACTGGTTAATGTTGGGAGGTTACTGATTTACACGGACCTAGAAATTCAACAGCTGATCACTTGGATGCTTTCAAGCATTGTGACAAATGACTAACCACCTCCAAAGAATTTTTACTTTTGGATGTATTTCACCTTAGTGGACTTTTTGTTGCAGAATAGGAGTAGTTAATTTAATATTATCCATCATTTCCGAAATAGTACTGTTTGGTTATCCAACACTCAGGGCTGAATACATATCTCTTACAAACCTTCCTTTTACATTCGAGGCTCTTTCACTTAAAACTACAGGCTGCTTCCTGCCCGCTTTGAGGTCCTTTATGGTCGAATGTTATTTGTTGGTAATACCGTGGTGCCCTGAGGAAGGTAAATAACTTAAGAGTTATTTTACACCGATATGCTTGACTGCACAGCATGGGAAACCTGACAGACTTACAATATGGCACAGTGTGGAAAACCGGGCAAACGTACAACTTTTCAATTCAAAGAAGTTCAAAATATGAGAATGATATTTGATGACACTATAGGACAAGAATATGTTATATAATGTACTAAAAAAAACAACTTACAGTCCCACTTCCTCAATTGTTTGAAAGTGTCACTAAATATGTATTCACCGAAATTACCTTTGTTTCTGAACACATCATTATTTATTAAAGTATATCAGCATCTTTAGGATCCAAAGTCTATATTTCATTCTAAAAATGTTTGCCATTTAAGTATTCAGATCTAATCAATCACTCTTTGTTGCTTTGTTGTGCTGCCATTCCCCCTTAAAAACAATATGCAGTCATACTGCATCCACAGCGCTCACATACACACATTTCAGCACCGTGATGCCTGCAATGGTAAATGTCATGCTTTACAAATAAAGCAATAATAATAATAATAATAATAATAATAATAATACATGTTTAAAATTTCTCTTCAAGTTCATTGTACATCACCTTTGTTTAGCAGATGAGCAAATGATAGTATCTATTCTGAAAATCACAATCATATTGTTATTTTAGTCAAACATTGCTCACCGCTGTAATAATGTTTCCTCATATGCCTAGTATTATCTTATTCTTAATTATTAACTAATCAATTCAATGGTAAACAAAGTAAATGTACAGTGGACTTGAAGAGAAATTTTAAGCATGTATGTGAGTGGTGTGGATGTAGTATGATGTGATGTGTAACTTAGAAAAGCATCAGTCTTCTGCCTAAATCTCGAGTGTTGGCGTAGATACTTCTTGTCTCTTTGCTTCATAATCCACTTCACAATGTCCGCAAGCATGCTGGATGGTTTCCAAACACGGCAAAGATGGAGCTGTGGGAGCAAAATGGTATCCCTCAAAATCAGCACAACTCAAAATTGACCTCAATCGTATTTCCTATATTTCATTGGATCGCAGGTGGTATTAAATCTTAATTTCACGAGGCAATGTGTACTGGGTTAAGGCACCTCCCAAACATCAAAAAATAAGAAAATAAAATGTATTAGTAAATAGGGTGAATTGAATGGGCCCAGTAAATAATTGTGTTCTAGATCAATGGAAACATAAAGGATTTTAGTACAGGATTCTGAAATAAAGTGATACAGAATATATGCTTTTAAGGCTTTCAAGTTTGTGTCCCATGCCTTGGCTAGTGATCTATCTGAAACATTTTAGCACTGTTTTCTGCAGTTACTAGGGTCTCACTCCAGTCAATGTACCTATCTCATAACTTTAGATGTATCCAATTCAACTCTGTGGTCACAATGGTGATATTTTGAGGTGGAATAGATAAGATTCAAATGAGTCTACAGGCCACATAGGTATCTGCAGTAGCAGGTGTTTTAACTAAAATTGTTAAATGGTCAGTTCACCAAGCTGTTCAAAATCTCCCCATGTTTTCTTTAATAATGTTGACCACTTGATTGTTGGATTCAGTAATGTTCTTCCTATATTCTTTTACTACTTTTCCTTAGGACATTGTAAGGTGTGGGGTTAAATCTGAAGGACTCACACCCACAGAGCATGCACAGCAAGTGCTGGCTGTTAATGTGATTTGGGACCCAGGCTACACTAATGGCTACAGAAACAGCCTGCTAGCAGCCCCCTCAAACAAAAGCTCAAGAGAGTAATTTGGAGAGTGTGTAATTATGTCAATGTATTGACCTGTGGAGGAGATTGACACCTAATTATAAACTCATATTAAAAGGTTCCAGATACTATATTGATGATGTTGGAAATAAGATTGCAGACCAACTCCAACCTGTTTGGAGGGCAATAAACACACTTCCTGTGACTCCAAATGAGGTTTCAGCACCATGAACTTGATAATGTCACCCTTATGAAACTGTCTTGGCATTGCATGCCTTTTTTCAGTAATGTTCATAGGTCTCATGAGCCCTTCTCTTCCTCTTTGGAATCCATTTACAAGATGTCTGACTGCTCATCGCCATGAGGGTGATGCTCAGTATAAGACGGTAGATCCTACTACCCATCGCAACAAAGATACCAGATACGTCGTATTTTTTTACATGATTTTGTTACACATTAGGGGATTCAATGATGTAAAAGGTCTCACTAATTGCTCATTTCCTATGGGTAAAAGTACTGTGGCAATATAGCATGGTCTGTAATGTCTGAATTAATATATGTGCAGAATATTCAGTTATAACTGCATCTCTCATAGGAACTAGTGTTTGGCATGCTTGGAATACCTAATACAGTGTTCAACTTGCACTTTTTGATAATATTCAAAGTGTGGTAAAATTGTCGTTGTATACATAGATGGTAGAATAATACATTTTATAGTTTTAATATTCATAATTATAGTTTGTAGCATTTTACTGCAATGTACAAACTTTGTTCTTGTTTCCAGGTTTAGTGTGCCTTGCGTGTCGCACTTAGTGGCTTCTCTACTCTAGGTAGTTAGTCACCAAACATCATTCACATTTCAGCTGTTAATTCCTTCAGGCAGGGAACACAAGTCACAGACTTAAGTACTGATCATCTTTCCTTTGTTAAATCTCTTCATGCACTAAAATTTACTCATGAAAGACCTGCTAATGTGGAAAGGTCCTAAAATCGAATTCACTTCTTGCGATGTCACTTCCTGTGAGGTTAAGGGCAGTGATGCCATGATGCCACTTTCTGTGATATCACATACGATTTCACGCACCATGATGCCACTTGTATATTGCCTTAATTGGTCAGTCACCCCACTTATTTTTTAGGACTTGTCCTGCCCCTAACAAAAGGACCCATGAAAGCCAATGTGAATCCAGCCAGCGTACTTTAGCCCTTTCGCCCACCAACTCAACATGCCATATGTAGGGAAATGCCCTTGTTGGCATGGTTACCCCCCACTTTTTGTCTGATATTGATTCCAACTTTGACTGATAGTGTGCTTGGATCCTGCTAACCAGGCCCCAGCACCAGTGTTCTTTCCCAAAACCTGTACATTTGTTTCCACAATTGGCACACCCCTAGCACACAGTTAAGTCCCTTTTAAAAGGTACCCGGGGTACCAAAGGCCTTGTGGCCAGGGAAGGTACCCAAGGGCTGCAGCATATATTATGTCACCCTGGGAGACCACTCACCAAGGACATGCACACTGCCTTTGCGGCTTGTTGGTGCTGGTGGGGAGAAAAAGGCAAATTCGACATGGCACCGCCCTCTCAGGGTGCCATGCCTACAAACTACTGCCTGTGGCATAGGTAAGTTACGCCTCTAGCAGGCCTTACAGCCCTAAGGCAGGGTGCACTATACCACAGGTAATGGCATAGCTGCATGAGCAATATGCCCCTACAGTGTCTAAGTTCATTCTTAGACAATGTAAGTGCAGTGTAGCCATATTGAGTATATGAACTGGGAGTTTGTCATTACAAACTCTACAGCTCGATAATGGCTTCACTGAATACTTGGAAGTTTGGTATCAAACTTCTCAGCACAAAAAACCCACACTGATGCTAGTGTGGGATGTATTGAAAAATGCACTCAAATGGCATCTAAGAGATGCCCCCTGTATGTTAGCCAAACCGCTAGTGCAGGACTGATCAGTATGTGCCAGCCTGCCACTTTCAGACAATTTTCTGACCACATGGAGTGAGAGCCTTTGTGCTCTTAGTGGCCAGAAACAAAACCTGTCCTGGGTGGAGGTGCTTCACACCTCCCCCCCTACAGGAGTTGTAACACCTGGCGGTGAGCCTCAAAGGCTCGGGCCTCTTGTTACTTTGCCCCAGGGCACTTCAGCTAGTGGAGTTGCCCGCCCTCAGGACGAAGCCCCACTTTTGGCGGAAACTCCAGCGGGAAAATTAGAGAAAGAAGGGAGGAGCGACCACCCCAGCTGAGACCACCACTAAAGTATCCAGAGCTGAGATGACCCCCTCCTTGCAGAATCTTCCATCTTATTTTGGGGGACAGGGACCACTAGGGTTAGGTTTGTGTCCCCCTCTCCAAAAGGAGTGGACCCAAGAAGGGTGAAGCCACCCTCAGGGACAGTAGCTATTGGCTACTTCCCTCCGACCCCTGTAACACCCCTAAATCCAGGATTTAAGGGCTCCCATGAATCCAGTTCATCAAAATCCTGGTGACCGCACAAGAATGAAGAAGAAAGAAGAAGGACTGCTTGGCTGAATCCCCAGCAGAGAAGACGGAAGACGAAAACTGACTTGGCCCCAGCCCTACCGGCCTATCTCCAGCTTCAAAAGAACTGCAAAAGAAAGTGATGCATCCTGCATGTCCAGTGACCTCTGCTATGCCTCCAGAGGACTTCCTGCATCACAGAGGACCAAGAACGTCTGTGGGCAGTGGCCCTGTCCAAGAAGAAACCGCACCTAAGGACTCCAGAGCTTCGCAGATCCGCAAGACTTGACCACTCTCCACCCGATCCCTAAGGCCCGTGTCCAGGTGGCCCAACCAACTAGAGAGGATCCCCAGGCGATTCCGAGCAAGTGCCCACCCTGGGTTGACCTCTTCTGTCCTCCGTGATGATGCTTATAGTGTGAATCCAGTGGACCCCCCTGACCGCAACAGCACCGGACAAAGATAACCATCGCCAAAAGGTACACTGCACCCGTACCCCCCTAGCCATGGGGAACCCAACCTCCAGTGCAGCAACGTTCAGCAGGTGGCCCTCCTCCGTGCCCAGTCTGTGTTTTTTCCGAAACCGACCCCATGGACCAAGCCTGTAGCATTTAAATGAGCCCTGGTGTCCCCTCATAGGAAGGCTGTGTTTGCACCCTGCACCCAGCCGCCCCTGCGCTGCTGAGGGTGTGTGTTTGGTGCTGACCTGTGGCCCCCGGTGCTCCTCTAAACCCCCCAGCTCTGCCCTCTGAAGACGTGTACTTACCTGCAAGCAGATCTGAATACTAGTGCCCCAAGTCTCCATAGGAGCCCATGTTAAATTTGCCTCATCTTTGACCTCTGCACCTGGTAGGTCCTGCGGTCCTATGTTGCAGGTGGTGGGTTTTTGGGGTTAACTTGAACCCCAACCTGTGGACTTCCTAACCCCAGGAGATTGGAACTGTAAGTCTTGTACTTACCTGCGAATCGTAATATCTTTTCTTCCCCTCAGGAACTGTTTCTGAAAACTGCACAGTGTCAACTTTTAAAACAGATTATTGCCATTTATTCAAAAACTGTACAAATTGCCAATTCTGATCAAAGTGGTATTGATACATATGTGAAATACTGATTTATTTATTTACTTATCTGTAACTTGAATCGTGTGGTTCTAGAAATAAATTATTGGAGTTAGTCAGTAAGTGTGTGCTTCCCTTATTGTCTGTGTGTGTACAACACATGTTTTGCACTACCCTCTGATAAGCCTAACTGTTCGACCACACTACCACAAAAGAGAGCATTAGTATTATCTACTTTAGCCTCTGTTAAGCCTCTGGGGAACGCCTGGACTCTGTGCACACTATATATCATTATGATATAGTATAAAGAGAGCCAGCTTCCTACACCATCCATTTAACCCAAACTAACATTACTAGGAAAGATGGCTGAAACAAATGTTTTACTGATGCCCACCTAGCAAAAGTGGAGGATCCAGCAAGAAGGATAGTCCTGTGTCTGTCTGGCCCTAAATTATAACCAATCTCTGCCACCCCCACCCACTGACCTATCAACTATCTCAACCTGTGGCTGGTGCCACTCACCCAAATAAAGTGGAGGCGACACTGCACCGGCCTTTGCACTTCCCATCCAGACCCCAACCCACCGCACCACCCCAACCCTCACCCCCAGTCACTCTCCCCTGTACTTAGCTGCCATGTTTGCCTCTATTTTCTTTAAGGGGATAGTCTGTCAGAGTAGACCTAAAAATGTTGTGCCTTCTCTGGAATTCACCAGAACTGCTTATGTGTGATGTCACACATTCCCCTGATGCCTGCTGATGCTCTGGATCTTTACTCATCTGCTTCATAGCCAGATGTGCTCTATAGCGCTGTTCTAGCATTGACTAGCGCAGAGCAGCACACACCTGTCGCTACTCCATGCACTTCAAATTGCCTGTTTTGCAACTTGGATACTAAACCAAACATTACGTCACCATCTGGAGTAAGAGATATCCTCCCTAGAATTTGCTGTCTACCTTCTCCTTGCTTTGGCCAAAATACAACGCCAGGAGTGACTGGCTTGTTTACATTGTGGGAACCACTGAAACTGATAATTAGTTAAGAGGGTGATATTTTGCCTACTGAATTTGTCACAGCAAGTATCTAGAATGTTCTGGAGCAGAGAAAGCAAAATTCTTGTTATTTAGACACTGTGGGGGTAAAGGTGGCAGTCCCACCGCCAACAGGCTGGCGGTGAAGACCGCCACATTATGATTGGGGCGGGTTGGCAGCTGCCAACCCACCACATCTCCACTCATATCACCTTGGCGGTCAGAACCGCTGGGCCAGAGGAGATTAATTCTGACCCAGCAGTCCACAGAAGTCCACCGGTGGTATTAGGAGCAGCCTTTCCACCAGGGTTTCCGCGGCAGTAGCTTCCCCATGAAAACCATGGCAGAAAGGCTACCGGTGATAGGGAATTTCTTCCCTGTCACTGGTAGATGACCCCCCCCCCAGAAAGTACAAAACCCCCTTCCATACACAGCGCTCCCCTCCGCCCACCCCCCTCCAGACACAGCACCCCCCAGCATTCATGCACACGCACACAGACACCCACACACACCACTCATACACTCGTTCACCTACACTTACATACACGCATTAACTCACATACATCCATACACGCATTCACCACAACACTCACACTTGCATACACACTTACATGCATACACGCAGACACCACACACTCACACATGCACACACAACACCTCACACCCCCCTCCCCTGTCAGACGATTAACTTACCTGGTCCGGGGAGGAGGTCGTCCAGCAGGGAATGGGTAGGGGTGCTTCCACCGCCACCAGCGCTTCGCCAGCAGGACACCACCAGGCCGTATTATTGCACATAATACGGCTGGTGGAGTCATACTGCTGGGGCGGTGGTGGAACCGCCTGAGCGCCTCCTACCACCAGCACAAATACTGCAGGATTTCTGCCCAAAATGTGACGGAAATCCTGCAGTACTCGTGATATGGTGGTCGGAAGACCACCAGCACTGGCGGTCTTCTGGTGCCCGCCAAAGTCGTAATGAGGGCCTGTATGTGCCATTCAGACAAATTTTGTCAGGTATTATGTCACACCATTTGTGCAGGGAAAGCCACTGGGTCATTGTAAAATCTGCACACTACTTGTAATGGTAATTTGGGCATACAGCCCAGGTTGCTCTTGAGTCAGCTGTACCTGTTTTATTTTTATTTTTTTAATAGTACTCTTCAACAAAAATCACACACATAATTTGCAGAAAAAAGTTTTCATTGATTGGTTTGTTATTTGCATTGATTAGCTACATTTAATTCTGTTGTTTGACTGGGCATTTATTAATATTACTGAACTGTCTATATTAGTTAAGAGTAATCTCTATTGCTCCTTGTCTTACTCTTCTGCATCACAATCTTTATTATAGAAGTGAATTCCACATCTGAGAACTTCATAGTATGTTTGTGTATGTGTTTAGTGTCCTGTACCCCAGAGGTGTGTGTTATGAATGGATCTGCCCCCCCCCCCGGCCTTTTATTTTCATACCCAATTTTGCCTGTGGCCAAGGTGCAATCCAACAGGATTGGTGGATGTGGCATTAGAATTTTGATGAGGAAGAGTAGAACTAGAGGTATTAGAGCTCACTCTTGAGTAATCTAAGCCCTTAACTCACACTCCTTTGCCTTCATCGCAGTATGTACTAATTCAAAATACCAAAAGAGAGTCCTCAGCAACTCAAGTCTCCATGTCAAGAGAATAACTAAAATTGCAGTTATCATCATCTAAAAATTGAACACACGCGGAAGGGGAAATAAGGGAACATTCCATATCCTAAGATCTGGGTAAGACTTCTGTTTGCCTTGCCCTCACAATCCATCACATGGGCTAGGCAGTCAGGAGAATTGTGAGTCACCACTCGACAGTGCATCTAAAAGCTCACCTAAGATTGATCCAGTATAAGAGAATCACAGGACTGACAGCAAGACTCAACAATTTTGTTTATTTGCCACAACTAGAAATTTGCTCACTCAGTCTCTGGCTGTCTTTCTCTCACATCAACCAAGGCATACTTCAGGAGACCCCAGGTAAAGTGCAGGAATCTTGTAGTAAGAGTACAGAATAGCTCTAAATCACCATTAGTTGTCCCACCCTGCCTCCCTTCCAGTGCCTCTAGGCCTGGAAGACAACGTTGTCCCATTCCTTGCTGTTTAATGACTCTGAACAAGAAGATATGAGTTTCAGGGTATTTTTCTACTCTCAAGTGGTCTGTTCATCTAAGAGCAGACACCCTTCTTTGTATCAGAACATGACCAACAAAATTACTAAACCAAGGCGCACGCCAACCCTACAGAAATGACCACTCAGAAGTCTGGCTACAGCACTGCTTTCGGCCCAAGAAGCCAACGGTGATCAAACTGCTACTGCCTGTTGAACCTAAGACTGCTTAAATGAGTGCAGAATTAGGACCCCATTAGAACTTTTTGAACACTTCATATTTACCCACTCAGACACAGGAAACTGGTATAGTTGACCCTAGAAGATAAAAGGTATTCATATGTATGTCCAGCACGAAGGTGGTCACACCTAGTCCTGCTTGAAGTCTCTGCTGCAGCTAGTGAAGCTGGGACAAAGCCTTAATCTCAGCTTCAACCTCAGTGAGCACTGAGTCAAAAAGGAGAGAGCTGGCAATGAAGGAGGAGGAGAGTTTGCTATGTGCTGCTGTGCCACAATTCACAGATGAGCTAGGACTGGTCTGGCGAGATAGAGGGTTTTTTCTAGGGTAGTCTGTTCACAAGGTTTCATGATTGACTAGAACTCACACAATTTATCTCAGCTAGATCTTCTGAGGGGGTAGAGGGAACCACACCTCCAGGCACATGCACAGTGTCATGGTTTGGCAAAGGAAAATTTACATCAGTGGTCCAGGGTCAATAAAGTAGCTTGGGAGCTGACTACAGGTAGACCTGTGGAATTATTGACAAGAGTGGATGAACGTGGACCATGGTGCATAATTGCTTTAGGAAGGCATGTTTCCACAATGTTGCCAAGAAATTCAACAACATTCAAGGTTTTAATATGGCATAATGCCTCCATGAGGAAGCAGAAGGACTAGGGAACCAGTGCTGCATCATGAGTTCAAATCCAAAACCAATTTATAAAAATAGGTTGTATTTTGATCTTGAAATAGACTCCTCAACAACACAGATTCACTGACACTCAAGAAATACAAATGTTCAAAGGAAAAATACATCCCTGCTTTTTCATTCAACACAATAAATCATTATAATAGCCATCAGTGCTTAATTTGTCCACTTATTTATGATAGTCCACCACATGGTGGTGCTGTCTAATTTGGAACAGAGCTCCTAAATAAGAAAAGGTGTGCAATATACTTAAGAAAATAATAAAACCGCAGGATGGAAGTTGTCTCTACAGTGTGAGGTGATCGCTGAAAACTTCAGGCCCTGGCACTTATAATTGTACAAATTAGGCACTGTCTGCGCTCGAGGTCAACTCTGCAAACTTTGGAAACCTTTTATAAAGTTGTAAACTACTACTCTGGCCTGCTTTGGGTGACCAACTCCAGCAGCAATTCACAATGGCCAAAGAGGCTTGGTTGGACAGTTACCTCCCAGTTAAAGCAGTCTCCAGGCCAGTTCCAGACACTATGGGTGAACCACTATGGGCTATAATGGGGGGGTCCTGATGCAAGGGATACATGATTTTTAGGATGCTGAGGATATCGACTTTAAGAAGAGGGTCCTCTTTGGCTACTCAGTCACGACAATGACAATTGTGGGTCCAGCAGACATTGGTGCAACTTTTGAGGGATGGGACTGAGTCTTCCAGGCTGTACTTCAGCAGTCAGGTGTTCTTGGCTACCGACCCGCCAAAGCAGGATACTTTAGATTTGATGGCCCTGTAGCTGTCAGCCAACTGACTCTTAGAGTTACCTCTTCTGTCTGAGGCTCAGGATGACTTTCCTTCAAGCGGAGCACCACAGGCACAGTACCATCTTTTCTAGCCAAAGGAACAGCAGGTGTAGTCCAGTCTTGGTGCATCCTGTCTTTGCTGAGTCCATGAAAGAGCAGGGCAGTCCTTCTTCGGTCCACTCTTAACTACAGATGTGATCTGAGGTCTGGGTGCCAGAGGCGCCACTTTTATGCCCAGTTTGTGCCCTCAGGATGTAGCGACTCCTAGCCAATGGGATACAGATCACTCCTGCCTAGTGATGACTTCTTGTGAAGTGTGGCATCTAGCTAGTCCAGAATGCACTATCCTGCCCAATTCCAAGATGGCAGAACCCTTCTCCTGTTGTGTGGAACTCCCCAGTGCAATTTGACTTGAGTGTCAAGGGCCTGATTTAGATGTTGGCTGAGGGAATACTCCATCACAAACATGACGGAAATCCCGTCCACCGTAGTATGATTCCCCATGGGATATAATGGGATTGTAATATGGTAAACAGGATATCCATCACATTTGTGACTGAGTATTCCCCTCCGTCGACATCTAAATCAGGTTTAATGCAACAATTCTTTTGATATCTTGAAGTATCATATTTAGTAGTTCCATTCAGAAGATAGCACTTCTGAGGTGTCAACACATAACTCTGTAGTTGCCAATGGGGCTACTGGCCTTTCTACAGTAAAATGACTATGTGGGGTGTTTTAATGTCAGGACATGTAAAAATACATGTCCTACTTTGTAATATACAGCACCCAGCCTTAAGGCTCGTTAGGCCTTCCTTAGAACGACTTATATATAAAAAAAAGAAAGGTTTGGATTTTACCATTACTTTAAATGACAAAGTTGAGTTTACAGTTTAAAATTAGTTCTACCAGTTTGCAGTGGCAGACATACTGTACTTTATCACACTTGTGGTGACACAATGAGTACTGCAGTCCACGGGGATAGTTTAACGTATAGGCCGTGGGTGCCCCTGGTACCATATATTAGGGCCTTATTAGTATGTTTATCTATGCCAATTTGAAATAAGCCAGTTCAACATAGAATTTTAAGGATCAGAGCCCATGCACTGAGGTTTGGTCATCACACTTGTGGTAGCACAGTAAATGCTGCAGTCCAGGGAGGACAGTTAACCTATGCCAATTGGGTATAAGTCAATTAAACATAAATTTAATGGTCAGTGCACATGCACTAAGGGCAGGTAATTAGGGCCAGTGCATTATAGAGTCATTACACCAGGACCTAATAGTCAAAAAGTGGGGCAAAAGGGGGTAAGCCAGCAAAAATCCATCTCCTCACAACAAAGAAATGGGAATTAGCATAGGATATTAGAGGCAGAGCCCTATTCTAGTTAATAGCCAGAACCAAATATGGTCTAGCAAAGGGCAAATAATGAGCCAATGAGCAAACCGTCATAGGGACTGCTCAGTTTTAAAGGCAAGGATAAATCTCTAAACATAAAATCAATAAGAAGACTGACATGGAATCTGCCTTCAAAGATAGCAAGGGGAAATCTACCACTGACCCCACCTAAAAAAGCACTTCACTCCATGCAGTCAGATATCAATAGGTTTATCTGAGAGGGGAAGAGACCCTGCCTACACAGACAACTCCTCTACCGCTCCGCACGAGAGGGCAGTCTTGCTGGGCCTTCCCTCCTAAAGTATGTTGTGTAGCCATTTTAGTTATAGCTTCATACACCTTATTTTAGCAAACTAGGCCTGGTGCTGTGCACTTTAACCTAGATATATTTTATTCAGCTTCTTTTATTATTTTAACAATAGCCACATTTGCGGTCTTTTTTTATTTCTCTCTATCTAGCTGTTCTTTGCCTAGGCCAGCACTGCGTTCTTAAACAAGGCATTTCTTTCACTCTGTGCTTTTCTCTAGGCTGCAGTAAGATAGGGTCCCGGTAAACGTGATAACGCTTTGTCTCTAGTGTTCATAGAAATATACACATCCTTACGTAGGGACATTTTCTTGGAACATCAGCTGTTCTATTATAAAAACACTTCTCTGTCCCATACACGTTAGAGGGAGATTCCAGCCAGATGACCACGACTGTATGCTGAAAGCTTCACTACAGCTGCTTATGTAGACTTCAGGCCTCTTGCTCAGGTATGAGGGATGATGTCTTCCCAGGGGAACCTGAAAGGCAGAAATAGAGCTTGACATGCTGTGCTGTAACATAGCCTAGCTAGGAAATATTTTAATGATTTTAGTGACAATTTGGTAGGGTTATTTTTAGGCTTTACCCTCCTCGTCACAATTTTAATCCTGTCATGCTTCATCGTCCTGGTTATTGCAGTACATGCTTTATTATCTAAGATGCAGTTGCTTCATTAAAACCTTATTGAAACATATACTGCCTCTGATTGTCCTTGTATATGTGAGACTAATGTAACTGAGAGAAACAGATGTGATCTGAGTGACTACGATTTCCCTGAGGAATCAATTGTGTCATGCGCTCTGCTGCCCAATCATCCCTGCTCTTGAGTAGAGATGAGGCACTGCTAGTTAGCCGGAGCAAAACCCGGATTAGGGCGACAAGTGTTACCTGTAGTGGGTTAGAGTCAGTCCCCCTTAGCGCAAGTGATTCTGCCGTCCAAATCCAGTTGTCTCATTAGAATAATGAGAGCCTACGCGACAGTACTACCAAGCCTCACAATTGCGGTTCCTAAGGGAATGGCGCAAACCGCTCACTGGGAAGTATTGGTGTTGTATGGACCAGGTAGTGGCTGTTTCCCATATCTGGAAGGAACCCTGGCTCCCTAAGCTCTATTTTCTGCGTATGGGATGCAGTGGTGGTCAAAGCGGTACTACCGGCATTCCCCTCCCCAATGACACCAATCCTTTGCAACCCTGAGTTCACTCTGAGAATTGAACCCGACGGGTTTCAGCACTGGTATGAGGGGGACTGTAAATGGTTAAAATGTCTGTTCGACCCACAAGGTATAATTCCCTTTGAGTAGCTCAAGGCTGACTATGGAGTGGAGGAAGCTGACCGGGTTCAATACCTTCAGGTTTGTCAGTGGGTGCTACAGGTCTCCGTCCAGCCACATGCGGAGAGAACCTTGACGCCCTTCTAAAAATGGTTCATCCTAAAGAACAATGATAGGCGTCTTATCACTGAACTGTACACATCCTTAATAGGGAAAAGTACAGCACCCGTTCACCAGGACAGAAGCAGTGGGAGGAGGAGATTGGCAGACCTCTTTCTGATGCACAAGGGCAGACATTTACCACATAGCATGACACACGGCACACAACATCTCAAGCACAGAGACAACATATAAGATAGTGTCCTACTGGTATCTAACCCCAGCTAGACACAGCATATTGCACTCTGAGCACTCTAAAGAGTGCTACTCACCCTGTTATGGCATTGCCCCAAACTCTCACGGTTCTGGACACAGGTAGGTGCGAGATGACATCGACAGAGCATTTGAGACCTCAATCCCTAGGTTCCCAGCCTACATGATTCTTGAGCTTTTCAACCCCCTAGCGTTTCCCCTATACTCACACCGAGGTGAACAAATGGAGTTGGCAAAAAGGTGCAGCACACCAAGCAATTCTCACTCTTTCAGGGGCACTGACAGGATCCCTCAACATTCAACCTGGTTACATAAATTATGGTTTATCCTAGGCATGGAGAGGATGTCAATCACACTGGACCTGAAACTAGAGGAATATTCCACAGACTGGCCCCCCTTCATACGCATCTTATCTAAGGAATTTAATGAATTGACCTGCCCTTTCTACCTGAAACTGTAATGACCACTGCCAACCCCTGCCTCCCAGACTACACACTCCTCCACTCACCCACTCTAACCTGACACCTGTACCACCATCACAGCGTCCAGTGGATCCCAAGAGGCTTTACAGAGGCTAAAGTAGATAATACTTAAGCTCTCTTTTGTGGTAGTGTGGTCAAGGAGCTAGGCTTATCAGAGGGTAGTGCTAAGCATTTGTTGTACACATACAGTCAAGAAATGAGGCACACACTCAATGACTAACTCCAGGCCAATGTTGTTTTGTATCAAAAATACATGTTGTTACTTTATTTCTTGAACCAAAAGAATCTTTGTTGCATTTAAGTACAGTTTGAAGAATGTATCACTTTTTAGTATCAAATACACTTTATTGAGAGTTCACAAGTAAAACACTTTACAGGTAAGTAATGTTTTCCATGTCAAAAGCGGACATAGTTCAATTTCTTATAGCAAGCAATGCAATCCTAGGGGAGGAAAAGTAACAACACAATTTGCAGTTAAGTATTTGACTTACGATCTCAGTCTTTGGGGGTTAAGGTGCCCACAGCAAAACATTTAGGAAGACACCAATGGGGCAACACCAGCAACACGGGGCCGGTCGGGTGCAGAGGTCAAATTTGGTGTTAGGCACCCAATTGAATGCTTGATTTGACAGAGGGTGCTCAGAAAGAAACTGCTTGCAGGTAAGTACCCACAGCTTCACGGCACAGACCTGGGGGGTTTAGATCAGCACCAATAGGACCACAGGTCAGCACTAAACACACACCCTCAGCGGCATAGGAGCGGCTAGGTGTAGGGTGCAAACACAGCATCGGGCACCCAATGCTTTTTATTGAGGAAACCCTAGGGGTCACAAAGATGCTGCAGGCGTTGTCCAGGGAGTCAACTGAAGAAAACCAACTAATGGACGGGTAAGTAGAGAGCCCACTGAACGTTGCTGGACTGTTGGTTGGGTTCCCCAAGGCCAGGGGGATGCGGGTTCAGGGGTACCTTTAGGTGTTGGGAACTCTTCACCGGAGCCAGTCGCGGTGAGGAGGGTCCTCTGGATTTAGGCTGCAGGAGTTGTCGTGTTAGTCAGGAGGAGTCAACCCACGGTGGACTCGAGGTCAGAATCGCCTGGGGAATTTCTCTGGACTGGTGGGCCACCTGAACATGGGCCTTGGGTGCAGAGTAGGCAGGACTTGTGGATCTGGGTAGGTTTGAGTCCTTTTGAAGGTTTCTTTGTAGACAGGGCTGCTGTCCTCGGGAGATCTTGGTCCTTGGTTAGGCATGCAGTCCCCTTGAGGTTTGTAGAGGTCACTGGTCCTGCAGGGCCATTCATCTTCTTGTAGCAGGATTCTTGAAGCTGCAGACAGGCCGGTAGGGCTGGGGCCAAGTCAGTTGTTGTCTGGAGTCTTCTCTGCTGGTGTGGCTCTTCAGTCCTTCTTTTTCAGGTCGCCAGGAATATGAAGAGCAAGGTTCAGGAGTGCCTCTAAATACTAGATTTAGGGGTGTTACAGGGGGCAGAGGGCAGGAGCCAATGGATACTGTCCATGAGGGTGACTAAATCCTTCCCGTGCCCACTCCCTTTGGGGAGGGTGGCACATTCCTAACGCTATTGGCTAATATCCTCCAAAGCAAGATGGAGGATTCTGCCAGAAAGGGTTCACCTCTGCGCTGGGCACCCTAGGGGTGCCCCCAGCTGGGGTGGGCACACCTCTTGATGCTTACTACTTTCCCCGCCAGACCTGCTGCCAAAAGTAGGGCTTGGTCTGGAAACAGGCATCTTCCACTGGCTGCAGTGCCCTGGGGCTTCGAGGCTCACTGCCACGTGTTTCAGTTCCTGAAGTGGGGACCTCCACCCACAGCATGCTTTGTTCCTGACACCGGACAACACAAAGGCTCTCACCTCACAGGGTCAGAAACTTGTCTGTTAGTGGCAGGCTGGCACAGACCAGCCAACCTTACACTAAAGATGCACTCTGTGTATATTTTTCAATAAATCTGACACTGGCACAGTGTAGGTTTGTTGAGCTAAGAAGCTTAATACCAAACTTTCAAGTCTTCAGTGAAGCCATCATGGAGCTGTGGAGTTCGTAATGACAGACTCCCAGCCCATGGACTCATATGGCCACACTGCACTTACAATGTCCAAGACTGGACTTAGATACTGTAGGGGCATATTGCTCATGCAGCTATACCCTCACCTGTGGTATAGTGCACACTCCCTTAGGGCTGTAAGGCCTGCTAGAGGGGTGACTTACCTATGCCACAGGCAGTGGTTTGTGGGCACGGCACCCAGAGAGGGATGCCATGTCGACTTTACCTTTTTCTCCCCGCCAGCATACCCAAGCTGCAATGGCAGTGTGCATGTGTTTGGTGAAGGGTCCCCCAGGGTGTACAATACATGCTGCAGCCCTTATGGCAATGCAATGGCCGCAGGGCCCTTGGTACCACTGGTACCTATTACAAGGAACTTAACTGTGTGCCAGCGGGGTGCCAATTGTGGAAGCAATGGTAAAGTTTAGGGAAAGAACACATGTGCTGGGGCCTGGTTATCAGAATCCCAGCACACACTCAGTCAAGATAGCATTAGATTTCAGGCAAAAAACGGGGGAGTAACCATGCCAAAAGGGGCACTTTCCTACACATGTGCTTCTCCTCTAAACATTGTAATATTGGTGTATCTAAAATTGGCACATTCAATTTACATGTAAGTCCCTTGTACAGTGGTGTACCCTATACCCAAGGCCTGTAAACTGAATGCTACTACTGGGCGTGCAGCACTGGTTGTGCCACTCACTAAATAGTCCTGTAAGCCTGTCTGAGGCCTATCACTGCACAGCCTGTGTGAGCAGTTTCACTGACACCCCAGCTTGGCATTTAAAACCGTTTGCCAAGTCTTACAACTCCCCTTTCCTTACATATAAATCACCCCTGAGGTAGACTCTAGGGAACCTGTAGGGCAGGGTGCTATGTAAGTAAAAAGGCAGGACATATAGGCCCTCATTCTGACCTTGGCGGTCGGCGGAGAAGCGGCGGTCGGACCGCGAACAGACCAGCGGTCAAAAAAATGGCATTCTGACCGCGGCGGTCACCGCCGCGATCGACTGCCACTTCCCCACTCCGACCGCCACGGCGGTCATAACCGCCGGGCTGGAGTTTGCGCACTCTGGCCCGGCGGTCGTCCCAAGACCGCCAACGGTATCATGACCCTGCTTACCGCCGCGGTTTCTGGCGTTCGGGAACCGCCATGCGAACCATGGCGGTAGGCACTATCGGGGCCAGGGAATTCCTTCCCTGGCACTGATAGGGGTCTCCCCCACCCCCCACTACCCCCCACGAGTCCTCCCCCCACACCCTCCACCCCCCTGCCACCACCCAGAGGTGGTACGAACCCCCTCCCCACCCCCACCCCCGACTTGCACATACATGCACCCCGACATGCACACACCCCCTACACACACACATACACAACGGGGACACATACCCGCACACATACATGCAGACATGCGCACCCGCCGAACTGCACACATTACCCATAGACACAGCAGCACCCCCCGCCCGCATACACGCACTCACACACCCCCTCTACACACTCACATGCACACCCCCATGCACGCACACATCACACAACACCCCCCCACCCCCTCCCCTAACGGACGATCAACTTACCTTGTGCGTTGGTCCTCCGGGAGGCAACGGGAGCCATGGGAAGGTGACCGCCAACAGAACAGCGCCAACAGAAGACCACCACACAGATATGTGGATCGTAATTCTGTGGGCTGTGTTCTGCTGGCGTGGCGGTGGAGGTTGACCAGTCTCCACTTTCCCGCCGACCGCCAGTGTGGCTGCTGGCGGTTTCCCGGCGGAACGCTCCCAGCGGTCGGAATACGCACAGCGGCATACCGCCGCGGTCGGTGGTCTTCACCGCGGCGGTAACTCGGCGGTCTTGCGAAAAGACCGCCAAGGTCAGAATGAGGGCCATAGTGTAGTGTGGTTAGTTTAACGTATCCTTTGCGCATTAGCTTCAGGCTTTAGGCCTTTGTGCACTTTGACCTGGATGTATGTTATTCATTTGCTTGCAGCTTAGAGCCTCTGTGCACTTTGCTCTAAATGCTTTTTATTAGGCTTCGTACGGTTATTTTTCAAATAGCCAGTTCTACGGTCCTGTTTTTTATTCATATCACACTGTTTAGCCTCCTTCAGCACTGGAGTTCTCCATAACACATGTTCACTCTGTGCTTCAGTCAAGGATACAGTCTGGAACATTGCCGATAGACGTGGTAGGAGTTTAGTCTTTGGCATTCCTGCGTAGGGACATTTTGTGATCACGCTGACATGTTAGTTATAAAAATACTTCCTTGTCCCAGTACACGCAAGAGGGAGATTCCGACCAGGGAACCACAACTAGACGCTGACTGCCTCGTTGCAGATGCTGAACCAAGATCACAGGCCTTTGCTCAGGTATGAGGGCTGATGTCTCCCCAGGGATTCAGAAAGGCAAGTTAGAAGCTTAACATGCTGTGCTCGAAATAGACCAAGCAGAGGGAGAGTAGAAACTATTAGACACCATGATAGCTTTGTTCTTATGTTTTACTCTCCTGGTGACTATTTCAATCCTCATGTGTTGTATGGTTCTGGTTATTGCGGCTCACGTCTTATTATCTAAAATGCAGTCATTTTATTAAAACATTATATAAAACTTATACTGACTTTGTCATTTGTATATGAGATCATACTGTAAATAAGAGAGTTGGTTTGGATCTGAGTGACCACGACTTCCCTGAGAAGTTCCAAAGATGTCATGCGCTCGGCTGCCCAATCATCTCTTCCCTGTGGTAGAAATGAGGCACTGCTAGTTAGCCAGAGCAAAAACCGGATTTAGGGTGACAGAGTTCCTTACACGTGGGTCCGACTCAGTCCCCCACACCGTGATCGATCCTGCTGCCTAGAAATCCAGTAGTCTCATTTAGGATAATGAGAGCCCACGCGACATGGCGCCGCCAACGATTGGTCTGGCTCTAATATTTAGGTCCGGCTGACTCTCTCGGTCTCATATATATTTTGACTCCTCGGTTCCGTAAGCGGAGAGGTCCGTGGGGCTGAGGGTTTCTGCCACCACGGGATAGGTACATCCTATTACTTAGTGGTTGGTTGTTCAAGCTTGAACTTTGAAAGGAAGACCCCAATATTGGTGTGCCTTCTCTGACCTGGTGCTGTTTTTACAAATGGCGAATCGTAATGTAGTGAATATAGCGCCTAATATGCGACACCCGCTCACAGGACATCTGATAGCACATGGACTGACAGTCCAGGGGGGTCCGGTCACTTTTGTGGTGGACGCCCATGCAGCCAATAGAACAGAACTTTTTTATTCTTGGGTCGTATTTCCAGCAGTTGATGGGGGTACAAACACTTTTCACGAATACACTGTTGCGAATGTCCCTGGACAGTACAGGGCATATGCATACCTTTATCTTATCAAGAACACCATAATTGGCTTGATGGCGCCCTCCCACACACAGTAGCACAGGTAAGGTTAGGTCCACTGAGTAATGATGGTCCGACCTGGCCTTTATCGGCTACTTACACACCATATCCTGCGGTTGCTAACTTGGCAGTGGCTGACGTTCGTCGTTTATATATAGACTTGGCAACTACATACAGAAGACTGGTTCAGTTCGTAATGCAGGCATTAAATACTAATGCAGCGCGTGCTGCTCCGGCGCACCCACAGGCGGTGGTTCCGGGTATCAATCCGGCCACTGTACACTCAGTTATGGGTAAGGTACCGGCTAAACGTGAGGAGACTCCATTTTGGCTGGCGCAAAAAATTAATACGCTGGAAGCAGTATTTCCCCATACGGGACCTCAGGATAAACATAGAATATTGACGATGTGTTTGCCGTATGGGATGGTTCCCCCGGTGGACCTTTGTAATACCTGGGGCACGGTGTTTGCCGCGCTCTACACTACGGCACACGGTACACCGACGTTAGCTAATTTACCGGAAGTGCTTAAACAAATTCAAGATGAATATGGGGCTGCCCCTGCCTTAGATTTAGGCATGCAGTTGATGGGCAATTTTGCAGCAGTTTCTTCTATTATTTTGAGTAATCTCAAGGGAGAGGCAGTAGCACTAGCAGTGCGAATGCGTCTTCGGGATGTTCCGCAGAATAATCAAGAGCGGGAACTTCCGAGAATAATAGCTGAGACATATTCCAGTATTGGTCGCGATAGCCTAGGGGCTAGACCGCAAAAACCCCAATTACAGGGTAAAAATAATAAAGATAATGCTAAACAACAGCAACCTGAGGGTACTAAAAAGCGCTGGGAAAAGAAACAGCAAACACCTAAGAAAGATGGGGGACAGTCTCCGCAACCGGAGACCCCGCAGAATAGGTCTAATCTCAGGAATAGGGATAATTTGAAGACGCCTGAAAGATATCAATATACTGATACACGCCAATCTCGTTCCTTTCAGGACTCCTCAGAGAAGAGAAGTGAGAGAGGTGGGCGGTCAGAGCGGAGAACGGAGTACGTGAAACCAAGACAGGATTCACAACGCCCAACGGGGGTTTCTATTAAACAAGAAGAGAAACCGCTGCAACAAAAACAGCAATTTAAAAAGAAGAAAGTGGCAGCAGTCTCAGTTAGACATGCCCCTCAAGAAGAGAGTTCTCTTGACGAACAAGACATGGGCGTTGGCACTGTAAGACAGTGCAACAGAGGTCACAATAGTTCGCCGGAGTCTTCTAGAGCATCTGGAGGTGAAAGCAACTGATGACTTCATACAAGTCGAAACAGCGGATATGCGAGTCTCTGATCCTGATAGAGTATATAAAGTGACTCTGCAATTAGAAGGGTACATTGACCGCATTGTACACGCCATCTTTTGGGACCATGAGGTAAAATCATATGATGTTCTGCTGGCCGAACAAGATTGGCCGCCTGACTTTGTTCGCGACTGTCCAGTGGGGGAAGAGGTTATTACACCTTCCTTCTCACCACTTGTTCCGAGAGAACTGGCGGAGTCCTATAGTAAATTATGGTCTCTTGCACAGGTCCCCGCTCTATATAGAAATAATGTGGGGTGGGATAGACAATCACCTTATCATGTAATTCCAATAAAGGGCGGACCTCAGCCGCAGCCGCAGTATCCTATCAAATTTGAAGCCAGGGCATCGGTTAGGAATATTCTTACACAATTGGAGTACCAGGGTGTAATTGAGCCCTGTGTCTCGCCGATGAATAATCCCTTATTTCCGGTTGCTAAACCGGACCATTCATATAGGATAGTGGTGGATTACAGACATTTAAATGGTCATACACGCACATATGCAATACAGAATTCACATAGCGCAGCGCTTATGAATAATATAGTGCATAAAAAATACAAAACAACGTTAGATATCTCGAATGGATTTTTCTGCCAAAATATAGCGCCCGAAAGTCGGGACTATACCAGTTTCAGTGCATTTGGCTCTCAGAAAAAGTTTTGTCGTTTGCCTCAGGGGTATATGAATAGCCCAGGACTGTTTTCGGCTCGTGTAACTGAAATTCTGCACGAGTTGGACCCTGAAGCGTTATCATATGTTGATGACATATATCTGACAGACGATGAGGTTCTGCAACATCTAAGGCGTGTATCGCGCATTGTTGTGGGGTTTGCTGAAATTGGCTATAAGTTTAATTTTAAGAAATCGAAGATTGCCTTCCTCAGCGTCATTTTCCTGGGATATGAGTTGTCGAGAGAGGGCAGGAGCTTGGCGCCACATTTTTTGGAGAAATGTGCTCAATTGCAGCCTCCTAATACGGTTCGGAAGCTCCAGTCATTGTTGGGGTTTCTGAATTTTGGCAGAACTTACATTCCTGAATATGCTACGCGTATAAAACCCTTATACGAGTTGATTCGTCCGAATTTTTCGAGTAGATTTTGGACGATTGAGCATACACATATCCTACGAGATTTGCAGACTGATCTCTTAGCAGTTAAACACTTACACACACGGGACAATAAGACACATTTAGTCATCAGGGTGATACCTGGGGGTGTTGGGTTTACATATGTCACCTTTAATCAGGGTGAGACAGTCCCGATTGCATACAAGTCCCACTTGTATTCTGCTGCAGAACAACGATTTGCGCAAACTGAGAAAATACTCACTGCCGTACAGATGGCTGTGATTAAAGAAAGACCTCTTGCCCAGGGCCAACGCATTGTTGTCGTTTCCCCGATTCCGGCCTTAGAGGCTGTTACAAAAGCGAGTGTCCCTAATTCGAAGGCTTTACACCCGCGATGGATACAATGGGCTACGTCTTTGACAGCCACTGATGTAGATTACATATTTGACCCTAAACTGCAGACTCAAGAATTTCTTCAATATGAAGTTCCTGCTGGCACATTGCCTATTGACCAATATCAGGTGGTCATGTATACCGATGGCTCTGCGCAACCAGCGGTTGGGACTAAACAACAGTATTCTGCTGCATGTGCGGTGGTGAGCGGCACTATGGAGGGGGAAGTGTTCTGCCCCCGACATACTTATACTAAAACCTTGGGAGAATGCACGGCACAGCTGGCTGAGCTCAAAGCTCTATTGTTAGCGTTGGAGCACGCGGATCCGGCGATTTTAACCTTGCTGGTCTGTGACTCCTACTACTGTGTTCAGTCTTTCAATGAATATCTACACTATTGGAAGTTGAATGGGTTCAGAGATTCTAAGGGCAACACCATTAAATACAAATTGTTGTGGGGTAAGGTTGCGGATCTGAAAGAGACGCTTCCTAAGGTCCATGTTGTGCATACACTTGGACACCAGCGTTGGGATACACGTTGCTGGGAATACTTTGGCTGATGAAGCCGCAAAGTCGGCAGTGGCTGTTGCCACTGTGGCCGCAGTGACTCGTTCGAGTTCCAAACCAGACACAGAGATTTCGGCTGCCATAAGGGCTACGGCTGATGGCACGCCCTTTCCTAAAGGATTTCCTTCTAAATATAGTTACTGCTTGAGTAGTGCGTTCAATGCTGTTGTTAATATTCCAGGCATTGGAGTACGTGATTTACCAAATAAAATTGAGAGACCTCGCTTAATTTCTGCAGCACATGAGGAGGCGGCATCTGCACATGCTGGTGTGGCTGCCACAATTTCACTTTTACAGGCTCGTTACTGGTGGCCTGGTCTCTATAAAGAGACAAAGCAGTATGTCCTTTGTTGTGACGTTTGTCAACAAATTAAAGCTTTGTCGGCTAGACGCCCGCAGCAGATGCCCCTTCTGATTTCAAATAAACCTTTACAGTGTGTGTACTTGGATCATTGTGGTCCGCTGACACCAGATAGTGCATATAAATATATTTTGGTTGCTGTAGATTCGTGCTCCAGATTTGTGTGGGTCTGGCCACAACGCTCGGCTGACGCTCGAACTGTTATTAAAGATTTGCGCATCTTTGTCGATACATTTGCAGTTGCGGCTTTTCATTCGGACCAGGGCCCTGCTTTTGCCTCTAAGGCATTTAGGGACACCATGGCTTTGTTGGGGGTCCAGCTCCAGTTCTCGTCTCCATTTCATCCCAAGGGAAATTCTCTTGTGGTGCGTTTAAATTGTGATTTAAAGCAATCCTTAACGGCCAGAGTTATAGGTACGGGTCGTAGTTGGCTAGCCCACCTGTATGGAGTACAGAGATCACTTAATAACTTGCCTAGAATGTCACTGGGGGGTCATACTTCATATGAGTGCCTGTTTGGAACACTAATGTATGTTCCTGATCTAGATGGTCCTGGTGTGGAGGCGGCAGATACGCCCTTTGACATAAATGATCGTGTCACTGTTTTGCAGGATTTACAACAATTCCGTGAAGATAACTCTTCTGCAAGTGCTGCCTCCTCAGGAATTAAGGATGAGCCAGTAACTCCTACTGGTTGGATACCCAGGATTGGGGATCTAGTGCGTGAAAAGGTCGCAGTAAAGAAAGAATTTGGTCCTTCTTATCGAGCACCTGTCCCTGTGTTAGGGGTTAGCGGCACGAGAACTGTGATTTTACCGCCGCTGCAAGGGGCCAAAGGAAATCGCTTTGTTTCCATTGATAATGTCAAGTTACAACATGTTGCCGATTCTGCACAGCAGACCAAGAGGGACACCCAGTAGTTCCGGAATCCCTCTCACTACTGGGGAAGAAGTCCCGCTGCAGGTGATTTGCACCGACACTGTTTCCTCTCCAAGCTTGGGGAGGGTGGAAGATGATCTTGCGATTGTTCCACAGATGACAATTAATTTGGAATCTTTTGATCAAGTTGCTATACGTTCTACTGATGTTTCTGAACATGTGGTTTACAGTGTGCCAAGGCGAGAGCCTCCTTCTGCTTCTTTGTTCACAGTTGCGCCTTTTGCAAGAACTGCCTCTGGCTGCTTCAACGACACTGATGATGCCGTCTCAGTTTTTTTGTTTGTGTCTAAACTTTCGGTTGAGGGGTATGAATATTGGTTTAAGACTGTTGATTTGAAAAGTGTCTGGGGAACGAAAAATTGGCAAATGCAGGGCAGGGACACATTATTTAGAGCATGTATTATCCCTGTGCAGATGATTTTCCTCAATGACACGGTACAACAGACTAGCTGTTTGGGCTTGGCAACGATTAGAGAGTTAAATTTGCCTAGTATACCTGTCCCTTCCAAATTTAACAATTGGCAGCGATATGTTAATGCTACATTTAATGAGTTTACACACTGGGTCCAGAATGGTACGCTTAACACTTCATTGGTACATCCGGGCGGTTGGTTATTATGGCCTGTAGACACTAATAAGTGTCATCAACGTTTTGTCACCTCTTCAGGGGGATTCAGGACTAGTAGGGCAGACCCTCGTTACATTTCTCCAGAACATGCTGATATCATAACTACATACAGCGTGGGTAAGCTTTGTCAGCAATGGTTGAAGTCGTCCACGCTGGATGCAGTTAAATCACATCTCACGTTACTGTCTAATGATACTGACTTACAAGATTTTTTGTCAGGACCTAAGGTACCACGGAAGAAACGATTTTTATATGAAGTATATAATGAGATTTGGAAGCTTTCACAGCAGGAGGCAGCGGCCCGGTTGAGGCAAATTGATCAGGAAAACCTGATACAGGCTTTGTCTGTTGTAGATAATGACATGCATACCCTTTCTGACCGTGTTTACACAATTGACAGCATTGTTTCCTCTGCTATAGACATTATTAAATCAGATATGTCTTCTTTATATCATGGGCAGAGTCAGACGCGGTCCATCATGCAGCTGGGTTGGACTCTTCAGACCTTGAAGGCAGGTCGCGTTCCGTGGCAGCACATTCGTGCCAGAGAGATCTTTGTCTCCTTTAATTTAACTCGTCAACAACAGCTGATGGCTAAAAGGAAGCGACATATGTCATGTTGAATATTGAAAAATTTGAAAAACTGCCTTTCACGGTTGCTGAGGTTCCGTCAGCTGAGTGGTTGATTCATGGGATAATTAATCTGCCTATCTCCACTCTGCAATTTACTTCTTGTTTGAAGCACATTCCGGTGGGTAGATATGAACGGTTGGGAGACAGTTACATACACGAGGTGTGGGAGCTTCCCTTTCTATACAGATGTATTAATGGTTTGAGGGAGGTTTTTCTTAGCGGTAGTGAATGCGAAACTTCTGTCAGCCATTCCATGGTTTGTAAACAGCTGTCCTTGCACGGAGCGTGTAACGCTTCGATTGCTAACTTAGCTTGTTATCTGAAGGGAGTTCCAGTCCCGGTTATTAAAAACACTTTCCAGGTGCTTTCTAACGGCAGTTACATTGTTCTTAACAGCGAACGCTGCTGTGGCATGCGTGCCGGAATAGTTTACGTTGTCGTTGTCACCAAGGCCGTTACGTGCTGCGGGAATGTGTTGTTTCCCCCCACTCAAATTAGGGAGGTAGCGGACATCTGGCCTCATATTGCTACTTCCAAGGTTAATTTCGACAAGTTAAGTCGACTGAAGGCTTTATTGTTTCAAAAGCATGTGGCCCTTACATCTGCTAGTGAGAACTACGCACTACAGGTGGCAAGGTCATCAGCGGAAATACAGTCCCTTTTGAATACTAACTTTCCGAGTCACTTTGGTGAACTTGTGGGACGTATATTTAATGCGTCCAGCACTGCTGGAATTGCACATTTTTTCAAAGCCGTTGGTGTTGGTTTTGCTCACACCTTCTCTTCCATATTCGGTTTGATACCTTCGGCTATACACTCTATTTTCGGAAGCATTTTGGGGGGTTTCCCGATTACTTTGGCTTTATTGGCTGGAGTCTTGCTATTTTTGCTATTTTTTCGCAATGGCTGTCCCGCCACGACGAGATCCTATATTGCTGCTCCCGTCGGTGCAGCTGTGTCGTGAACGCATGATGCAGCATTTTGGAGCGACACTCCTGGGACATTTGGAGTGTGACTGGTCTCTGTCATTCCGACCAGTTTTGGATTGTGTGCAACCCGTGTTTCGGTGCCTTTGTTGCTCGTTTGAACATGCACTGGCTTTCTGTCTCTCACTGCAGCGCCCTCCAGTGGTCAAAACTGATCTGTTGATGTTCCCGATTAGGGCTCATTCCCAGACTTGTGCACTACGGTTGCGTTTGCTTCATGAGGCAGTTTATGAGATTCCCTTCCTGGAGGAAGATGGTATTGTCTCATTCATAGGCCCTGCACGGGGTGCCGCCCTGAATGGTTTTGGGGCTTTGGAACACACCTGCTCCATGGTACTTTGTGGTGTGGATCTTCCGATATTGACATATATCGAAGTGGAGGAGCTCCTGCTTTCTATTGCTTCTGTCTGACAATTGGATTTTTTTTTTTTTTCTCGAAAATTGACATTATATTGTATTTGGCTTTATCGTCACATGCTTCCCAAATTTATGACTTTGTTGTCCTCTGACCTTGTCGAAATATATATATTTTTAGGATTGTTTATATCTGGGGCATACTTTTATATTATTGGAACCACTTGCTACCGACAAGGGGAGGGTGTAATGTGGTTAGTTTTACGTATCCTTTGCGCATTAGCTTCAGGCTTTAGGCCTTTGTGCACTTTGCCCTGGATGTATTTTATTCATTTGCTTGCAGCTTAGAGCCTCTGTGCACTTTGCTCTAAATGCTTTTTATTAGGCTTCGTACTGTTATTTTTCAAATAGCCAGTTCTACGGTCTTGTTTTTTATTCATATCACACTGTTTAGCCTACTTCAGCACTGGAGTTCTCCATAACACATTCCTGTTCACTCTGTGCTTCAGTCAAGGATACAGTCTGGTACATTGCCGATAGACGTGGTAGGAGTTTAGTCTTTGGCATTCCTGCGTAGGGACATTTTGTGATCACGCTGACATGTTAGTTATAAAAACACTTCCTTGTCCCAGTACACGCAAGAGGGAGGTTCCGACCAGGGAACCACAACTAGACGCTGACTGCCTCGTTGCAGATGCTGAACCAAGATCACAGGCCTTTGCTCAGGTATGAGGGCTGATGTCTCCCCAGGGATTCAGAAAGGCAAGTTAGAAGCTTAACATGCTGTGCTCGAAATAGACCAAGCAGAGGGAGAGTAGAAACTATTAGACACCATGATAGCTTTGTTCTTATGTTTTACTCTCCTGGTGACTATTTCAATCCTACTGTGTTGTATGGTTCTGGTTCTTGCGGCTCACGCCTTATTATCTAAAATGCAGTCGTTTTATTAAAACATTATATAAAACTTATACTGCCTTTGTCATTTGTATATGAGATCATACTGTAAATAAGAGAGTTGGTTTGGATCTGAGTGACCACGACTTCCCTGAGAAGTTCCAAAGATGTCATGCGCTTGGCTGCCCAATCATCTCTTCCCTGTGGGAGAAATGAGGCACTGCTAGTTTGCCGGAGCAAAAACCGGATTTAGGGTGACAGAGTTCCTTACACGTGGGTCCGACTCAGTCCCCCACATCGTGATCGATCCTGCTGCCTAGAAATCCAGTAGTCTCATTTAGGATAATGAGAGCCCACGCGACAATAGCAGGTCATTACAACATTGGCGGTAAAAGCCGCTTACCGCCGTGCAGAAGACCGCCAACACACCGCCGCAGCCATGGAAATCCGCCACAGCTATTATGACCCACAGGTCGGAATCCGCCAAAATTCAGACACCCACACAAGTCCGCGACACCAAAGGTCAGTGATAAACTGGCGTAAAAAATATCTCTACCATCACGCCAACAGAAATACGCCCACACTATCACGATAGACGAATCCACGCAGCGGTCTTTCAACCGCGGTATTCCATTGGCGGTACACACCGCCGCGCTAAAAATACACACACTTTTACAAAACACGGCCACATTGGCCAATTCAAAATACACACACCTGATACACATACACACACCACTCCCACACACCCATTACATTATAAAACACACACCCACATCACCCACAAACCCCTACGACCACAATTACCGAGAGAAGCCCAGAGAGAGACACCACAAACAACTACCAAGCATCCACAGGCACACAATACCATCACCCACATAACTTCCACGCACCTCACACAACACACCACTAAATATCACCCCACTTATCACTACACACACCACCCCACACATCACCCACACCACCCCATGGCACGGCAAAGACACCCCAGGTTCTCTGAGGTGGAGCTCAGGGTCATGGTGGAGGAAATCGTCCAGGTAGAGCCACAGCTATTCGGATCACAGGTGCAGCCCACCTCCATAGCTAGGAAGATGGAGCTATGGTGAAGAATCGTGGGCAGGGTTGCGCAGTGGGACAGCACCCAAGAAATCTGGATGACATCAGGAAGAGGTGGAACGACCTACGGGGGAAAGTGTGTTCCGTGGTCTCAAGACACCACCTTGCAGTTCAGAGGACTGGCAGCGGACCCCCACCTCCTCCCCCACAACTAACAACATGGGAGGAGCAGGTCTTGGCGATTCTGCATCCTGAGGGCCCCGCAGGAGTAGATGGAGGAATGGACTCTGGTAAGTCAAATCTTAATTATTACATCCCCCACCCTACCTGCATGCCATCACATACCCCCACCCTCACCCCCATCACTCCAACTCCTCACAAATGTCCCAACATCACAAACCACACATCGTAACACCAAGCCCTGCATGCAACAACAAAGCATGGACACCCATCACCAAAGCATGGCCACTGCACATACCCATACACCCCCCTAAACCACCATCACACAAGGTCCCACACAGGAATGCAAGCACTGGGGTACACGGTCACCCACCTATTGCACACCATGGCACACACAGATGTAATAAACATCCTTTTATACCCCTGCAGGACCCCTACCCAATGTCACCTGACAGGAGGGTCCACACATGTCCACACCACCAACAGAAGAGGCCCACATTGATGACAGCAGCTCTGTCCAACTGGATCTAGATGACCAGCTCGGCCCATCGGGGACCTCGGGACAGTTGGTTCCCCTGACACAGTCACAGGCCACTACAGAGCTTCCCCCCTCTGGAAACACCAGCATAGCACCCACCCAGCAGGCCCATACCTCTGTCCCCAGGACACATCAATCAGCAGTGTGTCCACCACTACAGGGAACCCAGGCAAACCCACCACCCCAACAACAACAGGGACCTGGGGGCACACGGTCCAGGAACACAGGGGAACTGGGAGGGCTGCTGTGTGACAGGGGGAGGACAGGCCCAGGGAACCCACTCTCCACGAGGCCCTCTCCAACATCATGGGAGCCTACCACCACTCCCAGGAGACGATGGCAACAGTACTGGACAAGTTTCAGGAGACCCAGCGCCTGCAGGAGGAACAGTATTTGGGCTTCAGGGAGGAACTCAGATCCATCAATTCCACCCTGAGCACCATCGTAGGGGTGCTGAAGGAAGTACTCAACACCAGGAGGGACACTGTGGCACAACAAGGGGCCCCTGACACTAGCCTGGACGATGAACTGCCCACCAACTCCGCCGGCGCTAGTGGACAGGAGGCACCGTCACAGGACCACCACACCAGCACCCAACCCCCTGCAAAGGGAGAACCACCCCGCAAACGGTCCCTGAGATCCAGGGCAAAGACAGAGAACGATGCCAAGACCCCCGCCAAGAAATTAGACCACCCTGAATGTCATCCTTCTGTCCCACTTTGTCACCCTGTCCATCCTCAAACTGACCCAGCTCCACTTCCTATGCCCATTTGGGCAATGCACCTGTGAGACTAATAGACTGGACTCTGCCATGGACATTCCTCCACCATCACCCCTCACCATTTTACAACCCCCTCCAATATTGAGCACTTAAATAAACACCCTGGAAGCACAAAACAATCTGGAGTCAGTCTGTGATTTCGAATTAGTGTATTACAATTACAGTGGCAAAATGCTATATCCAATGTAATGTCAACATACCTATGTCACACAGCTCTAGTCCATGAGGAAACAAAGCAGATGTCACACTGTGGGACCCACATCTGTGAAATCGTAAGGGAAAGTGACAACTCAGTGACCATACACTGGGTGAAAACGACAGACAGTAGAGAGGTAGTAGTGTTAAAGTACATGTAGTAGGCAGGTTTGTATTCTTACCTGTGTCTCACTGGAAATATTGCAGGATCACGAGTTCCTGTTGTCGATGTCATCTTCTTCTGCTTCCTCGTCTTCACTGTCCACAGGCTCCACAGCTGCAAAAACACCGCCATCTGGACCATCCTCCTGCAGAAAAGGCACCTGTCGTCGCAAAGCTAAGTTGTGAAGCATACAGCAGGCCACGATGATCTGGCACACCTTCTTTGGTGAGTAGAATAGGGATCCACCTGTCATATGGAGGCACCAGAACCTGGCCTTCAGGAGGCCGAAGGTCCGCTCTATTATCCGCTGAGTTTGCCCATGGGCCTCATTGTAGCGTTCCTCTGCCCTTGTCCTGGGATTCCTCACTGGGGTCAGTAGCCATCCAGGTTGGGGTAATCAGAGTCACCTGCAAATGGTGAGGGACAACTGTTAGACACACACTAACCTGTAGGGATATTCCCAGACCCAGACAACCATTCCCACTGACTTGCTTCCAGGTGCTCACCTAATAGCCACACCTGGTGCCTCTGGAGTTACCCCTTCACACAAGGGATGCTGCTATTCCGCAGGATGTAAGCGTCATGCACTGAGCCAGGGAATTTGGCATTAACATGGGAGATGTACTGGTCGGCCAAACACACCACCTGCACATTCATGGAATGATAACTCTTCCGGTTTCTGTACAACTGTTCACTCCTGCATGGGGGGACCAAAGCCACATGTGTCCCATTAATGGCACCTATGATGTTGGGGATATGTCCCAGGGCATTGAAGTCTCCTTTCACTGTAGGCAAATCCTCCACCTGAGGGAAAACGATGTAGCTCTGCATGTGTTTCAGCAGGGCAAACAACACTCTGGACAACATGTTGGAAAACATAGGCTGGGACATCCCTGATGCTATGGCCACTGTTGTTTGAAATGACCTACTTGCAAGGAAATGGAGTACTGACAGCACCTGCACTTGAGCGGGGATTCCTGTGGGATGGCGGATAGCTGACATAGGGTCTGGCTCCAGCTGGGCACACAGTTCCAGGATTGTGGCACGGTCAAGCCTGTAGGTGATGATCACATGTCTTTCCTCCATTGTCGACAGGTCCACCAGCGGTCTGTACACCGGTGGATGCCGCCATCTCCTCACATGTCCCAGCAGACGGTGCCTATGAAGGACAACAGCGAGCACAGAGTCAACCAACTCAGAGGTACGTACCCTCAACTTACACAGAACACGAATCATAATCCGAAATTTGGCCTGTATTAGTGTTGAGGCAAGGCCTAGGTATGTGTGACACAGTGAAAAATTAAGCCATGTGGGCCCCTGGAAAGGCGGCTGTCTGACCTGTAAAGTGGGACAATGGGATGTGAGGTAACTGCGCTGGCGTTGTAAACAGTCGCGGTAGGCGGTTGGAGACCGCGGCACAATTCTGCATTGGTTAACATTGGACCCTACGGGTCCCAGGAGCCAATGACGATGTATGCCGGCGGTGACGGTACGCACCGCCGCGGACGTGACCGCCATTTTCTATCTGTTCAATCACTCGACACCTGATCTTCGACGGGAGAGGACCTACACTGCAAGTGCTGCTGTGACCTCGGTCTGGAAGAGACAATGCCTCGTGCGTCTGGGGAAAGGGCCCCTACCTTCACATCGGAGGAGTTGGAGAAACTCGTGGTTGGGGTCCTCCCCCAGTACATGCTACTCTATGGTCCTCCAGACAAACAGGTAAGTACACTGGGAGCATGCTGTATGGGCTATGCCTGTGTGGAGTGAGGTGGATGAAAGATGGGGGGGAGATTGAGGCGTGCATGAAATGACGGTGAGTGCATGTGCATCATGGCAAGGGTAGGGATAGGGGTAATGACTGTGACGGTGCAATTGGTAATAACTTTTCTTTTCCCCCTGTACAATTCATGTAGGTCAGCGCCCACCAGAAAAAAGATATTTGGCGTGCCATCGCCAAGTACGTCCGGAACCTGGGGGTCTACCACAGACGGAGCACCCACTGCCGTAAGAGATGGGAGGACATTTGCCGCTGGAGCAAGAAGACGGCGGAGGCCCAGCTGGGGATGGCCTCCCAACGTGGGAGGGGTTCCCGTTGCACCATGACCCCCTGATGTTCAGGATCCTGGCGGTGGCGTACCCGGAGTTGGATGGGCGCCTGAGGGCATCACAGCAGCCACAAAGGGGTGAGTACACTCTCATTCTCACAATGCCAAGTACACCTAGTCAGGCTCCTGTGTCATCCATGTGTGCAAATGTCGTCCATAGTCTTGTAGGCCATGTCCCAGGGATTAAACAGTGGAGCCCAAGTGCGTGGTGTAGTGCAGGGGGCTTCTGTGTCTGTCATGTCCGCCAACGGTAGCGGTAATGCATGCACTCAACATGTCTTTCTTCTGTCGTCCCCCCCGTTTTTGTGGTCTCCCTGTTCTTGTGTGCATTAGCATCATCAGGCGGAGGAGCAGTGGCACCGGAGCAGGAGGGAGCTGCATCCCACATGGCCCTGGAGGGCGAGACAACGGACTCTGAGTTCACGAGTGGGACGGAGGGCGAGGGGAGCTCCACGGCGGGGACAGGAGCTGACACCAGTGACATGGACTCGTCCTCTGATGGGACCTCCCTTGTGGTGGCGGCAACATCTGTGCCCCCCGCATCTACAGGTACAGCCGCCACCCCCCATACCAGGACCGCCCTCCCAGCAGCCCCTCAGCCTTTGCCCCATGCCCGCTCACCCAGGAGGGTGGGCATCACCTTCACCCCAGGCACCTCAGCTGTCCCAGTCACCCCTGCCGCCCTCAGTGAGGAGGCCATTGACCTCCTCAGGTCCCTCATTGTTGGGCAGCCTACCATTTTGAATGCCATCCAGGGTGTAGAAAGGCAGTTGCAACAAACAAATGCATTCCTGGAGGGCATTCATTCTGGTCAGGCGGCCCTTCAGCGAGCTTTTCAGACTCTGGCCTCAGCACTGATGGCAGCTATTGTCCCTGTCTCTAGCCTCCCCCCTCCAACTTCCTCCACCCAGACCCAATCCCCTCTACCTCAGCCTATCCCAAGCACACCTTCAGACCAGCATGCACACATGTCAACACACAAGGGAAGCTCTGGCAAACATAAGCACCACACATCCCACAGGCACTCACGCAAGCATCACACACATGCAGACACACCAACATCCACTGCCTCCACTGTGTCCCCCTCCTCCTCGTCTCGCTCAGAGTCTCATCTACACTCACACCTGCATGCACTACATCTACAGCCACTACTTCCATCACCAGCACACCCACCACCACACCCCGCTCACGTGCAGTCACCACCCCCACTGCCATTCTCGTCCCCTGTGTCCTCTCCCAGTGTGTCTGTGACGCCACCTCCCAAGATACACAAACGCAGGCACACACCCAACCAACAGCCATCCACCTCACGACAGCCTCCAGCGCATGCACCTTCACCCAAAGTCACCAAACGAACACCTCCTACAACCACCACCTCTTCCTCCACTCCCAAACCCCCTCCAGCTGCTTGTCCCAGTGTTCCCAAAAAACGTTTCCTGTCCAACCTTGACCTCTTTCCCTCACCTCCCCCACCCCATCCGTCTCCTAGGGCCCGACTCTCCAGGTCCCAACCTAGCACCTCAGCCACAACATCTCCGGGACCAGTGGTGCCTGTAGTCACCGGAATCTGGAGTGCACCGGCCACCAGGGCAGCCAGTGTGGCACGGAGCCACAGCACGGACAGTCCCCCACCTGTCAAGCATCAAAAGTTGGCCAGTGCCCGGCGGGAGAAGGGGAAGACTCCAGCCACCAAAGCCGCTCCCAGGTACAGGTGGGAGTGTGGAGTCAGATGCGACACCTTCCAAGGTGGGGAAGGGCCACAAGAAAGTCAGCAAGTCTGGGAAGAGCAGCACTGGGAGAAGACCGCCATCATCCCCGCTGCCCAGGAGGGCACCGCCACCAGCCCTGCTGCCCAGGAGGCCACCGCCAGCACCAGGCCAGCTGCCCAGGAGGCCACCACCAGCACCAGGCTAGCTTCCCAGGAGGCCACCGCCAGCACCAGGCCAGCTGCCCAGGAGGTGACTGCCATCATCCCCGCTGCCCAGGAGGAGACCGCCACCAGCCCTGCTGCCCAGGAGGCCACCGCCAGCACCAGCCCTGCTGCCCAGGAGGCCACCACCAGCACCAGCCCAGCTGCCCAGGAGGCGACCGCCATCAACCCCGCTGCCCAGTAGGCGACCGCCACCAGCCCTGCGGCCCAGGAGGCCACCGCCAGCACCAGCCCTGCTGCCCAGGAGGCCACCGCCATTATCCCCGCTGCCCAGGAGGCGACTGCCACCAGCCCTACTGCCCAGGAGGCCACAGCCAGCCCCAGCCCAGCTGCCCAGGAGGCGACCGCCATCATCCCCGCTGCCCAGGAGGCCACCGCCAGCACCAGCCCCGCTGGGCCAGACAGGACCACCACCATCAGCCCCGCTGGGCCAGACAGGACCACCAGCACCAGCCCCGCTGGGCCATGAAGGACCGCCAGCACCAGCCCCGCTGGGCCAGACAGGATCGCCAGCACCTGCCCCGCTGGGCCAGACAGGACCGCCAGCACCAGCCCCGCTGGGCTATGAAGGACCGCCAGCACCAGCCCTGCTGGGCCAGACAGGACCGCCAGCAGCTGAGTCACTGCAAAGGACCCCGCCGCCACAAGCACAGCTGAACAGGGCACCGCCGCCACAAGCACCACTGAACAGGGCACCGCCGCCACAAGCACCGCTGAACAGGGCACCGCCGCCACAAGCACCGCTGAACAGGGCACCGCCGCCACAAGCACCGATGAACAGGGCACCGCCGCAACAAGCAACGCTGGCCCATGAGTGCCAAGGGCACTGACGCTACTGAGTCCGTCACGAGCAGGATGAAGCACTCTGGGCACCAAGCCCCCTCCAGAACCAGTGGAGTATCACATCCACTACCTCTGTCCTTAGCAGGATGAAGCACTCTGGGCAGCAAGGCCCCTCCAGAACCAGTGGAGAAAGGCATCCACTACCTCTGTCCTTGGCAGGATGAAGCACTCTGGGCACCAAGCCCCCTCCAGAACCAGTGGAGTATCACCTCCACTACCTCCGTCCTTGGCAGGATGAAGCTCTCTGGGCACCAAGCCCCCTCCAGAACCAGTGGAGTATCACATCCACTTGATAGACTGTGGCTTTGCACTCCCCAGGATTGAACAGTGGGAAAACCACCCACTGTAGAAACTTGTGAGACTGTGGCTTTGCACTCCCCAGGATGGAACAGTGGGCAAACCACCCACTGTAGAGACTTGAGAAACTGTGGCTTTGCACTCCCCAGGATGGAACAGTGGGCAACCCACCCACTGTAGAGACTTGAGAGACTGTGACTTTGCACTCCCCAGGATTGAACAGTGGGCAAACCACCCACTGTAGAGACTTGAGAGACTGTGGCTTTGCACTCCCCAGGGTTGAACAGTGGGCAAACCACCCACTGTAGAGACTTGAGAGACTGTGGCTTTGCACTCCCCAGGATTGAACAGTGGGCAAACCACCCACTGTAGAGACTTGAGAGACTGTGGCTTTGCACTCCCCAGGATTGCACAGTGGGCATGTGGCACCCTTGTGGATTTGGCGTTGTGCACTCAACCGGCTGAGGTGCCCCCCCTTTCCCTTCTCCCGGAGGTGCCTGTTTTATTGCTATCTGATGCCCCTGCAGTGTTCTCTCCGTCATGTTCGGGGATTAAGTGTGGGCCTCGCCCATACCGTATGGGCCCAGTGTTCCACGGACTTCAATGGAGCACTACCTGGACTACTATTCTTGGTGTACATTTTGTTTATAGTATATACAGGGAGTGCAGAATTATTAGGCAAATGAGTATTTTGACCACATCATCCTCTTTATGCATGTTGTCTTACTCCAAGCTGTATAGGCTCGAAAGCCTACTACCAATTAAGCATATTAGGTGATGTGCATCTCTGTAATGAGAAGGGGTGTGGTCTAATGACATCAACACCCTATATCAGGTGTGCATAATTATTAGGTAACTTCCTTTCCTTTGGCAAAATGGGTCAAAAGAAGGACTTGACAGGCTCAGAAAAGTCAAAAATAGTGAGATATCTTGCAGAGGGATGCAGCACTCTTAAAATTGCAAAGCTTCTGAAGCGTGATCATCGAACAATCAAGCGTTTCATTCAAAATAGTCAACAGGGTCGCAAGAAGCGTGTGGAAAAACCAAGGCGCAAAATAACTGCCCATGAACTGAGAAAAGTCAAGCGTGCAGCTGCCACGATGCCACTTGCCACCAGTTTGGCCATATTTCAGAGCTGCAACATCACTGAAGTGCCCAAAAGCACAAGGTGTGCAATACTCAGAGACATGGCCAAGGTAAGAAAGGCTGAAAGACGACCACCACTGAACAAGACACACAAGCTGAAACGTCAAGACTGGGCCAAGAAATATCTCAAGACTGATTTTTCTAAGGTTTTATGGACTGATGAAATGAGAGTGAGTCTTGATGGGCCAGATGGATGGGCCCGTGGTTGGATTGGTAAAAGGGCAGAGAGCTCCAGTCCGACTCAGACGCCAGCAAGGTGGAGGTGGAGTACTGGTTTGGGCTGGTATCATCAAAGATGAGCTTGTGGGGCCTTTTCGGGTTGAGGATGGAGTCAAGCTCAACTCCCATTCCTACTGCCAGTTCCTGGAAGACACCTTCTTCAAGCAGTGGTACAGGAAGAAGTCTGCATCCTTCAAGAAAAACATGATTTTCATGCAGGACAATGCTCCATCACACGCGTCCAAGTACTTCACAGCGTGGCTGGCAAGAAAAGGTATAAAAGAAGGAAATCTAATGACATGGTCTCCTTGTTCACCTGATCTGAACCCCATTGAGAACCTGTGGTCCATCATCAAATGTGAGATTTACAAGGAGGGAAAACAGTACACCTCTCTGAACAGTGTCTGGGAGGCTGTGGTTGCTGCTGCACGCAATGTTGATGGTGAACAGATCAAAACACTGACAGAATCCATGGATGGCAGGCTTTTGAGTGTCCTTGCAAAGAAAGGTGGCTATATTGGTCACTGATTTGTTTTTGTTTTGTTTTTGAATGTCAGAAATGTATATTTTTGAATGTTGAGATGTTATATTGGTTTCACTGGTAATAATAAATAATTGAAATGGGTATATATTTTTTTTTGTTAAGTTGCCTAATAATTATGCACAGTAATAGTCACCTGCACACACAGATATCCCCCTAACATAGCTAAAACTAAAAACAAACTAAAAACTACTTCCAAAAATATTCAGCTTTGATATTAATGAGTTTTTTGGGTTCATTGAGAACATGGTTGTTGTTCAATAATAAAATTAATCCTCAAAAATACAACTTGCCTAATAATTCTGCACTCCCTGTATATATTGTTTTGCGTCCCATATTTTAATATATTACAATGGTTACACTCATTTTCTTTGGTCTTTGCATTCGTCCGGGGGGGTTGCGGGGTGTAACTGTAATGTATCATGCTGTATTAGTGTGTGTGTTCTGGTGGGTGAGGGTGGGGGTGGGGGTGTTGCGTACTCTGTGTGTGCGTCCCTGTTTTTCCCCTCCCTCCTCCCCTGTGTCGTAGGTGCAGTACTCACCGTTGTCTTCGCCGCCGGCGTTCGTGCTCCTGGTAGAGGAGCAAGAAGATAAGGGCTAGGAGTATCTGGAGCTCGGGTTACATGGCGTCCGGATTCCTCGTGGGGTGTGTAGAGGTGAGCATTTTCCCTTCGAAGTCCTCTTTCCGCTGTGTTTTTGTCTGCGGTGAATCCGCCCCGGAAAAGGTGGCGGATTGGTAGGTTGTGATACTGTGGGCAGTACATTGTCCTCCGCCTGTCTGTTGGCGGTGACTGCCAAGCTGTTTGTTTGTACCGCCGTGGCGGTCTGAGTGTTAAAGTGGCTGTCTTTGTTGGAGGTTTCGGCCACGTCATGATTCCACTTTTTTTTCCACCGGCCTGTTTGAGGTTTTACCGCCGCTTTAACACCGACCGCCAGGGTTGTAATGACCACCATAGTTTTGAATTTTTATGCCATGGTATTGAAAAACCCCTGAAGTCTTTTTCATTACTGTGAGGCCTACCTCTCTCATAGGCCAGTACTGGGAATTCCTTATATTACCTTTAAATTATAATTCCTGATCTGGAAGAAGTAGCTGCATTCTGTTTAGTACCATTTGAGTGGTAATAATAGATCTTCTTTACTGGTAAAGTCAGATTTTCTGTTACTATTCTAGAAATGCCGCTTTTAGAAGGTGGGCATTTCTCTGCACTCAGTGCCCTGTGTGCCTACAGCCACTCTCCAATACACGTATGGCTTGGGTTAGGTGACAGCTACCCTTGTGCATTCCCTTTAGACACCCACAACACAGGACACCCAGCCACATCTGCATACTCATGGGTCTTCCTTGGGAGGAGGTTGAGAAGGGCTCCCACTTACACCTCAAAGGGTAGGAACCAAAGTTCACACGAAGGGGTAGATTACCTCCCACTGGCCGTCGGGAACCGAGGCTGACCTGAAAGGGGGGACCTGTGCACTTCAGAAAAATTATTTGTAGTCATCCCCCACATCAAAGGCACTTTCTGGTCTAAGTACTGGGGGGCATATTTATAATCCGTCTGCGCCGAATGTGCGTCAAAACTTTTGACGCACATTCGGCGCAAACGTTGCCCCGTATTTAAACTTTGATGCCCGCGGATGACAAAATTCCACGGTGTGCGGCATTTTTTGGATGCATCAACTCGCCTTGCGTTAATCATATGCAAGATAGGCGTTCCCGTCCAAAAAATGACTTAAACGGCCGTGCGTCGTATTTATGCTTTCGGGCAAAAATGACGCACGGCCGGGAGGCGGAGCCAGAAAATGACACACAGCCCGATTTGCGTCAAAATTTTACGCCTGGGTCAGAGCAGGCGTTAAAATGGGGCAAACACACCTGTATTTAATCAGAACACACAGAAGCAACATCAGAGCAGCAAAGCAACAAAAGGGAGACATGGAGGTGATTCTTATCCAGCGTGCATGCAGACGCAGAGCCCAGCAGCTACAACAGCAGCTACAACAACACCAGCAGGGACCCCAAAGGCAGCGCAGAAGGCAGGAGAGGATATTCCACCCCAGAACAACCCTTCATGGCCTTAGGGAACACAACATCATCCAGAGGTACAGGTTGAACTGGCAGGCCATTCAGCGGCTGCTGCGCAAGATAGAGCCACAGTTGGCACCCACTTTGCTGACACCCCGCACCATCCCAACAGAAACCAAGCTGCTTGCCGTACTTCACATGCTGGCAAGTGGCTCTTTTCAAACAACTGGTGCCCTGGTTGCTGGAATATCACAACCATCATTCTCTGCATTTTTGCCCAAAGTACTGGATGCCATCATTGGACTTACACCCCGCCACATCTGCTTCCCTAACACACTGCAGAAGCAGCAGGTAACAAAACAGGGGTTCTACCTCATTAGTGGCTTCCCACCCGTCTTTGGTGCAATCGACTGCACACATGTACACCTTGTGCCACCTGTTGCAACTGAACACCTCTACCGCAACAGGAAGCACACACATTCCATCAATGTGTAGGCCATAGTCGACCACCAAGGATTGATCACCAACATCGTGGCTAAATATCCTGGGAGTGTCCATGACTCCTTCATCTTCCGTCACTGCACCATCATTGAACACTTCCAGGATGGACAGTATGGCAATGGACTACTTGTTGGTAAGTACAAAAACCTACTTATATACACACTGCACAACAACCCTCTAGGACACACAACACATACACCACAACAGAAACATGTGAACAGGAACACACTGAGGTCGTGACATCGCTAACCATGTTTCTTAGGTCACCATTGAACCTGTCACACATCTGAAATTACTGTACAGCCTAATGTTAAGACGTCAAAGATCACAACGTGTGAAGTGGGTTGCCTAAATGTCACCTCGCAAATTGTAAGTGTCTCAATGACGTTTACATTGATCCATTGCATAAGTCTAAAGGTATGGGATGTCCAGGGTACATTGATATGAACGTGTTAACAACACTGTCAAAATGATTCTGTGTAGGGAACTATCATCTCACCCCCAGTGAAGACACATGGACACCTGTATCACAAGTCACAATGCTAGGGAGGGCACACTGTACTGCAAATCCCAAAACATACTGCTGGCAAACGGTCAGCAGCCAAACACTCGTTCAGCCAAGGAAACAACACAATGCAGATGCTACATCCTACAAGCCTAGGATGCGACATAATAACAAAAAAGAGTCTCAGACAACACAAGACAACTACTGCCATGAAAGGTCATTTCAATGGGGCTAGCAACATCAACATGATCCCCTTAATTTTCTCTTGCAGCTGATCAGGGGTATGGCATCCAGCCATGGATAATGACACCTATGGGCAACCCGAATACTGCAGCAGAGCGTGTCTACAACGACGCACATAGGAGGACACGTACCATAGTCGAGAGGACCGTCGGCATCCTCAAGTCAAGGTTCCGGTGCCTCGACATCACTGGTGGTAGCCACCTATATTCCCCGGAGATGGTCTGTAAGATCATCCTAACATGTGCAATATTGCACAACATTTGCATCAAAAGGAACATTCCCCTCCTGGAACCAGAGCCACACATGCCTGAAGAGGAGGAAGAGGAGGATGCTGGCCTGCAACATGAGGGGGAACTACAGAACACGGCCGCTGGTATACGCAGGCGGCAACATATCATGAACAATTTCTTTTAAATACAATCACCATCACCACTTTAATGAACTAATTTAAATAAACACCTATAATAATCACCATATCATGATCTGGCTAATCATTTTTGCATGCCTTCATCTCTAACTATCAGAATAAGAGTGTTGCCTCATAGAGCATTGCTGATATACTGATTAGGACACTGAAAATCCCAGAGCTAATGTGATGCGTAACATACAATGGTCACATACACACACACTGTAAATGACATATATCATGTACATTTCTCCTTTGAAGGCCAATAGCAGAGGACCACACCTATTTCACACATACATGTTAAAATCAAGGTCCAACGCAGCATATGGCACACAACTAAGACAGCATCACTCAATAAGGGGAAAACAAGCCTCATACATGAGGCAGCCGATGTGCTTTTACATCAGTAACAGGAATGTCTGACCAGACCCTTGACAGCAGTTATTCCAACTACATCCAATATTTGCAAGGACTATCTGTGACCAGAGTTCCATAGAAGCTGTACATAGACAGCACAAGTGACACACATATGAGCAGCATTGCACACATGACATTCCATGTACATGACAGCCGATTTCGTAACTCCTGACACACCAATGCACCTGGTCACAACCCACCTGTCTGAAGAGGTCCCTGGAATACTAAGATGTATACCCTGATATTCCCTCCTCTACACACACAGCTTGTCAATAGCAATCCAGTGTGCTACACCCTTTCCTATGGTATGCCATTGTCATAGAACATCTGACTGCATAGACGTCAGGTCAATTAATACACTGGCTTCTAGTTTTTAAGCCCTGTTAGCACTTGTAGATTGCTTCCCATGTGAAAATGTCTGTTGGCCATTAGAATGCAAATCTCACCTACAGGACTTGTGAGAAACAGATGCAGCCCACACCTGTGATCACCTCCATGCACAGCACCCATTTCAACAAGCACTGCCCCTGCTGATGCCTGGAACAGCATAGGAGTTGCCATTTTGTCAAATACACCGTTAAGCATTGATACTAATTAAGCTGTGTAACCCAGCCCTTGGGTTCATTTGTCACCTTCAAAAACACAGGACATACACAGTTTGACATGTCAACTCTCTAGTTCGTCCTCCAAACAGTCTTAGTCAGACCACTGATTATGTAACTTGTCACATTGCTGGATCCTGATTCACCCTGCATTCTGTCAGCCTGACTGGCATCTGTCTGTGCGTCACACTAAAGTATCCCTGTGTCTACATATGTACCACACTTGCGTTAGCAAACCTCTCATTCATCAGTGGGTATTTGGGCATGCGCTTCTTCAATGCATACCCAAATACATTGTATAGCATCATCTGCCTTTTAACTGTACCGTATGAGTTAAATCCTCTGTGAAAAGCAACATTCATGGCCCATCCCTTGTCTGGGTCTCATTTATGCATGAATGACAAAGTGTGACAGTGTCCCAGGGCCCTATGCAGGGATTGGGTACAGGGCCTTCAGCAGAACCAGCAACCTCTGATAATGTCCATGAAAAACCCACACCTGTCAGGACCCTGACAGTTCACACACAGAATCACAGTGCTCACAACATAGTGATGGGCCGTGTGTGGTAAATAGCTGCGAGAATAATCAGCACAGAGGCTACGATGTTCCCAGATGCAGTGGGAATTGCAGAGGCTAACCTGTGTACAAATGTTGTAATGACACCTGCCGGAACATGACACCTGAGACATTATCTCACTCAGCACACCAAGGTTGCCCTGTTGACTGTCTCATTACACGTCTTTAGTGACAGGGTGGGACCATCCCCATGTAGGTTCTCATGTCCACATCCACTTTACTCACATTGATCAACAAAGGATACTCAGCAGATATAGGAATAGCTGCCACTGACTCATGATGAGTCCTGGAACGAACTGTGACAAATTACACCCCATAAAATATACAGGATCATCATTGGACCACACACATGAACAAGACACCTATGTGCAATTGATCACTGGAAATATGTGGACACGTGCTGCCTCGTCTGCTGGTCCACCACAGCCACTTGAGAGTTGTGGCTCACCTCTATGACCTCAACTGTGGTGTCATCATACATTTGTGATTCACCTTTGTCTGTCTGGGCAAACAACATGGTACCCACTTCCTCAATGCATGTGTATGACTCACTGTGGGATTCACCAACTAGTGCCTAGGGAGCTGTTACCAAAACTCTAGGACATAGGATGTTGAAAATGTGGACCACTGACATGAACAAGCGTCTGCCATCTATCTGGTGCATGCGTTGTCACATGTGGTGTCTACGTTACCCTAAATCTTGGAAGTCAACATTACGGATGTTGCTACATGTATGACTAAAACATGAGGAAGCATTATTCTGTCCAACACAGCATGATGGTGTACGGTTTCTCACTTCATCCGATATGTCCCTCAGGAAGGGCAGAGCATGATGCAATCATGGCCACTGTGCAGAGTTATCTGACTACATAATATCAGGACAGTTGTACTGACAAGCTACGTAATTTGACAGTAGGCACATTTCAGTTATCTACTGCACAGTTGATATGTCACATTACCCAGAGACAGATTTGTTGTGTAAGTGGTATTTATTGAAAAGTGCTGTAGTGCTATCTTACATTGTCCATGATTGTGAGTCCATTAGAGTGACATCTTACATTGTGATCCTACGCAAGGGGTAACGGAAATGCTTTTGACATGCTGGGGTGATGTTTCAGACAGTGCAGAGAGACAGGATTTGCCAATGAGTAGGAGAGAGACAATCACTGGACAGGCTGACAAGATATACAGTGGTAAGCAGAACAGTCATTAAGTAGAGTTGTTGCAAGACTGGCATGTTACAAAGCGCAGGACCTTGGTAATAGTTGGCCATGTGGCAGGGACTAGTGCTTCCGGGTACTTTTCCGTGTGAAGGTGATCTGTTCCATGTCTTCTTCTTCTGATGTGTGTGTTGCCTCCTCTGTTCTTGGTGGTGGTGGTTGTGAAGGAGCAACACACACCTCAGTGTTAGAAGACGTGGAGTCAGACATCCCGGTCGCTGCTCCCCGTGAAGGTCTTAAGGGCAGTACTGCAGCAAGGAGGATCTGCTGGTTCTTGAGAATAGCAGCCACATCACAATGGTAGGCAGCCAGGTCGACCAGGAGGGGTTCAATGTTGCATTCGTGCACGCTTTGACAGGATTGCTGTTGTAGGTGTTGAGTCAACTGTATTACAGCTGTGCTGATTTCCTTCTGTTTTTTTTGGCTGTTCCTGCAAGATAGATGTTAGGGCTTGCATAGCTGCTGCCTGATCTGCAGATGACATCATGCACGAACGCCCCCCTCTCTATGCTGGCAGCCATAGTTTGCATCCCCACCGCACCTCCTTGGCCAGCTCCCACCCAACTACAGTTCTCTCAAAGCTGGTGCCTGTGTCGTCAGAGTCCTCAGCTGTATTGGAGCTGGCAGGTCTTACAATTGGGGTGGTGGGTGGATCCTCTGCAATGGCTGCTTGTTCTGTGCTCCTCCTTGTGACTGAAGGTGAGGTCTGGAGGGTTTCAAGGACCTTTTGGATAGTCTCCTGGGGAATGTTTATCAGCTCGTCATCCATGTCAACAGGGTAATCTGGGACAGGCAAATCCGCAGGAGCTCCATCTTCCTCTGCAATGAAACAGGGTACAATTAGTGTGTCTGTGTTGTGGCATGAGTGATGTGACATGCCTGCCTTGTGATGAATTCATATTGTGATCTTGTTTCATGTTCATTGCTCCAGTCCTTCAGATGGGCATTCTCCCAGGCCTATGGCCCATCTGCATGTCACATGTATGTTATTAAGTTATTAGACTTGTCTGCATCATCTCTTCTAGGTGTTGGTTTTGGCCAAATAGTGAATTGCCACCTTCTTGTCCTACTCAAACCTCTGTCTACATCCATTCTCATGGTTGAGACCTTTCACTGGCTGTGGGTGCTCTGATGGCACTAGCAGCACACTTAACAATCTGGACCTGCCCCAATCTCTGATCTTTCACATCCACTTAAATGTATTTGACGTGGCATATCCTATGCATAGCAATGTTATGACACAATATGGATGTTGGCATTGGTAATGTGTACTGCTGATGTTGGGGAATCTGTGGTACATTGGATTGCCCTGATTGTCGTAGCAGTGTCCTATTTCCTCCTCTGACTGTGCAGGTGTATGTCAGTGACCAGTTTTTTGAAAAAAATGTTTTTTTATTGTTTTGTATCATACTTACAGAACTTTACTTACGTTACCTTTCCCTCCCCTCCCGCCTCCACCTCAGCTGTTCGGGTCAAATTCCCGTGCTCCTTTCCTCTGGGCACTTTTACCTTGGGTTTTGCTATCGATTGTTTATTGTTCGGCGCATGACAAACCTGCATGCTAGTCCGTGTTACTGTTTTCAGTTGAGTCTGATTCCTATGTTAAAATGTCTTGGTCTTGAGGGTTATCTATTGGGTGTTTTATGTGATCTATCAGATTGTCCCATTGCTGTACCCTCTCTGCGTTTCCCACTCCTTTTGTCAGCTCCAGGCGTAACGCCTCGCCTTCTGCTTCAGCCCATTTAATCAGAGTGTCTTTCCACATTTGGGCCCTCGGTCCTTTGGGATCCTTCCAGTGCATTGTGATTTCTCTTTTTCCTAAGATTAAAGCTAGATCTATGAATTTGTTCTTCATCTTTTTGAGTGTGGTCTGGGGAAGTTTCCTAGTAGAGTTACTGCTGGGGTTCTCGCCAGTTTCCTTCCTGTATTCCTTTCGGTTTCTTTCATTACTTCTTCCCAGTAGTTTGTTAGTTCTCTACAAGTCCATAGCATGTGTAGTAAGTCTGCCCCTAGTTCTGTGCATCTAGGACAGGCGCTGCTTATGTTTTTGTACATTGATGTTAGCTTGGCTGGGCTCAGGTATGCTCTATGGTATATGTAGATGTTGATCAATTTAAACCGGGCATTCCTAGACACTTTGTAGATTTGGGCTGTGATATGACTCCACTGTTCATCGTCTATGTGTTCCCCAATATCTGCTTGCCATTGGGTTTTTAAAGTTTCTAGAGGGGTCAGTGCTTCTGTTTGCAGTGTTTTGTATATCGTGGATATTGTCTTTCTTTCTCCTCCTATTGTGCAAATGGCGTGGCTTCCTGCGTGTGTGGGTGGTTCCTTTAGTCCCTGTTTCCAGTGTCGCTGTATCAGAGCTATTAGGGATCTATGTGTAAGGAACATCCCGGGCGGGACCCCGCAGTGTGTCATCAAGTCTGTGTATGTCTTGAGCTCTCCATTTCTGTATAGGTCCCCTATCATGGTTATTCCGTGCATCTCTAACTTCTGGATCCCTGCTAAAGGGCTGCTTCCGGGGAGTAAATTCAGGAATCGTAGGGGGAATTTTGGTGTATATGGTGACTTGACTCGCGCTCGCTGCAGGCTACGCTTCCAGCATGCATTTATAACTTGATATTCCAGTGATTTTGTTACCTTCCTACCCCTTGGGGCCATTAGTATCTCCGCGAGAACTGCCACTCTAGCCTCTTTCCCTGGGCTTTCAGCTTCCAACATTATTACAGTGTGCCATTCCTTTGCTAGCCACTGGAGCTGTCCCGCCAGATTGTATAGTTCCATATCGGGAGCTGCCAATCCGCCTTCCGCGGTGGGCCGTTGCAATTTATGCAGGGCCAGTCTGTGGCGTCCTGCCCCCCATATGAAGCTGGTAATGAGGGAATTGATTTCCCTAAAGGTTGCTCTGGGTATGAGTACCGGCAAAGTCGTGAAGCCGTATAACATTCTGGATAATGCCACCATTTTTGTCAAGGCAACTCACCCGGTTACTGAAAGGGGCAATGTTTTCCAGAACTGGGTGGCTGATTTTAATGCCCGAACCGATTGGTTTTCATTTCCTTCTAGGAGATCTCCCAGTTCATGATATATTTGTACGCCTAGATATTTGAACCTTGTCGAATGCCATCCCAAGTTCTGGACGGTTGACGACCTGGGGGGACCCTTTCTGCAACGGGAAGAGGTGGGATTTTTGCCAGTTAATATGGAGTCCCGACACGCTCCCGAACCAGTCCAGTAGGGACATAACCCTGGGAAGATCCCTGCTTGGGTCCTTTATAAATAGTATCATATCGTCGGCGTATAATGCAATCTGGTGCTTTCTTTCCCCTATAGTTATTCCCTCATAGTATTTCTCTGTCCTCGCCATCATGGCCAATGTTTCTACTGCAATGGCGAACAGTAGTGGTGAAAACGAGCAGCCTTGCCTGGTGCCCCTCCCTATTTCATATGATTTCGAAATTGTATGTCCTGTGCGGACTCTTGCTGTGGGGGTGGTATACAGTCTAGCCCACTTCAGGAATCCTGGTCCCAAACCCATTTTGTTCATTATTATTTGTAGATAGTCCCATCGTAGGCTATTAAATGCTTTCTCAATATCGACCACTAGTACCACTGCGTTGGTGAGGTTTGGCGAGCCTGACTGCATTATTCCTATCAGTCTTCTAATGTTTGTGGCTGTATTGCGCTTTGGTATGAAGCCTGTTTGGTCGGGGTGGATTAATGCTTCCATGTGGGGCATTAGTCTGGTGGCTAGAATACGGCTTCATATTTTATAATCCATATTCAACATTGATAATGGACGGTCTGATCTTACGTCCGTGGACGGGTGATCTTGTTTTGGCAATGGGACCGCTATAGCCTCATTGGTAGATCTGGGCAGGCCACCCCTCTCCCATGCTCCTCTATATATATCACTGATCCGTGGCGCTAGTAGGTCCACGTATTCTTTAAAGAATTCTGCCGGTAACCCATCTGCTCCTGGTACTTTTCTTCTGGCCATTGCTTCTACCGCCACTGTCACCTCTCGTGAGGTCACCCCTCCCCCAACAGTTGCTGGTTCTCTGCTGCTAAGATCTGAAACTGGATATCGTCCAGGCTTCTTAGTTCAAAGGGGGAGGCATAAAGTGCCTTGTGATATTCGGCAAAACTGACATTGATCTCTCCCTGACCGTATAATTTTCTGCCCTCCGTTGTCTCTATTTCCATTACCAGGGATTGCTGCCTCGGTGGCGTCGCCAGCCAGGCCAGCAGTGCTCCTGCTTTGTCCCCCTCTCTGTGTTGTCTACCTATGTATTTCCTGTAATCAAATCGCCTAAGCTTTTCTAGTGCGCTGGTTATCTTATACTTGGTTTCTGATATTTTGGGTGCCAGAGCTGGATTGTTTGGTCTGTTTCGCTCTAGAGTTCTCAGTGCTTTCTCATGCTTGTCGATTTCCCCCTCTATTGTCTGTCGTACTCCCTGCGTTTCTGCTATACATTGTCCCCTTATTGTCACCTTGAACGCTTCCCATTCCTGCATTCGTGAGGAGGTCGAGTCTGCGTTATGTGTGAAAAACTCCTTGATTGCTTCTCTTATGGCCTGTCGGTGGGCGCTGTCCTCTAGTGACTCTACGTTCATTCGCCAGTCCGGGATAGGGGGCGGTCTCTCCGCCAATCTAAGGTAAGTAGCAGCGGATTGTGATCCGATACTGTGCGGCATAAATATTCTGCATTACGTACAGTGCTATTCACATAGCGCGGAGGTTAACATTGCATCCAGATGGACATGCAAGTCGTGCATAGACGAGTAGAACGAGTAGTCTCTTTCCCGTGGGTGGAGATGCCTCCACGTGTCAATCAGTCCCTAATTTTCCTGCCAGTTTGTGAAGTTCTTAGCTGTCCTGTGTATAGGGGAGGCCTCTAGTGGCGGATGAGATCTGTCTAAGATCGTGTCTGACACACAATTGAAATCTCCTCTTACCACAGTTGTCTGTGTCAAGTTGGGACACCACGCGCGGGACAGCGCCTGTAGGAAGGTGCTCTGGTCCTGGTTGGGGGCATAGATACCTGCCAGCGTGATGTCCCTACCCCTCAGTCGGCCCTTGTCTAACACGTATCGTCCTTCTCTATCTATTACCGTGTCTATTTTTTGGAAGGGAGTCCCCGGGCGTATCCATATCAGAACTGCTCGCGCATATGCCGAATATTCTGTGGCATATATCTGACCCCTCCATCTTTTGGACAGAGCTGCTACTTCTTTCCCTATCAGATGGGTCTCCTGTAGGATTGCTATTTGCACCCCTCGTCTTTTAATTTGATTATATACCCTGTATCGTTTAGCTGGGCTATTCAGTCCTCTAATATTCCATGTGAGGAATTTGTAATCTAGTCGTTTTTCCATATGTCATTGTTATAGGTGAATCTCTGATGTGGTGCGCATGCCCTCGCCTCGTGTGTAACAGTGCCTTGGAGATTTTGTTGGCTGATTCCCCCATGGAGGTGTATTCTCCCTAATTGAAACCCCTTAACTATTAACTTAACAATTTTTTTGTAAACTAAACTCCCTATCCCCAGGAGCCGTGTGAGAACTTTCCCCGTCCAAACTGTCCCCAACTTGTAGACCATTGTGTATATGTTTAGAGGGGGCTAGGCTGGGGCCGTGTGCTAGGCCCTTAGACCCCGACCTGTCGCTTATGTGTAACATTTCATTTGTCTTTTCCCTGGTATCCCCGTTCCCTGGTTATACTTGCGTTGAGTGGAGTGCGGCCTTTCCTCGTTGCTGCGGAGTTTACTCTTTTTTGTTTTGCCTTTGGGTGTGGTGTGTCAGATGATCTCATCTGATGTCCCAGGGGTGATCTGATGGCGGCCCCCAGCTGTGTCCTGCGAGGAGCAAGAGGTTTCATCAGGTCCTGAGTCCTGTTCGGATAGCGACTCGGTCCGGCGCGGGCTCTTTCATGCCCCAGCGAGGCCACTGCCTTCACAGCTTCCAGTCTTTCCCGTATGGTTTGCGTGAGGGGCGGGGTCAAGTCCTTCCGCTGCTTCTCTCGTCGTCGGGAGGGCCTTTCTTTTTTCCAGCTCGTTTCTTCTCTGGATCGTTGCTCTGTCGGGCCTTGCTCCTCCAGCCATTCACACGCCCGCTGTGGCGTTGTAAAAAAAGTGTGTTGTTGTTCATGGTGACCCTTAGTTTGGCAGGGAATAGCATGGCATACTGGATGCCCTTTTCTCTGAGGCATCTTTTAACCTCCAGAAATGTGGCTCTTTGCTTCTGAGTGTCTTTAGTGAAGTCCAGGAAGATCATTACTCGCTCTCCACTCAGTTTGATCTCTCCTTTTTTCCGTGCTTGTGCCAGGATAAAAGTCTCAGTCCTTGAAGTGCAAACGTTTTGCCACAATTGGGAGCGGTCTGGCTCCGAGCGGGGGGGACCTTGCTGGTACCCTATGGGCTCTTTCTATTGCGAAGTGTTGTGTTAGGCCCTCTGGTGCTATTTCCTTACGTATCCATTGTTCAAGGAAGGTTTCCATGTCTGGTGCTTCACGTTCCAATTTTTCAGGGATGCCCACCAGGCGCAGGTTGTTCCTTCGTGCCCTGTTTTCAGCATCTTCTGCGCGTGATTCCAGTATTTTTACTCTGGTCATCAGAGTGGCTGTGGTATTGGAGAGTGTCTTGTATTCAGTAGATAGTTGTTCTAACGTTTTTTCGTTGGCCGTTACTCTGTCAGACAATTTCCTGTGATCATCTCGTCAGGTCGACAGCCAGGGTGTCTATTTTAAGCTCCAGGGCCTCTCTGGAGGCTTGAATTGCTTGCAGCAGAGTGTCTAGGGTGGTTCCCTCATTGGTCTCACCGCACATTCCTTCTTTTGTTGAGCTGCTGTCTTCTCCTGGGCCCTCTCTCTTCTTAGGTTTACCCATTTTCAGTGGGTGTTATGTCTTAGTGTCACTGTATGTGGGTTCCCTCCTGGGCTGCTTGTGCCTTGGATGCTCTTTATGTTGTGTCCTATGGCAGGGTGAGCTCTGCTTACTTTTTCCCCTTTCTGGTAGTGCGTGTTGCAGGTTCCACGACTCAAGTTGCACTGTGTTGGCCAGCTGGGTATCTGGTCATAGTTTCATCGCCCATTTCTCTGTGTTGCCCTTGCCTTGTCTTGGCAATCTCCCCCGGTTCTCCCCGGGGCCCGGTCCGCAATTTTCCAGGCTCCACAGGCTCGTCCCTGGGCCCTCTTACTGTCTCTTGGCCCTCCTGCTTCTGGGCTCCCCTGTTTCTCCTCCGCGCTGGTGGATGGGTCAGGACTAGTGTCTGAGGTCTTTCCCGTCTTCCCGCTAGGTTTCTCCCGCTTCACCTCCAGGTCTGGCTCCCCGCCCGGATTCCCACCTCTGATCTCCCTTACCGCTCGTCCGAATCACCGCTCCGGGACCGGCGCAGGTTCCAGGCGCTGTCCCCGTGTTCCGGTGGCTTCTTACTGTGCCAATGTTATGCAGCTCCTCGGTTCTCCTCTGTCGTCCGGCCTTCAGTCTCCCATCTTCGCGGGGCTGCCATTTTGTCTCACCGATCCGTTCCCGTTTCGAGGCCGCAAAACCATCAAACTACTGTTTTAAGCATTTCGGTTGCTGTTGCTCAGTGCACCAGGGGTTCCTTTAGGTGCCATATGTTTTCCAAGTTCTTTGTTGGGGCCCAAGTAACAGGATTATTTGTGCGAAGATCGGCAGCCCTCGGGAGCTCCGCTTTACGCGTGCTGCTCCATTGGCTTCCAGCCACGCCCCCATGTCAGTGACCAGTTACATGTGCCCCCCCTCAATGCTGTTGTCTGAGCAGTATGACATTTGAGATGTTACATTGTAACCCAGGCACAGGATGGACCCTGACATATGCAGCATGGGTATGCCCTTAGTGCTGTGTAGCTCTGTCTTATCCAGGTGACTGGTTGACACCTGTTCGGTATAAGTCAATAAGGACGCTCAATGAAGGACCACACGCCAATTATAAATACAATTTAGCTTTACTAGAATTGCAGGTAAAATGTAGGCATTTAGCACATTAACAATAGTAGAATAAGAATAGCAATGAAAAGCATCTATTTATATATATATAGGCAAAGAATTAATTGACAGATATAAGTTTTGATTAACTAAGTGGAGACGGGGAGTGGATTGGTGTGCGCAGCGAGAGAGACTTGTGTACGAGGCCAAAGGTTGCTTACACAAACACAAGAAGATATGGGGGAAATGGGAGGATGTAGCGGGCCTTTAAGAGGGGATGGTGAGTAACATTAGTGATGAAAGCAGCAGGGACCGAGGACTTGACCATTATTGTATTGTTTTGATGCCCGTTGGCATCATGTTGTGCTGTATTCATAATTGTTCTATGCAAAATTTAATAAAATTTCTTTATCAAAAAAAATAATAGAGCAGAGAAACAAAGGTATTTTATCCCTGTGTGGAAACTTAACTTAATCCACGACATGCTGGGGAGCCCTCTACCACTTGCTTGGACCTCTCTCCTCCTCAAGCACCACGAGCAAACAGGGAGGCAGCGCTGGGCCATGGCAGCTTCCACAATTCCATCTGCGAGCTTCCAAAGCCCTCACCCACACTTCAGTGCTTAAATAACTCGAAGCTTGGATTCTATCTCATTCTGTCATTTTCTAGCTATGTTATCAGTACTTGGCTGCTCTGCCCTGCTCCAGCCTTTGTTTTCATTCCATCTTCTCCCTGTACTCTCGTTCTCAAGGTTGAGACGGAGTCTTCTACACAAACATGCTTGAAAATAATATCATGAACTTTTCCACGATGTTTGGGAGGAGGTTTCAACAGGCATTACACTCATCTACACTGCTCAGGCTAATAAACCCTTCACGTTACAATGTCTTCCGCATCTTTCCCTATACTGAACACTCCACCCCTTAGATGAGCGTGATGCATGTTGAAACGGAAACATTTACTTTGACATTCCGCTAGCTAGGTTGCTACTAATACTGGTCAACGTTATTCTAAGCGCTTGCATCTTTAGTATGAAGCTGCTTTGTGCATACATATAGTCTACATAGTATAGTCATTAGCGTAACACAAACAATTAGTAACCAAATTAGCTGTTGTAACACTATAGTTAGCGTCTTTATAGCTCCTAGTGCCCAGCCTAAGAAGATGTCATACCAATGGTGCTCAGTTATTTGCTGGATGCATGAAGCAGTGTGCATAAGCTGTTTAGTGTTTATGGTCATCAGTATGGCTGTATCCTTGGTGTATTTAGCTGCCATATCAAATTTAGCAAAGGTAACTTGTGCGTAGTACCTGATTGCCTCTATATCTGGGTAGCTTAACAACAAGCGAGATGTTCCACTCTAACTGCGCACCCATTGCGTCTGTAATGTGGTTATGGTGAACTTGGTCGGTACAAGATGTGAGTGCTTATGTCAATAATGCTGGTAATATTGCGCGTACACATTACTTGCTCTCCGGTGGTTTGTATAAATCCGTTAATAAGTAAGGGATGATTAGTAATGTAACATATACTCTCTGTTCCTATCTGATATAAGTCTGTGCCACTAATAGTATAAGGTAACCATTCACATTCTCCTGGTATTGGGTGAAGGCATGGGTCTAGCGCCCGTCCAGTGTGGGTACATACCCACCCCTTAGACCAATCTGCACATCTAGTGGGATCTACGGTGTGATTTGTTTGATCAATCCATTTTTTTGTCAGTGTGAGGTATCCACCATTCTTCACCTATTACTACAGGGAGCAATATAAAGGGGCACTATATTTCAGGAGGAAGATTACTTCTAGCTATATCAAAATGAGCATAACACATCTCTCCCTCACAATGGAATTGTATAGGCTTTACCCATATTTCCTCAGGCAGATGCGATGGTTGTCTCCAATATTCACCTTGAAGCTGTCCCCATTCCGCTTTGAAGTCTACATACTGTTGATTAACAATACTTTGCCATAGTATGCACTGAATTCCTTTGGACATTGTTTGGGTGCTTTGAAAGCTTTTCCCAAATTGTTCATAAGTGAAATTATGCCATTGCCAATCACGATACAACCCACGCAGGACTTTCCATACTTCTTGTGAGTGTGTAGGCCCCCACTGAAAAATTACTTTTATGGCCTCTCCTGTACTATATCCTGTTGAAGATAGCTTATTCCTAATGGCTTCAACATCAAAAGAATTCAGGACCCCAACCCCGATTCCGGTGGCCCCAGCTATCAAGGACCCTAGATCTCTTCTATTGCGTAACTTTGGCAAGGGCCATAACTGTGGTGTCCATGGTGCACATAATAGATCATACTTTGAGACATTCCCCTTGACAAAATGTATCTGTAACACAATAAGATTAACTATGCTTGCATGCAGAACTTGCTTACATCCTATTCTATATCGCATTATAGAAACGTTGCTTAAGTTGTTAACCATGCGTCTTTCGGTTACATAAAACATGAAGGCTAGTATTCTATTGTTCATTGTAACAACCACCATGTGTCCTGGTATCACAATATTTACATATCATGTTTAGCATGTTTCTCAAAGCCTGTACTGTTGCTGGTGTCCTCTCCACCTTGTTCAGTCCATTGGCATGTCGGATTTGCTGTCCAGTTACCTTCCAGGTCACAGCTTTGGCAGCCATCCACTTGCCTCCAGGTACCTCCACGTTGTAAAGTGAAACATTTCCCTGGTCATCAGTTATGTTAGCTGCTTGAGGTGCACAAGTGACATGACGGACTATATTCGGTCGGACTCATACACTTTTTCCGGTTATAATCATGAACCACGTCATCGATGCAGATGTCATCATTTACGACCGCGGGGTAAGTCTCACTGCAAGTACAAATACAGGTACATTTGAGTTCTTTAAAAGTATAATATACGTACTCCCCACCCCTTGACTCAATAGATCTCCTGCCTCTGGCTTTTTTTTCCTGGATGGTTCACCCATACTTTTCTTCCTGTGCTTCCAAATCCTCCCTCACCTCTCTGGGTGTTATCGGGGGGCAGATCTTTCTTCAATGTGAGGGGTGTACGCTTGTTCACAAATCACTTGTGCAAGTCTATCATGTGCTGATAACTTTTTTTAGCTGTTCTTTCAACAATCCGTTATATCTCTGAATCATGCCTACAGCTTGTGGATAATAACTAAGGTGCACAATCCACCGAATTCCCTGTTCCTGTGCCCATCCCTGCACTGTTTTCACTGAAAAGTGTGTGACCCTATCTGTTTGGATCTCATCATGTGCCCCATAATGTTTTATCAGGTAGTTTAGCCCTCGCAAAGTGGACTTTTGGTCTGCAGACTTACAGGGCATACCCAACATAAGGCCAGAGTAGGTGTCCACCATGGTCAATATGTAGCTTTTTCCTCCTTCCTTTGGTAGCGGCCCGATATAGTCCAATTGCCACACTGTAGTAGCTGCAGTTCCTCTTCTGATACGGCCGCTAGGCTTCTTTTGCATGGGCATTTGTCTAATCCGGTTGCATGTGGGGTACTCCTTTACTGTTTTTTGCACTTGTTCTTTAGTGGCTGGAATTTGTCGTAGCTGTGCCCATACATAAGTGCCATTCTCTCCTGGATGTCCGGATGTTGCATGGGCTCTGTTTACTAAAGCGGCTTCAGCTTCCTCCTTGATGACCACCGTTCGCGTTTTGGCCATCTGATCTACGGTGTTGTCGAATAGAGATGCAAGTGAGGTGTCCAATGGGAAATGGGCATCCACATGTCCACATAGATTTGACATTTGTGCCCTTTCTCCCACATCTATTCCCATAGCTGTTCGCCTCCCGAAATGGGGGTGCCTTTAATTTTCCATCCATCCTTGCGCCAAGTCGGAGCCCAGCTTGCTAGTCCTTGGTAAGTGGCCCGACTGTCAGTGTACACAGATGTTTTCTCTCTGATGGGGGCTTGTTCGATCACTGCTGCTACCCCCTGCCGTTCTGCAAGCTGGCTTGATTCATTATCCCCTTCTCGCAGCAACATCGTTTCTGTAGCAGGTTGGAATGCGACTGTTTGCCTTGGTCTTTTTCCTTGATAGTACTGGGCAGTACCATCTGTGAACCATGCATTTTGCCGTTCTTCTTCGGTGAGTTGTTCAAAAGGCGGGGCTGTCTCAAATGGTGAGGATTCCATTTCAGAGGGCTCTAGTGCAGGGGCCATTGCCTGCAAGTCCACTGCCCCTAGTTTATCTTCTTGTAACTTCGACACTCCTACTGGTCCTGGTTTTGCCCTCTGCTGCAGATACCATTTCCACTTCACGATGGCAAACTCCTGCGCTCTGCCTACTTTATTGCCAACCCCTCCGTCTCTTGTCCAACCTAGTAAGGGGACCCATGTTTTTAAAGTGACCGGCCAATCATCAGTTATGCGTTCTATTTCCACTAAGGCCCAATCTTGTGGCACCCTCTTTTTTTTCTGCCTCTGCCATAGGCTCCACATCACTACATTATCTACATCATCCTGTACTATAATTTGTAGCTCAAACTGGTCTCCTTCTGTGATGGGACCTAACGTAAAAGGATTCTGTAATACATCTTTTGCTCCAGTGTCCCACAACCCCACCAACCATTTAAACAAAGGCTCTGCAGGCATTTGCCTAAACATACGGGTTCTCTGCAACAACTCACTCTGTGTATAATCTCTAACCAAACAAGACTTCTGTATTTGCCCGCCATTCGCTCCCTTTTCACCTTCAATTTCACCTACACGTCCTTCTCCACTTTCAACTCCACCTAGTTCTGTTACACGTACTTCCACCTCATCCTCTCAAGTATGTGGATCCCAATTTTCTTTGCGTACCAATGCCCTCACTTGCACAGTTAAGGGTATTTTAGGCTTCTGCCTACTCTTCTGTTTGCGTATCAATGCCCTCACTTGCACAGTTAATGGCATTTTAGGCTTCTGCCTACTCTTCTGTTTGCGTATCAGTGCCCTCACTTGCATAGTTGAGGGCATTTTAGGCTTCTGCCTACTCTTCTGTTTTGCTACTCGTACTGCTAATGCGGTGCACCTTGCCTCCATTTGATCACCCAGAGTCACTTCACTTTCTATGGTCTCTTTCATAAGTAACTGCCTTTCCTGCAAGGCTGCAACCTCATCCCGCAGTTTTATTATCTCTGCATCTTGTGTTAATGTATTCCTGTATACCGTATGGAGCGCAGACAGGAAAAGCCATCCCACTTGCCCATCTGCTTTCAGCTCCAGCTTCGCCCCTCTTAGCTTCACACTCTCAACCGCATCTTCCACTAAGAGAGGAGTCACTTTCTCATCTAATGCCTCCCATACCACTGGCGCTGCCCACCGGTTCAGGAGTCCTGCCACACCAGAGAACGGGTCAGTTGCTAACCACCCGGGAAATTGATCTGGCTTCTGCCCCATGCTGCCTTCCGCTCTCTGCCTCACTTTTCTTATGTCCCCAAAGAGGCATAATTGACTTATGCCCCACTTCTGGTACCAAATGTCTTATCCAGGTGACTGGTTGACACCTGTTCGGTATAAGTCAATAAGGACGCTCAATGAAGGACCACACGCCAATTATAAATACAATTTAGCTTTACTAGAATTGCAGGTAAAATGTAGGCATTTAGCACATTAACAATAGTAGAATAAGAATAGCAATGAAAAGCATCTATTTATATATATATAGGCAAAGAATTAATTGACAGATATAAGTTTTGGTTAACTGTATACTAAAATGCATTGCACTACGATATTCAAGAAGCAGAATATAAATGAGTGGAATACTTCAGATAAGCTTTGATTTACTGCACACCAAAATATATGTTTCAATTACTGCAGCAGGCTCTCACTACGATGTTCAGGAGGCAATATATAAACGAACTAAATACTTCAGATAAGCTTTAATTTACTGCACACCTAAATGCATGTTTCAGTTATTGTAGCAGTTCACACTAATAGGTTTAGAAAGCAAAATAAAAACGAGCTGAATACTTCAGGTTATAAACACAGTGCAGGCATAAATAATCAGTCATAATAATAGAGCAGAGAAACAAAGGTATTTTATCCCTGTGTGGAAACTTAACTTAATCCATGACATGCTTGGGAGCCCTCTACCACTTGCTTGGACCTCTCTCCCCCTCAAGCACCACGAGCAAACAGGGAGGCAGCACTGGGCCATGGCAGCTTCCACAATTCCATCTGCGAGCTTCCAAATCCCTCACCCACACTTCAGTGCTTAAATAACTCGAAGCTTGGATTCTATCTCATTCTGGCATTTTCTAGCTATGTTATCAGTACTTGGCTGCTCTGCCCTGCTCCAGCCTTTGTTTTCATTCCATCTTCTTCCTGTACTCTCGTTCTCAAGGTTGAGACGGAGTCTTCTACACAAACATGCTTGAAAATAATATCATGAACTTTTCCACGATGTTTGGGAGGGGTTTTCAACAGGCATTACACTTATCTACACTGCTCAGGCTAATTAACCCTTCGTGTTACAATGTCTTCCGCATCTTTCCCTATACTGAACAAGCTCCTATTGTTGTTGAAATTGGCTGATGTTTGCAACAACTATGGGCATTGACATTTGACAGTACTGGGGCGTTTGTCTTTTTTCAGGGTATTGTTGAAGTTGTCATCCTCAACCCCCTAATTTAGGTGTGTATGATCCATGGGGAAGTTACTGCCATTGGCTACTTGAGCTGCACACAGAGCGGAAGTGGTAGTGGCAACTGTTGTCGCAGTTACTTTCCAGTTGTCGGTATGGCTAGAGGTTGTTAAGAGGGCCCTAGTAAATGTGGGGGGTATGGTGGCTGACGTGTTCCGGGATGTCAGTTTGACGTTGTGGCCTTCCCTCCTGGCGTGGATTTCCCTTTGCTCCATCGTTGGCATGACAGCATGCCCCCATGGGACTGTTGTTGGTGTAGTGTAATGGTGTGCCCCAGCTTCTGTCTGTGCAGGCCATGCCCGATGCCATGCCCCTTTACCCATGCCACCCCATGTATATGATGACTTACATGCAAGGTGTAGTAGGTATTCCCCCCCCCAGTTGCAGTTGACATTAGTGCATTTCAATTCCCAATGCGACTTACCCTGCATGTGCGTTGTCTCCTGGTAGTCTGCGCTGTCCTGTCCTTTAATCCCTGTGACGATCTCCTCAGGGATGACGGCTGCGACCATCTCCTCCATGTGGTCCAGGGCCTCCTGGTGTGCTGGACTCCCACCTCCAGTCTGCAGTGCTGCCTTCCTGTTCCTGGCCATCTTTTCCTTGGTCCTGCGCTTGCAGTCATGCCAGCGTTTCTTGCACTCGATGACTGTTCTGCGTACTTCTGCCACACTGTTAATCTTGTCAACAATTTGTTGCCAAATAGCCTCTCTCCTACTGATTGGCAACTTTGAGGTGACAAACAGTTGGTTCTGGTGTTCCGTCACCTCTTTAACCAGAATTTCCTGCTCCTCTGCACTGAAGCGACACTTTCTTTTCTTCTTATAAATATGGCCCTGGGCCTCTTAACCCAGTAAAACAGTACACTGCAGGATCAAGAAGAAACTCTGCTGTGCCAGAAGGATTGCTACTTTGCTTTGGCTGACTTCCTAGGAACTGCTGCCCTGCTTCGTGAGCCACCTTGCTCCCTGTTGACCACTGCCCTGCACAAGGGACTCAGCCCACATCCAGAGTGACTCCAAGGGCTTGTCAACTAATCCCTGCCCTTACCTGAGGTCTCAGGAACAAAACCAACCTCATCACCAAAAGATCTGCCTCTCTGCCGCCGCTCACAGTGCTGTCCAAGCACTGAGGAATGAGTGCCATGAAAGCGCTGTAGCGGAGACCTCCGGGGTTGCAGCCCTATATAAAAAAATCTATTTTTTTTAACCTGGTGTAGTCTTTTTGTGGTGTGTTTACTGTGTTACTGTGAGTGTGCTGCACAAATACTTTACACATTACCTCTGAGGATAAATCTGCCTGCTCTGCACCAAGCTACCAGAGGGTGAGCACAGTTTATCTTTAGTGTGAATCTTACTTGCTATGGCTAGAGTGGTGGGTTCTACCTGCCCTGGGGGCATACCCTAGCCAACCAGAAACCCCATTTCTAACCACACTAAAGGCCTTTGCAGGACCATAGAACAGTAATGAATTCACAAGCTCCTTCTTACAGCAGAAAAGGAGAAGCCCTTACTTGGTACCTCAGTCCTGCGTTGTGTAGTGTAGTGTAGTGTAGTGTAATGGTGTGCCCCAGCTTCTGTCTGTGCAGGCCATGCCCGATGCCGTGCCCCTTTCCCCATGCCACTCCATGTATATGATGACTTACATGCAAGGTGTAGTAGGTATTCCCCCCCCCCCCCGGTTGCAGGTGACATTAGTGCATTTCAATCCCCCATGCGACTTACCCTGCATGTGCGTTGTCTCCTGGTAGTCTGCGCTGTCCTGTCCTTGAATCCCTGTGACGATCTCCTCAGGGATGACGGCTGCGACCATCTCCTCCATGTGGTCCAGGGCCTCCTGGTGTGCTGGACTCCCACCTCCAGTCTGCAGTGCTGCCTTCCTGTTCCTGGCCATCTTTTCCTTGGTCCTGCGCTTGAAGTCATGCCAGCGTTTCTTGCACTCAATGACTGTTCTGCGTACTTCTGCCACACTGTTAATCTTGTCAACAATTTGTTGCCAAATAGCCTCTCTCCTACTGATTGGCAACTTTGAGGTGACAAACAGTTGGTGCTGGTGTTCCGCACCTCTTTAACCAGAATTTCCTGCTCCTCTGCACTGCAGCAACACTTTCTTTTCTTCCTATAAGTGTCCTGGTTCTTGTGTGGGTCCTCCTGGCTGGTTCCTGGTCTGTTGTCATCTTCCTGGGGTCTGTAGTGGCATCTGGGATCCATTTTGGCTCTCCTCTGGTGAAATGGCAGTGTTGGGTGGGTTTTTTGACGCTAATGCGTCAAAAAACGGCACATATCCGGTTAGCGGGGTCATAAATCGACCCACAGTCATTTCCGCCACGTTAACGTCGTTTTGCTTTACGACTTGACGCTGCGGTTTGCGTTAAAATAAATGACTCCCACCTGTGGTTTGCGCCGCCGAGCGTCAAAGTATAAATTTGACGTCCGCACGGCGCACCAAAATGGTGTTAGCTGGCGGTAATATTTTTGACGCAAAACTGCGCCGGCGCAGTTTTGCGTCAAAAATTATAAATATGGCCCTGGGCCTCTTAACCCAGTAAAACAGTACACTGCAGGATCAAGAAGAAACTCTGCTGTGCCAGAAGGATTGCTACTTTGCTTTGGCTGACTTCCTAGGAACTGCTGCCCTGCTTCGTGAGCCACCTTGCTCCCTGTTGACCACTGCCCTGCACAAGGGACTCTTAGCCCACATCCAGAGTGACTCCAAGGGCTTGTCAACTAATCCCTGCCCTTACCTGAGGTCTCAGGAACAAAACCAACCTCATCACCAAAAGATCTGCCTCTCTGCCGCCGCTCACACTGCTGTCCAAGCACTGAGGACTGAGTGCCATGGAAGCGCTGTAGAAGAGACCTCCGGGGTTGCAGCCCTATATAAAAAAAACATTTTTTTTTTAACCTGGTGTAGTCTTTTTGTGTTGTGTTTACTGTGTTACTGTGAGTGTGCTGCACAAATACTTTACACATTACCTCTGAGGATAAATCTGCCTGCTCTGCACCAAGCTACCAGAGGGTGAGCACAGTTTATCTTTAGTCCGAATCTTACTTGCTATGGTTAGAGTGGTGGGTTCTACCTGCCTTGGGGGCATACTCTAGCCAACCAGAAACCCCATTTCTAACCACACTAAAGGCCTTTGCAGGACCATAGAACAGTAATGAATTCACAAGCTCCTTCTTACAGCAGAAAAGGAGAAGCCCTTACTTGGTACCTCAGTCCTGCATTGCCCTGAAACAAAACATTTTGTGAAATCACTTAAGGCTAAAACTATCTTCTGGCCACTCCATTGTCTTTTCTGCAGGCATGGAAATACACTGACATAATGCAGGGCCATAGAAAGCCCCCAAGATGAGTCACAGGACTAAACATCAAATTTAGAGATGCCCTTCCACAAGAGGGGAGATGAATCCAGCTTTTCTCAGATCCCAGAACCAAAATGATACTGCTCTGAAAAGGTAAACCATACTAACCATCCTCTATTGCTAACTTTGCCTCTGAGAGAGTGGCCTCCGGGGGTGGGCATGCTGGATTTAATTGATTTAGTAGCTCTTATAGGGCCCTTCGATACTACAAAGGGCCTCTTGGTGCTTTAACTAATGTAATCTATAGAACATCAGAAAAGAGGGACCGCATACAACTCATGGGTAAAACACCAATGGCCTGAATTAGATTTTGGTGGAGGGGTTACTCCATCTCAACAGTGATGGATATCCCGTCCACTGAAATCTAAATACCATAGAAAACAATGGTATTTAGATTTCGGCAGATGGGATATCCGTCACCATTGTGATGGAGTAACCCCTCCACCAAGATCTAAATCCTTCCCCAAGTTGTCAATTTTTGTTCTAAAAAACAAGAGGTCCGTGACAGATGTCCTGTGGCATTTGAGCATAATACTCTCTAAACATGGTAGACAGGGATTTCCACCTCGTTTTTGATTAATTACCGTGCCCACCAAAGCCTAAATGAGGACTTTAGTCTGTTGATTGGTTTGTATATAAAATGTAATACTCTCAAAGTGATTCTTTTCCACATTGGGTAACCAAAAGTACTCGATCGATTGTCTTAATTGTAATTGCTGTCTTTAAATCAAGAGGTAGATAAGCTACTGCATTGTGATGTAAAAAAAAGACTGTGACATTATATCTGGGAAGACCTTGAAGTTTTCTTAGTCCATTTGTGAAGAACTCCTAGCTTTGACCACTATTTTTTGTGGAATCAGATAGAAAGGGAAGAATTGTCTTGATAGTACGTTGGGCGTTGAAACATGCCTATACTGTGGTATTAATTTGTGGGTTAAGCCTAAGACTTTGGCCTATTAGAAAGTCCCAAGAATGATCATTAATGATAAGGACAGGGTGGCATTTCATATCAAAAGGCCAAAGTATCACGTCTTCCCACCACTAATATCCCTGGCTTGTTAAAGCTAAGCTTGAGATAATTGACCACAATCATCTGGCTTTTTCACTTGGACACTTAAAGACTTCTGGAGAATGTGTTTTAACTTCTTTCAGCCTTAATCAATGTGTATGTCCCCTTCATGGGTGTGAAATGTTGAGCTGGGTGTGCTAGTGTCATTACATAAATATTTAATAGAACTGGACTTATGGACCACCCCTTTTGGAACCTCTGAAAGCAGGTTAGGAAATATGAGAGGAGACATATATAAAGGTTGCTGTCTATCAATAAGAATAGATGCTAAGTATTCATGCAACAACTTTTTGCCTGCCTACCTCCACTTTTCTGCACTGTTTTTGCTGGTTTTAGGACTCAGCGCACTTTACCACTGCTAACCAGTGCTAGAATGCATATGCTCTCTCCCTTAAACATGGTAACATTGGTTCATTTCCAATTGGCATATTTGATTTACTTGTAAATCCCTAGTAAAGTGCACTACATGTGCCCAGGCACTGTAAATTAAATGCTACTAGTGGGCCTGCAGCACTGATTGTGCCACCCACATAAGTAGCCCCTTAACCATGTCTCAGGCCTGCCATTGCAAGGCCTGTATGTGCAGTTTCATTGCCACTCCGGCTTGGCGTTTAAAAGTACTTGCCAAGCCTTAAACTCCCCATTTTCTACATTAAGGGGGTCATTACGACCCCGGCGGTCAGTGGTATAGTGGAGATATTACCGACAACAGGCTGGCGGTACCTAACTCCATTATGATGACATTGACAGTTTGGCCAAAGCCAAACCACCAATGTATAACACCGTAACGAGCCCCGGGCTGGAGACTACAGTCTCCATCCCGGCGGCCGTCAGTAGGCCGCCCATGGCATTTTGCCCCTGCCCACCGCCATGGTTTCAGTGGTTTCTGTACTGCCACTGAAACCATGGCGGTAGGCACTATCATTGCCAGGGAATTCCTTCCCTGGTAATGATAGGGGTCTCCCCTGCCCCCCTGCCCAGAGTCCTCCTACGCTCTCCCCTCCCTCTCCCAACCCCCCGCACACTTACAAACATACACGTACATACATACACACACACACATACATACATTCACCCCCGCATTCATACATTCATACACACTCACAGCAACACTCACGAACATACATCCAGGCACACACGCAATCTCACAACACAACATGCACGTGCACTCACACCCACTCATGCACACACGCATTACACACGCATGCACGCATTCACACATGATCACACTCATGCACACATCACCCCCCAACCCCCTATCCTGTTGGAGAACCCGACTTACCTGCTTGCAGGGGGTCCTCTGGCAGGAGACGGGATGTGGCGCTGCTGCCAGCAGCAGCATCCACCAGCAAAACACTGCCAGGCCGTATCACTGAACATGATACGGTAGGTGGTGTTTTGCTGGTGTGCCGCTGCTGCTAGCAGCAGCGCCTCCTTACCGCCGCCCACCTCCTTGACCGTAGACGGAATTCCACTAGCCTTCTGGCGGAATTCCGTCTACGGTCTTAATGCCATGGACGGTCAGTAGCCACAGTGACGGTATGTTGGCGGCCGTCGCCGTGGCGGTAGGCGGTATTTGCCGCCAATATCATAATGAGGGCCTAAGTCTCCCACAAGGTAGGCTCTAGGTAACCCATAGGGCAGGGTGCTGTGTAGGTAAAAGGCAGGAAATGTACATGTGTGTTTTATATGTCCTGGTAGTAGAAAAATCCTAGATTCATTTTCCATTACTGTGAGGCCTGCTTCTTTCATAAGAAAGTATTACCCTCATATACTGTTTGAGTGGTAGATTCTGATCGGAAAGGGGTAACCAGGTCATATTTAATATGGCCAGAATGGTAATAGAAAATCCTGCTTATTGGTGGGGTTAGGTTTTACATTATTATTTTAGAAATGCCACTGTTTGAAAGTGAGCATTTCTCTGCACTTAAAAACAATCTGTGCCTTACACCCTGTCTCCAATCAACATCTGGGCTCTGGCTGGTTGACAGCTTCCTTGTGCATTTCACCCAGACAACCACAAACACAGGACACTCAGTCACCCCTGCACTCATCTGCATAGTGAATGGGTCTTCCTGGGCTGGAAGGGTGGAGGGTCGGATACTTACATTTCAAAGCTAGTGGCCTGCCCTCACACAATGGACTGCCAAACCCCTTACTGAGACCCTTGCAGACAGACCTGTACTGAAAGGGGAATTTCTGCACTTCAAAACCACTCTTTGAAGACTCCCCCTCTTCAAAGGCATTTTGGGGTATATAAACTGTGTCTTTGACTCCAACTGAGACACTTCTGGACCTGAACCTGCAACCTATGAAGCGGAACTGCCTGGCTGACCAAAAGACTCATCTGGACTGCTTTGCTGAGAAGGACTGCTGCCTTGCTGTTGCCCTGCTGCCCTGCTGGCCTCTGACTTTGGTGAGAAGTGCTCTTCAAGGGCTTGGATTGAGCTTGCCTCCTGTTTTCTGAAGTCTCAGGGCCAAAAATACTTCATTTCCTCAGGAAACTCCTTGTGCGCCAAAAACTGACGCACAGCCTGACGGAAACGATGCACAGCCTGCCTTGCGACCGAGAAATCGCCACACAGCCAAACCGGAAAGATGCAGCCCGACGTCCTGAGTGAAAATTTGACGCAGGACCTGCCTTGCAACTGAAAATTCAATGCACTGCCCTACTGGATCAATGCACAGCCGAACCGAAACAATGCAGCCGATTCCCCAAGTGGGAAATCGGCACAGTGCCTGCTGAGCAACAGAAATGGCGGTGACTTTCAATGCGCCCAGGATTTCCTCGCATAGACCCTGGGTGTCAAAAAGATCTCCACAACACAGTGAGGAACCAAGACTGAGTGCCAAAAAACAATGCAAGCCCCTTTTATTGTGTAAAGAAACAACGCATCTTCTGTGCTGCGTCAGAATTTTTTTTCACACATTTCCTCCTCTGCAGTCTCCGTGCATGTAATGTTTGATGCAAACCAGAGAATTTGTTTAAACAAGAGACACCTGTTGATTTCTAAGATTTAAGACTCTTCTTTAGCTTGTGCCTACTGAATCTTTATCGTTATGTGTGGTGTATTTTTGTGGTGTTTTCACTGTGTTACTGTGTAATTTATTGCACAAATACTTTACACATTGCCTTCAAAGTTAAGTCAGACTGTACAGTGCCAGGCTACCAGAGGGCGGGCACAGGATAATTTGGATTGTGTGTGATTTACCCTGACTAGGATTGTGGTCCCTACTTGGACAAAGGTGTATACCTCTGCCAACTAGAGGCCCCATTTCTAACAATGGATATTCAGTGATGTAATCCTCCATAACCTTGAAATAGGGAGTAGAGAAATGTGTCATTAGATAATGATTGTTTTGTATCTAATTACTTATTTAGTTTGTAAATAAAGCATTTACATATGTAATAGGTGTGATACTCTCATAGGAATGGCACAGCTAGCGAACGACTTCCGGAGCTACGTTGCAGGTATGCAATGCGGAACAGGAGCCAAGCAGGAGCCAGGCAGGAGCAGTGGGCCCAGGAGGCGAGGCGAGCAGACGGCCTGCCAGACTGTCAGAGTCATGGAGCTGGCTGTCAGGCACTCAGGTCTCCTGCCTCCTGTTTGATTGCCGTAGCTTTGGTAGCTCTGTCTGCTGCTGGCTTCTCAGTCTCGGTGCACCACCTTTAGGTTTTGCCAGCCCGCCTGTCATCAGCCTGCCACTGTCGGACTTTCTTCCGAACTGTTTTCTGCATGTCTGCAACACTTTGCATGCCCAACTTCATCCTCCAGCAGGCAGTAGATGCGCCGGCGTCATTGTGAGGTGGCAGTACTTTGGGGAGTGGAGGAGGAGTGGATAGCTGACTCGCATGCCTGGCTACCCTGGACCTCTTTCAGCTTTCCAACCTCCCCTCCCCCTGCCTTCAGTGTGTTCAGTGTCTCCAGACCAGGGAGAGCAGTGCTTTAGAGCAGATGCACAAGGTTGAGCCCCGTGCCTGCGGAAACGGCCAGGCTAGGTCCGGGTTCACCTTGCAGGCCGGGCGAGCTCCCCTTCCCAGCCACGTTTTAGAAATATGTTAGCATCACCCCAGTGCTAACCTAGCCTCAGTCCAGCTCTTTGCCAAGCACCAGCACCACCCAGGAGGAAACTTCCTAAACAAATTACAGAGTTCAAGGTAAGGGAGAGGCAAGGGAGTTTGCTCACCTGCTTTCCCTTCTTCGTCTCCCCTGTTCTTGCTTATCATTCTATTAGCATACCTCTGGCCACAGTCAAGTGCCACAATTGTTATGTCAAAAACAGGTACTAATTTCAATTACATTAGTTATCATCCTGACTTGACTCGCAATTTGTTTTGCACTAGCAGCATTGTTGAGAAGATGTGGCATGGCACGGCATGGCATGGAACAACCTAAATACAGTCTAGTTATTAGCTTTGAGTTGAAGTCTGGCAGGATTCTGTCAGCTCCCTCCACTAGGTCAGAGATCTACCTATCTAACTATTCCAATAACCAAAATGTTTGAAAAGAGACAGACTATTTCATCCATTTTTACATTTTCTAAATGACCAGACAAGGAGTCATTACTGGCATTTGAAGACTTACAGGGCCTGCCAGAGCCATTAGCCTCAGAGGTTCTGTTTGATGGTCGGGCTCCAGCTACAGGTATTGTTACTCCATGGGTAGCCTGCTTAGAGGAAGGGCTTCAATCCTCCACGTTCCTCGCCCAAACAGGACTTGAGCCTACAGAAACAGCTGAACTAGTACACTCAGCTGACCTGGCTATGTTCATGTTGCCCTTGATCCACCCACAAAAACAACCTATAAGGGTAGAGGCAGAGGTCCATGTAAAATGTACAACAGTCTCAGAGGGAACGGGTGATGTAAACAAGTGCTCGCTATCACACTTACCTGTCTGGGAACATAACCCTGTTGCTAACTCTTCAACACAGCATCTAAAGACGCCTTTAAAACTACCAGCATTAAGCATGTCCAGCAATATGGCGCAAGCTTTATCTTCGCTAGGCTCAACCACATCACTGAAGTTAACACCCACACATATGGATGAGACTATCAAAGGTGCACTCACACTGGTAATGGAGGAGGTAAAGGGCAGCACACCCACAAGCATTAAAATAGTGTCAGGGCCATCTGATCACACCCGGTGCGAAAATCTGCCTCCAGTTCATTTACCATCGAAGAATGGTTCACTGAGCAGGAATCCTAGTAACTGAGCAGACGCTTGGGCGCTCCTGCTAAATTCTTTCAAGGATCTGTGGACTCTTAATTATCACCTTGTCAAACTGGACCTCCAAGTGGAACTTCTTAAGGCACTTGCTGCACGTTTCATGTATCAACTTCAAACTGTCTAAACTAAATAACTTAATTATCAAAGTCCAGACAGACACCTACCTTCAACAAACCTCTTGTTCATGCTCTCACATTCTAGATAACCCAGGAACCTTACCTGACACCTTAAATGCACTTTTCCACAGACTTAAAGCTCAGTACCGCCATCAAGCTGACAAATGTATCCAGATAGAGGAAAAGCATGGCACAACTACCAGTATGGATCACATCCCCAAGACAGTCCATCTAAATGATGTTCTCATTCAGATAGAAGGAAAATCAAAATCAAGGCAGGACATTGCCACTAGCTTCAAAACCTCAGTATGCGTGAAGCTGCCAGCGACTGCAATTGCATCACAGTAGAAAGCATGATAGACACAGGCCCCTCAAAGAACCTCCCTCAATCTGGCTCAGGCTTTCAGGTTCATACGTGCCTCTCACCAAATGACGAAAGACAAGACAGAGAAAAGCTAGGAACAAGTTCACAGTACAGCAAATGGACTCTACAAGACCGCCAAGCTTCGTACAGTGCAAAATGTTGTATCCTATTTTTTTAACAAAAACAAAGACTTCGTCCTCAGCACCAAAAAAAACTGTATTTGCTCATGTACCTGACAACGAACAGAAAGAACAAACATCTAATGTTGCCTCAGGGGCACAAATGTTTATAGCATCTGTGAGCCCTGAAATTAATGTTAATGATTTTTACATGTATTCCTATATTTGACTTCACAAATAAGATGTAATTAGCATAGAAAATAATGTGTGACTCATAATGTACCTACTTGATTGGCCACCATCGTGTATGGGGTCGTTAATTAATAATGCATTAATATGGATTAAGAGTTTATATATGCTTGAAAATGCATTACTCTGTCATACTTGCAGCTAAATGTTACGAACTTTGCTTAAGCTAACTGAAAAGGCCTGAACTTTTAACAAGGCCATGGTCAAATTGAGAATCTGCCAAAAGCACCATAAGTTGATACGTTAGTAAAACGATCTCATGTCCGATGTATAACAAGTTCTTTGTCTGAATCTCAAACTTGTTTAGGGTTTGTATTAACAAAATGCATTTCTTTCGAGGAAATGTTACATAACCCTAGAATGTTTCTACATCACTGTAACTGTTGATTTGTAGCATATTTGGGAATGGAGAAGAACAATGAACTCTCTAATGATGAATGGAAGGATCCACAAGTGGATTCTTATTATATCGACTGGATGTATGCAAACAGAGAAGAATCAATCATCGACTGTCTAACATATTTTTCTATATGTAGTAAATCTGTAATTGGGCAATCTTCTTCGCAAGATACTACTGACCAATGACAAGATGAATTAGATTTAATTTAACGGCACTACATTTGGAGTCCGGGGGTCAGATCAGCCACTATTCCGATGTCACTCCATGACAACCAGCAACTTTGACTCTTTGTCACTTTGACACTTGCCAGCCTGTCTACTGACGCTCTGGTACTTTATTACAGGGAGTGCAGAATTATTAGGCAAGTTGTATTTTTGAGGATTAATTTTATTATTGAACAACAACCATGTTCTCAATGAACCCAAAAAACTCATTAATATCAAAACTGAATATTTTTGGAAGTAGTTTTTAGTTTGTTTTTAGTTTTAGCTATGTTAGGGGGATATCTGTGTGTGCAGGTGACTATCACTGTGCATAATTATTAGGCAACTTAACAAAAAAAAATATATACCCATTTCAATTATTTATCATTACCAGTGAAACCAATATAACATCTCAACATTCACAAATATACATTTCTGACATTCAAAAACAAAACAAAAACAAATCAGTGACCAATATAGCCACCTTTCTTTGCAAGGACACTCAAAAGCCTGCCATCCATGGATTCTGTCAGTGTTTTGATCTGTTCACCATCAACATTGCGTGCAGCAGCAACCACAGCCTCCCAGACACTGTTCAGAGAGGTGTACTGTTTTCCCTCCTTGTAAATCTCACATTTGATGATGGACCACAGGTTCTCAATGGGGTTCAGATCAGGTGAACAAGGAGGCAATATCATTAGATTTCCTTCTTTTATACCCTTTCTTGCCAGCCACGCTGTGGAGTACTTGGACGCGTGTGATGGAGCATTGTCCTGCATGAAAATCATGTTTTTCTTGAAGGATGCAGACTTCTTCCTGTACCACTGCTTGAAGAAGGTGTCTTCCAGGAACTGGCAGTAGGACTGGGAGTTGAGCTTGACTCCATCCTCAACCCGAAAAGGCCCCACAAGCTCATCTTTGATGATACCAGCCCAAACCAGTACTCCACCTCCACCTTGCTGGCGTCTGAGTCGGACTGGAGCTCTCTGCCCTTTACCAATCCAGCCACGGGCCCATCCATCTGGCCCATCAAGACTCACTCTCATTTCATCAGTCCATAAAACCTTAGAAAAATCAGTCTTGAGATATTTCTTGGCCCAGTCTTGACGTTTCAGCTTGTGTGTCTTGTTCAGTGGTGGTCGTCTTTCAGCCTTTCTTACCTTGGCCATGTCTCTGAGTATTGCACACCTTGTGCTTTTGGGCACTCCAGTGATGTTGTAGCTCTGAAATATGGCCAAACTGGTGGCAAGTGGCATCGTGGCAGCTGCACGCTTGACTTTTCTCAGTTCATGGGCAGTTATTTTGCGCCTTGGTTTTTCCACACGCTTCTTGCGACCCTGTTGACTATTTTGAATGAAACGCTTGATTGTTCGATGATCACGCTTCAGAAGCTTTGCAATTTTAAGAGTGCTGCATCCCTCTGCAAGATATCTCACTATTTTTGACTTTTCTGAGCCTGTCAAGTCCTTCTTTTGACCCATTTTGCCAAAGGAAAGGAAGTTGCCTAATAATTATGCACACCTGATATAGGGTGTTGATGTCATTAGACCACACCCCTTCTCATTACAGAGATGCACATCACCTAATATGCTTAATTGGTAGTAGGCTTTCGAGCCTATACAGCTTGGAGTAAGACAACATGCATAAAGAAGATGATGTGGTCAAAATACTCATTTGCCTAATAATTCTGCACTCCCTGTATTTTTAGTTATTTCCTATGCCCCATGCACGATGCTGGTGCTTACTTTAGCACTCAGTGCTTAGAGCCTAAAGCATTTTTTTTGCCTACCTTACATAATTAACTTGATTGTTCAGAGAACTTAGGCCCATATTTATACTTTTTTAACGCCGCATTTCCACCACTTTTTGATGCAAAGGCGGCACAAACTTACAAAATACAATTGTATTTTGTAAGTTTGTGCCGCTTTTGTATCAAAAAGTTACGCAAATGCAGCACTAAAAAAGTATAAATATGGGCCTTAAAGACCAAATTCTGAACTGTCCCCCTTTCCCAAATCCTCTGACCTGATGCTGATGTTCTCCTGAAGAAGGTGAAGCTGTTTTGCTGATCCGTAAGCATAGGTAATATGAATAAACTGTGCATGTTGTTTGTCTTTTGTTTTTAAGTACCAACTGCTGTGTTGATAGCGCCATAGCTAGATGTTTTCTAAATCTGTGTTACTAAAACTTTAGCATGAAGCCCAACATGCCAATGCTAATCTGTAGTTAGTGAGGTGTTACCTTTCTCATCTAAGACTTGATGATATTCTGTTGCTGAACAAATGTATGCCATTGCGCTTGCTCAGATATGGTTGTTATTACTTTGCGTGATCTCTATTGAAATCATTGTGATTATAGCTCTGTTTTAATTCTTTAGGAGATTTGGCCAGCCTGAGTTATTCCTTTACATGTACCATTTGGTTTTGAAACTAACTTTCGTGACCTTAGCATTGTTAATATAGGGAGAAAAAACAGTTTAATTAATAATCAAACGGTGTGGTTATTCATGACCAAATGGCTCATGGTGCATTCTTTACTGATTATCAAATGATTTGTATTGTTCAATATTGATGACTTTTATATGCTACTTAAGGTATGATCATCTTAAACGAGTCAAAAGGTTAATCGACCTTCAGGACGCGCCTGCTTATAAGTTACTGTAACTAAATAGGTATGCCTGGGCGCGCTCATAGTTTTCGTAACTGAGTTTGATGGTTGTGTCTCTTTAGGAGCATATCTTACGTAGTTGATTTGATTAAAGTTTTTTTGTCTGTGATTCAATGATGCAAAATAGAGAGAAGATGTGTCCCTAAACGCCCAACGCAACTTTCTCCGGTCTTTGTAGTTTGCCTGTGTTTGATGGGAGTGTTTCTCAGCGTTTTATTTGACAGGGAGAATGGAGTAGTTGATGCGCTTCCACAGCTTTGCAAATTGCAGATGAATTGAGTTGTTTGGAAGAGTTTAGGGAGTTTACATACTCCAAATAATGGTGTATGAGTGTGTGTACTCCGAAGTGTGAGAGTAGGGAAGCTGGCGAACTTCACATGTGTGTGGCGCTTCGTGCTCAAAAATTATCCACGTGTTTGTTGGTATACGGGCCCTGCGAGGTCTAAGACTCCGTAGTATATTGAGAAGAGTATGAAACATTTGCTTTTTGTTGTAATCTGTCAGTTTAGTAGGTGGATCGGGTGTGGTCCACAAGTCAGAGTGTGAGTCAAAGTGAGTGAAAGACCTTTTCGACTGCGATTTGACGAGTTCTATGTGCACCAGGACCGACCCATTGATCAGCCTGAGTAAAATTTGTGGGTCAAATTTTGCTTGCGAATCTGGCGATCTGAGAAAGAATGAATAGCTGCTCGAGCGAAAGCGATCGTAATTTCCCATACCCATAGTAAACGGACAGATTTGTTTTATTGGGTTACTGAAGTGCTTGCAATAATTTTGCATTCATTTGGTGTGAAACTGAGTTTAGGAGGAAAAGCCGCAAAACTTTGTCAGCCGCTGTGTGTGAGTGTGAGGTCATTGGAGCCGCGCTGGGATAGGTTGGTTAGTAAGAAGGGTCGCACACCGATTGGTGGACAATCCAGAAGCGCAGTTGGTTGAGAAAGTAGACGAAGAGGATTGTGGGATTAAAAGAGATTTCCTGATTATTGCTTTTGACATAAATTTGTGAGAATGAAGTTTTTCAAAGCTTTAAAAAGTGCATTTAGGGGAAATGAGTATATTCAAATTAGAATAGGAGAAGTTTGCCCGGCAGAAGGTACTCCGGCATATATCGTAATTAAGGAGAAAGGTACCGGAGCCCGCCTTTGGTTAAAACATTGGTGCAAAATCGCAGAAAAGGAAGGGAGAATAGCATTTCCTGAAAATTGAACCTTTAATTTGGGAATTTTAGAAACTCTGGGACAAGTAATGTAAGGAAATGCCTTCCTTGGCACCCTGACTTTTTGCCTTTTGTTGATGCCAGTTATGATTGAAAGTGTGCTGGGACCCTGCTAACCAGGCCCCAGCACCAGTATTCTTTCCCTAAACTGTACCTTTGTTCCCACAATAGGCACAGCCCTGGCACACTGACAAGTTCTTTGTAAATGGCCCTGTTGCCAGGGAATGTCTCTAAGGGCTGCAGCATGTCTTATGCCTCCCTGGGGACCCCTCACTCAGCACATGCACACTGCCTCACAGCTTGTGTGTGCTGGTGGGGATAAAATGACTAAGTCAACATGGCATTCCCCTCAGAGTGCCATGCCCACCTCTCACTGCCTGTGGCATAGGTAAGTCACCCCTTTAGCAGCCCTTACAGCCCTAAGGCAGGGTGCACTATACCACAGGTGAGGGCATATGTGCATAAGCACTATGCCCCTACAGTGTCTAAGCAAAAGTTGCCATAAAGAGTATATGGTCAGGGAGTTTGTCAAACACAAACTCCACAGTTCCATAATGGCTACACTCAAATCTGTGTTGTTTGGTATCAAACTTCTCAGCACAATAAATGCACACTGATGCCAGTGTGGGATTTATTGTAAAATACATCCAGAGGGCATCTTAGAGATGCCCCCTGATTACCAGTCCTACTCCTTGTGCTAGGCTGACCAGTTTCTGCCAGCCTGCCCCAACCAGATGAGTTTCTGGCCACATGGGGTGAGTGCCTTTGTCACTCTGTGGCCAGGAACAAAGCCTGTACTGGGTCGAGGTGCTTCTCACCTCCCCCTGCAGGAACTGTAACACCTGGCGGTGAGCCTCAAAGGCTCATGCCTTTTGTTTCAGCACCCCAGGGCATCCCAGCTAATAGAGATGCCCGCCCCTCCGGCCACTGCCCACACTTTTGGCAGTAAGGCAGGAGAGGATAATGAGAAAAACAAGGAGGAGTCACCCACCAGTCAGGACAGCCTCTAAGGTGTCCTGAACTGAGGTGACCCCTACCTTTAGAAATCCTCCATCTTGAGTTTGGAGGGTTTCCCCAATAGGATTAGGGAGGAGGCACAAAGAGGGAGTAGCCACCCTCCAGGACAGTAGCCATTGGCTGCTGCCCCCAGACCTATACACAGCCCTAAATTTAGTATTTAGGGGTTACCCAAAACCCAGGAAATCAGATTCCTGCAACCTACACAAAGAAGAAGGACTACTGACCTGGAAGCCCTGCAGAGACAACAACTGACTTGGCCCCAGCTCTAACGGCCTGTCTCCAGACTCACAGAACCTGCACAGCGATGCATCCGACAGGGAACAGCAACTTCTGAGGACTCAGAATACTGCCCTGAAACTGAAGGACCAAGAAGCTCCCAAGAACAGCGGCAGTGTTCACCAACAGCAACATTTTTGCAACAAAGAAACTACTTTTAAAGAACTCTCTCTTCCTGCCGGAAGCGTGAGACTTCTCACTCTGCACCCGACGCCCTCGGCTCGATCTCCAGAGAACAAACCCCTGCAGGGAGGACTCCCAGGCGACTGTGACAATGTGAGTAACCTGAGTCGACCCCTCTGCACCGCCACAGCGACTCCTTCAGAGAGGATCCAGGGGATCCCCATGACTGCGACTGCCTGGTAGCAAGGAACCCAACGCCTTGACCAAGCACTGCACCTGCAGCCCCCAGGACAGAGAGGAACCGAACTCCAGTGCACGAGTGACCAGCAGGTGGCCCTCTTCCTAGCCCAGTCAGTGGCTGGCCCGAGAAGCCCCTCTGTGCCCTGCCTGCATCGCCTAAGTGACGCCCCTGGTCCCTCCATTGCTTCCTATAGCAAACCCGACTCCAACTTTGCACACTGCACCCGGCCGCCCCTGTGCTGCTGAGGGTGGGTTTTTCTGTGCCTGTTTGTGTCCCCCCCTAGTGCTCTACAAAACCCCCCTGGTCTGCTCCCCGAGGACACAGGTACTTACCTGCCAGCAGACCGGAACCGCAGCACCCCTGTTCTCCATAGGCGCCTATGTGTTTTGGGCCCTCCTTTGACATCTGCACCTGACTGGCCCGGTGTTGCTGATGCAGTGACTTTGGGGTTGCCTTGAACCCCCAACGGTGGGCTACCTATGCCCAGGAGACTGACTGTATAAGTGCTTTACTTACCTCAGAAACTTAACCATACTTACCTCCCCCAGGAACTGTTGATTCACTTTAAAAATAGCTTATTGCCATTTTAACCTATACAGTGTGTACTACTGTTTTAATTCAAAGTTCCTTACTTACCTGTGTGGAGTACCTTGCATTTTATGTATTTACTTCAAATCTTGAATCTTGTGGTTCTAAAATAAACTAAGAAAATATATTTTTCTATGTAAAAACTATTGGCCTGGAGTTAAGTCTTTGAGTGTGTGTTCCTCATTTATTGCCTTTATGTGTACTACAAATGCTTAACACTACCCTCTGATAAGCCTACTGCTCAACCACACTACCACATAATAGAGCATTAGTATTACCTAATGTTACCACTATCAACCTCTAAGGGGAACCCTTGGACTCTGTGCTCACTGTCTCTCACACTGAGATAGTATGTACAGAGCCAACTTCCTACAAGTAATGTAGGGTTAAAAACCTCCGCCAAGACCAACTCAGTTTGAAGCATTAGCGATCTGGGAGCTAGTAGCCAGACAACAACAGTCGTTGAAATTTGAGAGAAAAATGAGAAGAGCCGAGAAGACATTGGCAGAAGCTGGGTGGGATAATGAGCAGAGACAGTGCAGATTAGATACCTTACGTGGTATTAGAATGTTTCCCTCTATTTTTGAAGACAACGAGAAAGAAGCAAAGAAAGCTTCTAGAAAATCAAACAGAAGCCTGTCCAAGGATGGAGAGTAGAAATCAAAGGAGACCAGGAAGTCTTTGACTCCTGATGAAGAGTCTAACAAAGATGAATTTATTCTACAATTATTGAGAAATCGTCCACCACCATATGTTGTACAAGAGAACAATCCAAGTATTTGTGTGAACCCCACTGCACCAACACCTGTTAACATGTCACAGAGTTCAATACAGAGTAATCTTAATATGACTGAGAGTTCCGTACAGGTTAATTCTAACATGACACGGAGCTCAGTACAGACTAGTCCTCTCTTAGCGCAGGTACCAATGCAGAGCAGTTTAACCTGCTGTAAGGAAATGGCTCCCTGTTGCAATTACCCCCCACTTTTTGCCTGATACTGATGCTGATTTGACTGAGAAGTGTGCTGGGACCCTTCTAACCAGGCCCCAGAACCAGTGTTCTTTCACCTAAAATGTACCATTGTCTCCACAATTGGCACAACCCTGGCACCCAGGTAAGTCCCTTGTAACTGGTACCCCTGGTACCAAGGGCTCTGATGCCAGGGAAGGTCTCTAAGGGCTGCAGCATGTCTTATGCCACCCTAGGGACCCCTCACTCAGCACAGACACACTGCTTGCCAGCTTGTGTGTGCTGGTGGGGAAAAAATGACTAAGTCGACATGGCACTCCCCTCAGGGTACCATGCCAACCTTACACTGCCTATTGCATAGGTAAGTCACCCCTCTAGCAGGCCTTACAGCCCTAAGGCAGGGTGCACTATACCACAGGTGAGGGCATAGGTGCATGAGCACTATGCCCCTACAGTGTCTAAGCAAAACCTTAGACATTGTAAGTGCAGGTTAGCCATAAGAGTATATGGTCTGGGAGTCTGTGAAAAAAGGAACTCCACAGCTCCATGATGGCTACACTGAATACTGGGAAGTTTTGTATCAAACTTCTCAGAATAATAAACCCACACTGATGCCAGTGTTGGATGTATTAAAAAATGCACACAGAGGGCATCTTAGAGATGCCCCCTGTATTTTACCCAATTGTTCAGTGCAGGACTGACTGGTCTGCGCCAGCCTGCTGCTGAGAGACGAGTTTCTGACCCCATGTGGTGAGGGCCTTTGTGCTCTCTGAGGACAGAAACAAAAGCCTGCTCTGGGTGGAGGTGCTTCACACCTCCCCCCTGCAGGAACTGTAACAGCTAGCAGTGAGCCTCAAAGGCTCAGGCTTCGTGTTACAATGCCCCAGGGCACTCCAGCTAGTGGAGATGCCCGCCCCCTGGACACAGCCCCCACTTTTGGTGGCAAGTCCAGGGGAGATAATGAGAAAAACAAGGAGGAGTCACTGACCAGTCAGAACAGCCCCTAAGGTGTCCTGAGCTGAGGTGACTATGACTTTTAGAAATCCTCCATCTTGCAGATGGAGGATTCCCCCAATAAGATTAGGGATGTGCCCCCCTCCCCTCAGGGAGGAGGCACAAAGAGGGTGTAGCCACCCTCAGGGCTAGTAGCCATTGGCTACTAACCCCCCAGACCTAAACACAACCCTAAATCGATTATTTAGGGGCTCCCAGAACACAGCAAGATAGATTCCTCCAACCTAAGACGAAGAAGGACTGCTGAGCTGAAAAACCCTGCAGAGAAGACGGAGATACCAACTGCTTTGGCCCCAGCTCTACCGGCCTGTCTTCCCACTTCTAAAGACACTGCTCCAGCGATGCGTTCCACAGGGACCAGCGACCTCTGAAGCCTCAGAGGACTGCCCTGCATCTAGAAGGACCAAGAACTCCAGAGGACAGCGGCTCTGTTCCACAAAGACTGCAACTTTGCAACAAAGAAGCAACTTTGAACCAACACACGTTTCCCGCCGGAAGCGTGAGACTTTGCACTCTGCACCCTACGCCCCCGGCTCGACTTGTGGAGAACAAACACCACAGGGAGGACTCCCCGGCGACTGCGAGACCGTGAGTAGCCAGAGTTGACCCCCCTGAGCCCCCACAGCGACACCTGCAGAGGGAATCCCGAGGCTCCCCCTGACCGCGACTGCCTGCTTCAAAGATCCGACACCTGGTAAAGGCACTTCATCCGCAGCCCCCAGGACCTGAAGGATCCGACCTCCAGTGCAGGAGCGATCCCCAGGTGGCCTTCTCCCTTGCCCAGGTGGTGGCTACCCCGAGGAGCTCCCCCCTTGCCTGCCTGCATCGCTGAAGAGACCCCTTGGTCTTCCATTGAAACCTATTGCGAACCCGACGCTTGTTTGCACACTGCACCCGGCCGCCCCCGTGCCGCTGAGGGTGTACTTTTTGTGTGGACTTGTGTCCCCCCCGGTGCCCTACAAAACCCCCCTGGTCTGCCCTCCGAAGACGCGGGTACTTACCTTCTGGCAGACTGGAACCGGGGCACCCCCTTCTCCATGGAAGCCTATGCGTTTTGGGCACCACTTTGACCTCTGCACCTGACCGGCCCTGAGCTGCTGGTGTGGTAACTTTGGGGTTGCCCTGAACCCCCAACGGTGGGCTACCTTGGACCCAACTTTGAACCCCATAGGTGGTTTACTTACCTGCAAAAACTAACAAACACTTACCTCCCCCAGGAACTGTTGAAAATTGCACTGTGTCTAGTTTTAAAATAGCTATATGTCATTTATGTGAAAACTGTATATGCTATTTTGCTAATTCAAAGTTCCTAAAGTTCCTAAGTGAAGTACCTTTCATTTAAAGTATTGTTTGTAAATCTTGAACCTGTGGTTCTTAAAATAAACTAAGAAATGATATTTTTCTATACAAAAACCTATTGGCCTGGAATTGTCTCTGAGTGTGTGTTCCTCATTTATTGCCTGTGTGTGTACAACAAATGCTTAACACTACCCTCTGATAAGCCTACTGCTCGACCACACTACCACAAAATAGAGCATTAGAATTATCTCTTTTTGCCACTATCTTACCTCTAAGGGGAACCCTTGGACTCTGTGCATGCTATTTCTTACTTTGAAATAGTACATACAGAGCCAACTTCCTACACCTGCCTAATGTGTCTGCAGTACAAAATCAGATACCACAGCTGAATATTCCTAGGATTTATCCAGATGTGCCTATTGTAGATGCAGCAACAAACCTAATAATGCCGACAGGACAGGTTCATCAGAAACCAATATTGGTTCAGCCAAGCCAACTCCGCTCTTGTTGCCTCAAATGCAACCACAAATTATTCCGAAATACACTCCTATAACAGGGGCAAAGACAGATATGTCTGTATTGATGAGTCAGAATACTGGAGTGATGCACCCTCAGAAACTGGAGTGATGCACCCTCAGAATGCAAATGCTAGACCAAGTCCAGATGCTGCGTCTGTACCTGTCACTAGTGGTCAAGTGATACTATTGTTTGCTTAGGGAAACTATGGCACAAATGGTCAGGGAATCTTGAGTCAGAGTCGAGTGGGACCTGGACTGTGGACATGGACTTAATGATAATGCCAGAATAGTTTCTCAGGAGGTACAGACTTTTGATGGAACAGTACCATTGTTAGATTTGAGTCCTTTCAGAGCTCCTCTGAATACTGGAACAGGGTCTCATATTGGTTTGAACTTAAAGTTAATGACACCTCAACTCCCAAATTTGTCTGTACAACAGTTATCAGGCACTCAGCCTAATAACATTTCACTACAAGGTTTGACAGTTCAGCATTTGACCGAATAGTTAGATAAGCTGAGCCACCAACAATATTCTTCCAAAGGAGAAGAATACTTGAACTATACTAGACTTTCAATGGAAGCAGGTGAACTTGTTGAGGGGACTATGGGTGTAAATTGCCTTGAGTCCTATACAGAAGCAGAATTACGATATTTGTGTCCGAAGATTACAAAAGAAGCAGGTGAGGTACATCATCAGTTAGTAGATTTAGCAGATAAACAAGGGATAGGCCTTTCAAAAATGAAACATTTGAAAAGAAGTTACAGGTTAGATTTCAAGGCAAAAGACTTCGAACACATGAGATCTGCAAGAATGAAAACACATCTTAAAGAATTGCTTGAAAGTGTTCAAATATGGAGAGCATTAAATAAGTGGGAAGGCAGATGGGTGAAGAAAAGGGACAAGCCAAAAAAGGGACCTGATACTTCTCCTTCAGAAACACCGCAGGATAAGGAACCAGTGAAAGTTCTACCAAAGAGAGAAATTCCAGGAGGGAATTTTCTACATGTCCCATGGAGTAGAAGTGACATTTTGTCATTTACAAATGATTACCCCAGGTTGAGGGAGAAACCTGTAGAATGGTATCAGCAAACAGATAGATTTGTGAAACTTGCAAAATGCCTGTGGGAGGATTTGAATACTCTCTTATAGATAGTAGTTCCAGCAGATTTATAGATTGAATGCAAAGAAGAGTAGATTGGCCAACAAAGGTGCCACCAGGAGATCCGGCAACAGGTGCACCATCTCCTGAAGTAATGAAACATTATTATAAAGTGATTGAATTTTTGAAAACAAGAATTTTGCCCAAGAACATTGACTGGCAGCACATAGATAGGACAGCTCAGAAAGCGAAAGAGTCAATTCATGCATAATATGTGAAATTGTTGTAGGTGATTAAGCATTAAAGTGGTACAGAAACAATTGAGCCAAAAGACATGATTCATTTTGTGTTTAGATCTGTTGAAGGTCTCAGACCAGAAATTAGTCAAATGATTAAGACCATTTTGATTTGCTGGCAAGCAAAGCCGACTGATGAAGTGTTGCAGTATGCAAAATACTGTAGTGATGAGATTGAGTTGAAACAGAGAATGTTGAAAGAGAAGGCAATGGTGAAGCAGATTAAAGCGGCACAGAGGAATTCAGGGAGGTTTTCCATTTCAACAGCAACAGCAGAGAAACATGTAGTTTCAGAACATAGGCAGAGGTAGAGGTCAAGGTGGAATGGGAAGTGTTAATCGTGGTCCTGATTTGAATACAGTGGTAATGCAGGGAGAGCAAGGGGAAGAGGATGTTCTCTTGTCATGTTTGCGGAGGCATCGGGTATTGGAAACGGGAGTGTCCAATGGCAAATCGGGAAAGTGTCATTCAGGGAGGTGTTGTTCAGCAAATGAATGGTGCCAATTCTTTCCAGAATATGAGAGGACCAAGAATGATAGGTCAAAATCCACATTTTCAGAATAATGTGAATCCAATGCAAGGTTTCCAACTTATGCAGCCCATGCAACCCATACAGCCATTGCAGGTACAAGTGACCCAGATACAGCAGATACACCCACAGGTGCAAATGGTGCCTGGACAACACATTCTAATGCCTGACAACAAATCCAAATACCTCAAGCCCCTATGGACCAGCAGCAACTGATGCTTCCTCAGACAGTCACAGGTCAAAGATTGAACCAAAGAAATAATACTGTACACCAATAATCTTTACACAGTGAGAATGGAATAAACGATGATTGGGTGAATGAGAGTTTGGATGAGGAAGAATGTGTGTTAGCTGCTTCATTAGAAGTAGATCAGAAAGGCCCCTATGTTAAAGAAAAGGAGAATGGTCACAAAGTTTCATTTTTGGTCAACACTGGAGCCACAAGCTCTACAGTGAGAACTGCAGAAGTTACAGACCTGCCATTATCACGGAAGACAGTCCAGATTGTAGGAGTTGCAAACCAATATTTGAATAACCCAATTACAGAACAAGAGTTAACATTGGTAATTGTAAAGGACTATACAAAATCGTAGTTTGTAATTCAAGTCCTGTGTCCTTAATGAAAAGAGATTTATTGTGCAAAACAAAATGCTTGATTTCTTGTTCAAATGATGGCATCGAGATACAAACAGTGATGATGAAGATAACCCGATACTTAATGTTGACAATGACACAGTTAATGAGGAATTTACTCTGATCAGTTTCTTTCCAGTTTTTACTGTGAAAGATCTTCCTTCCGACTTACAGAAATCTGTTGTGTCAAAAGTATGGGATCTTTCAGGAAAATACATTGGTTTAATAAAATGGTTGAGCCAGCTAGAATCGCAGCTAAGCCTAATACAGTTTTCCCTCAGACTCCACAATACCACAAGAAAAAGATGCAATTGAGAGTGTAAAACCGATAATAGCAGAATTTGTGGATAAAGAAATTTTAAAAGAAGAGTTGAGCAGCCATTGTAATTCATCATTAATGGGACTGCGTAAGCCTTGTGGGAAAATTCGAGTTGTTCAGTATTTGAGAAAAATAAATGACATTGTGGTCAAATTTTGCCCAGTAGTGCCAAATCCGGCTGTGATTATGTTTGAGACCCCATGCGATGCTGAATGGTTCACTGTAGTGGACCTGTGTCAAGTGTTCTTTTCCGTACCTCTTCATGAGGACAGCAGATATCTCTTTTGTTTCAAATTCTTAAATAGAGTCTACTGTTGGTGTAGGATTGCACAAGGGTTCTCAAAGTCACCATCTATTTTCAACCAGATCTTGACAAATTTAGAATCATTAGTGATGCCATACCAGTCGACATTGGTGCAATATGTTGATAATCTACTGATCGTGTCCAAAACAAGATAAAGGGTGTAAATACGATATGATTGCATTGCTGAACATCCTGGGAGACAATGGTCATAAAGTGTCCCCAGCTAAATTGCAGTACTGTCAGAAAGAAGTAAAATATTTGAGTCATTTGATTGAGAAAGGCATCAGGAAAATCTCAAGAGAGAGGGTTGCAACTATATTGCAGATGCCAGCCCCACCTACCCAGAAAGATGTGAGGATGTTTTTGGGGATGGTGAGCTACTGTCGCCAATGGATCCCAAATTCTTCAGTCATTTCCAAGCCTTTGCAGAAACAGACTCATAAGGATGTTTCCGATCCTTTAGTGTTAGATTAAGACTGTATGAAAGCATTTACCGATTTGAAAGAGAGTTTGTGCCTAGCTCCAGCTTTGGGCATGCCTGATTACACAAAACCCTTTCGGTTGTTTTGTCATGAATGTGATACATGTTATTTGTCTGTCTTGACTCAAACTCATGGCAGTGTGAATCGCCCAGTGGCATATTTTTCAGCCACTTTGGACCTGGTTGCAGCAGCTTTACCAGGTTGTTTGCGATCCGCTGCAGCAGTTGAGCAGTGTCTCACTCAGAGTGAGAGCATTGTGATGGGTCATTCCCTCACTATCATGGTCCCACATTCTATTGAAGTCTTGCGCACTAGGTCAAATACACAATATTTGACTAGTGCCAGACTTACTTGGTATGAGACCGCAATCCTAGGATCTCCTAATGTGGTAATCAGGAGATGTACAGTGCTTAACCCAGCAACTTTGCTTCCAAATGTGAATGGGAACATTGATAAAATGAATGACATTGAGCATGACTGTCCAGAAATTACTGAACTGTGCACAAAACCAAGAGCCGATATTAGAGATTCTTGTTTAGAAGAAAATGATCAAATTGTTTTTATTAATGGTTCTTGCTTGAGAGATAACATGGGCACATTGAGAGCAGGATACGCAGTCTGTACCATCTCTGGCACACTGGAAGCTTCATGGCTTCAAGGAGTGCTTTCTGCACAAGTGGCAGAATTTGTGGCTCTTACTAGAACATGCCATATTTCAACCCAATTGAGAGTTACCATTTACACAGATAGCCAATATGGATTCGGCATTGTGCAAGATTTTAGCCAATTGTAGGCACAGAGAGGGTTCTTGATCTCATCTGGTTCACCATTAGGAAACGGTGAAAGAATACATGAACTGTTACAAGCTATTCAGTTGCCCGAAAAAGTTGCTGTGGTGAAATGCAGTCCACATCAAAGATCACAGGATTACGTGTCATTGAGAAATTAATATGCAGATCAAGTTGCAAGGTTTTGCGCCTTGAACGGTATATCATTCAAAGATAAGTGGGAATTGTTACCTGAGAATGATGAGATTTATGCTAATTATTCATAGCACATTATTGACACATTAGAAGAGTTAAAAACCTTACAGGACAATGTGCCAAAGAAAGAGCGTAGAGACTGGCACAAATTGAAATGCATGCAGAGAGATGATGATGTTGTGAATCTAGTGAAGAGAAAGTATTGCTGTCTAACAGCTTGCTGACTAAAATGGCTAGATACTATCATGGTCAGACTCATGTGGGAAGGGATGCGATGGTCAGGCCTTTTAAACAGTTTTGGTTCAATCTAAAATTTAGAAAGGTTGCCTAAGCAATTTGCCACAGGTACATCATCTGCCAGCAGATGAATGTGGGAAAAGGAACAGTGGTTAATATGGGCCATATTGGCATGGCTGGAGGTCCATTTAGTAGAATGCAAATGGATTTCATTGAGATGCCTGCGTGAGCTGGATTGAAATATGTATTGGTGATTGTGTGCATCTTTAGTCATTGGATTGAGGCTTACCCAACGCAGAGAAATGACAGTCTCACAGTAGCAAAGGTACTGCTTAGGAAGTTAATTCCATGTTTTGGTTTCCCGATTTCTATAGAATCAGATAGGGGAAGCCACTTCAATAATGAAGTGATCAAATTTCTATGTTCAGCCTTAAATATTGAGCAGAAATTGCATTGTAGTTACCGCCCTGAAGCACCAGGACTTGTAGAACATATGAATGGTACCTTGAAATCGAGAATGGTAAAAATGTGTGCATCCAGAAATCTGAAATGGCCTGATGATTTACCACTAGTTTTGATGTCAAGGAGAAGTACACCTGACAAGAAAACAGGATTGTCACCTCATGAAATCCTCATGGGAAGAGCCATGAGATTGCCAGCTGTTCCTGCAAATGCTCTATTGAACATTACAGATGATATGGTATTGGACTACTGCAAAGGTCTGGCTGATGTGGTTCGCTCTTTCTCTCAGGTGGAAGCTACCACATTGCAACCGTCTCAAGATCAAGGACACAATGTGAGAGCAGGTGACTGGGTTGGTATTTGAAAACACATAAGAAAATCGTGTTTGGAGCCTCGGTGGAAAGGTCCTTACCAGGTGGTATTAATCACTACCACGGCTGTGAAGTGTGCAGGACTTCCGAACTAGATCCCTGCCATCCACACTCGGAAAGTACCAAATCCTACAGAGCAAGAAGAGTTGTTGTTGAGAGTACCAACAACGTCCAGACAGGAAATTACAAAACTAATCATATATCATGCCTCTTTACAGTTTTCCAAGCACACACTATCAGTAAACCGAACTCTTTATGCTCAAATGGAAGTTGCAGCACAGGGCGAGGCCTGTGTCGTGCAGTAATGCTATTGCTCAGCCCCCAAGGGTGAACTCGTCGACATCAATATTTAAGTGTGACAGATTTTGAGACTTTGCCTCTGCGCTTAGAGTGACGGCCGGTAAAAGGTATGTCAAGGGCGCTGATTTTGCTGATTTGGCTTGGAGAAAAGAGGAACTGAACTGGAAAAGGTACCTGAGCACTCCTCAACTGACTTACCTACTCCTGTGAGAGACAAATTGGAAGAGATACAGGAGGATAAAAATGAACTAACTTCAACTGTAAGAATAGGAAAGCTTGATCAGACGAGGGCTTTTCCAGAAGCAGATTGTCTTCAAAGACTGACTGAAGAAACGACTGACCCCAGCGGGAAAGGAGTTGAGGCACATCAAAGCCAAACAGATTTGAGCCCTCCTGAACCGGTTGCAGGAACGTCAAAAGAAGGTAACTCGTGTTCAATACTGAAAAGGGCACTGACGGGAAAATCATTGAATGGTGACAAGGGGCCAGAAACAAGGTCAAAGACAAAGAAGATAAACCTGTTACCACACATTCAGGAAGACGTTGACACCACCAGAAAAGAAGATCTGAGTGATGGTGATTTTAATGAAGAACGAAAGTTGAAAAGAAAGACAATTGTAAACCGAAGAGTCCTGATAGGGCATAGGTAACTACCAATGATTGGCAAGAATAATTTTTTAGTTTTTGTTTTGAACAAGGCATTCCAAGTCAGTATTTTGCCACATAAAGAAAACTGATGAACAGGACTGTTGAAGAAAAAAAAAACACACATTAAGAAAGTACAAAGAAAGAGACTGTTGAAATTTTTACTGGAAAATACTTTGATAATCTGATTTTGACAAGCTGCTAAACTGATTTTTGACAACTTTACTGATTTTTGACAAAAGAAGATCCTGAAAATAATACTGAAAGCTGTAAATAATTGCTGAAGAAGATTGAAGATTGTTGTGATTTTTGTTTTTGCTGCATTGCTATAAATGTATTTGCTTTTACTTTCTGATTCTATACAGATCCTGAGCAACTTTAACCAGCAGAGTAGAAAGAATAGGTGGTGTAAAAACATGGGTATTGGTTTGGCGATTGTATGTGTGATAATATGTCTGATATTGATTGTGTGTGTAACTGTTCTGGATAAAAATGAGTTTAACCATACCACAGCTATAGAGACAACTACTACGCTTTCAGAACTAGATAGGTTTAGATTAGACAAAAAATATCTGCATATAGATAACACACAGGGAGAACTTTCTTCTAATGTTTTCTATCGCTTACTGCATGAGTATGTTGACACAATGGATGCAAGAGAGTGTTATGTTTGCACTCAGATTCCAGCCTCTGTTGAGGAGGGAATAGCCTATCACAGTCTGGTGCTAACGTATGGCATAAGTTGTAGTCTTTTACCAACAAGATTCTATAACCAGGGGTATATCTGGTATTGTTACTTTAATTTTGATGTGGTGTTTTCTTTTGTTCCTATAATTAGGGATCTTAATAAAGTAGCTAAGGAAAATAATAAAGTAATAATGAGGGATTTCTTTGAGCCTACATTAACAATTGGGACCGCTTATGCTCATAAAATTAACCTAACCTGTTTACTTTCACCTTTAGAAAATAGTTTTTTTAGAATACACAGAAGAACGGAGAAGGGCAATGAAGGCTAAGGTAGATAGAGGATTAGTTTCATGGAGACCTGGAAATGACTATGTATCCAGTGACATTACTAAACAAGGAAGACTGACTTTAGATGCACAACATGTAGGAAAACTTTATATATATAGGCTACAAACTAGGGGTGATAAAACATTTGTGGGAACCAGTGAATGTAGACATGTGTTTTGTTTGAGTATAACCGGACATTTATGTTGAATGGTCAAGCCCCGGCAGTGCCTGGAATTTATTTATTACATATATGAGAAAAATGCATATTACTTTCTTCCTAGAGGATGGTATGGCGCATGTTATTTGGGGATAGTCTTCCTGTACCAGCTAAAATGACTGAAATACAACACAGGAGACAAAAGCAAGAATCAGTTTCTGGCATTGTTGGAGACATAGTTGGAGCAATAATTCCTTCAGTGGGAGTTGTTCGGAATGCTATTCAAATTTGACAGTTGTCTACCAAATGTGCCCTTCAACACAGTCTGGTGGTGCTTAGGAGCACCCCCACTCTAGCCCAGAGACACCTATTTATTGGAAATCCTTTGTTCTGCTTTCCTGTGCCGGAGTTAGGCTCAACAGCAGGAAGGCAGAACAGTGTCTGGGGTCAGCAGCAGCACAGGCTTGCATGCAGAATTTGCAAGCCTGAACAGGCAGACATGAGGGATCACATAGGCAACCCACAGAGTACATGGTATGATGCAACTAGCACCGGAATCGGTGTAGTTGCATGATTCCAACATGTTTGACACCAAACATCCTAGCTTCGGTGAAGCCATTATGTAGCTGGATATCTTGAATTGACCAGTGTTCACTACATACCTTAAAATGGCCTCCCACACTTACAAAGCCCAGAATATGTAGTCTGGGGCTTGTAGGGGGTACCTCTGCTCATGCAGGTGTATCCTCACACTTAGAACCATGCCCTGCAATTGGGCTGAAGAGCCTACCTTAGGGGTGACTTATAGGGTTGGAGTGCAGAGAGCATGACATAAGGTAACCCTGACATCTGGGGTGAAATGTGCATGCACCATTTCACACAGGCTGCAATGTCAGGCCTGTAGTCACAAGTTGCATGGACTCCCATTGGTGGCCTAACACATGCTGCTTAATACATGCTGCAGTCCATCGGGGGCCCCTGGTGTACCAATGCCCTTGGTACCTAAGTACCATATACTAGGAACCTACAGGAATACACAAGTATGCCAATTGTGGGGTGTAAAAGTTATGTGGCAACTAAGTTTAGGAGAGAGAACATTGACACACAGGTCCAGGTTAGCAGGATCCCAGTGTATTACAGTCAAAACATACTGACATCAGGCAAAAAGTGTATAACTATGAGCATAACGTAATAATGAGCATTGAGCAGAAGTCCATCATTGCACCAAATGATTTGCCATCCTTTAGTACATCACCCGAATATTTGGAAAGTGGTGCACCACCATTATGTTTTTTAATGTGTTTTTACCCCTTTTTTTATAAAAAGGTTTACACCTTGGCAGCAGGTGTTTGGTTGAGGTGCACTCAGAGAATAATACAATATCTTGCCCAAGACCCAGCAGGGAATATACAGGGATAGGTGTGCATTTTATGAGTCTGCAGCGCTTGCTTGTTTGGGAGATTGGGATACACAAGTATGTCAATTGTGGGGTGTAAAAGTTATGTGGCAAAGAAATTTAGGGGAGGGAACATTGACACACAGGTCCTGGTCAGCAGGATCCCAGAGTACTACAGTCAAAACATACTGATATCAGGCAAAAAGTGGATAACTATGTCAGAAAGATCCTAGTTACCTACAAACGTCTCCAACAAACAATGGTTCTGGAATTTAGCAGAGAGGTCGTTGGGAGCAGGCCAGTCATGTGCGACTCTCAGTTCACTGTAAACTATAAAAATAAAATAGTCAGAATCATCTATAGCAGAGATTACTATCAGTGCCAAGGCTGTCCTGGAAGAGTGTGAAAGTCTAAACTTATCTCAACTAGAAAGGTTTTTAAAAAAATATATTTTTATTTGATTTTGTAAAGTAGAATAACAGGGGCACAGATTGGTGCCCAGCATAATTAAAAGCATTGAGCAGAAGTCCATCATTGCACCAAATGATTTGCCATCCTTTAGTACATCAACCAGAGGAGAAAGTGAAAACATTACAGTAAATCAATTTGCACAATGAGTCAAACAGTTTGGACTAGTGGTCCTGGGACAAAGGCCATAATAATCAATCCAGTTACTCCATATTTTTCGAACTTTATGGGGAAAGCCTCTGCTCTTATAGGTAACTCTCTCTACCACCATGTATAGGTCTATGCCACCTTTCCACTCGGACATTACAGGTGTGCCAGATTCTCCCCAATGTTTGGCCAGATCTCACTTCGCAATCACTAGTCCCGGGTTACAGAAAATTAATCTCTTTCATCTGCAGGAGGTCTATGTCGTTGGGTATGCCTGGCAGCACAACTTTGGGATAGTCTGGTATAGTCACCTCTACCACTTTGTCCAAATCTAGGAGTATTTTAAGCCTGTATGTGTTTATGTGGGACATGTTCACAGCATATGAAAAAAATCCCTAGGCGATTCTCTGCATATTAGACATACCAGGGAGGTTGCCCTGCCCATTGTGTGCAGTTGAGTTCTATTATAATAGATACGTTATGACATTTTAAACTGGATAAGGCTCAGTCTGGACTTTGGCGGTCATTCTGACCGCCGCCCGCCATGCGGTCACCGCCATTTGGCCGCTCCGCGGTCAAAAGACCGCGGAGGCCATTCTGGCTTTCCCGCTGGGCCGGCGGGCGCCCTCCAAAGGAGCGCCCGCCGGCCCAGCGGGAAAGGCCCTGCAACACAGAGGCCGGCTCCGAATGGAGCCGGCGGTGTTGCAGGGGTGCGACGGGTGCAGTTGCACCCGTCGCGATTTTCACTGTCTGCTATGCAGACAGTGAAAATCATGCTGGGGCCCCCAGGGGCCCCACGACACCTGTTCCCGCCATCCTGTTCCTGGCGGTCAAAACCGCCAGAAACAGGCTGGCGGGAAGGGGGTCGGAATCCCCATGGCGGCGCTGCTTGCAGCGCCGCCATGGAGGTTCAGCCCTGCCAGGGGTATTCCGGCGGGAAACCGCCGGATCCCCTTTTATGACCGCGGCTTTACTGCCGGGGTCAGAATGGGCAATGAAGCACCGCCAGCCTGTTGGCGGTGCTTCCGTTGCCCGCGGCCCTGGCGGTTTAGGACCGCCAGGGTCAGAATGAGGGCCTTTATCTCTTCTTCCTGTGGAAAAATTAATGCAGTGCCCCAGTCCAGGTCTTCCAATTCACTCATGTCAGTCACCCATCTGTTCCTAAGTTTCAGAAGTGTGTCAGTCATATTATTGTTAATAGTTTTGTAGACAACAGAGATTGCTTTTTCTGTTATTTCCTCCATCAGAAGCTTACCCTCTAGAAGGTGAGTAGTCAGGAGGAGCTATGGGAATATTCTCCACTTTCCAGGTATGAGTGAGTTGCAGGTGTTTATAGCGTTGTGTTTCACTAAGCTAGAATTCTCTCTGGAGGGTTGAGAAGGGCATCAGGGTTCCCTCTTCAAGTTAGTCTCCTTTCCTAGAGATACCCAGACAGTCCCAGGCCTCAAATCCTCTCAGTTTCCCAATTTCTTTAAAGAACCTTCCCGTCCACAATGGGGTTTCCCAGGTTACCCTACATGCCCATCCCAGGCATTTAGTAGTCTTATGCCATACCTCAATAGCTACTTGGGTAGCCGGGAGTAGGTTTCTTGTACCCTTCCCTTCGTAAAGATAGTGGTGGTAAGGGCATACCTGAAATTGTGTGTGTTCCCATGCATAGGTCTCCATCTACATGGCTCCATTCATTTACAGTAGGCCCAGAGATCCCGGAGTGCTATCCCACCATTGTAGGAGTTGCTCTGTAGAGTGTGCAGGACTATCCCAGGGTGGGCATTATTCCACAATAGTTTCTGAAGTATATCATCTATCTTGACGAACATGTCATCCGGCATCTTATACTAGTGTTTTGCAGAACATACAGGAATTTCGGAAGAGTGATCATTTTGAATAGCACGACCATGTTTAGTATGGTAAGAGGGAGCAATATCCAGGAGTCTGCATCTGTTTGGAATTACAACAGTACTTTCCTAATGTTAAATCTAGGTGGAGAATCCCTTCCTCTCGGGCTGTTAGGAACAATTTTAATAAGTGGGGGAGCAGTATGTCAGCTTTGTTTTTTAAAGAATTCCAGTGGTAGACCACTGGGTCCCTGTGTTTTCCCCAAGTTGAGACTGGAGACTGCTGCCTGCATCTCTGCTAGAGAGAGATTCATGTATAATACCTCACAATCTTCGCTAGAGAGGGTGGGCAGATCTGTCCTTTTAGGATACTCTACTATCATTCTCCATAGAGGTCTTCATAAAATTTTGCAAATTCCGCTGATATTCGCTGATCCACATCACATGTGATGCCCTCCTCTTCTACAATTTGGTGTCCCCACCTAGTCTCCAAACTCGACTAGAAACTTAGGAAAACTTTACAATCAACCTACTGGCTAACAGCAATCATAATATGGCCACTCCATCAAAGCAGCCTGTCGCCTGGCCAATAAGAAACTTAATCAGGCTCTGCAGCTAGTTCGCAGGGGCAGCTACAAAACAAGAAATAATATAGACACCATAATGGCAGCAAAAAGGAATACCTAAAGGCTGTTTGAGCTGACCACAGGAAAGATACAGATGTTTTCTGGGCCAAGCTGCTCTACAACAGTAAGCAATCCAGTTCAAGATAATTCTGGCTAACTGTGAATAATTTAAATCAACAGCAGCAGGTCCTATGGATTATTCCAATCAGGGAAAAGTGATGGGTTGCCTTTCTCACGAAACATTTTTGACAGGTAACGAATTGGCACCAATAACACATTCAGCCACACACTCAATCTTGTTACTGCCTGACAGCCTAGCACCTTCCTGTAATTTGTTTTCACCTACATTACATTTGCCAATAATAGATGCCTCTTTAGGAAATCAACTTGTCAACCTGGGGATATGCCATAGGTCTTCTGGATTCAGAGACCACCGTTCACAAACCCAGCTGTCGCCAGGCTCGGATCAATTTTTCTCCCTCAGTCTAGAAGGTGTGCAACTGTCTGAACTAAACATGGTAAATGTTATCAACAAAGGCAGGAGGGGTGGTGCCCCTGGACCAAATGGAATACTTCAGTCCATCTACAAGCAAGACACACCATACTGGGCAGGGATGCTCGCTCTTCTTTTTTCCAATGCAGTTTTCACGTAGGACATACTTGACTCATGGCGAGGGTCAGTGATCACCCCACTTCCTTCAGAAAACCACCGCCTCATCACGCTACTAGAAAGTAAAGCAAACTATTGTTCTTCACGATCTAATTGGCTGGGCAGATGCAAACCGAATAATTCCAATAACTCAATCTGATTCTAGGAGGGGCTCAGGTACAATCACAGACATCTTAGCCCTGTCAATTACCTGGGTCAATTGGGAAAGGAGAATCACACTACCTCTCTTTGCTTTGTTGACCTTAAATTGGACTTTGATTGTGTAAATCAAGCGAAGGACTGGAGGAAACTCAGGGCTTGGTACATCCCCTCACACTTGCTCAGAATCATCAAGGCTCTACACACTCAAACATGGGCACAGATTAAAATCTGGCTCACTACTGTCAAGAAGGATATATACCCACCAAGGCCTACAACAGGGGTGTGTGTTAGCTCAATCAATCAACCACTCTTACAGCATTTGTAAAGCACAGCACTGTCACCCTAGAGGTATCTGGGCGCTGAGGGTGACTAGTGATAACACAGATATACTAATTAGAAAGTATTAATGAATGTTTAAGTAGTTTGAGTAATTATCATAGAAAAATAATGTACATGTTTGAAAATGTGCCCTCGGAGTGCGATCACCAAGATTTACAAATGCACTAATAAAATGAATAACCTGTATAAAATACAGAAAGAAACATTGAATAATGTAGTAGTATGTCATATTGAGATATATATTGTATGTTTTGCATTATATTGTAGAGCTAACTTAGCCGATGTTGTGGCTTAATTGCCAGGCCTTATGCAGAGATCAAGTATTAACGCGCAATGTAGAAAAAAGCTAATGTGCTGGACTGACCATGAACCGCTTATTGTTTAATAAAATCTTATCAGCAAAAATCCTGTGTGTGAACCACAAACAGGAGATGATGGAGAAAAGGTTTGTATCAAAATCAGTGTAAAGTATACTGGATGTACTTTCCCAGGACTTGAACAATGGAGATACTGACTGGAGAAGATGCAACATTTTCGATACCTGGCGAGCCGGACGATGAGGACATCGTACAGTGAACTAATCAACATCTTGAGAACTGTGTAATGTTAGACTTCATAGATTGGGAAAATAAGAACTATTGGATACTGCAAAATCATGAGATGAATTGACCAATTAGGAATTGAGGGATAGTCTGGGTGACTTTGATATAATGCTGTGTCAAAAGGAGAAAAAGTGAGAGACGTTAGAGGTTAGGCGTGGATGTTTGGAGATATTCAAGATCTGTCATTGGGCTTATTCCCTTGAGAGCCTGATGTGATGCTGATCGATTGTTGACCTGAAGACGGAGACTGACTTTGTTGCTTATCCATATCGTGGCTAGGGAGCTATAACAATGTGACTGAATTTTCTTTTGTGCCTTTTCTTTCTGGGGAACCAACTGCACTGTTGAATAGTTTTCTTTTAGTTAGATGTTTTTCCAAATTCATGTTCTAAATTGTTTTCGCATGAAGTCCCACATGCAGATGCTAATCTAGGTTAGGTGAGCTCCTTACCTTACGATATTGACAATCGCAGAGACAATTGATGGACGAACCGATTGCTGAACTTCGCTATTCATGTTGATTTATTCATTCTTGATTCAGTTATTGACTTATGCTACTACTTTAGAAAGTCTTCTGATGCAAGTTTTGATTGGATTATGTTTTTGACGCCTTCTAACTAATTAATACGTATTTGCTTGTATAAAGTTTGATTAACCCCATGACTTATGCCTTCATTACAATCCTGGCGGTAAATCCCGCTTTCCGCCGTGCAGAAGACCGCCAACATACCGCTGCGGCCGTGGGATTCCGCTATAGGTATTACGACCCACAGCTCGGAATCTGCCAGAATACAGACACCCACACAAGTCCGCCACACCACTGATAAACTGGCGATACCAAAACCGACACCGTCACGCCGACAGGAATACGCCCACACCATCACGACCCACGAATCAACGCAGCGGTCATTCAACCGCGGTAATACATTGCCGGTTACACACCGCCGCGCTCAGAATACACACACACTTACAAAACACAACCACATTGGACAATTCGAAATACACACACCTAATACACATACACACACACCACAACCACACACCCAATCCAATATAAAGCACACACCCACATCACCCACAAACCCTTAGAACCAAAAATTTGAAAGAAGGCCAGAGAGAGAGACTACCTAAAACAACACCAGCATCCACAGACACACAATACCATCACTTACGCAACATCCACGCACCTCAAACAAGACACACCAACATATCCCCTCACACATCACAACAGATACCACCTCACACATCACCCACACCACATCATGGCACCTCAAAGACAGCCCAGGTTCTCTGAGGAGGAGCTCAGGGTCATGGTGGAGGAAATCGTCCAGGTGGAGCCACAGCTATTTGGATCACAGGTGCAGCAGACATCCATTGCAAGGAAGATGGAGCTATGGTGCAGAATTGTCAACAGGGTTAATGCAGTGGGACATCATACAAGAACACAGGATGACATCAGGAAGAGGTGGAATGACCTACGGGGGAAGGTGCATTCCGTGGTATCCAGACACCAGATTGCTGTACAGAGGACTGGTGGTGGATCCCCACCTCCTCCCCCACAACTAACAACATGGGAGGAGCAAGTCTTGGCAATTATGCATCCTGAGGGCCACGCAGGAGTAGCAGGAGGACTGGACTCTGGTAAGTCATATCTTTACTACTTTATCCCCCACACCCAACCTGCATGCCATCACATACCGCCACCCTTACCCTCACACCCATCACCCCAACAACCCACAGATACCCCAGTAACACAACCCACACATCCCCAAACCAAGCCCTGCATGTAACACCAATGCATGGACACCCATCACCAAAGCATGTCCAGTACAGAGACTCACTCATGCCCCAAAATCACCAATTACATAAGGACCAACCCAATAATGCAAGCACAGGAGTAGAGGGTCACTCACCCATTGCACAAGATGGCACACACAGATACAATAACAATGCATTTACACCCCAACAGGACCCATACCCAACGTCACCGGACAGGAGGTGCCAGACATATCCAGTCCCCCCACAGAAGAGACCCACAGTGATGACAGCAGCTCTGCACGCCTGGATCAAGATGACCAGCCCGGCCAATCAGGGACCTCGGGACAGTCAGTTCCCCTTACACAGTCACAAACCACCACTGAACCTCCCCCCTCAGGAAACACCACCCTAGCACCCACCCAGCGGGACCATCCCTCTGTCCCCAGGACACGTCAATCAGCAGTGTGTCCACCACTACAGGGAACCCAGGCAACCACACTAACACAGGATGATCAGGGACCTGGGGGCAGTGGCAGTGGGCACACAGTTCAGGGGACAGAGGCACAGGATAACAGGGAAGGTGGGAGGACTGCTGTGCGACAGGGGGAGGACAGATCCAGGGAACCCACTCTCCACGAGGCACTCTCCAACATCATGGGAGCTTACCACCATTCCCAGGAGACCATGGGCACGGTACTGGCCAAGTTTCAGGAGACTTGCAGACCTGCGGCTGCAGGAGGAACACTACCTGGGGATCAGGGAGGACTTGAAGTCCATCAACATCACCCTGGTCACCATTGCAGGGGTGCTGGCAGATCTTCTCAACACCAGGAGGAACACAGTGGCACACCAACGGGCCTCTGACACTAGGCTAGACGATGAACAGCCCTCTACCTCCGCTGGCGCTAGTGGACAGGAGGCACCGCCACAGAAACAACAGGCCACCAGCACCCCACCCCCTGCAGATGCAGAACCACCCCGCAAATGGTCCCTGAGATCGAGGAACAAGACAGAGAACATTGCCAAGACCCCCGCCAGGAAATAAGACCCCCCTGAATGTCACCCTTCTGTCCCACTAAGTCACCCTGTCCATCCTTAAACTGCCATTGCTCCACTTCCTATGCCCCTTTGGACAATGCACCTGTGAAACAAATAGACTGGACTCTGCCATGGACATACCTCCACCATCATCCCAGCCCATTTTACAACCCCCTCCACTTGTTTGCACAGGAATAAACACACTTTAATCATAAAACAATCTGGAGTCAGTCTGTGCTTTCACAAATGTGTAATTGCAATATCTATGGAATATAGCAATGTCAATTTACTTGTTCACATACCAGTGTAACACAGCTGTAGGCCAGGAGTAAACAAAGCAGCGGGCACAAAGTGGGACCCAGATCTGTGAAATGGAAAGTCAAAGTGACAAGTCAGGGTCCATACACTGAGTGAAAATGACAGACTTATCCTAGCTCCAACAATAGTATGAGATGTGGGAAGCAGTGACATCTTCTTACCTGTGTCTCACTGGAAGTATTGCATGATGATGTTGTTTCGGTTGTCAATATCCTCTTCTTCTGCCTCCTCTTTTTCACTGTCCACAGGCTCCACAGCTGCCACAAGACCACCATCTGGCCCATCCTCCTGCAGAAAAGGCACCAGGCGTCGCAAATCCAGGTTGTGCAGCATATAGCAGGCCACGATTATCTGGCACACCTTCTTCGGTGAGTAGTATAGGGAACCACCTGTCAGATGGAGGCACCGGAATCTGGCCTTCAGGAGGCCGAAGGTGCGTTCTATTATCCTCCTAGTTCGCCCATGTGCCTCATTGTAGCGTTCCTCTGCCCTTGTCCTGGGATTCCTCACTGGGGTCAGTAGCCATGACAGGTTGGGGTAACCAGAGTCACCTGCAAATGTCGAGGGACAACTGTTAGACACACACTAACCCTCAGGGACAACCCCATACCAAGACACCTATGTCAACTGTATTGGGACCTTGGCCTCACCTATTAACCACACACGGTGCCTCAGGATTTTCCCCATCACATAAGGGATGCTGCTATTTCTAAAAATGTAATCGTCATGCACAGAGCCAGGATACTTGGCATTCACATGGGAGATGTACTGGCCTGCCAAACACACCATCTGCACATTCATCGAATGGTAGCTTTTTTGGTTTCTGTATACCTGTTCATTCCTGCGGGGGTACAAATGCCACAAGTGTACCATCAATGGCACCAATGATGTTGGGGATATGTCCCAGGGCATAGAAGTCACCTTTCACTGTGGGCAAATCCTCCGCATGAGGGAAAACGATGTAGCTGCGCATGTGTTTCAGCAGGGCAGACAAAACTCTGGACAACACGTTAGAGAACATTGGCTGGGACATCCCTGATGCCATGGCCACTGTTGTTTGAAAAGACCCACTGGCCAGGAAATGGAGTACAGACAGGACCTGCACTAGAGGGGGTATCCCTGTGGGATGACGTATAGCTGACATCAGGTCTGGCTCCAACTGGGCACACAGTTCCATGATTGTTGCACGATCAAGTCTGTATGTGATTATGATGTCTCTCTCTTCCATTGTCTACAGGTCCACCAGGGGTCTGTACACCGGAGGATGCCGCCATCTTATCACCTAATCCAACACTGAGGTATCTGTTTTATTTGCAGAAACGTTAGTAATCCGCAATGTGCCGGTATCTGTCTGTATTCCCGGTATTCCTGGCCTAGACAGGTGTGACGCAGTGTTCATCCATCCCATGTGGCCCCCTGAAATGGCGGCTGCCTGACCTGTAAGATGGGACAAGGGGATATGAGGTAACTGCGCTGGCATTGTACACTGTCACGGTGGGCGGTCGAAGACAGCAGCGCGATTGTGCATTGGTTAACATTGGGCCCTATGGGTCCGAGGAACCAATGACGATGTATGCCGGCGGTGACAGTACGCACTGCCGCGGACGTGACCGCCATTTTCTGTCTGGTCACTCACTTGATACCTGACCTTCAACAGGAGAGGACCTAAACTGCAAGTGCTGCTGTGACCTGTGTCTGGAAGCGACAATGGCTACAGTGTCTGGGGAAAGGGCCCCTGCCTTCACTTCGGAGGAGTTGGAGAAACTAGCGGATGGGGTCCTACCCCAGTACACGCAACTGTACGGTCCTCCAGACAAACAAGTGAGTACACTGTGAGCATGCTGCTTGGGCAATGCCTGCTTTGAGTGGTGTGGATGGAAAATACATGGGGGGGGGGGGGCTGAGGCCTGCATGTGCAGATAGTGAGTGTATGTGTGTCAGGGCATGGGTGGGAACTGGTAGGCAGTGATTATGACGGTCCGGACGGAGGAGTAATTTCCATTCCCCCGTACCATTCCTCTAGGTCAGTGCCCACCAGAAGAAGGGTATTTGGCATGCCATCGCCAAGGACGTCCGGACCCTTGGGGTCTACCACAGACGGAGCACCCACTGCCGTAAAAGATAGGAGGACCTGCACTGCTGGAGCAAGAAGACGACGGAGGCCCAGCTGGGGATGGCCTCCCAATGTGGAAGGGGTGCCCGTCGCACCATGACCCCTCTGATGTCCCAGATCCTGGCGGTGGCATATCCGGAGTTGGATGGGCACTTGAGGGCATCCCAGCAGCCACAATGGGGTGAGTACACTCTCATTCAGCGTGCATTACGAGGTGTCTGGGTGGGGGAGGTGGGCAGTGGGTTCCCCTAGGCCAGGGCGAACTTGGTAGGGAAGGTCCCTTGTGAGGCAGCCTATGTGGCACCCCAAACCCACTAGTGGTAAGAGCCATCTACACCTAGTCAGGCTCCTATGATTTCCAGGTGTGCAGCAACTGGGCTTAGGCCTCGTACCCCATGGTCAGGTGAATTTTCAAGGAACTGTTAGTGCATGGCATAGTGCTGAGGGCTGCTCCCTGTGTGTTGTGTCCGCCAACGGTAGTGGTGTTGCATGCACTGAACATGTTTTTCTTCTGTCTTTCGCCCCCTTTTTGTGGTCTCCCTGTTCTTGTGTGCAATAGCATCATCAGGCGGAGGAGCAGTGGCACCGGAGCGGGAGGGAGCTGCAACCCACTTGGCCCTGGAGGGTGAGGGGAGCTCCACGGCGGGGAAAGGAGCAGACACCAGTGACAGCGACTCCTCCTCTGATGGGAGCTCACTTGTGGTGGTGGGCACCTCTGTGCCCACCGCATCAACAGGTACAGCGTCCACCCCCCTACCAGCACCGCCCTCCCAGCAGCTCCTCAGCGTGTGTCCCGAGCCCGCTCACCCAGGAGGGTGGGCATCTCCTTTGCCCCAGGCACCTCAGGCCCTGCCCCAGTCAGCCCTGCTGCCCTCAGTGAAGAGGCTATTGACCTCCTGAGATCCCTCACTGTTGGGCAATCTACCATCTCGAATGCCATCCAGGGTGTTGAGAGGCGTTTGCAACAAACAAATGTGTACCTGGAGGGCATTCATTCTGGGCAGGCGGCCCAACAGAGAGCATTTTAGGCTCTGGCCTCAGTACTGATGGCATCCATTGTCCCTGTGTCCACCCTCCCCCTCCAACTTCATCCACCCAGACCCAATCCCCTGTACCTCAGCCTATCCCAAGCACACCATCAGACCAGCATGCACACTCATCAACATACAAGAGTGGACATGGCAAACATAAGCACCACACATTCCACAGGCACTCATACAAGCACCATCCCCATGCAGACACAGGAACATCCACTGCCTCCACTGTGTCTCCCTCCTCCACATCCTCCTCCTCCCTCCATGTCTCCTCTCCACTCACGCCTGCATGCACTACATCCTCAGCCACTACCTCCATCACCAGCACGCCCATCACCACACACTGCTCACGTGCAATCACCACCCCCACTACCATTCACACATCCCCTGTGTCCTCTCCCAGTGTGTCTGTGAGCACTCCTCCCAAAGTACACAAACGCAGGCACACACCCACCCAACAACCATCCACCTCACAGCAGCCTCCGGCCCATGCACCTTCACCCAAATTCAGCAGACGTACACCTCCTACAACCACTACCTCTTCCTCCACTCACAAACCCCCTCCATCTTCCCGCCCCAGTTTGTCTAAAAAACTTTTTCTTGCAACCCTTCACCTCCCTCCCCCCGTCCTTCCCCTAGGGCCAGGCTTTCCAGGTCCCAGCCCAGCTCCTCAGCCACCAAATCCCCAGGCACAGTGGTGCCAGCAACTGCGGGGTCATCGAGTGCACCACCCATCAGGGCTGCCAGTGTGCCACGTAGCGAGGGCAAGGACATTCGCCACCTGCCAAGGTGAAAAAGGTGCCCACATCCTGGAGGGAGAAGCCAAAACTACCAGCCACCAAGGGCTCAGCAAAAACAAAAGGGGATAGTGGCAAGACAACTGCGGCACCATCAAAGGTGGGGAAGGGACAAAAGCAGAAGAGCAGGTCAGGAGAGGGCACGGTGACACCGACTGAAGGACCAGTGTCACACCTTCTGTCCACGACCACACCAACCTGTACGGCGGCGAACACTGCAAGCTGCCCCGCCACCACAACCGCCACCTGCACCGCCACCTGCACAGCCACCTGCACAGTCACCAGCGCGTCTACAGCCTCAGTGACAGTCCCCAGCCTCTTCCCCAGTGGGCACCCGTCTGATGCTGCAGGAGACGTCCTGCTGTGACCCATGCACCACCGCTAGCACCGCCGCCACAGACACCACCGCAAGCACTGCCACCAGCCCTGCGACGTGCTCGGACAGTGGCACCACCGCTGACATTGCTACTATCCCCAGTGGTCAGTCGTCCGAGGCTGGAGGAGACTTCCTGGACCCTGGCCAGCTTCCATGAGGCATGACTTCCATCACTGTTTGCACCTGCAGGTGGAAGGCAAAGGCGCAGCAGTGTGGGGTATGTTGCTGCCTCCATGGCGTATCATGCTACATGTACCTTGGCAATCTAGTGGCACACACACCCAGGTGGGGGAATTGTACCGGCCACACTGCACGTGGAGCACTCTGGGCACCAGGCCCCTCCAGAACCAGTGGAGAGATACATCCACTACCTCAGTCCTTGGCAGGATGAAGCACTCTGGGTACCAGGCCCCCTCCAGAACCAGTGGAGAATCACATCCACTACCTCAGTCCTTGGCAGGATGAAGCACTCTGGGCACCAGGCCCCCTCCAGAACCAGTGGAGAGATACATCCACTACCTCAGTCCTTGGCAGGATGAAGCACTCTGGGCACCAGGCCCCCTCCAGAACCAGTGGGGCGATACATCCACTACCTCAGTCCTTAGCAGGATGAAACACTCTGGGCACCAGGCCCCCTCCAGAACCAGTGGAGAATCACATCCACTACCTCAGTCCTTGGCAGGATGAAGCACTCAGGGCCCCAGGCCCACTCCAGAATGGGGAGAGATACATCCACTACCTCAGTCCTTGGCAGGATGAAGCACTCAGGGCACCAGGCCCCCTCCAGAACCAGTGGGGTGATACATCCACTACCTCAGTCCTTGGCAGGATGAAACACTCTGGACACCAGGCCCCCTCCAGAACCAGTGGAGAATCACATCCACTACCTCAGTCCTTGGCAGGATGAAGCAATCGGGGCACCAGGCCCCCTCCAGAACCAGTGGAGAGATACATCCACTACCTCAGTCCTTGGCAGGATGAAGCACTCTGGGCACCAGGCCCCCTCCAGAACCAGTGGAGAATCACATCCACTACCTTAGTCCTTGGCAGGATGAAGCACTCTTGGTACCAGGTCCCCTCCAGAACCAGTGGAGAAATACATCCACTACCTCAGTCCTTGGCAACATGAAGCACTCTGGACACCAGGCCCCCTCCAGAACCAGTGGAGAATCACATCCACTACCTCAGTCATTGGCAGGATGAAGCACTCTGGGCACCACGCCCCCTCCAGAACCAGTGGAGAGATACATCCACTACCTCAGTCCTTGGCAGGATGAAGCACTCTGGGCACCAGGCCCCCTCCAGAACCAGTGGAGAATGACATCCACTACCTCAGTCCTTGGCAGGATGAAGCACTCTGGGCACCAGGCCCCCTCTGGAACCAGTGGAGAGATACATCCACTACCTCAGTCCTTGGCAGGATGAAGCACTCTGGGCACCAGGCCCCCTCCAGAACCAGTGGAGACTGTTATCCACTTGAGAGACTGTGGCTTTGCACTCCCCAGGATAAAGCAGTGGGCAAACCACCCACTTGTGAGACTTGAGAGACTGTGGCTTTGCAGTCCCCAGGATAAAGCAGTGGGCAAACCACCCACTTGAGAGATTTGAGAGACTGTGGCTTTGCACTTCCCAGGATACAGCAATGGGCATGGAGCCCCCTCGTGCAGCAGTGGCGTCATGCGTTCATCTGGCTGAGGTGCCCTCCCTCCCCCTCCCCCTGAGATGCCTGTATATTTTCGGTCTGATGCCCCAGCAGTGTTCTCTCCGTTTCCAGTCAGGTATCTTGTGTGGGCTTCGCCCATGCATTTTGGGACCAGTGGTCCACGGACAATGATTGGTACACTAACCGGACTTCTGTAGTTGGTGTACATATTTGTATATACTGAATTTTGATTTTTTACTATAAAATTTTTCATGATTGCACTTGTTACAATCATTTCCTTTTGTCCTTGCATTCTTCCAGGGGGTGATGGGGTGTATATGTAATGTTGCTGCATGTATTTGTGTGTATGTTGTTGTGGGTGAGGGTGGGGGTGGGGGTATTGCGTGTTGCGTGTGTGTGTCCCTCTCTCCCCCCCCCTGTGTTGTAGGTGCAGTACTCACCGTGGTCGTCGATGGCGTCTGTCCTGCTCCTGATAGAGCAGGAGGAAGAGCAGCATTGGTAACACCTGTAGTTCGGGCTCCATGGCATCCTGGTTCCTCGTTGGGTGTCGAGAGTTGAGTGTTTTCCCTTCTGTGTACTGTTTCCGCCGTGCTTTTGATAGCGTTGGTTCCGCCCTGGAAAAGGTGGTTCGATAGGCGTGTTGAAATACAGTGGGCTGTACTTTGTCTTCCGCTTGTCTGTTGGCGGTTACCGCTGTGGTGTTTTTTTCTACCGCCGTGGCGGTCGGAGTGTTAAAGTGGCTGTCTATGTTGGTGGTTTCCTCCATGGTCGTGATTCCATTTTTTTTTCGCCGGCCTGTTAGCGGTATTACCGCCGTTTTAACACCGACCGTCAGGGTTGTAATGAGGGCCTTAGTATTGTAACTAATAGGGAAATAAAATTTATTAAAAAATATATTAAGTAGTGGTGTGATGATATTAACTGCTAATGAATGTTTTGCTTAATGGTTATATATCAATAATGGTTACTGATGAGCACTGATGAACATTGGTTACACCGTAGCTAGGATACTCCATATGAATCAAAAGGTTTATCGACCTATACTCGTCCCCTTATAAGTTTACCTTTTAAGGACCAGGTGCACTAGCAGTTTTTGGTAGCAGATTGATGGTTTGTTTCCTTGGAGAACTAGTTATGTGGTGACCAATGGTTATGGTGGTAGTTTGAATTAGGGCTAGTTGTTCATTATTATTGTGATTTGGATTTAGTTTTTCGGAATGGCAATTGTAGTAGGAATGATGTCCCCTTAAGCCCAGAAATGACTTTCCCAGATCCTGGATCCTGCAAGTAGAGTTGGGTATGTTCTTGGCTTTTTTGTGTGTGAAAGCAGTAGATTGCGCTTGCAAAGGCTTATTCAAATCGCAGGTGAATTGTGACACATATGAGGGAAGTAGGGAGTCTGCATACTCCAGCCTAGGTTTAGTAGGAGTGTGCGTACTCCGCAATATGAGAGAAGAGAAGCCGTCGAACTTCACATGTGTGTCGCGCTTTGTGCTAAAAAGAAATTTGCACATGGTTGTTGGTGATGTACGGACCCTGCGTGGTCTAAGACTCCGGAGTATATTGACAAGTGTAGGAGACACTTGGTTATATGTTGTCATCTGTCTGGTTTAGTAGGTTGATCGGCCGTGGTCAACAAGTCGGTGTGTGAGTTAAGTGAGTAAGAGAAACTTTCAACTGAGATTTGGCGAGTCCTATGTGCACCAGGACAGACCCATTGATCAGTTGAGAGTAAAATTTGCAGCTCGAATTTTGCTTGCGAATGTGGGAGACTGAGAAAGAGGAATAGCTGCATGAGTGAAAGGTCCATCAGTGAAAATCCGTAAGGTCTCTGAAGCGATTGTGTACCTTCCTGTAGTAAACCAGCAGATTTGTTTTTGGTTATTGGTTTTTGGTTAGTAGGAGGATGAGCCGCAAGACTTTGTCAGCCGCAGTGTGTAAGTGTGACGTCAGAGAGAGCTGCGCTGGGATAGGTTGGTTAGTAAGAAGAGTCGCGAGCGAATTGGCAGCCGTCCGTGAGAGACAATTGGTTGAGAAAGCGGGTGAAGGGAATCCTGGGACTAAAAGTAATTTCCTTATTGAATTGAATAAATACAACAGAGAAAGATGAAGTTTTTCAAAGCATTGAGGAGTGCCATGAAGGGTGATACATACATTAAGGTGACAGTGGGGTGGCCTACTCCACCGGAAAATTCTCTGGCTTATATCGTGATGGAGGAGCGAGGTGTCGCGCCATGTCTGTGGTTAAAGCAGTGGTGCAAATTGACAGAGAAATAGATCGCTTTAGTTTTTCCAGAGCATGAAACGTTTAATTTGAGAATTTTGGATCAATTGCGGATGACATTGTATGAGACAAAGCCTCTCCCAAGACCAGCACAGTTTGAGGCATTAGCAGTTTTGGAGCTCATAGCAAGACAGCAACAAGAAATCAAATTCCAGAGGAGAATAAGGAAGGTAGAGAAGCCTCTAGCAGAGGCAAGATGGGATTGGGAACAGAAGAGGTGGAGAACGGTGACATTGCAAGATGTTAAGTTGTTTCCCGCTATCACAGAGGAAGATGAGTCTGAAGGGAAAGAGGAAACCAGCAAGAGTGATAAGAGTTTGTCAGGGAGCAAGAACAAGGAAAAGACCTACATAGAAGAGAAAGATTCAGATGTTGAGGATCTTATTACTCAGATGTTGAGAGATCGACCTCCACCATATGTGGTCCAATAGGGGGGTCCAAGTACTAGTTCTGTTCCAACTGCCCCAGCACAAGTTTCGGGGACAGCGGAACCAGTGCAAGCAGATAATGGACAGGTACAAAGGGTAGTGCAGAGTACTCCTAATGCAGTGACTACTCCGGTGGACCAAGCACAGATGCACCCACCTCCGGTACAGAAAACTTTTCCAGAGATACCGAATCTTGAGACAACCTCGAATCTAGTGGTACATACAGAGCAAGTGGTTCCAAGGCCGATGCTAGTTCAGACTGAGCCGGCTCCAATGTTGATGCCTCAGGCACAGCCACAGAGTTTACCGAAGTTCATACCAATGACAGGGACACAGTCAGATGTGACAACAGTAATGTATCAGAGTATGGGGGTAGCCTTCCACGAAAATGCGGGTGTCAGAGTGGCACCAGATGCAATATCGCTGCCAATTACTGTTGGCCCAGCGGTACCATTATTTGCGCAGAAGAAGCTGATTGCAGGAGAACAGGGTGAAATGTCACAAAGCCTCATGAGGAGGGGGATGAGAGAGCATGTGCAGGTGGTTTCATCTATGGGTTAGACCTTTGATGGATCTAGGCCACTAATGGACCTTAGTCCCCTTGTTGCGCTTTCAGATGCCGTAAATGGCCCAAGTGTAAGTCAGAGCTTGAAGTTTTTGACACAGCAAACTCCAGGTGCAGTGGTACAACTGGTGCCATTGCCAACCACAATTAGGGGGTTATTCCAACTTTGGAGGAAGTGGTAATCCGTCCCAAAAGTGACAGTAAAGTGACGGATATACCACCAGCCGTATTACGAGTCCATTATATCCTATGGAACGCGTAATACGGCTGGTGGTAAATCCGTCACATTTGGGACGGATTACCACCTCCTCCAAAGTTGGAATAACCCCCGTAATGTTTTATTACAGAGATTGACAGCACAACAGTTAAATGAGTGGTTAGATAGTTTGAATACCCCACGAAACACATCCCAGGGTGAAGAGCAAATTGATCGCGTAAGGTCGGCTACGGAAATGACTGAACTGGTTGAGGGATCAATGGGAGTGAATAGGATAGAATCCATTACCGAAGAACAGCTGCAATATTTAGCCCGAGAATTACGAGAGAAGTGGGCAAGATACATCAGAAATTGGAAGATTTGGCAGAGAAGCATGATATAGAAATTGAGATAACGAAGCATTTGAAAAGGAGTTACAGTTTAGATTTTGAAGCCAAGGATTTTGAGCACATGTGGTCAGTTGGAATGAAAGCGCATTTTAAAGAATTGTTGCAGAGTGCTTAGATCTGGGGAGCGTTAGAGAAGTGGGATGGCAGATGGTCAAAGAAAAAGGACAAACGGAAACGAGATTCACAAGAAGGGTCTGAAAGTGTTCAGAAAGAAAAGGATCCAATAAAACTTTTACCAGTGAGGGAGATTCCAGGAGGGCAGTTTGTTCATTTTCCATGGCACAGAAGTGATATTCTGTCATTCACAAATGATTATCCTTAACTGAAGGAGAAACCAGGTGAATAGTATCAGCAGATAGATTTGTGAAGCTTTCGAAATGTCTGTGGGAAGACCTGAATACTCTGTTGGAGATAGTAGTGCCAGCTGATTTGTGGGTTGAGTGCAAGAGAGCAGTAGATTGGCCAACGAGTGAACCAGAAAGAGATAGAGTTACAGGTGCACCATCACCTCAAATGGTGGAACATTATTATAAGATGATTGAGTCCCTGAAGACAAGAATCTCGCCTAAAAATATTGATTGGCAAAGAATTGACAGGACAGTGCAGTGAGGTAAAAGAGTCAATAAATGCGTACTATGAAATATTGTTCAAGGCATTCAAGGAGTACAGTGGCAAGGAAGCAATTGAGCCGAAGGACATGTTACACTTTGTGTTCAGGTTTGTGGAAGGACTGAGACCTGAAATAGGTCAAATGATAAAGAGTCATTTGATTTGTTGGCAAGCAAAGCCAATTGATGAGGTGTTGCAGTATGCAAAATACTATAGTGATGAAATTGAGTTAAAACAGAAGAAGCTGAAGGAAAAAGCGATGGTGATGCAGATTAAGGCAGCTCAAACAGGAGTGCAAGGAGCTTTAGTGCAGCAGATTCCGCAGAAGCAGGGAACTGTTATGTTCCAACCTCTGGTGAGAGGTAGAGGATGTGGAGCTAATATGAATAGTGGTCCAGATTTGAATACGGTAGTGGTTCAAAACGATGTGCAAGGGATGAAAAAGATGTTGCTGTGTCATCTTTGCAGAAATGTGGGACACTGGAAGCGGGAGTGTCTGATGATGGTGCAGGATGGTGTTGTTCAGTAAAGTGGTGAACTTTAATATGTTTCAAACTGTAAAAGTTCCAAGAATGAGAGGACTAAATCTGAATTTCCAGAATAATATGAATCAAGTGCAGAATTTTCAACCCATGCAGCAGTTGCAAATACCTCCTGCACAAATCACACAGTTGCAACCAATGCCGCAGCAGGTTTCTATGATACCTACCAGCAAATGCAGGCAACAGTGCAGAAAAATGTGTGGGACCTGACAGGTAAGGAAGTGGGTTTGATCAAGGGAGTGGATCCGATTAAGATCCCTTTGAAGCCGAGTGTTGTGTCCGCAGCTTCCACAGTGTAACATGACACAAGATGTCCTGATGAAAGTGGCGCAGATAATTGAGGATTTCCTGAAACAAGGGATTTTGAAAGAAGCGTTGAGCAGTCCATGTAAATCACCGATAATGGGCTTGAAGAAACCTTGTGGGACAGTATGAATTGTGCAAGACTTGCAAAAAGTGAATGACATGGTGGTCAAGTGTTGTCCTGTGGTGCCAAACCCAGCGGTAATATTGTTTCAGATTCCATGCGATGCAGAATGGTTCACAGGGGTTGATTTGTCACAAGCTTTCTTTTCTGTGCATCTTCATGAGGATAGTCAGTTTCTTTTTAGTTTCAAATTCCTAGACAGAGTCTACAGCTGGTACAGGCTTCCTCAGGGGTACATGGAGTCACTGCCCTTGTTTAATCAGATTTTGAAATATAATTTGGAGTCATTGGAATTGCCATACCAATCGACTCTAGTGCAGTACATTGACGACTTACTGATTGCATCCAAAACAAGGGACGAGTGCAAGTACGACTTGATTGCCCTGTTAAATCATTTGGGAAAATTTGGACATAAAGTGTCACCTTTGAAATTGCAGTATTGTCAGAAGTCAGAGAAATTCCTGGGACACCAAATTGAGAAGGGGTCAAGGAGAATTTCCAGAGAAAGGATTACAATGATACTGCAAAGGAGTCCCCTAACCAGAGATATGTCAGGATGTTTCTGGGAAAGGTAGGTTATTGTCGTCAATGGATTCCAAATTTTGCTGAGATTGCCAAACCGTTGCAGCAGTTGACACATAAGGATGTTACAGATCCCATTACTTTAGACCAGGGTCAGATGAAAGTGTTCACTGAGTTGAGAGAGAGTCTGTGCAGGGCTCCAGCGTTGGGAATGCCTGATTACACAAAAAACATTCACATTGTTTTGTCATGAACGTGAATCTTGTTCTTTGTCTGTCTTGACACAGGTCCATGGAGGTGCTCATCGCCCAGTAGCATATTTTTCAGCTACCTTGGACCCAGTTGCAGCAGCCTTACCAGGTTGTTTGCGTGCAGTTGCCGCAGTTGGTCAAAGCCTTTCACAGTGTGAGGGAGAAGTGATGGGATACTCTCTGATGGTAATGGTACCTCACTCTGTTGAGATCTTACTGACAAGGACAAAAACACAGTATTTGACTGGTGCCAGACTGACAAGGTATGAGACGAGCATTCTAGGTGCTACAAATGTAACATTGAAAAGATGTACAGTGCTGAACACGGCAACCTTACTTTCAAATGGTACTGTTGAAATTGAAAAAAAAGAAGACATTGAGCATGATTGTCTTGAGGTAACTGAGTTGTGCACGAAACCCAGACCTGATATCAGAGATACATGATTGGAAGAAAATTACCAAATTGTCTTTGTTGATGGCTCATGTCTCAGAGATGGTGCAGGAACATTGAGAGCAGGATATGCTCTGTGCACAATTACAGGTACTTTAGAAGCTTCTTGGCTTCGAGGCGTATATTCTGCACAAGTAGCAGAACTGGTAGCTCTTACTAAAGCGTGCCACATATCCGAAAGATTGAGAGTTACCATCTACAAAGATAGGCAATATGGATTTGGAAATGTCCATGATTTTGGTCAGCTATTGTCGCAAAGAGGTTTCCTAACCTCTACTGGTACCCCAGTAAGAAATGGTGACAGAATAAAAGAGTTGCTGTATGCAATACAGTTAGTTACCTGGAGAAATTGCTGTGGTGAAATGCAGTGCACATCTAAAAACACAGGATTACGTGTCACTGGGAAATGGATATGCGTATCAAGTCGCAAGTTTTTGCGCATTGAACTGTATATCGTTCAAGGACAATTGGGAACTGATGTCAGAAGAAGATAATACATGTACAAGTTTTGCATTGAGGGTGATCGATACTTTAGAGTTTAAAACACTACAAAATAATGTTGCCAAAGAAGAGAAACGACTTTGGTCCAAACTAAAATGTGTTCAAAGGCCTAATGAGATATGGGTTTCCGAGGAAGGTCAGATGGTCCTGCCAAATAGTTTACTGTCACAAATGGCCAGGTACTACCATGGCCAGGCACACATTGGGAGGGATGCCATGGTACGTCTGTTTAAAATTGACTGGTTCAATCCCAAGTTTAGACAAGCAGCGGAAGCAGTGTGTCATCGCTGTATAATCTTTCAACAATTAAGGGGCATATTTATACTCCGTTTGCGCCGGAATTGCGTAGTTTTTTTTTACGCAATTTCGACGCAAAACTAACTCCAGATTTATACTTTGGCGTTAGACGCGTCTAGCGCCAAAGTCCATGGAGTTAGCGTCATTTTTTAGCGTGGACACCTACTTTGCGTTAATTATATGCAAGGTAGGGTTTCCCGTCTAAAAAATCGACTCCGAGGCATGTGCGTCGGATTTATACTCCCGGGCAAAATTCACGCCCGGGAGTGGGCGGGTCAAAAAAAATGACGTACGGCCGATTTTGCGCTGTTTTTTAGCGCCTGCAAAAGGCAGGTGTTAAGGGACCTGTGGGCTCTGAAGGAGCCCAGAGGTGCCCTCCCATGCCCCCAGGGACCCCCCTGTCACCCTTGCCCACCCCAGGAGGACACCCAAGGCTGGAGGGACCCATCCCAGGGACATTAAGGTAAGTTCAGGTAAGTGTTTTTTTTTTTTTTTTTGTGGCATAGGGGGGCCTGATTTGTGCCCCCCTACATGCCACTACGCCCAATGACCATGCCCAGGGGACAAAAGTCCCCTGGGCATGGCCATTGGGCAAGGGGGCATGACTCCTTTCTTTGCTAAGACAGGAGTCATTTCTATGGGGGTTGGGAGTGAAAAAAATGGCGCAAATCGGGTTGAGGTGAAAAAATTGCCTCAACCTGACTTGCCCCATTTCTTGACGCCCAAGCCCCATATTCCCCTACGCCGGCGCTGCCTGGTGTACGTCGTTTTTTTTAACGCACACCAGACGGCGCCGCCGGCTAACGCCGGCTAACGTCATTCAATAAATACGGCGCCCGCATGGTGCTTCAAAATGGCGTTAGCGGGCGCTAATTGTTTTGACGCAAAACTGCGTTAGCGCAGTTTTGCGTCAAAAAGTATAAATATGGGCCTAATGTGGGAAAAGGGACAGTGGTGAATTTGAGCCACATTGGAAGAGCAGGAGGTCCATTGAGCAGAATGCAATTGGATTTCATTGAGATGCCTGTGTGTGGAGGTTTGATGTAAATGTTGGTAATTGTGTGCATTTTTAGTCACTGGATTGAAGCATACCCCACAAGAAGGAATGACAGTCTAACAGTAGCAAAGTTGTTGCTTAGGGAGTTGATACCACGTTTCGGGTTTCCAATCTCTTTAGAATCAGATAGGGGAACTCACTTCAACAACGAGGTAATTAAACTCTTATGTGCAGCACTAAACATTGAGAAGAAGTTGCATTGTAGCTACCGCCCTGAAGCATCAGGACTAGTGGAACAGATGAATGGTACCTTGAATTCAAGAATTGCTAAGATGTGCACAGCTACGAATCTGAAATGGCCAGATGCATTGCCATTGGTGTTGATGTCGATGAGAAATACACCTGGCAGGAAGACAGGGCTATCGCCCCACGAGATCCTCCTGGGCAGAGCAATGAGATTATCAGCAGATCCAGCCAATGCACTTGTAAATATTACAGATGATATGGTGTTGGATTACTGCAAGGGTCTGGCTGATGTGGTTCGCTCTTTCTCTCAACAGGCGGAGGCCACAACTCTGCCACCCATCCACGATCCAGGGCACAATCTGAGAGCCGGCGACTGGGTCATTGTCCGAAAACATATTTGCAAGACGTGTTTAGAGCCACGCTGGAGAGGACCTTAGCAGGTGGTCCAAACAACTATGACAGCTGTGAAGTGTGCAGGACTCTCGAACTGGATTCACGCGAGTCATACGAAGAAAGTGGCATATCCACTGGATCATGAAGAAGCATTGTTAAGAGCACCAACAGCAGTGAAACAGATTGTCACACCCGAGACAGAAAAAGAACCAAGAGAGCCTGAAATTGAACAAGAGCTTGTGGAAGATAGTTCTGTTCCCCTATAAGAGACAAAAGTGAAGAATTACAGGAGGAAGCGTAAGAAACAAATCTCCACGGATACAGCAAGAGAATCTAGCTCAGCAGGAGTAAGCCCAGAAGCAGACGGTGCTGAAAAGCAGACAGAGCAAGTGTCAGACCAAGAAGGGAGGGAGTTGAGACGGATCAAAGTCAAGGTGATCCGACTCCTCCTGAGCCCGTTGCAGGTCCATCAAGAGAGAAAGCCATAGAGAAGGAGAAGGAAAAAAGTACAATTCTGAAAAGAATATTAACAGAAGGATTGAGAAAATTAGATAATTGGCCTGAATCTCAAGTAGAGAAAGGAAAGGAAGTGGTTGTAAATGAAACAATAGAGGAAGAACTAGATACTACGAGAAAAGAAGAATTGAGTGAAGGAGAAATAAGTGGTGATCGAAAGTTGAAAAGAAAGAGAATAGCAAGTCGGCGTTACGGAGGTCCTGAATGGGCGTATACAACTACTAATGAATGGCAACATGAGTTTATGTCTTTTTGTTTTGATAGAGAGGTTCCAACTCAGTATTTTGATGTAACCTGAAGAGGAACAAGTAGCTGAATTGTTGAAACAATCTGACAAACCTTAAAGAGACTGTTGAAAATAAACCAGAGAGTACATTGATAACCTGATTTGACAAAAAACCAGATGTGACAAGCTACTAATCGATTTTGACAAAGGAGAAGTGTTCCTGAAAGTGAGACAGAACCAAGAGAGAAGAATTTTCCCTTATTTTGTATTTTACTGCACTTCATAAGAAATTACTTCTGCTTTCTGATTCTTTACAGATCATGGCTGAATTGAACAACCAAGTTAGGGATGCAAGGCACTGTAAATATATGAGCATTGGATTGGTGATTATGTGTGGGATTTTGTTTATTGTATTGATTGTGGGTTTGTCTGTTCTTGATGCAAGAGAAGCCATCCATACTACTGGTTTCGAAACTACTACACTAACAGCTTTAGAGAATTTTAAGTTGTATGAGAAGTATTTGCATGACTAAACTAATGCTCAAGGAGAGCTTTCTTCTAATGTCTTCTATAGCTTGTTGAGTGAATATATTGAGACGATGGATGCAAGGGATTTTCTTGTGTGTATGCAAATTCCTTTATCAGTAGAGGAAGGAGTTACGTACCACAGTCTTCCACTAACCTACGGAATAAGCTGTAGTCTGCTACTAACAAGGCTTGGTGTTTTCATTTGTTCCTTTTATTACGTATCTGAGTAGAGTAGCTAAAGATCATGATATAGTATTAGTTAGAGGATTCTTTGAGCCTACACTAACATTTGGAACTGCTTACTCACATAGAAATAACCTCAAATGCTTGCTTACACCTTTAGAGAAGAGCTTTATAGAACATACTGATGACAGGGGGAAGGCACCAAAAGAGAAATTAGAAAAAGGTTTAGAGAAATGGACTTACAAATATGATTATGCTTATATTGCAATTAAGACTCAAGGAAAATTGGCTTTGGATGCATTACATGTAGGGAAGCTTTGCATATATAGGCCAAAATCATGCACTGACACTTTATTTGTGGGAACGAGTGAATGTAGACATGTGTTTTTGTTTTAAAGTAAATGGACTTTTATGTGAATGGTCAGGACCCTGCGATTCATGGTATCTATTATATTTGTGGACTTAATGATTATTACCGGTTATCAAGAGGATGGTATGGGACATGTTATTTGGGGATAGTTTTCCCAAAGATTTATCAGGTAGATGACTTTAAGAAGTTTCCAAAATTGACTGAATTACATCATAAGCGACAGAGGAGGGAATCCTCTTCTGCTATTGTGGGATATATATTTGGTGTAGTGATTCCTTCAAGTGGAGTCATCCTGAACTCGATCAAGATACAAAAGTTGTCTACTATTGTGGATAACATGTTGACAAATTTTACGGGGGCAATACTCCTGATAGATACAAAATTAGCTGCGGATAGAGCTATGACGCTTTAAAATTGCCTTGCTTTAGACACCCTTCTAGCGAAGGACGGCGGAGTTTGTAAAATGATTAACTCTGGGCATTGCTGCCCTTACATACCAGATACAAGGATATAATAGACTTACTGACTAACCTGACTAACTCAAGTAAGGATTTGAAAGAATTGGAGGAACCAGGGCCCATATGTATACTTTTTGATTCAAAACTGCGCCGGCGCAGTTTTGCATAAAAAATATTACCGCCGGCTAACGCCATTTTGGTGCGCCGTGCGGGCGTCAGATTTATACTTTGACGCACGGCGGCACAAACAACAGGTGGGAGTCATTATTTTTGACGCACACCGCGGCATCAAGTCGTAAAGGAAAACGACGTTAACGCGGCGGAAATGACTGTGGGTCGATTTACGACACCGCAAACCGGATATGCGCCGTTTTTTTTTACGCAATAGCATTAAAAAACTAAGTGAACACAGCCATTTCACCAGAGGAGAGCCAAAATGGATCCCAGATGCCACTACATACCTCAGGAAGATGACAGCAGACCAGGAACCAGGCAGGAGGACCCACACAAAAACCAGGACACTTTTAAGAAGAAAAGAAAGTGTCGCTTCAGTGCAGAGGAGCAGGAAATCCTGGTTAAAGAGGTGACGGAACACCAGCACCAACTGTTTGTCACATCAAAGTTGCCAATCAGTAGGAGAGAGGCTATATGGCAACAAATTGTCGACAAGATTAACAGTGTGGCTGAAGTACGCAGAACAGTCATCGAGTGCAAGAAACGCTGGCATGACTGCAAACGCAGGACCAAGGAAAAGATGGCCAGGAACAGGAAGGCAGCACTGCAGACAGGAGGGGGGAGTCCAGCACACCAGGAGGCCCTGGACCACATGGAGGAGATGGTCGCAGCCGTCATCCCTGAGGAGATCGTCACAGGGATTCAAGGACAGGACAGCGCAGACTACCAGGAGACAACGCACATGCAGGGTAAGTCGCATGGGGAATTATAATGCAATAATGTCAACTGTGAGCATGGGGGGGATACCGACCACTAAATGCATGGAAGTCATCTAATACATGGAGTGGCATGGGTAAAGGGGCACGGCATGGGAGTATGGCCCGTTCTGAGAAGACCTGGGGCACACCATTACACAACACCAACAACAGTCCCATGGAGGCATGCTGTCATGCCAAAGATGGAGCAAAGGGAAAGCCACGACAGAAGGGAAGGCCACTACATCAAACTTACATCCTGGGACTCGTCAGCCAACATACCTCCTACATTAACTAGGGCCCTATTAGCAATCCTCTAGCCAAACCGACAACTGCAATGTAACTGCGACAACAGTTGCCACTACCACCTCTGATCTGTGTGCAGCTCAAGTAGCCAATGGCAGTAACCTCCCCATGGAGCATACATACCTAAATTAGGGGGTGAGGATGACATCTGCAACAATCCCCTGAAACAAGACAAAGGCCCCAGTACACTCAAATGTCAATGCCCATAGTTGTCACAAACATCAGCCAAAGTAAACAACAATAGGAGCGACACAGCACTAAGGACACACCCATGCTGCATATGTCAGGGTCCATCCTGTGCCTGGGTAACAAGGCAACATCCTAAATGTCATACTGCTCAGACAACAGCATTGAGGAGGGGACACATGTAACTGGTCACTGAAATACACCTGCACAGTCAGAGGACAAAATAGGACACTGATACGACTATCAGGGCAATCCAATGTAACACACATTACCCAACATCAGCAGGACACATTAACAATGTCAACATCCATATCAGATCATAACATTGCCATGCATAGGATATGCAACATGTCAATTACATTTAAGTCGATGTGAACGATCAGGGATTGGGGCAGGTCCAGATTGTTAAGTGTGCTGCCAGGGCCATCAGAACATCCACAGCCAGTGAAAGGTCTCACCATGAGAATGGATATACACAGAGGTTCGAGTAGGACAAGAAGGTGGCAATTCTCTATTTGGTATAAACCAACACCTAGAGGCGATGAGGCTGACAAGTCTGATAACTCAATAACATACATGTGACACACAGGTGGGCCATAGGCCTGAAACAATGCCCATCTGAAGGACTGCAGATATTAATACAAAACAAGATCACAAAGTGAATTCATCAAAAGGCAGGCACGTCAAAATTGTCACAACACAGACACACTAATTGTACCCTGTTTAATTGCAGAGGAAGATGGATCTCCTGCCGATATGCCTGTCCCAGATTTCCCGGATGACATGGATGACGAGCCGATAAACATTCCCCAGGAAACTATCCAAAAGGTCCTTGAAACCCTCCAGACCCCACCTTCAGTCACAAGGAGGAGCACAGAACAAGCAGCCATCGCAGAGGAACCACCCCAATTGTAAGACCTAACAGCTCCAATACAGCTGAGGACTCAGACGACACTGGCACCAGCTTTGAGAGAACTGTAGTTGGAGTACAGCGGGAGCTGGCCAAGGAGGTGCCGGTGGGGATGCAAAATATGACAGCCAGCCTTGAGGGGATGCGTTCGTGGATGATGTCATCTGCAGATCAGGCAGCAGCTATGCAAGCCCTAACATCTACCTTGCAGGAACTGCAGAAAACCCAGAAGGAAATCAGAACAGCTGTAATACAGTTGACCCAGCACCTACAACAGCAATCCTGTCAATGCGTGCACGAATGCAACATTAAACCCCTCAGGGCCGACCTGGCTGCCTACCATCGTGATGTGGCTGCTATTCTCAAGAACCAGCAGGCCCTCCTTGCAGCAGTACTGCCCTTAAGACCTTCACAGGGAGCAGCGACCGGGATGCCTGACTCCACGTCTTCTAACACTGAGGTGTGTGTTGCCTCTTCACAACCAACGACAACAAGGACAAAGCAGGCAACACACACATCAGAAGAAGAAAACATGGAACAGATCACATTCACAAGGAAAAGTACCCGGAAGCACTAGTCCCTGCCACATGGCCAACTATTACCAAAGTCCTGCGTTTTGAAACATGACAGTCTTACAACAACTGTACTCAAGCACTGTTCTGCCAACCACTGTATATCTTGTCACCCAGCCCAGTGATTGTCTCTCTCCTACTCATTGGCTAAGTCTGTCCCTCTGCACTGTCTGAAACAGCAACCCCAGCATGACATAAGCATTTTGGTAAACCCTTGTGTTGGATCACACTATAATGGACTCACAATCATGGACAATGTACATATAGCACTACAGCACTTCTGTCTCTGGTTAATGTGACATATCAACTGCGCAGTAGATAATTGAAATGTCCCTACTGTCAAATAACGTAGCTTGTCAATACAACTGTCCAGATATTATGTAGTTAGAGAAATCTGCACAGTGACCATGATTGCATCATACTCTGCCCATCCTGAGGGACTAATCTGATGAAGTGAGAAACCATACACCACCATGCTGTGTTGGACAGAAGAATGCTTCTTCAGGGAATAACTAAGTCATCAAATAGTGCCCGCTAAATGTTGTCAACATGTAAAAATAACACAATAAATATGCCACACTAATCTAAGTAAATAAAATAAAAAAACTGCACAAATGAAGGTGTCTGAGTTAGCATACAAATAGGTACTCATGCCGAACTGTGTCACAAATGATGTATGAGGGTCATGAAGACAAGAATACAAGATTGCCAATGAGAACTCATCTTATAAGGGTGTGCATGATCATCACACTGCAGTCAGACCTAAACCTGTTTCCCCAATATCAAGTCTGGAAGCACTGTTAGTGACTTTGAAAACACACTTATCAACAGAAACACATTGGGATCCATATTAACTGTGATTGGTAATTGCAACAAAGGGTAGACACTTTGCAAGGTAGCTCTGGGTTAGCTGCCAATCGTACAGCTCAGTTGGAATTTGTTTGTAGCACTGGACACAGATGTTATAGTACAAAAGAGATGTACACTGAATCCAAACCCACGATCAAGTACTATTCAACACATACTATTAAGGGGTAACCAAATATTTATTAAAAACTAACCATAGATGAAGAAACTGAAGGAAAAATCTTACCTACCCTAATCTACCCTGACTACTCATTACCCATAACTGTCCCTAACTAACCTAAGCTACACTTACTTATCACATATAATGAAACGTTCTAAACATCTGCCCCCCACCCCCCCTTATGAGATTGGACACATTGAGGACAACACATACTAACCTAAACACATACTATACTATCCTAAACAAATATATATATTTTTGGTAAATTATTATTATTTTTTGTTGCTTTTTTTATTTTTATTTTTTTTACACACAAGAACCCCAACATAGCCATCCACCCACCCACCCACACATGTAATAAGTCAAAAAACTAAACAAGCAGGACCCCCGAACCCCCACCCACTAACACTGACTAAACTAACAGCCTATACTAACCTAACACTAAGCCCCCTAAGCCCACTAACTATAAGAACAAGGAAAGAGGAGGGAGGGGAGGGTATCATGTCCATCTATTCATCTGTCTAGAGGTTGGCCCTCTGGAGGGTCCTCTTTATATCCTTGACCCGCCGTTTAATGTGCCGCACGTCCCGGCTCAGGTGGCTCACCTTGCGCAGCACTTTGTCCATCTTGTGGTCAAGTCTATTGAAGGCTGCAGGGTCAACAGCTGGAGCAGTGGCAGTCTGGGTACCGGTAGAGGAGGTCTGTGTGGGCTGTCCTGCACCGGTGGCAATGCTGGGGCCAGGAAGTCCAGCAGATGTAGAATCAACAGAGGCAGCTGTGGGTGGGGCCACCTGGCTCTGATTGATGGTTGTTTCTGTGGTGGCTGTGGTGGGCACAGTAGGCCCACCCTGTGGGAAGGCTCGCCATGCCCCGGAGGCACGTTCATGACGATATCGCCGGGCCATCCTCCGGAACCCCGACTCCACCAGCAGGATCTGCTGGTATTGCATGGCCCGACGATGAAATTGACGGACCTGGTCTGGAGTCATGTTAGCTGCTGTCAAGACAAATGCAGATATGCCTCATTAGTAACTGCATTGTGTGAAACGGCACAGCAAGTTAATCAGACATTACATCTACTGTACTTCTAACAGCTCATATAACGATACAGAGCATCGAATGTCCCTGAGGAAGTACATGGCAGGCCAGACAACAAAGGTCACATCACACAAAGCACATCCATAACCCACAAGATGGGTAACAACTGGCCTTGACTTACAATCTGAGTTCTGACAGTTAACATCTAAGAATCATGCTGCATATCCTCCACCAAGAGCTGGGCTACAAATGTCAGTGTACTGAAAGCAAAACTAAAGCCACATGGTCTGCAAGTTGTCACTGGACTTGCCCGTATATTACCAAGTGCCAAACCTGAGTGTGTATACTAGTATGCAACCAAACCGTCACTTATTCATACGTATGTGTAACATACTGGTAGCATCAGTACTAGGTACCCCATTCACAAACCCATGGCTGTGTTTGAGGGGGGCGGTGGATACACAACTATAATTTGCCAACAACATGTACACCGAGGAGTGTATAGGCTAATCCACACATGTTTGTCTCTACAGACACACCACAGGTAAGGTCTATCTACAATTTGGAGTCAGCAAACCCTAGAGCACTCATAGGGCCAGACATGTCAGGAAAATCAGAACTTAGTACACAACATATACTTCCAGTGAGGCCTGACTTACATCAGACACAGAGTTGCTAGAACACCCATGATCATGAATTGCATGCACACCTAGGCCATTACACTCAGGTTCCACAGACTTGATGCACTACATGTGGAAGTACATGCTACTAGGAGGTTCTACCTACTGTTTCAAACTTACGTAGGTAAATAGTGAAGCAGATGTCTATTGGGAAGCTATTAGCTCCACCAATCTTAGAGAATGTGGGTCTGACAGGCTAACTAAATAGGGGCTGACTTCCATTGCGACTCTTGGTGATACAAGTGTCAGAGACATGACTATCCCCTGTACTCACAGTGGGGCCTACAGGGATGTCCTACAATCCCTACATGATACCATTGGATACGCATTGGCTAAGTCATAACATGTGAGAACTGCATTCCCACTCATTGAACAAGTGAAAAACTTGCCCACCGCATCACACCTTGCTATGCGTCCAACTCACACGAGTCCATAACCAGCAAACACAACACATAACAGACATATCAACACTTACTGTAGTGGTCGGGGTCCTCAAATGTCACCACCTCTCCCACAGTGTAGGGCGCCAGACCACCTGTAAGGTATGGAAGGAAGAATGTGCTCAAACTCTGTGCACAGTGCAACATTTTCAGTATCATTTACAATGTGTAGGCTGAATAAGGAAATGGCAGCCATTCAGACATGATGGTACTACATCTGATATTTCACTGCCAACTTGTACATAGCATGGGTCTCCTGTGACAGTTGCACACATATCTGCACACATACATTGGCCCTAACTATCATGTGGTTGCAAACTTGCCCCATAATTGGTGAGCACTAAAAAATATGGAGTGTAATCGTCTCATCATGTGCATCCAAGAGAAACATCCATCGCCTGGTTACTTGAGGACTGCATTACCAGTCAAACATGCCTTGTGGCCATGACACATTTAGTGCACATAGGCCCAATGTACAGAGGGAGGGGCAGGGACTCCTGTAAGCCATCCTGTTGTTACAGTATAGTCAATTGATGTGGCCCAGCTATGGTGATTTGCACCAACCATGGAGATGTAAAGCCATGTACATACACTTGGACTGCCATCCATATTTGGATTGTGGCTCAACCGATTCCAACAAACATCTTAAGATGTTAGCTGAGGACACCTTACACCTTTTCACGATGTTTTCAAATCATTAACTGACATGTATCCAAAAAGATCAAGAAACACAATAATCCCACACATTCATAGTACTTTTGTGAACGCTTTCCTTCCACACTCACCAGACTCACATGAGACCAATGTTTGAGCCACTTTGCTATTATCAATTGGCGTGAAGGCAGCACTCATTTTCAGCATCATGTAGTGATTCTAAAGTCAGTCTAGCAATTGCGTCAACATTGTTGGCCTAAATGTTGGTACATCTGTACTTCTCTGTCAATAATACCCTATATAGACATGATTGGCTCCTATTTTGTTAGCTGTGCTGACAAAAAGGCCGCACCAATTTCCTTCATGGTAAAGTAACCTGTAAGTTTGCTGAGCACGTGCTACCTGAAAGTTAGGAATTGTGATCCTTGCCATAGTACATCAATGATCCCCTTATATTTCCCCAAAATTACACACAGTCATCAAGTTAGCTGGCAGACATTGCACTAATCCACTGATGTCACTACAGAGCATTTAATCGTGCACAATAACAATAGTCGTACTCACCAACAGTGCCACCAATCATGATTCCCAGGTGGTCCAAGAGATCCTGCTCCCTGGTGATGAGGTCAGCCCACCGGTGCTTCAGCTGGTGGTCACTCCTCTGGCTGGCATACACACGCTGCAGGTGATACCCACCGGATTCTGCGCGCCTCTGTCGGGTACCCCTGTATGACCCTGCCCCCTGCCTGGATCATGAGTGGCAAGAAATGTGTCACCAGCCAGTTGAAGCCCCCCAACTCCTCTTCCCCCATCCTGCCAAGACGTGGCCTACCAGACATACTTATAATTGAAGAGAAGGAATAGGGGTAAAAGAAATAGAAAGGGGAAATGGGTGAAAGTAGGGGTAAAAAGACAGAAAAAAAGTAAACCTAAACACTAAAAGAGCCCAACTATCCCCAAACTAACACTACCCACAACAGACTCCCACAAACAATAAATACACAAGATAAATGGACAAATGTAGACAAAACACAGTACTACAGTATACACAAACAATATTTATTTCACAAAAGGACTTTACAGATAGCACACAGGACAAATACAGCACAAAATCGCAGGACAACACTCTCTACACAGCCACACAGTCTAGAAGGATCATAGACTGCAAAGTGAAAGTGAAAGTACACCCATTGTACATGATCTGTAAACAGGATATCCTATTACATCACTTCCTGTATGAAAAGTCCTGCCTTTTTCGCGTTATGCGTCATTTTTTGTTGCACAAAACTGTATTTGCGTCATTTTTTTGACGCACAGAAGTGAATATTAACCCGCATCCACATAATGATACATGGACTGTACAAATATCTGGATGCGGGCTAAATTTCACTCCTGTGCGTCAAACAAAATGACGCAAATACAGTTTTGGTAAACAAAAAATGACGCACACCGCTAGGGACGTCAAAATTACAGTGCATTAACTGGTTTGGGACATTTTTACTTCTTTTTTGGTTACTTTACATTTGGAACACATCAGAGATTGGCTAATTGAAGACAGTATGGTGTTGATGGTGTATGTTCACATGTGTGACATCATACTGTTGCGGAACATCATCCACTACACCCTTCACAGTATGTTCACAGTTGGCTGACGTCATAGATGGTCATAAGTGTGTCCTACATATATGTGTGGCACAAATTGTGCATGTTTGCCATAAGGAGAGGATAGCAATGTGACGCACATATGTACAATACCTAATTGCCTTTGGCTCAAAGTGTGTGCTTTGACAACTAATTTGTTGGTTGACCAAGTGTGTGTGTACATCACATGAAGCATTATTGTACATTTGGTTGTATGAATGTGACGTCCATGTGTCCAACCCTAAGATGCAAGAAAAAATTGGAATGAGCAAGGGCATGTGTTAGTCATACATGTAACAACACCCGCAAAGTATACTTCCAAGTTTTAGGGTCACGGAGACACCACATGTGACATAGCATGCACCAGATGGATGGCAGACGCATGTTCATGTCAAAGGTCCACAATTTCTACATCCTATGTTCTAGAGTATTGGTAAGAGCTTCCTAGGCACTAGTTGATGAATCCCACAGTGAGTCATACACATGCATTGAGGAAGTGGGTACCATGTTGTTTGCACAGACAGACAAGGGTCAATCTCATATGTATGATGATACCACAGTTGAGGCCATAGAAGTAAGCCCCAACTATTAAGTGGCTTTGGTGGACCAGCATACAAGACAGCACGTGTCCACATATTTCCAGTGATCAATTGCACATAGGTGTCTTGTTCATGTGGGTGGTCCAATGATGATCCTGTAGATTGTTTGGGGTGTAATTTGTCACAGTTCGGACCAGGACTCATCATGAGTCAGTGGCAGCTATTCCTGTAACTACTGAGTATCCTTTGTTGATCAGTGTGAGTAAAGTAGATGTGGACATGTGAACCAACATGTGGATGGTCCCACCCTGTCACTAAAGACGTGTAATGAGACAGTCAACAGGGCAACCTTGGTGTGCTGAGTGAGATAATGTCTCAATTGTCATGTTCCGGCAGGTGTCATTACAACATTTGTACACAGGTTGGCCTCTGCACTTCTCACTGCATCTGGGAACATCATAGCCTCTGTGCTGTTTATTCTCGCAGCTATTCACCACACACGGCCCATCACTATGTTGTGCGCACTGTGATGCTGTGTGTGAACTGTCATGGTTCTGACATTTGTGTATTAGTCATGTACAGTATCAGAGGTTGCTGGTTGTGCTGAAAGCCCTGTACCCAATCCCTGCCTATGACCCTGGGACAAGCAGCTGCAGTGCGGCTTTGGTTGCCTTCCCCTCTCCAGCGGAAAAAAATGCACGGCTATATCCTTTAAAAAAGAGGCTGCCTCTATGTGGTGCAAACAACGAGAACCTTCTGCACCAAACTCGCATCTGTCCTGAGCTGACCTGAGAGAGGAGGCTCCTCCTCAAGCCTTTACTCAAGAGTAAAGGGATCCGCACGTGTAGGCAGACTGTTATATCTTGTCTAGAGCCAGACGACCCCATACTAAATTGCTGTTACATGAAATATTTAAATAAATTTGAACAAAAACTGCCTAAACAAGTTAACAAGTGCATTGAGGCCCAGTGAAACTGACCATCAACTGGGAGCCAGCCATAGTCTTCCAAATCTTGGATTACCCCGGCAGCCCTGTATCCCTCTGGTAAAAATCAGCTTTCAATACCAAGTCTCCAGGCCATGTGGGCCGTCAGGCCTCTCTGGTAAAATCTATTAAGATAAGTATAATACCCCTTTGGGCCAAGCCGCTAGCTGGAGACAATACATTACCTTTAAACCCTGTGCTATCCTGGACCTGGTACTTTGGACTTTCAAGATAAAGCTGCCTGCAGGTTTTGATAACAGCTCCGTGAAGTTTTCATCTATTTGGAACTCTGTTTCTACATTTCTTTCATGTGCATTTAGAACCAGGTCCTTGAGAGGGGGTTGTTAGTCAAGATAAGCGCGTGGTATTAGATAGGACCTCTGCACTTTAAACAGCACTTGCATGCATGCACTTTAATTCACCTTTGCCCCCTTTAGGTAATCCTGTATAAGCGGTCACAAGTGGGGTACGGTGTTAGCTAGGCGAGCTATTAATCGACAGCATTTACTTTTTTGGCCATGTGCACTGTAAACTATGTCCGTGGGGGTACTAGAGGTATTATCAGTCAAGTCATGCGCCTGGCAATTATCAGGTAGCACTTATGCACTTTAAACAGCTGTTGCGCGTCTGCACTTTAAGTCATCTTTGGCCCCCACACTATACCTGATTAAGTGGTTATAGGTAGGGTAGGGTGTTACTAATTATCAGCATCAGTGACTTTCCTGGGACCCTGAATCCTTCAAGACAAAGGGGGTCATTACGACCTTGGCGGTATAAGGCGCTTACCGCCGTGCAGAAGACCGCCAATACACCGCCGCGGCAGCGGTAGACCGCCACAGCTATTATGACACGCATCTCGGAATCCGCCGAAATTCAGACACCCACACAACACTGCCACACCAAAGGTCAGCGATAAACATGCGGAAACAAATCCTCCACCTCCACGCCAACAGAAACACGCCCATGATATTACGACCCACGAATCCACACGGCGGTCTTTCAACCGCGGTATTCCATTGGCGGTACACACCGTTGCGCTCAAAATACACACACAGCTCCAAAACACCGCCACATTGGACAATTCCAAATACACACACCTGATACACATACAAACAACACTCCCACACACCCAATACAATATAAAACACACACCCACATCACACACAAACCCTTACAACCACAATTTCTGAGAGAAGGCCAGAGGGAGACAGCACAGAATAGAGAACCCCATCACACAGAGGCACACTACACCATCACCCACACAAAACCCACGCACAAAACACCACATACCACTACACTCACCACACTCATCAACACATACACCACCCCACACATCACACACACCACCCCATGGCACGCCAAAGCCACGCTCCGAGGAGGAGCTCAGGGTCATGGTCGAGGAAATCGTCCGGGTAGAGCCACAGCTATTTGGCTCACAGGTACTGCACACATCAATAGCCAGGAAGATGGAGCTATGGCAAAGAATAGTCGACAGGGTCAACGCTGTGGGACAGCACCCAAGAAATAGGGAGGACATCAGGAAGAGGTGGAACGACCTACGGGGGAAGGTGCGTTCCACGGTATCCAGGCACAACATCGCGGTACAGCGGACTGGCGGCGGACCCCCACCTCCTCCCCCACAACTAACAACATGGGAGGAGCAAGTCTTGTCCATCTTGCATCCTGAGGGCCTCGCAGGAGTCGTTGGAGGAACAGACACTGGTAAGTCAAATTTCAACTACCATATCCCCCACCCTACCTGCATGCTATCACACACCCCCACCCTCACACCCTCCCCTATCACTCCAAATCCTCACCTATCTACCCATGACACCAACCACCCATCCCAACCCCAAAACCTGCATGACCTTACTAAGCATGGATACCCATCACTAAAGGATGTCCACTGCACAGACCCACAACATCCCCCAACTATCACCACACAAGCCCCCACACAGGAATGCCTGCACTGGGGTACACGCACACCCAAACATTGCACATAATGAAACACACACATGCAATAATCATGTACTCATACCCCCGCAGGAACCCGAAGGAACGTCACCACACCAGAGGGTCCAGACAACACCACTCCACCCCCAGAAGAGGCCCACAGTGACGACAGCAGCTCTGCCCCACTGGATCTTGATGACCAGCCCGGACCATCGTGGGCCTCAGGACAGTCGGTTCCCCTTGCCCAGCCACAGCCCAACACCGAACTGCCACCCTCTGGGAACACCAGCACAGCACCCACCCAGCGGGCCCAAACCTCCCTACCCAGGACAGGTCAATCAGCGGTGTGTCCACCACTACAAGGCACCCAGGCTAACCCACCACCCCAACAACAACAGGGACCTGGGGGCAGTGGTAGTGGGCACACGGTCCAGGGGACGGAGGCACAGGAACACAGGGGAACTGGGAGGGCTGCTGTGCGACAGAGGGAGGACAGGCCAAGGGAACCTACTCTCAACAAGGCCCTCTCCTCCATCATGGGAGCATACCACCACTCCCAGGAGACGATGGCAACGGTACTGGCCAAGTTGCAGGAGACCCTGCGTCTGCAGGAGGAACAGTATTTGGGGTTCAGGGAGGAGCTCAGGACCATCGGCTCCGCCCTGGGCACCATTGTAGGGGTGCTGACGGACATTCAAAAGACCTTGAGGGACACCGTGGCACTCCCAGGGGCCCCTGACACTAGCCACGACGATGAAATGCCCACCACCTCCGCCGGCGCTAGTGGACAGGAGGCACCGCCACAGGACCAACACACCAGCACCCCATCCCCTGCAGACGGACCACCACCACGCAGGCGGGCCCCGAGATCCAGGAACAGGACAGAGCAAGATGGCAAGACCCCCGCCAGGAAATAAGACCACCCTGATCGTCCTTCCACTGTCCCACTTTCGGAACTGCCCCAGCTCCACTTCCAATGGCCAGATGTGCAATGTACCTGTAAGACTAATAGACTGGACTCTGCCATGGACATTCCTCCACCATCACCCATCCCCATTTCACAACCCTCCTTCATTGTTATGCACTTAAATAAACACCCTTGAAACACAAATAAAACTGGAGTCAGTCAACGATTGTGAACTTTGTATTGTCAATTACAGTGTTAAAAAAGGTGACCCATTAGAAGGCCAACATACCAATGTCACACATCACAAGTCTATCAAGGGTGCAAGCTGTTGACACGTAGGTTACCACAATAGTGAAACTGAAATGGAAGGGGACAACTCAGTTAACAAATAGGGAGTGAAATGTAGGTACAGGATAGAGGTAGACGTGTGAAAGTTAATAATATGTGAAACATGAAAATGTACTCACCTGTGTCTCACTGAAAATATTGCTGTATGACTGACTCCCTGTTGTCATTTTCATCTTCATCAGCTTCATCCTCATCACTGTCCACAGGCTCCACAGGCTCCCCGCTGCAACAACACCATCATCTGGATCATTCTCCTGCAGAAAAGGCACCTGGCGTCGCAATGCCAAGTTATGGAGCATGGAGCAGGCGATGATGATGTCGCACACCTTCTTCGGTGAGTAGAATAGGGATCCACCAGTCATATGGAGGCACCTGAACCTGGCCTTAAGAAGGCCGAAGGTGCGTTCGATTACCCTCCTAGTCCGCCCATGGGCATCATTGTACCGTTCCTCTGCCTTGGTCATGGGATTCCTCACTGGGGTCAATAGCCAGGACAGGTTGGGGTAACCAGAGTCCCCCAATAGCCATACACGGTGCCTCTGGAGTTGACCCATCATATCAGGGATGCTGCTATTCCGCAGGATGTAGGCGTCATGCACAGAGCCAGGGAACATAGCATTTACCTGCGAGATGTACTGGTCTGCCAAACAGACCATCTGTACATTCATAGAGTGATAACTCTTCCTGTTCCTGTACACCTGTTCATTCCTGCGGGGGGACCAGAGCTACATGGGTCCCATCAATGGCACCTATGACATTGGGGATATGTCCAAGGGCATAGAAATCACCTTTCACTGTAGGCAAATCCTCCACCTCAGGGAAAATGATGTATCTCCTTACCTGTTTCAGCAGGGCAGACAACTCTCTGGACAAGACGTTGGAAAACATAGGCTGGGACATCCCTGATGCCATGGCCACTGTTGTCTGAAAAGACCCACTTGCAAGGAAATGCAGCACTGACAGCACCTGCACGTCAGGGGGGATTCCAGTCGGATGGCGGATTGGTGACATCAGGTCTGGCTCCAACTGGGTACATAGTTCCTGGATTGTGGCATGGTCAAACCGGTAGGTCGCGATGACATGTCGCTCTTCCATTGTCAACAAGTCCACCAGCGGTCGGTACGCCGGCAGATTTCGCCATCTTCCAATATGTCCCAACTGACGGTGCCTAAGAAGGACAACAGCGAAGAAACTGTCAGCATTCCTCCAGGTATGTACCCACAGTCACACACAAGACTACAACAGACAATTAACCCATCCGGGAAAGGTTTTGAGTGTAGGCCTCGGTATGTGTGACGCAATAGTAATTGAAGCCATGTGGGCCCCTGAAATGGCGGCTGCCTGACCTCTAAACTGGGACAATGGGATTGTGGGGTAACTGCGCTGGCGTTGGACACCGTCGCGGTAGGCGGTCATAGAGCACGGCGCAATGCTGCATTGGTTAACATTGGACCCTATGGGTCCCAGGAGCCAATGAACAGGTGTGTCGCCGGTGATGATTCGTACCGCCGCGGACGTCACCGCCGCGGACGTCACCACCATTTTCTATCTCTTCAATCACTAGATACCTGACCTTCGACAGGCGAGGACCTACACTGCAAGTGCTGCTGTGACCTCGGTCTGGAAGCGACGATGGCTGCTGCGTCTGGGGAAAGGGTCCCTGCCTTCACTGCACAGGAGTTGGAGAAACTTGTGGATGAGGTCCTACCCCAGTACACGCTACTCTACGGTCCTCCAGACCAACAGGTTAGTACACAGGGAGCACGTTGGATGGGCTAGGCTTGGGTGGAGAGGGCTGGGTGGATGAGGGAAGGGGGCAGAGTACATAGAACAGTTATGCATGGGGATGAATGGGCCACAGGGATACGGTTGGGAGGGGGCCAATCACAACAACGGTGCAGTAGGTAATGACTGTCCTCTTTCCTTGTGCATGTCATGTAGGTCAGCGCCCACCAGAAGAGGGACATTTGGCGTGCCATCGCCAAGGAAGTCCGGACCCTGGGGGCCCACCAGAGACGGGGCACCCACTGCCGTAAGAGATGGGAGGACATTCGCCGCTGCAGCAAGAAGACGGTGGAGGCTCAGCTGGGGATGGCCTCCCAATGTGGGAGGGGTGCCCGTCGCACCATGACCCCCCTGATGTTCTGGATCCTGGCGGTGGCCTACCTGGAGTTGGATGGGCGCTTAAGGACATCACAGCAGACACAAGGGGGTGAGTACTACCTCATCATATGGACTTTGCGTGCAGTGGAGGTGTCTGTGTAGGGGTGGTGGGTTGTGGGTGTCCCTAGGCCAGGGCGAGTTAGGTAGGCAAGGCCCCTCCGTTATGTAGGCCATGTGGCATCTCTACCCCAGCTCAAAACAGAGGGAAGTTGATGTATAGTTGCCCCTTTGCCATCCATGTGGGCTGATTACTACCATTGCCATGTAGGCCATTCCCCAGAAATAGCAAGTGCAGAGGTCAGGAGCACGGCATAATGCATGGGGCTGCTGCGTCTGTCTTGTCCGCCAACGGTAGCGGTATGCCATGCACTAAAACTCTCTTTCTTCTGTCTCCCCCCTTTTCCTGCTCTCCCTGTCCTTTTGTACATCAGCATCAACAGGCGGAGGTACAGTGGCACCGGAGCACGAGGGAGCTGCATCCCACATGGCCATGGAGGGCCACACCACAGTCTCTGAATTCACCAGTGGGACGGAGGGCGATGGGGAGCTTCACGTCGGCCACCAGATCACCATCCAGCGACACGGACTCATCCGCCGATGGGAGCTCCCCTGTGGTGGCGGCACCATCTGTGCGCCCCACTTCTACAGGTACAGCCGCCACCTCCCCTACCAGCACCGCCCTCCCAGCAGCCCCTCAGCATGTGTCCCGTGCCCGCTCACCCAGGAGGGTGGGCATCACCTTCGCCCCAGGCACCTCAGTCCCTGCCCCAGTCACCCCTGCTGCCCTCAGTGAGGAGGCCATTGACCTCCTCAGGTCACTCACTGTTGGGCAGTCTACCATTGTGAATGCCATCCAGGGTGTAGAACGAGAGTTGAAACACGGTAATGCATTCCTGGAAGGCATTCATTCTGGTCAGGCTGTCCTTCAGCGAACCCTGCAATCTCTGGCTTCAGCACTGATGGCAGCCATTGTCCCTGTGTCCAGCCTCCCCCCTCCAACCTCCTCCACCCAGACCCAATCCCCTGTACCCCAGCCCATCCCAAGCACACCTACAGACCAGCAGGCACACAAGTCAACACACACAAGTAGCTCAAGCAAACATAGGCACCACACACACCACAGGCACTCACACAAGCATCACACCCATACAGACACAGCAACATCCACTGTCTCCACTGTGTCCCCCTCCTCCTCTTCTCCCTCCTCCCTCCCAGTCTCGTCTACACACACACCTGCATGCACCACATCTACAGGCACTAGGACTCGCACCAGAACACCCAGCACCACAAGCCGCTCACCTGCACTCACCACCTCCACTGCCATTTACACATCCCCTGTGTCCTCTCCCAGTGTGTCTGTGACACCCCCTCCCAAAGTACACAAACACCGGCAATCACTCACCCAACATCCATCCACCTCACGACAGCCTCCAGTACCTGCACCTGCACCCAAAACACCTAAAGTGACACCTCCTACAACCACCTCCTCTACCTCCACTCCCAGACCCCCTCCCAGTGTCTGTCAGAAACTGTCCCTCTGTCAAATTGACCTGTTTGCTCCCACCCCCGCCTCCAGTTCATCAGTCCCGTTGTAGCGCCTCAGCCAAAAAGCCTCCAGTACCAGTGGTGCGTGTTCCAGGTTTTTGGAGTGCACCGTCCACCAGGGCAGGCAGTAGGACCCGGAGCCAAGGCACTGTCAGCCCACCCCCTGTAAAGGCACTGAAATTGGAGAGTGAACGAGGGGACCGTGTCAAGACTCCTGGTGGGACAACAAGTGAAATGGGATTGAAGGCGATTGGTGAGTCAGCTGTAACTCCAAAGAAGGTGGGGAAGGTTCCAAGGAAGTCTGCCCAGCCTGTTGTGAGTGTCACGGCAGAGAAGTGCGCCATCATTTCCGGTGGGCCAGACACAACCGCCAGCACCGTCGTTACTGGCCCAGAGTCCACCGCCAGAGTCAGTGCCAGGAGGGCCCAAGTATCGTTACTGGTCAGGAGACTACCGCCAGAGTCAGTGCCCAGGAGGGCCCAAGTATCGTTACTGGTCAGGAGACCACCGCCAGAGTCAGTGCCCAGGAGGGACCAGGATCCCACAGCCCCGCTGGGCGATGATGGAATGTCATGCCACACCCCAATGTCCAGTGTGGAGTTCGTCATGCCACACACCAATGTCCAGTGTGGAGTTCGTCATGCCACACCCCAATGTCCAGTGTGGAGTTCGTCATGCCACACCCCAATGTCCAGTGTGGAGTTCGTCATGCCACACACCAATGTCCAGTGTGGAGTTCCTCATGCCACACCCCAATGTCCAGTGTGGAGTTCGTCATGCCACACACCAATGTCAGTATCTGAACCGCCATCTCAGGCTACCGATGAACAGCCCATAGCCAGCCATGGCAAAGCACCGCTGAACAAGGCCAAGACTGCCATGGTGAAGACCGCTGAACAGTCCATAGCCAGCCATGGCAAAGCACCGCTGAACAAGGCCAAGACCGCCATGGCAAAGCACTGCTAAACAAGGCCAAGACCGCCATGGTGAAGACCGCTGAACAGTCCATAGCCAGCCATGGCAAAGCACCGCTGAACAAGGCCAAGACCGCCATGGCAAAGCACCGCTGAACAAGGCCAAGACCGCCATGGTGAAGACGGCTGAACAGTCCATAGCCAGCCATGGCAAAGCACTGCTGAACAAGGCCAAGACCGCCATGGCAAAGCACCACTGAACAGTCCATATCCAGCCATGGCAAAGCACCGCTGAACAAGGCCAAGACCGCCATGGCAAAGTACCGCTGAACAAGGCCAAGACCGCCATGGTGAAGACCGCTGAACAGTCCATAGCCAGCCATGGCAAAGCACCGCAGAACAAGGCCAAGACCGCCATGGCAAAGCACCACTGAACAAGGCCAAGACCGCCATGGTGAAGACCGCTGATCAGGGCAAACACCGTGTGGGTATGAATAGGCCGCCACATCAGGCATCCTTCTCCCATGTGCAGCTGGGACAGTGACAGGACAGGAACTTTCACGGGGAGACTCATCCAGTCTGGCCACCAGTCCCACCCAGTACCAGTTGAGAACTGCATCTACTTGCGTCAATGTGGCTTTGCACTCCCCAGGATGGTCCAGTGGGCAAGCCACCCACTGTAAAGACTTGAGAGACTGGCTTTGTACTCCCCAGGATGTTCCAGTGGGCAAGCCACCCACTGTAAAGACTTGAGAGACTGTGGCTTTACACTCCCCAGGATGGTCCAGTGGGCAAGCCACCCACTGTAAAGACTTGAGAGACTGTGGCTTTGCACTCCCCAGGATGGTCCAGTGGGCAAGCCACCCACTGTAGAGACTTGAGAGACTGTGGCTTTGCACTCCCCAGGATGGCATAAATGGGCATGGAGCCCCGTCGTGGATCTGGCTTAGCATTCATCCGGCTGAGGTGCCCCCCCTTCCCTTCCCCCTGAGGTGCCTGTAGTATTTCAATCGGATGCCCCAGCAGTGTTCTCTCGGATTTTGGTCAGGTATCTATTGTGGGCCTTCGCCCATGCATTTTTGGACTGTTGGTGCACGGACATTGTTGTGTACATATCTGCACTACTTCTTGTATTGTATATATAAATATGACAGATTTCGAGATTTGATTCAGTATATTTTTATATGACATGTATATTGGCACATTACAATATTTGAACGGATCTCGCTTTGTCTTTGCATTCTTCCGGGGGGATTGTGGGTTGTTCATGTGATATTTTTTACTGCATTGGTGTGTATGTTGTAATATGCGAGGGTGGGGGTGGGGGTGTTTGGTGGGTGTCCCCCTAACTTTTGCCTCCCCCCTCCCCTGTGTCCCAGATGCAGTACTCACCGGTATGTTCTGCGCCTACGTCGCTGTTGTTCGTAGAGGAGCAGATAGACAATGGCAGGTAGTATTTGGAGTTCCGGCTCCATGGAGTCGTTGTTCCTCGTGGAGTGTGTTGAGGTGAGCGTTTTCCCATAGCAAAAGCTGTTTCCGCCATGTTTTTATCCACGGTGAATCCGCCCCGGAAAAGGTGGCGGATTGGTGTGTTGTAATAGTGTGGGCGGTACATTGTCTCCTGCCTGTCTGTTGGCGGTGACCGCCACGCTGCTTGTCTGTACTGCCATGGCAGGCGGTGTGTTAAAGTGGCTGTCTTTGTTGGCGGTTACCACCAGGGTCGTAATTCCCTTTTTTTGTCCGCCGGCCTGTTTGCGGTATTTCCGCAGCTTTAACACCGTCCGCCAGGGTCGTAATGACCACCAAAGTTCCCTGCATGACATAAAGACACTTGTGTGTCTTTTTTCAAACTTTATGGCATTGCATGCTGATTGCGGAATCTGTTTTTTCCTAGTTGCCTGCCCAGCCTTTAAACCAGGTCTTGAGGAAGCCCCTACACAAGCACTGCATTGGCTAATCCTTAAACAGTACTTTTGTTCTTAGTATCTTAAGCTAATGGCGTAACTGCTCGATGTCTCATATTATCGTTTCTTTATGAATTTTTATTATTGGCCTTTCTTAGTAGGATTTTGATTAATACAATACAAATAACGATTGATTTGACCTGAGCCGATCCTCTCTTCAAAGCCCGGGAACCTGGGGAGAAGTCCCACCAGATGGAGCACGTGGAGGGAAGAAGAGATCACAAAACAGTGGATGGTGGGGGAGAGGGCAGCAGGAGTAAGCCCGGCACCAGGGCAAAGAAAGCGGCACTGAGACCGCAGAGAAAGAGAGGGAACTGAGAGTGGAGCTGAAACATCACACTTGTGGGCAGAGGCAGCACAGTAGAGCGGACAGAGAGCACAGCTGAGTGGGTAGCGTGCACGACAGAGAGAGCAAAAATGATGTCTCTAATATGAAAAAAAAATCCAGAATATGCCGAGAGTTGCTACGGGAAGTAAGTCTTCGGCCTCTCGCAACAAGTAAGCTTATATAAGTCCCATAAATAAGTCTTTCGACTGACTTAGGGGTACTTTGGGTCTGCCCCGAGGCCCGGTCCCTCATACCTGCTTACCTCAGCCACCGCACGTATATGTGGTCGGAAAGGACTACGGGCTGTCTCGGACAGCAGAAAGCACTTTCCTTTCAGTGTTGGTGCAGCTCATGCACTCAGCTCTCGTGGTTCCCAGTTGTGGCTCGGCCAGGTGAGGGCCGCTGTGCTCAGAAGCACGAGGAGACCACCGCCCCCCAATCAACTGCTGTGTTTTTTTCAACTACCAAAGCAGGTTAGGGTGAGTTTGTTGATAAAATGTGGAGAGTGGTGTGTGCGCCCACAACATAAATAAAGAATCACGGAAACCAAATACAGCAAAAGGGTGGATAGTGTACCACAGGGGGACTGATTTGTTTATATATGCACTTATATAAAGCTGTCCCGTCTGCCAGCACATATCCAAGGTGCTGAAACGATAGCCCACCTTCCCTTTTTAATATAGAAGCTCTGTTTATGTCTATTTATTTTAGAACGTTTGTAAAACTCATTAAGTCCGGCATGTAAACTATTTCATTTTCAGTACATTTTCTATATCTACTCTTGTAATTTTTTTAACATCTGAAATATTTGGTGCTCCAGTGCAAGTGGGGCAGTGGGTCTGATTTACCAATTTGCCGCCCCCCCCCCCCGACTCTCCTCTGGTTCTTCCCATGTGTGTGCTTTATAGCAGTAATCTGATATAGTATTAACCCTCACAGCGCCGGGACACGGCTCTCAGTCTGTGAACCAGGACCTGATCACTGCATTGTAAGATGTGCACGTCCTGTGCTTTTAGCGCTGTTGATTGCACGCGCGTGCTGTATACCTTGTTCTGTAGTGTGCACGCAATATAGTTTGCAGCGGCTTGCTTACAGCAGGCCACGCAGTGTCTCTGATCGTGCTGCAGACGGGTTCTGTTGTTCTTTAATACCGGTGGAGTCTGGCACGTTACCAGGCGTCTGCCTTTCATGCTGTGCTGGTTTTATGAGAGTGTGTTGTTGGTGAAACTTTGTAAAATGCGTAGGTAGTGTTAGAGTGGAGCAGTTTATTAAACTGAGTTGATTTGAAATAAGTAATGTGTTCTGAAATTTAATAATATTGGAGAAAAGTGACAATTTGCCCTAACTATATAAATGCAAATACAATGCGAGAGCACCTTCAAATATATGAGTTCAGGATGTGTACATTCATAATTGTTATATAAACCTTGCTGTCTCACAAAATGTGTTAATAAAATTAGCTTTAAATTGAATTATTTGCCCTCCTCTTTTCAAAATATTCTTGGGGGGAGAACACCCCATATCCCCCAATATGTCAGTCGGGTTCACTCACTACATAAAATTCATCCACAACTTTTACGCCCTACCAATTTGAAATTTCACCAAACACCACTGTACGAGAGGCAGCAATCATGCCGCATCCCCGGTTCCGAAGGCCGTCAACAGGGGCGATGGAGGACAGCAGGCACCTGTATATTTTTGTTACACTGGAGTACTGATAACGCGTCCTGACCTAGGTGCTTTACTTACACGGGGACTGGTTATAGGCCAATGATCCTTTTGACCCTGATTGGAGACATCTGAAGACAAGATAACTATTCCGCATTTCAATCACTAGATCAATAACCTAATCAATATTCACAATAACAGATCAATCAAATTAGTTAATTGCACTAATAAGAATTGAAACACAACGTGACCTTTCAGCCATGAATAACCACACGAGTTTAGTAAGATTTATGATATTTATTCCCTATTGGTTACACTCTACTAGCAAATTGATTCGTCTCAATACCAGAAAAAACATCAACAATGTCACAATATGGCAACTTGAATAAGACTTCATTAAAGCAAAGATCATGAACATTGGAACAAAGCACGACGTCAACATGAATTAACTTTAGCAGAGTATCATTAGCACTTTATTCAACAAAACAAAGATTCAGTCATTTGTCAATTTGCATTCGTTTTAGTGAACTCTTTAACTAACCTCGAATTAGCATCCACATGTTGGGCTTCATGCAAAACAGTTTAATAAGACAAATTTAGAAAACATCTAACTATGGCCTCTATCAAAAGAGCAGTTGGTACTTAGAAAGAAAAGGCAAACAAACAATTATAATTCATCATTATATAGTTACCCTCCGTAATGGGTCAGCATACAGAATCAGTCTTCGTCCTCAGGACAACAGTCGATCCACCATCAGCCAGGATAGAACAGCAAAGTCTCAGCAGAATACGGTAAGTAGGAATACTTCCCTCATAAGGAGGAGAAGGAAATATCGGGCAAGACAAAGTGAGGATGGTTTAAAGTATCAATAGCAAGGACTAAGTCAGAATATCAGAGCAACACTAAGAGTGTCCCTCTAATGTCTCTGTAAGAGACATGAAATGATTGAGTAAGAGCAGCAGGATAAAGGCACGCAATGGCTGATTTCTCCTTGTGACACGTCGTTAAATTTAATTTGCCAGACAAGTCTCTAATTTCCAATTGGTCAGTATTTGGTGCATCATTATCTCTATCCAATAGTCCGTTGATCACCTTACTAGAATTTTCGCTTAAAACAGTTCTCATGCAGTTTATTGGCTCCTGTGATTTACGTCTTCAACTGGTATAATGTCAGGTAGGAAAAGTAACACTTGTTGCTCCAGTCAGTAGTTCCATTGTCTTTACCAGTTTGGGCGACCTTGTACCTGTTGGGAATTACACTGTTGCATTCAGCAAGAATGTTTCCTTGAGCAAGTCGGGTCTCATGAGAAAGAATTTACTACGGTTACACACACATCTCTAGCTTTTGGAAAAGTACAGTTTTATGTCCTTCAGGAAGCCAGCACATTGTACGTTAGAAAAAAACATTTAATATGAGACCAGGCAGCTAGGCCCAGACCCTTGCTAACTAAGGCCTAATGATTAATTCAACAAAACCTTAACATATAACTCTTAATGCTAAAACAGAATCATACATTAGTACATTAATAATTAATTATTAGTCAATTTCATTAATCATCATATACATTGGTGGCCACTCCCCGTGGGCACATTTCAAACCCGTGCATTAATATTAGTCTATCACGTTTTCTATGCTGCTTCATCACACATTACACATCATTTTGCAAGCAGGTCACATAGATTTTGATTTAAAAAACTACTCTTCAACAGTCCCTCCTCTGATGACTCTTGTCATCACACAAATCCCTTCTTTAACAACCTTGTCATTTCTTAATCTCTTTCATCTCAATTTCTTCCTTTGGTTTTGCCTTTTCATATTTTGCTCTAAAAATCTTTTCTCTTTTCTTATCCTCCCTCCTCGCATTACTTTTTGCCAATTTTGCTTTAATCCTTTTGCTAATTTTGCATGATAACCATAGCCCAAATAAACAAGCCAGAATAATCACTATTCCCTGTATTACTTTTCCCAATATCCCATGCCAAATACTACTAAACCAGCTTACCACATGAGCAAGTCCCTTTCCAACCTTTCCCAAATGCCTGATTCCTTCAATTCCTTCAAATCTGCACTGGGCCTGATTACAAGGAGGAGGTGTTAATCCGTCCCAAAAGTGACGGTAAAGTGACGGATTTACCACCAGCCGTATTACGAGTCCATTATATCCTATGGAACTCGTAATACGGCTGGTGGTATATCCGTCACATTTGGGACGGATTAACACCTCCTCCAAAGTTGTAATCAGACCCACTATCTCTTGTTAGGCTAGTAAGCATACTTCTAATCTCATTACTATTGTCAGGTATGTAGGCACAGCAGTGACGTTCATTAAGCATCTTACAGACTCCGCCATTTTTTGCTAAAAGAATGTCTACGGCAAGCCTGTTTTGCAGAGTCATAGCCCTCTCCGCAGCAAGTTCAGTATCCATCAGGAGTATAGCTCCTGTGAAATTTGTCAGCATGTTATCCACAATAGTAGACAACTTCCGAATCTTTATGGAGTTTAAGATAACCCCTACTGAAGGAATTATTGCACCAAATATGTCCCTTACTACACCAGCAGCAGTTTCTCTCTTTTGTCTAGCACAAACTAATTCAGTCACTTTCGGGAATTTCTTTAAATCTTCTAGCTGGTAAATCTTTGGGAAAACTATTCCCAAATAACATGTCCCATACCATCCCTTTGGAAGACGGTAATAAGCATTAAGTCCACAAATATAATAGACCCCTGGGATCGCTTGATCCATTCCATTTAACATGAATGTCCATTTACTCTGAAACAAAAACACATGCTTACATTCACTCGTTCCCACAAACACATTGTCATAATATGACTTTGGCCATGTTATGCAAAGCTTACCTACATGGCGCGCATCTAAAGCTAGTTTCCCTTGTTCCCTAATTCTATTGTAACTACCACTATTAATATAGGATCGTTGCTGCAAGCCTTTTTCTAATTTCCCCTTTAAAATCCTTCTTCTATCTTCAGTGTGATCTAAAAAGCTTTTCTCTACCAGTGTAAGCAAGCATGTCAAATTATTGCAGTGTGCATAAGATGTACTAATTGTTACTCTAGGTTCAAAGAACCCTTTAATCAGCTTTATGGCATAATATTTAGCTACACTATTCAAATCTTCTATGATAGGCACATAAGAGAACACCAAGTCATGGTTGGAGTAAAAATATTGCACTTCTTCTTGGTTATAAAAACGCGTTAGTAGCAAACTACAACTTATCCCATAAGTTAGTGGAAAACTGTGATATGTAACTCCTTCTTGAACTGAAACAGGAATTTGTGTACACACATAACAAGCTTTCGCATCCATAGTGTCAACATACTCACTCAGCAAGCGATAGAAAACATTAGTAGACAGTTCCCCTTTTGTGTTAGTTTCCTCATGCAGATACTTCGTATCTTGCTCAAACCTCTCCCAAGGTGTTAGTGTAGGAGTCTCAGAAATTGTAGCATTGTTAGCTTCATTCTCATCCACCAATCACATATCCACAAACAAAGCTATAATGAATATCACACACACAACACCCAGAGCAACACCCAAATATTTACAACTCCTACTCCCCTCACTGTCATCTCCCATACTAGGCATGATCTGTAAAGAGTCCGAAAGTAAAGTGCTACAAACGTAAACAACCAACTGAGGATGGCTAAAGCTCTCTTTTTTTTTTCTCAGCAAGGCTAAGCAAAGTCTTTCTTAAACAAGTATTTACAGTTCTCTCTCATTCACTCCCAGGATCCTTGTCAATTCAGTTAGCAGCTTGACACAATCAGTTTTAGAAAGTCAATTCAGGTTAACAGTGACACATCCGGTAATTTATCAGTCACTTTTCTCACGTTCCTTAACTCAATTTCAGCTTAACACAGTCTCTTTTCCTCGTGGCCAAACTCAGGTACCATAGTATTGACCTGGGACTTCTCGATCAAAACAGAATGCCAAGAACACCTGTTGCCACTCAGCTGACGTTGCATAAGCCCATTAAGGACCTGCGCACCTTCTGTTTGCTATTCTCTTTCTTTTTAACTTGTGGTCACCTTGCAATTCTTCTTGTGGTATCAACCTCTTCCTCTATTGTTTCAACAACAACCACCTTTCCTTTAATCACTTGCGATTCTGGCCACTTGTCTCCTTTCAGTGTCCCTTTATTGTTTGGCTTTCCTGGTTGCTGCTCAACGCTCTCCTCTTGTGCTATGGTGTTCTCTCTTGCTGGACCTGCAAGCGGCTCAGGAGGAGTCTGGACACTCTGACTTCCTTCCGCCTCAACTCCTTCGCCTTCTGGGTCTGTCAGGGGTTCAACTTCAAACCCGTATCCGTCTGCTTCTGGGAGAACCTCTCTCTGGGTCGGTCCTACTGGTGCCTCAGTTGAGATAGGCTCACTGTCACCCCTCTGGATCTCGGTTGCTGTTTGAGTGACCAAGCCGTCCTCAACGGGCTCTCCTCCTGCCTCAGTTCCCCCTTGATTACTCTCTGGCCCTTAGACTTCCTTTTCTGTAGCTGTTATTTTGGACAACTCAATTTCCTCATCAGTTGGACACGTCACCTTCTTTGTGTGACTGGCATGGATCCAATTTGGAATTCTGTTGTGGCCTCTTTCTATCTTATGCATTCTCCCTACTACCTTAATGTTCCCTGCTGCTCAGCCAGTGAGTGAGGTCATAGTATGGTTGGAATGTTGACAGTGTTTGTGCTTGGATGACTGGACAGTTGGAGTGAGAAGGGCTGAGCTGCAGGATGCTGCTCCTGGTGGGGCTTTATCTGTAACCTTCAACTAAGTTAATAAACCTACTTCTTTTATAATCTACGAGCATCCATCATTGAATACAACACTGGCGACGATTTAAGGAAGAACCAACGCGTGAAAAAAAAGAAAGAAACTGAACCTAAAGAAAATCTAAGGAGGAACTAGATTACAGAGGAAAACCAAGAGAAGAGAGATTGAAAACCTAAGAGAAAAATGGAAAACAAAAGAGACTGAAGTGAAGAAGAACACCCTGGAAGCCCCACCAGTGTCTTTTCTACCAGACAGCCTGTACTCAACAGAAGTTAGAGGGCGAGTGACCTGTTTAACTTCAAGGCAAGCTGTTTAGTCTACTAGGTATGCAGCAAACAGGGAGTGCAGTGGCCTGAAGATTGAGAAGGTGGGCTGCTCAGCTGTGCATGGAGCCAGACCTGTTGTACCTGCTTGTATGGACTGGGCATATTGAGGAAATGGTCTGCTGAACTGCCTGTGAACAGAGTTAAAAATGTATGGCACTAAACATCTGGTAACCTAGTAGAAAGTCAGATGGAGGAACAACTGGTGTCAGCATTTAAACACTATCTGAAGAGTGATCAGTGAACCTGCGCAGCAGCCGCTTGAAGCACTGTCCTTAGGGCACACATTGTGAGTAACATTTACAGTCTACCTGTTGACTGGGTTGCTGAGTTTCCCCATCTCCTATTCTACAAGAGAGATCATTGGGTGCCTGATCTGTTTCCAGGAAGCTTTCTGAGAGGAAGACTACAGCGCCGACCTGGCACATGGGAACAGCTCATGTGCAGTGAAGAACATGTGTGCCAATTTTTTGTATGAGGATAAAGAACTGTGCGTTCATTTAAATGGGATAAACTGTACAGTGGCAATGTATACGGGTGAGAAGTCGCTCACCGGCGTGGAGTATTTGAATATTTTCCTGGAATAATTTAACTTTAGGTTTACTGTCATGTGCATTTTACTCAATACCATACATTGCTTGAGTGTATTTGTCAATACTGCTACCCTCTATTTTAAAGATGCATTGGGTTGAATTGAGTAATGTTATGTTTATGCTGACATTCTTTGCTGCTGCTGAAATTAATTTTTATTGCTGTATTGAATTAAGAAATGTTATGCCGTTACTGACATGTTTTAAAGTTGCTGAGTCGTGGCATGTATGTTACGCATGGGAGGTGCACCCTAATGCTATTTTAGCATGAAATTTTGCTTACCATATTTTGCGTGTGCATATTGGCCTGAAGTTTTAAAGCCATGCTTGATTTTAGAGATGTATAACTTGAGGTTGGATGCTAGAGTCACGTGCAGAGTGACATTCTTATGTTGTGATATTAGTATTTTGATCCATATTTGGGATTGTGTTTTTGACCATCCTTCCTAAGGGGTTAAGGATGTGGGGGCAGTGTGTTAAGCCCAATGTTAAGGGGGATACACCCCACTGATATGTGTCAATCTTTCCTATGGGGTTAAGGATGTGGGGGCAGTGTGTTAAGCCCAATGTTAAGGGAGGTACACCCCAGTGATGCGTATCAATCCTTCCTATGGGGTTAAGGATGTGGGGGCAGTGTGTGGGGGCAGTGTGTTAAGCCCAATGTCAAGGGGGGGTACACCCCAGTGATATTTGTCCATCCTTCCTATAGGATTAAGGATGTGGGGGCAGTATGTTAAGCCCAATGTCAAGGGGCGGTACACCCCAGTGATATTTGTCAATCCTTCCTATGGGGTTAAGGATGCGGGCAGTGTTTTAGGCCCAATGTTAAGGGGGTAGGTAGTTACATCCCAATGCAGTAGAGGGTAGGTGAAACCCTGGTCTTGTTCGAGTATAGGGTGATGGGAGTATGTGATTACACCCCAGTGCAGTAGAGGGTAGGTGAAACCCTGGTTCTGTTTAAGTGAATGGTGATAGGGGTACATGTTTACACCCCAATGCAGTGGAGGGTAGGTGAGACCCTGGTTCTCTTTAAGTGAATGGTGATGGGGTAGGTGGTTACACCCCAATGCAGTAGAGGTGAAATAAGCTCTAGTCCTGTTGAGTGTTTAGTTGTGGAAGGCAACAGGTTGGTCCTGTTATAGTGTGCATGATGTGGAGGGGAACAGGTAGCTAGTGTTCTCTGTTGGGTGTGCAGGGAAGTTTTGTGTTATTTGTACACTTGTATTATAAATTTGTGGAACATATTGATTAACTGTTTTTTTACCACTTACATCCCATTGGAGTATTGAAGTTATGCAGAGTGAGCGTTTGTTAACCTGTACTGTTTATTTCGATGGGGTTGTACTCAGTTTTGGAGGAAGGTTGATGAAGGGTGTTTTGCCGTTTTCCGTTCTGTTGAATGTTTCATTGTTTTGTTAAGGGGGAGATGTGTTGTGGCCTCTTTCTATCTTATGCATTCTCCCTACTACCTTAATGTTCCCTGCTGCTCAGCCAGCGAGTGAGGCCATAGTATGGTTGGAATGTTGACAGTGTTTGTGCTTGGGTGAGTGGGCAGTTGGAGTGAGAAGGGCTGAGCTGCAGGATGCTGCTTCTGGTGGGGCTTTATCTGTAACCTTCAACTAAGTTAATAAACCTACTTCTTTTATAATCTACGAGCATCCATCTTTGATTACAACAAATTCCCACACATTTCACAGCAGTAGTAGTTGTCAGTGTCATATATAAGAGAAAGAAGGTGGAGAATGCCAAAAGCGCTCGCACATCAACACAGGTTTCATCTAATGTCCATCAGTAGTAGTCTTTTTCAAGCAACAGCTAGTTGTGGGTGCCAGGCTAGCCATGCACCTGCCACCTCAGGTGAAAAACGTCCACACACTGGAACCAGTGAGTGGTTGCCTGTACAATGTGAACAAAAAGGCCAGGGCACACCCAAAGTAAAACTCCGTGTAGTGGATCCAAGTAGTAATTCAAGAATAAGTCGAAGTCCAACGAACAGGTGACACCAGATATTTATTACAGGTGAAAATATGTGGTCAGTGTTTCAGTCAATGAATACATCAAACACAAGTCCAAACAGTTGACACGTGTTTCGTCTCCTAGACTTTGTCAAGGCTTTAGCTATGCAGACATATGTAAGTAGAAATAAGTGAAAGGAGTTCCAATATAAGGATTATTGTCGATCTCCAGGTGGATCAATAATATGAAGAACAGGTAGCAAAGAGGGCCATGATAAGCCTTGCCAAGAGCTAAGTGGCACCGTGCCGGTCGCGTCAGTAACAAGTAAGTATACTTTGATCCACCTGGAGATCGACAGGTGTCACCTGTTCGTTGGACTTCGACTTATTCTTGAATTACTACTTGGATCCACTACACGGAGTTTTACTTTGGATGTGCCCCGGCCTTTTTGTTCACTTCTAGTTGTCAGTGTCACTTGATATGGCCCCTTCCAACACGACTTCCTCGCGTGTTTCTTGACAACAACCGAGTCACCAGCTTTCAGGTTGTGACCTGGATCATTTATCAGTGGCAATGTGGTTGCTTCCACCTGGTGAGAGAAAGAGCGGACCACGTCAGCCAGACCCTTGCAGTAGTCCAACACCACATCATCCGTGATATTCACAAGAGCATTTGCAGGCACTGCGGGCAATCTCATAGTTCGGCCCATGAGCATTTCATGAGGAGACAGTCCTGTTTTCTTGTTGGGTGTATTTCTCATTGACATTAGCACTAAGGGCAATGCATCAGGCCATTTAAAATTTGTAGCTGCACACATTTTTGCCATTCTCGACTTTAGAGTACTATTCATTTGCTCAACTAGTCCTGATGCTTCAGGGCGGTAACTGCAATGCAACTTCTGTTCAATGTTCAGGGCGGCACACAAGAGCTTAACCACCTCATTGTTGAAGTGACTTCCTCTATCTAATTCTAAAGAGATCCGAAACCCGAAACGTGGTATCAATTCCCTAAGCAGCAACTTCGCCACTGTGAGGCTGTCATTTCTACGTGTGGGGTAAGCTTCAATCCAGTGACTAAAGATACACACAATCACCAACACGTATATCAGACCTCCACACACAGGCATTTCAATAAAATCCAACTGCATTCTGCTAAATGGACCTCCTGCTCTCCCAATGTGGCTCAAATTTACCACTGTCCCTTTCCCCGCATTCATCTGTTGACAGATGATGCACCTGTGACAAATCACTTCTGCAGCTTGTCTGAACTTCGGGTTGAACCAATCAATCTTAAACAACCTGATTATGGCATCTCTCCCAATATGTGCTTGCCCATGGTAGAACCTTGCAAACTGAGACAAAAGGCTGTTTGGCAAAACCATTTTCCCTTCGTCTGAAACCCACCAATCATCTGGCCTTTGTACACATTGCATCTTAAGCCATGAACGTTTCTCTTCTCTGCTGGCACGTCCCTGCAACAATTTGAATTCTTCCATCGTGTCAACCACCCTCAATGCGTAACCTGTGCATGTCTCATTTTCTGTTTCAGGTAACAATTCCCACTGATCCTTGAACGATATACAGTTCAATGCACAAAACCTTGCGACTTGATCTGCATATCCGTTTCCCATTGACACAATGTCTTGTGATTTCACATGAGCGCTGCATTTCACCACTGCAGTTCCAAGAGGTAACTGAATCGCGTGCAACAACTCCTTAATTCTTTCACCATTTTTCACTGGAGAACCAGAAGAGGTCATGAAGCCCCTCTGTGACCATAGCTGGCCAAAATCACAGACAATTCCAAATCCGTATCTGCTGTCGGTATAGATAGTCACCTTCAATTTGTCAGCGGCATGGCATGCCCTAGTAAGAGCAACCAATTCAGCCACTTGAGCAGAGTATACTCTTTCAAGCCAACATGCTTCTAGGATACCAGTGATTGTACATACAGCATATTGGGCTCTCAGTACTCCTACTGAGTCTCTCAAGCACGAGCCATCAACAAAGATAATGTAATCATTCTCTTCCAATTGGGTATCTTTAATGTCAGGTCTCGGTTTGGTGCACAGTTCTGTTACCTCAAGACAATCATGTTCTACCTCCTCAGCCTCATCAACCTCTGTATTCTCATTTGGAAGAAAAGTTGCCGGGTTCAATACAGTACACCGTTTCAATGACACATTTGATGACCCCAATATAATTGTTTCAAACTTTGTTAATCTGGCATTTGTCATGTGCTGAGTTCTGGTTCGGGTCAGCAACATTTCGACTGAATGTAGGACCATAACCGTTAACGGGTGTCCCATCACTATGCCTTCACACTGTGTGAGGCTTTGACCAACTGCTGCAACTGCACACAAACAACCTGGTAAGGCTGCTGCGACTGGGTCCAAAGTAGCTGAAAAATATGCTACTGGTCGGTTTGCACCTCCATGGACCTGTGTCAGGATAAACAAAGAACAAGCATCACGTTCATGACAAAACAAGACAAATGGCTTTGTGTAATCAGGCATACCTAAAGCTGTAGCCCTGTACATGCACTCCCTCAGCTCAATGAACGCCCTCATCTCTTTCTCGGACATAGTTAGAGTATCTGGGCCATCCTTAACCTCCTTAACGGTCAGCCTCACCAAGGGCTTGGAGATAACTGAGAAATTCGGGATCCACTGACGACAGTAGCCCCCCATTCCCAGAAACATCCTAACATCTCTCCGAGATGTCGGGGGATTCATCTGCGATATGGCAGTCACTCTTTCCTTGGATATTTTCCTCGACCCCTTCTCAATCAAATGGCCTAGATATTTCACCTCTTTCTGACAGTACTGCAGCTTCTTTGGGGACACCTTATGCCCATTCTTTCCCAAGTGGTTCAATAGGGCAATAGTATTGTACTTGCAGTCATCTCTTGTTTTAGAAGCAATCACCAGATCGTCAATGTACTGCACTAGAGTCGATTGGAAAGGTAGTTTCAACGACTCCAAATCCTTCTTCAAAATTTGATTGAAGATAGATGGTGACTCCGAAAACCCCTGAGGGATTCGACACCAACTGTAAACCTTGTCCAGGAATTTTAAACTGAAAAGAAATTGGCTGTCCTCATGAAGAGGCACGGAAAAGAACGCTTGGGACAAATCGACAACTGAGAACCATTCTGTGTTGCATGGAACTTGAAACATAATCACAGCTGGATTTGGCAATTCACCACTATGTCATTATTCTTTCGTAAGTCTTGAACAATTCGAACTTTCCCACAGGGCTTTCTCAAACCCATTATAGGTGAGTTACCTGGGCTGCTCATCACTTCTTTCAGGACCCCCTTCACAAAGTCTGCAATTATCTGCGTCACCTGTATGAGGACATCCTGTGCCATGTGGTACTGCGGTACCTGTGGAAACACGGCATTTGGCTCTATGTCGACTTTGACTGGTTCTACTCCTCTTATTAATCCCACTTCCTTTCCTGTCAAATCTTACACTTTCTCTGTGACTGTCCCCTGCAGGTCCGCGGGCAAGTCAGTCACAGGGAACAACGGGAAGAAGCTTATCAAGGGGTACTCTTCATCTGGCTCTGAGATCTGACCGTCATCCCCCTCATCATCACTGTTTGTCTACACCTCAATTCCCTCATTCGAACAGGTGATAGAACACCTGGTCTTACACAGTAAGTCTCTTCCCAGTAGGGACACGGGACTTGAATCACAGACCACAAACCTGTGCAATCCCTGAAAGGTACCAATCTCGACTTGAACCGGATCTGTGATCGGGTTGGTCAGGAGCTGGTTTGCCACTCCCACTACCTTTATTGTACGTCCTGAAAGGGGCAGCTTCGGTACCTCTGCACTTCTGACTGTAGAGCGTGTAGTTCCTGTGTCAACCAAACATGAGACCTTGTGACCCATCACCTTCCCTTGCACATAGGGTCCCCTCTGATCTACTTCTAGAGACGCTGCCAGCCTGCACTCCTCACTATCCGAACTGTCATCCGACCATTCATCGTTTATTCCATTCTCACCACGCAATGGGAACTGTTGTACTGTGTTATTTTGACCCATTCCCTGACCAGTGACCTGTTGAGGAAGCATCACCTGTTGCTGTCCCATTGGCGCTAAGGGCAACTGCATTTGCTGTCTAGGTACTACTGGAATCTGCTGTTGCACTTGCTGCATCTGCACTGGTTGCATACGTGGCATCTGCACTTGTTGCATGGGTTGGAGACCCTGCATCCGAACCATGTTATTCTGAAAATATGGATTAGGACCCCTCATTCTTGGTCCTTTAACATTTTGGAATGCATTAACATCATTGCTTTGCTGAACAAGCACCCTCCTGCACCATCATCGGGCATTCCCGCTTCCACGCCCCTGCACGCGTGGCATGGTAACACCTTCTTCATCCCTTGTACATCATTTTGAACCACTACTGTATTCAAATCTGGACCATGGTGCACAAAACCTCCTCAACCACTGCCTCTCATTTGCGTCTGAAATATTCTGTTTCCCTGCGGCTGTTGCACCATCTGTTGTACTCCGTTTCCCTGCATCCCTGCTTGCGCTGACTTAATTTGCATCACCATCACCTTCTCTTTCAGCTTTCTCTGCTTCAACTCAATCTCGTCACTACAGTATTTTGCATACTGTAACACCTCATCAATTGGCTTTGCTTGCCAGCAGATCAAATGATTCTTTATCATCTGGCTAATCTCTGGTCTTAGCCCTTCAACGAACCTGAACACAAGGTGATTCATATCTTTCGGCTCTATGACCTCTGTACCACTGTAGTGCTTGAATGCTTTCAACAACCTCTCATAGTAAGCATGTACCGACTCTTTGCCTTCCTGTGCCGTTCGATCAATCTTTTGCCAATCAATGTTTTGCGGTGACACTTTCTGCTTCATAACTCAATCACCTTAAAGTAGTACCTCATCACCTCAGGAGACGGAGCTCCTGTTACTCTGTCCCTTGCCAGTTCTTCCTTTGGCCAATCCACACTTCTTTTGCACTCGAGCCACAAATCAGCTGGAACTATGATCTCAAACAATGTATTCAAGTCTTCCCAAAGACACTTCGCAAGCTTCACAAATCTGTCTGTCTGCTGGTACCACTTTATTGGCTTTTCCCTCAGCCTGGGGAAGTCATTTGTGAAAGACAAAATGTCACCTCTAGACCACTGTACATGGACAAGAACCCCTCCAGCCGTCTCTCTCATGGGTAGCATTTTTATTGTACCGGTATCCGGTGCCGGTTTTGCCTGCTGCTGCTGCAAGTAGTCACTTTTCCTTTTATCTCTCTTCTTTGCCCATCGGCCTTCCCACTTCTCTAAAGCTCCCCAAACCTGCGCATTCTGTAGTATCTCCTTAAGGTGTGCCTTCATTCCAGTAGACCTCATGTGATCAAAATCGTTAGGCTCAAAGTGTAATCTGTAACTCCTTTTCAGGTGCTTGGTATTGTCTAAGTCTATGCCATATTTATCTGCTAGGTTTGCCAACCTTTGGTGCACCTAGCTCACTTCTTTAGTTATTTTCGGGCACAGACATCTCAATTCTGCTTCAGTGTATGCCTCTAGCCTGTTCACTCCCATGCTCCCTTCAACTAACTCGGCTGCTTCCAGGCCCAATCTCACAAAATTTAGGTATTCTTCCCTTTCCGACCGATCTGCTGTCGCAGGGGTAGCCTGTGGTGAATTCAGCTTGTCTAGCCGTTCATTCAATTGTTGCGCAGTTAAACCTTGCAACAAGATATTTCCAGCCTGTATCGTTGGTGTTTGTGACGCATTCACACCTGGGATCTGCGGAGTCAGTAATCCCAACCCTGAGTGTCTCATGTCATCTGGAGGAACCCCTATCGTACTGAAGTCTAACAGAGACCTTGATCTTTCTACCATCTGTTCCACTGGGGTCATCCGTTGAGAGATCCCTATGAACCCTCCTCTTGTCATGTCCTGGGTCATTACCCCTTGATCACACACACGCTAGGCTTGTCCTGCGCGTACAGTGGTACTGGTGGACCAACCGTAATAGGTAAGGATATGGCGGCTGGTGTTGGCTTTTCCCCCACAACCTGTGGAACACTGGCCCCCATATTCTGATTCATTATCCGTGCCGTCACTATCTGCGGTCCTGTGACCGAAGTGTAACTCGGAACCATCTGTGGCAGTAAAAGTGGAGTCGGCTCAATCTGCACTAATTTTGATCTCGCATATGCCTGGTCAGGCAGCACCATCAAGCTCGTAGTGGTTTCTAATATTGGGACATCAGGGTTTAGACTCTGAACCGGTGGTGGCTGCAACTGCGTCTGCATCTCTGGAGCAGTGGACACACTGACACTATTCTGTACTGGAGCTGGTGTTGCGACTGCATTTACCTGTGCTGTATTTGCTGTTCCCTTGTTCTGTGTTGAATTTACAGGACCCGCACTAGTACTTGGTCTATTGTCATCCATGGCATATGGCGGTGGATGATCATGTAACAACTGATTAAGGAACTCATCATCATCTGAGTCATCTGCATCTGCCCAAGACTTGTTATTCTCTTTACCTTTACTAAAGCCCTTGTCTGTTTTGCAAGTGGCCTTCCTTCCCTGCGTGTCAGCTTCTTGAGTTATTGCCATAAACATCCTAACACCGTCTATTATTTCTCTTCTCCAAATTCTGTGTTCACTATCCCATCTAGCCTCCGCTAGTGTCTTTTCTGCCTTTCTCATCCTCCTCTCAAACTTCTGTTGCCGTTGTCGTATGGCCATCAATTCCCAAATTGCTAACGCCTCAAACTGTGCTGGCTTCGGAGGTGGCTTTTGCTCATTTAACGCCTTCCGCAAATTGTCTAGAATCCCTATGTTGAACAACCCATTCTCTGGAAACGCCAAACACCCATCCTTTTCTGTTAATTTGCACCATTGCTTTAGCCAAAGACATGGCGCAACTCCCTTCTCCTCCATATAAGCCGGAGTATCCTCTGGCGGTGTAGGCTCCCCCACACTCGCGGTAATGTACACATCTTCCCTCAAAGCGCTCTTTAAAGCCTTGAAGAACTTCATTTTTGCATCTTTTATTTCGTTTATGACTGAATCAGGAAGTGACTTTAATTCCCAGAACACCCTTTGCCTACCTTCTCAACCATTTGCCTCTCACGGACGGCTGCCAATACGTGCGCAACCCTTCTCACTAACTGACCTATTGACGTCACACCAACACACTGCAGTTGACAAAGTCTTGCAGCTTGTCTCCCTCACTCTCGTTTCACACAAACTAATGCAATATATCGCAAGCACTAACAAAACTCAAATTGGCTGGTTTACTACAGGAAGGGTAACACAATCGCTTCAGAACTTTACAGAGATTTCACTTTAAGCCTCGGCCGCTACTCTCTCCTTCTCAGATCCTACACTCGCAAGCAGAATCTGACCCACAATTTGTACTCTCGACTTGTCAATGGTTCGTCCTAGTGCACTTTAGAACTTACCAAATCTCCATCTAAATTTTCATTCACTCACTTGACTCAAACTCGACTCATCAACCACGCCCGATTGACCTATTAAACCGCGCAAATTACAACATAAACCAAGTGTCTCATACACTTACCAATATACTCCGGAGTCTTAGACCACGTGGACAATTTTGAGCACAAAGCGACACACTCACATGAAGTTCGCCGACTTCCCTACTCTCATACTGCAGAGTACACACACTCCTACTAAAACATCACCTGGCCTAAAATTCTCAGACTTCACAATTCACCTGCGGTATGCATAAGCTGTGCAAGCGCAAATCCTACTTTACTCACACCATCACTAGAACGCCGAGTACATACCCAACTCACTTTGGCAAGCTCCGGGGTCCCAGGAAAGTCATTTGGGACTTAGGGGCACAACATTCTTCCAATTTGCATTATCTCAAAAACAATTCGAAAACAGTAGTCCCTCGTCTTAGGGACCCAAAAGCCGAAACCGTCCTCTGCTACCAGAACTGATAACGCGTCCCGACCTAGGTGCTTTACTTACACGGGGACTGTTTTTAGGCCAATTAACCTTTTGACCCTGATTGGAGACACCTTAAGACGAGATAACTATTCCGCATTTCAATCACTAGATCAATAACCTCATCAATATTCACAAAAACAAATCAATCAAATTAGTTAATTGCATTAATAAGACCTGAAACACAACATGACCTTTCAGCCATGAATAACCACACAAGTTTAGTAAGATTTATGATATTTATTCCCTATTGGTTACACACTACTAGCAAATTGATTAGTCTCAATACCAGAAAACACATCTACAATGTCACAATATGGCAACTAGAATAAGACTTCATTAAAGCAAAGATCATGAACATTAGAACAAAGCATGATGTCAACATGAATTAACTTTAGCAGAGTATCATTAGCACTTTATTCAACAAAGCAAAGATTCAGTAATTTGTCTAATTGCATTCGTTTTAGTGAACTCTTTAACTAACCTCGAATTAGCATCCGCATGTTGGGCTTCATGCAAAACAATTTAGTAACACAAATTTAGAAAACATCTAACTATAGCCTCTATCAAAAGAGCAGTTGGTACCTAGAAAGAAAAGGCAAACAGACAATTATAATTCATCATTATATAGTTACCCTCCGTAATGGGTCAGCATACAGAATCAGTCTTCGTCCTCAGGATAGCATTCGATCCACCATCAGCCAGGATAGAACAGCAAAGTCTCAGCAGAATAGGGTAAGTAGGAATACTTCCCTCATAAGGAGGAGAAGGAAATATCGGGCAAGACAAAGTGAGGATAGTTTAAAGTATTAATAGCAAGGACTAAGCCAGAATATCAGAGCAACACTAAGAGTGTTCCTCTAATGTCTCAGTAAGAAACATGAAATGGTTGAGTAAGAGCGGCAGGATAAAGGCACGCAATGGCTGATTTCTCCTTGTGACACGTCGTTAAATTGAATTTGCCAGACAAGTCTCTAATTTCCAATTGGTCAGTATTTGGTGCATCATTATCTCTATCCAATAGTCTGTGGATCACCTTACTAGAATTTTCACTTAAAACAGTTCTCATGCAGTTTATTGGCTCCTGTGATTTACGTCTTCAACGGGTAGAATGTCAGGTAGGAAAAGTAACACTTGTTGCTCCAGTCAGTAGTTTCATTGTCTTTACCAGTTTGGGCGACCTTGTACCTGTTGCGAATTACACTGTTGCATTCAGAAAGAATGTCTCCTTGAGCAAGTAGGGTCTCATGAGAAAGAATTTACTACGGTTACGCACACATCTCTAGCTTCTGGAAAAGTACAGTTTTATGTCCTTCAGGAAGACAGCACATTGCACGTTAGAAAAACACATTTAATATGAGACCAGGCAGCTAGGCCCAGACCCTTGCTAACTAAGGCATAACGATTAATTCAACAAAACCTTAACATATAACTCCTAGTGCTAAAACAGAATCATACATTAGTACATTAATAATTAATTATTAGTCAATTTCATTAATCATCGTATAGATTGGTGGCCACTTCCCGTGGGCACATTTCAACCGTGTGCATCAATATTAGTCTATCACGTTTTCTATGCAGCTTCATTACACATCATTTTGCAAGCAGTTCACATAGATTTTGATTAAAAAAGCTACACTCCAACAGTAGTTTTCAGTGGCAGTGCACAAGGCCATTCGAGCATACACTGACAGCCCTGCAACTAAGCAGCCAAAGAGCGTTGTAGCAAGTGAATGCACCAGGAACGGCATGGTGCTAAGATTTGTTCATGTTTTAGTTAGTTTGTGTGGTGAGCATTATGTGGGACGCAGGTGGACAAATCTGGTTCCTGCCTCCCTGACTGCACCCAAACCTGGAGCTCACCCATCCTGTGGCTGAAGCGGGTGTAGTAGCTCTACTTGTGATGTAGGAGCATAGTGGGGCGTCAGTGGGTGCTCTGAGTGAATGCTGGTTAAGCGATTGGGTGTGAGGCTTGTATGTTCTGTGCAGGTTTGAGCTGTTCAGTGTGGGTGGGTTGTACAGAGCTCTACTGGTGCACTGGAGGAGAAGACTTCTTTGGTGTCCATAGTGGCATTCTCTGGGTGCAGAAGAGGACTGGTAGGTTGGTTTTGCTGTTGGGGGACAGCAGGTGGCTGGTCACGGCTGCCACCTGAAAGGAGGTGCGCAATATTGCTGGTGGACACTTCCAATGATTCCTTGGCAGCTGCTTTTCTGGCAAAGAGTTTCCTTCCTTTACCCTATTTTTTCTTCCCCTTCAGCATTGGTATGGAGAATAATTTTCCCTTAAAATGCAGGCATAAAGATTTTCTCTTTCCCTATTAAGCAATGGTACTTGTTTGTTCAACTATTCTGTGGTGGGTCACGCCACTGGAGTTAGATCAGGGAACATCTACAAAAAGTTAAAATCACTGTCAACCTTACAAGAAGGGAAAACAGCATTGTTCCGACGGTTGATTTCCTATGGTACATAGAGCTGGTACCACTTTGTCTACTACTACTGATTTAAGGAGCAGGATTGGACATAAGGCGATCCAGTGAACATATATCTAAAGTCTGAAAATAAGACCCTTCCTTTCAAAAGAAAAGTTCTCCTTCCCGTTGCAGGGAAGGAGGTTAGCTTCTGCCTTGCACCTGCAACAAGCATTGCAATTGTACTGCTGCTAGTGTTGGTGCAGCTACTCTTACAGATGTTTTCTATGCACTGTAATATATTTTGTATTTTAGAATGAAAGAAGAGTTCTACCCCATTGTATGATGACTTGTGATGGAGACGTTTTTTTCCAGCACAAAGGGATACACCTGTTCCGTTACAATAAAATAAACCCCTTTTGCAGTGTTTAGCGCACTCATTTCTTTGTTATGATAATGGGCTTCATATCTTTACTCAACTTATGCATTTTCAGCAGTATCTTGTACCTGGATTTACCAGGCGTGTTCTAATCTTTTTTAATTTGGGTGTTACTTCTGCCAGCACCAGAATGGACCAGGGTATCGTATGCTTACTGAGGCTACTGTGACTAAAATGCCACGAAAATCAGTAGAAGAAAAAAGGAAGACATCTCTTGGTTGTTATTGTTTCCTTCTGGAGAAGGTGCTTCATTTTGAGGTCTCTCTTAGGCTTTGACCCTGTTTAACGCACTTGAGGTCTCACATGAGGGTCAGGGTGTGCAAATTCAACACTTCCAGCTTCATGAGCAGCGCTTGGAGCTTCAGACTGATAACTGTCCCCTGCAGCGTAAGACCAAATGGGACTAGAAGAAGAAAAGATGCAAGGGTCTCCGTCTTCACAACCCAAGCTGTGGCATGTTTAGCAATGAGGCCAATCTGTAGTATGTCTTCGAGCTACCACTCTACACTTATAGCGTCATAGAGTTCTAGAGTGGTAAGCTGTGGCACTTTGTTACTGGATACTGCCTGGAGATGATGTAACAGAGCTGGCTGAATTAAAGAGTTGCTCTACCATTGGGTTCTCGTCATCCTTACAGTTACCAATGAGCGGACTTACCCACGGGTGTAAAGCTATTCTCGAGGTGCCATTTTGTGATTGCCGGGTGAGCAGCTGTGGGATTCGCCTGATGAATGTTGCAAAGCTCTCCTGAATTTTTTGAACCACCTTGTTTGGCAGTGGATGAAAACTGGAGTTATGTCCTCTTCTGAGCGATGATCGCCTAGTGTTGCTATCCCAATCTTGATGGTCTTTTTGGGATTGTTTGGTAGTCTGTTAAATCTGCACGAATTGTGTACCTTTGCGGTATCCTGCGGCATGACAGTTCTCAGTTATTGAAGATGCACTAGCTGTGTACACTTGCAGGATCCTGTGAGTTATAGCTGTCTGGGATGACGCACAGGTCATGCTGTGCGCCCCGGCGTGGCGGCCATCTTGTGGTTAACTAAAGAACACTTAGGCTATGCATAAAGATATTTAGTGATATTCAACTTTTACGATTGGCAGTCATTTTCACGATTCACATTCTTCTCCTTCACAATAAGCAGTGATTTTTAAGATTCACATGGTTCTGCTACATAAGGCGAATTTCTCATGCAGCGTTGTTTAATTGTTTATAAGATATTTACTTTATTATACTTACCAGTACTATACTTTATCTTACCTTGTCATACTTACGTGTGCTACATTCATGTGTGCTGCTGCGCAAACTTTCAGCCTCACTCTTGCACAGGCATTCCTTCCTCTGCCAGGTGAACCTTCTATGAAATGGCCTGAATGGAAAGAATAATTTTTAAACTACATTTCCACCATGGAGGATGATGCTTTAATGCAAGTTTCTCCTTTAAGGAAAAATAAAATTCTGTTACACACCTTAGGTCCAGAAGGGTTAAGGATTTATGACCATATGGAGAAAAAAGATAGTAAGGACTTAGGAAGAGACTGGTGTATTTAAGAATGCTCTTGAGGATTTGAACAATTACTTTCAACCATCAGTTTGTGTCGCTATAAAGAGGTTACATTTTTTCCACCCAAAGCAGGAATCTACAAAAACTATTGAGAAATATGTGGTGGCTTAAAAAAAAATCCATATTTTGTAAGGCTGGGATCGTCCCTAAAGAGCTTATTAGAGATCAAATTATAATGCACACCAATGTCTCCAACCTCCAGGTAAGACTTTGGGTAAACTGGGATTTTTCCTTGAAGGAAATAATTGCCATTGCAAATGAAGGCAGAATTATCACATAACTGTGCCAAAGCAGCTCTTAAAAACTCAACTACTATTACTTCACATATTAAATAATCTTCCATGGTTTGTAAAATCTTTCCAAACAATTCTATGAAATCTGCAACGTGGGACAATTTTGGATTCTCATGGTATCCCTAAATATGTTATAGTGTTGTTAGATCTGTTTTAGAAGTGGCCTAGTGGAGACATTTTCACTAAGGCAGATTCCAGAGCTATTGTTTCCTTTCTAGAAAAGATCGTTCTGATGGAATGTATACCCAAGTCGTTGCTTAGAGACAACAAACCCCAATTTGTGTCAGATTATGTGAAAAAATTCTTAACTAGGAATGGCTTCAAAGCTGGGCATTCTTCTTTGCATTACCCTGTGAGTAATAGAGCTGTGGAACGCTTTAAAAGTGTGATAATGGGTAGAGTACAGATTGCTATTAGTAATGGCCTGAGTTGGGAAAGAGTGTTTACCCCCACTCTCAAGGGCTACAGTCCCTTCAAAGTACTTAGAGGTAGGGAACTAATCCCCAAGGATAATACTGCCTGGCTATCTGGTGAATGAAGGAAGGTATGGTCCCCCACTGTTGTGAGAGATAACATTGAAAGGGCACACAATGTTTATAGAAAGAGTTATGGCTGCAAGCATTGTGTCATGGATATTAAAATGGAGTTGGAAGATTGGATGCATGTCAAGTGAACAGTGAAGCCCAGGAAGGGACAGAGTAAGTTTAGTAAACCTCTCTGAGTTGTTAGAATGTACTCCAATTCTGCACGGTTGAGTGATGGTAAAATATGGAATTCCAGCAAGCTGGCAAATTGCAGCTGGATACTGGTGCATGAGAGTGTTCCCGATGGCTCCTCCTCTGGAGCATGTCTGTGGGATAATCTCGACAATGATAGGAATAATCTAGACAATGATAGGAATTATGTTATAAGTAGTTAAGCTTGAGTTAATTGGGGACTTGGGGCCAGATGTAGCAAAAATAAAAATTGTGACTCGCATTTTGCGAGTCGCAATTTGGTATGCCAGGAAATAAACCGGTCCGATTTAGCGACTCGCAGCCGGACTCGCAACGCTGTGTGCGAGTCCGCAGATTGCGAGGTCGCTGTTTGCGAGTGTGCAAAAAACGATCTCGCAATTAGCGAGTGGGTGTCGCAAATTGCGAGTACCTTCAAAATTGCTTGCAGGTGCAGCAGAACACTCCAGAAAGCACATCAGAACACTCTGGAAACACTTCCTGGCACATGATGATGACATCACAGCCAGGAAGTTTACTAATACACCTGGGAGGAGGCTGGACCACACCCTTTTATAACTGCCAGTCTTCACACTGAACAAGCAGCAGCAGCCATGGAGGGAACCCCACGAAAAAGGAAAATCAAATTTTCTGAGAGGGAGCTTGAGGTGCTGACCGAGGAATGTTGTCAGCACCATGATGAGCTCTTTGGGAGAGCAGCCCTCACTGTTCCTGAGGCCACCAAAAAGAAAATCTGGCAGGAAATGCAAGAAAAAATTAATTCCCTGGGTGTGAGCCACAGGACAATTGAGGACATAAGGAAGAGGTGGTATGACCTCCGCTCCCGGACCAAGGAGAGGGTGGCAGAAAGGCTCCGGGAGATGAGAGGCACTGGAGGGGGACCATCATCTGTGCCACCACCCACACCCCTTGAAGAAAGGATTGAGGAAACATTTGAGCCGGAGGCAGTGTGTGGATTTGGGGACCTGGACACCTCAGAGCCCCGCACATCAACCAGTGAGTACCATGTGATAAGCCTGTACCCCTATCAATGTCATACCCCACCCACCATGTACACAGGTGCATGCACAACCAAATTAGCTCCATTTCAGGGTAGAAAAAGCCAGAATGATGCATTATGGGAAATGTAGTCAAATAGGCAGTTCATAGGCAAATGTTTATTAGGAATTGTGCAATAGATACTAGACACTGACAGTGTGTTACCCATGTCCCACAGGTCTCCAGCAAGACACCCCCAACACCCCAAGCACCCAGGCCCAGGAGGACACCCCAGGACCCTCCAGCACCCCCAGCACAGTCAGCAGCATTCCTGCAGTGGTAACGCCTGCTGCAACAACAACGCCAGGAGCTGCCCCAGCAACAGCCAGGGAGGATACAGGTGAGAGCACAGGGCAGCCACCACTGCGCAGGCGTCGCAGGGCAAGAGCATCTGGATCCCGGATACTTCCTCCAACCAGCAGTGAGGCACATCTGCTGCAGGGTCAGCGCCTGCAGAACAGAATAATGGGCAGGATTAGTGGGGTGCTGCACCGCTTTGTAAGACACAACCATGCAAGCATGCAGCACCTCAACAGACGCATGGACCTGATGTGCCAGAACACTGGGGACATTGCCTTTGCCATCAGGGAACTGGCGGGCGGACTGCTGGGCCAGGCAGAGGCTGGGCGGCGCAGAGATCGCCAGGTAATGCTAAGACTGGACAGGATGGCCACATCGATCGGCAGGCTAGCCATCAACACAACAGGCCTTTCGAGGAGGAGATGGAATATTTTTTGGATTGATATTTCATTTAGTATGTGTTTATGAATTTTTACTATTTGATGTAAACTCATATATGAAACATTTTGTATGAAATATTGTATCTATTGTTCAAATTTCGTTTATTTTATTATTCTCTATTTTGAACCTGTAGTTACAATAATTTTGTCTTATGGGACCTGCTCAATAATTATGCATCTATGTGTATTCTTTCACCTAGAGGGTGTCATTATTTTTTCTGACTTGTGCTGTACTGTATTCTGTATTATTATTGGGAGTTTTTCCCTAAGAATGTAATTATTTTGATAATAATATATTATATTTATATTGTGAATAGAATATGATGATATTCCCAACATGTCTAATTTAATTCATTATTTTTGATGTTTTTGTTATCTTCACAAGCTGAGGTGTGGAGTGGGAATCGTGGCGCGGACGTGCGTATGATTATAAAATGGGCTACAGTCTCTTGGATAGTCACTATTAATTTTTATATGATAGTATGATAAATTGATTTTGGGCTTAATAACATTTTTCATCTTTCCAATATAATTCGCAATCTAATATTCTTTTTCCTATTTACATTATAGTAGACACATTTTTTAGATTAGTTAGGGATATTTTGTTTAATTTCTGCTGTGAGAAAAATACAAAGTTAATGTATGTTTATTTCTGTGTAACAGATTGGCGCCCTCTTAAAGATGGCGCTAGTATATTGCCGGCTCAGTAGCTTTTAATGTTAGAGTGGTTGCGGTCGCGCTTGAGAGGATACGAGCGTGCCGGATGTTATAATTGCCCGATAATGGCGGCTGAGTAGCACGCTCAACGGGGCTGTAGTCTTGGAGCCGCTGTCGCGAGCTCCGTACACGCGAAGCATTTATGTGAACTTCGGGTGAGTTGATGGAGGTTATATTATCAGTAATAATACGCATAAAAGGCGTTACGATGTATATTCCAGTATCAGTGGTTTCTAGATTTGTTAATTGAATGTTGCAGGTGCTGAACATTATTTGGATATACATGTTGACGAAATTAGGTCGTTTTGAAAGGGTAGGTGATTGGATTCTTTGCACTTTGGTGAAGTGTGTGGATATTCATGGTTTATTTTGGGCACTTTTTCTATTATAATCTTGATTTTATTTCCCTTTACAGTACCTATTTTAATTGGTTTAGGTTGATGCATTAACGCTATTTGGAATTTTCAGTGAGGTATGTGTTTCTTTTTGTCTTGGTTGAGCACAATACTTTTGGTGGTTTATGTATACACATAGCTTTATAGTAATATTATGGTTATATTGGATTCTATTTTGTAGTCATCCGCACGTCTGCGCCGGGGTTGTTCACTCTCACTCTTCGCACTGGATGTGACAATGTAATAATTAATCTGTGTATGCATGAAATTTAAGGACTTATAAAGGGTCCACATAAATTGTTTTGGATTGTGATAAAAGATATATACTGATATGCATGTTTGAGAATTATGAGGCAATGAATTATATTATTTTTGCATATGAATAAGCACTGTCTTTTCATCTTCTTGTAATATGTTTTATTTCAATAAGTGTTGACATTTGTTATACTTTCTGTAGCCTTGAAAAAGTCGAGGGGAGTATACCCCCCATGACGAAACACGTGTTGGCTGTTCTTCGTGGCTGTTGTTCGTTTTTCCTTTTCTTGGATGATGGAATCTCCATGTTGCCTTTTGTTTTATTAAAGGACCAAATGTTCACCACATACTGATTTCATGGATTATTGTTCGACTATATATCTATTAATATTTCTATAACTTATGTATTTTTGTTAAACATAGAGGCGGTTTCTTTATATGAGTGCCTAGGTCCTTTTTCTTACACTTTATTATCTGTCTTGTACAGTTGTTGGGGGTGGGGAAGATTCCTCCAGGGCCGGGAGCACCTATACTTATACGTTAAGGGGACTGTTGGGAGCGCTTTTCGTTTTCCCCTGGAAATTTCTTCCCAGTTTGATAATAGGCCTTTCGAGGAGGACAGTTGGCCTGCAAATAGAGATGGGCCATTTTGCTGGGGATGTTGCCAGGGGCCTGGGACGTCTCACACACATAATAGAACTAATGGACACACAGGAGATGTCGAGGGCCACCGGGGAAACACCCCAAGACAGTGAAGAGGGCTCCACAGTGAGCAGTGTATCTGCCACTGACAGTAGGGTGCTAAGGAGTGGTAGGCAGAGCACCATGGACGCAGCAGGGACCAGCCAGGCTGGCAGGAGGGGCAGGAGATCTTAGAGAACAGCCAGGAGAAATAAATGTGGCACATGCCGTTAATGTGCCACATGACTGGTTGGCATTTCCCTGCCCATGGACAATTTCATCTCGTATATAGTTCATTCATTACATTATTAAAACAGTTATTTTACTTCCACTTAACAAAAGGAGTGTTTGGTTAATGGGTGAGTATGGTGGGAGTTTACACGTACCGTCCAAAATATTGCGTTGCAATGTGGTCCCGTCTCAGTCTGCCTTGATTAGCTAGACTCCTATCCCCATGATGGCAATGTGGTTGTTCTTGCTCTTCATCATCAGGATCTGGGTCTGCAGGGGTGAGAGGTAGCCCACGTCGGGTGGCTATGTTGTGGAGGATGGCGCATGCGACCACAATTTTGAATGCGGTAAGGGGGGTGTATTGGAGGGCGCCTCCACTGCGGTGGAGGCATCTGAATCTTGCCTTCAGGAGTCCGAAGGTGCGCTCGATCAGGTTCCTGGTCCTCTTATGCGCACTGTTGTATTGCCTCTCAGATTCATTTCTTGGTGTTAAAAACGGAGTCATGATCCATGGCCTTAGAGCATATGCACTGTCACCTGTTGGGCACAAAAGTACACTGTTAGGAAGTCCAGATAGTCGTGCACAGTGACCTGTGTGTATGTCCGCAAGTGTCTGTGGCTCTACCTAGGAGGTATCCGTCTCCAAATTCCCCACGTTCCAGGCGTTGATGTATCCCACTATGCCTAAAACTGTATGAGTCATGGGTACTGCCTGGAAACTTAGCTACGATGTCCGTGATGACGTAATGGGCATCACAAACAACCTGTATGTTGAGTGAGTGGGTACACTTTCTGTTGCGGAAAATGTGTTCCAGATTAGCAGGGGTGCATATTTGAATGTGTATCCCATCTACACATCCAATGACATGGGGAAAGTGGGCAATGCGGTAAAAGTCCAGCTTGGTGCTGTTAATTTCTGCCTCATTCCTTGGTAAGTATATGAAGTGAGACCTGTGCGTGACTAAGGCATCTAGGAATGCCCTGAGGAACCTTGACACTGCACTTTGGGATACCCCACCTGCCACGGCAATGACCCCCTGATAGCTCCCTGAGGCCAAGAGGTGCAGTGCGCATAGTACTTGCACATGCGTAGGGATGGCGCAGCCACGCAGGGTCTTGTGTTCTAGCTGTGGCTTTAGTAAATCTATTAATTCTAGAATGGCTGCGCTGCTAAGGCGGTATTTATCATAGATCTCCTCTTCAGTTTGCTGGAAAAGGGTCTGCCTTGTTCTATATATCTTCTCCTGTCTGTGGCCCCTCCTCCTCCTCTGCTGGGCTGCGTAGACTCTCCTCCTCACTGCTATCAGGTATATCTCCGCCATCTTGAGTAACCCAGATGGCTTCTGGGTCTCCTTTTATACTTTGGTAATGGTTACCACCTGCTCTGAGTTAGTGGTAAATGGGACATGCAAACTGGGCTTTTTGCGACTAGTCGCAATTTGCGAGTTGCAATTGCATATGGGTTGCGACTCGCAAATTGCGACTCGCAATTTGCGGGTCGCAACAGATGCGACTCGCAAACGGGTCCCATCGCTTTTTGCGAGTCGGAAATGGGCTTTTTGCATCCCATTTCCGATTTTGCACTGTCGCAAATTGCGATTCTGCCCGTTTGCGAGTCGCAAACGTTTGCTACATCTGGCCCTAGGTTCAGGCTGAGTACCAAGATTCTTCTTCTGGTTCTCCAAAGGTCATTAGGTGTGGAGGAATAGTTGTACAACCTAATACACTGAAAGATGTTGTTGTGGGTTAACAAACACATGTTATGTTCTTTTGTCAGGTACTTCGAGAATTACTCTAGAATGTGTTGTATTTATTACTAATAACTTCAGGTATTTTTTTCTGTTTTGCTGTATTTTAGTTTCTGCCTATTATTTCTATAGTTGTAATTTTGTTGTGTTTTATTGTATTATAATATTAAGAGGAAAGATGTGTGTTATGTCCTCGAACGACCACTCTACACCCCCACTGCGTTGTGGGGTTCTAGACTGGTGAGCTGTGGTAGTTTGTTACAGGATACCGCTCGGAGAAGATGTAACAAGCTGGCGAATACAAGAATTACTCTATCATTGGGTTCTCCTCATTCCTACACCGGGCTAAAATTAATTTTGTACTATTCTGCATGGGCCCAGGTACAGTTGTCTCATGTTAGATCTTAGAATTGACAGCATTGTTTTGCCTTCAAAGACGCAGCAAGAGTCACCATGTTGAGTGGGGCAGCCGCACTTTAAGCATGCACACAAGAATAAAGGGCAAGGGCTGCTGGTGACTGAACAACGTTCCTTTGGCAGATATAACAGTCTGATGGAAACAGATGAACTTCTGAGCTAGCTCAGTTGTTGAAAAGCTGATGACTACTGTTTGTTATTCTTGCTGTAGCTCAAGAGGACGTGACCTCATGCACCTTAAGTGGCTGTCCCTTGTACTGTAGAATGCATTGATTGCCCTCAAGCTGTGCTTTTCAGGGTGATTACCACTTTGGGTATGGTAAATCAAGAGTTCAGGTGTGTGTATGGGACTAGTGGGTGAAAATTCAATAGTGATGGAAGGGTGTTCTCTGGAGTACTTTCTTATGGTGCTGTTTCGGATTCTATCAATCAATCAGGCACTTGTAAAGCGCAGCTTATTACCCATGGGGTCTCAAGGCACTTCGGAACAAAAAAGGGCGAACAACTGAAGGTAAAGGTCTGCATCAGTGTAAGACTGATGGATACTATTTGGTCTAATGTTCCTACTGGACGTGTGGTCCTCATAAACCTTAGGCTCAGAGGAATCATGGTAAAGGGAATCCTGAATTTCCAGTACTTTCACTGTACCCTTTTAAGAAAGTGGAGATGTCAAAAAGTACTCTGGAAGTATATGCTGATCTGTGGCTTCAGTACTTAGCGTTCTCCTTTTTAATGCTAATGTAAACAGACTGTAGAAAGCTGGAAAATGCTGTGGGTGATAGAAGACACCACCTTTCAGTTATTGAATGAGGTAATGTTGCAATAACTATGTGGCTTCATATACAAAGTAGAGTAAATAAGGTTAACTCTGCAATACAGAGCCTCAGGAATTGGAAGCCATGCTTACCATTTCAAGTTCAACGGCAAATATATAGGATCCAGCTTGACTATTCTAACATAATCTGGACCTCTTAACGTTGTCGAAGAACCAGCTGGAAGAGTTATTAGGACTTGACATTAAAAGAAACATGCAGACAGATAACACAATCATTCATAGAAAGGGAGAAATGGGCTACAGAGAAGGACTGATACTTAATTGGCATGATCAGAAAAAATCTAAATGAAAGGATCCAGATTTGCTATTCTTACATAATCTGGACCTCTTTCTGGTGACAAAGAACTGGCTATATGAATTATCAGGACATAACATTAACAATGCCATTCCTTAAGCTTAAAAAAGTATTCACAAAAATCCAGAAAAGGTTTGAGAAGTAGCAGCACTTAATGGGCGTGAACATGTGTGCACTTTCACCTCTGGTATTCCATCGTCTTTACATGCAGAAACATTAAAACTAACTTGCCAATTGACTAATACCACGTTGACCCTGCTAACAGTAGTGTGCACTAGCCCAATCATACATGCACAGTTTCAACTTGGTGTATGGCACCACTCTGATGGTTTGAAGCTGTGTGGTTGAGGGCAGTGCCATGCAGTTCCAAACCCTTCGAGTAGCAGCAAAAGCTTAGTTCAAACTCTGCATGTGGGCTTTCAGGTACACAGGAGAATCAGTGGCACATCACAGAGCAGAAAAGTAACATGGCATCTGTGGCTACTGGGGAGATTGAGGCTGGGGAATCATGCACACAAGTATTGGCGTCTTAACCACTCTGAGAATGGCAGAGGCTCACTGTATAGGGAATGAGGGCCATACCTATCCGAGATGGCGACCAGTTCCCTCTTCCGATTCAGGGCAGGCAGAACAGTATATAAGCACTGCACTTTCAGATGGCCTTCATCTGATAACTGAGCGTGTAAGTAGGTTGTGTCACTCCTTGTCTAGTTCACATACAGCCTCCATTCCATTTTGACCTTTTTGGTTTTTTTTGCGTTCCTGTGGGTAGTTTTCCCTTAGACAGGAATTGTTAATGCTGTTACTAACTACCTCTCGCTATTTCTCATTCCATTCCCTCTATCCAAGAATCCCAGGATTCATCTAGTTGGCAAAGCTGTCCCAGTCTCCTGGTGATGAGCTCTGTAACAATTGCCTCCATGTTTAACTTCACAACATATCTTACTACTCATACCTGTAAAACCTACTTTAAGTCTGATTGTAAAATTAATTGGTATTTAAGAAAAGCGACTCTGCACCTAGCGCAGGTCCATTTTTCTTGCGACCCTATTTAAAATACAGCGCACCATGGCGCAGGGTAGGAGACAATAAAATCAACATTTTTTATGCTATTGATGAACATATGGGCCCGTTATAAATAATGGTGTGCCCCCTTTTAATACCTGCTCTGACCCGGTGTTAAAAATGCTGCAAAAAATGGAGCAAAGAAATATTTTTTATTTTTTTTGCGCCATTTTTTGCCCCCCCCCTTCTTATCGGGGGAATATCCCCTTGGTATAATGTGGTGCAAGGGGTTACAAAGTGGCCATTTTGACCTTGTTTGGATGCACATTGGGCGTAAAAAAAATGATGCTAATGTGACGCAAGGAGGTGCTAGGCCCTCTTAAATATGGGCCTTAGTGGGCGGAATTTAAGAAAAGTGGTGCTGCATCCAATGCAGTGCCACTTTTCTTGCGCACCCTAATGCCACCATGTGTGCACTATATTTAAGACACGGCGCACCATGGTGGTAGTTAGAACAATAGCGTCAACATTTTCTGTGCAATTGTGGCATTTTGCTACACTAGAGTCAAAAAGTTTGACGCTAGTGTTGCAAAGTGCAAGGACGCCCATTGTTATAAATGGGTGGGTCTTTTTAACGCCTGCTCTAAGCAGGCATTAAACATGACAGAAAAAATGGCGCACTGATATCTTTTAAATTTCACTGCACCATTTTTTCGGGCCTTCTAACGGGGGAACACCCCTCTTGAATACACTATGCCTAGCGCAGGCATAATGTGGCGCAAGGGGTTACAAAGTGGAGCAATGCATGCATTGCAACACTTTGTAAATATGGTGGGGGGAAAAGGCCCCTTAGCATCAAGTTGAACAAGGGGCTCTTAAATCTGCCCCATTATATTTACATGTGGTTTTAAGGGGCTAGGTACACCTTAAACACCAGTTGTTCTCCCTTTCCATTCCCTTGTCTTCTGTTTCCCTAGGGTCTGATTCCACTGCCTTATGGTTATATTATAAGTATTAAGGCCCACATTTATCATACTTTCACACAGCACAATGCAGCAAGCCATCTTGCTGTGTTGTGCTGTGTGAAAGGGAAAGGGCAGGAATGTGCCATGGACGTCATTTAGGGGTCGTCAGTGGTCGCAGCGGCGACCCCCAGCTTACCCCTTGCAACTCCTGGCACTGCCTCTGCGACCCCTGGCCTCAGAGGTGGCAAAATCAGTGCCACGAACAATGGAGCAGCTCGTCCTTGTGTATTTTGCTTGTGGCTCTACTTCCTTGTTTTCAATCAGTTTTTTTTACTACACTAATAGTGCATAATATATTATTCACTATTAAGGTAATAAACAATGGAGTACAGTTAGCTGGAATATGACCCTCATTGGTATTTTTTAAGTGTATGTTGTGCACATGCTTGCAGGTGAGAGTGTGCTTATATAAAAGAGAGTGTGTCTATTAGTGAATGTGGGTTTGCGTAAGCATATGTGTGTGAGGGAAAGTAAAGATGAAATGACGTGTGATGTCACTTCCGCTACCCCTAGCAATGTGGTGAATTGAAGTCCATGGAATGCGCTGTATTTAACATTATTTGGAACATTCCTATCCTTTCCTTGCCCTGGCGCACATTTGGCTGCCTACAACCAACACAGGCACCCTTGCTGTGGGCCTGTGTTATAGGTAGGATTGCTTTTGTGCAGAAAGAGAGACCTTCTTGCACAAAAACAATCCTCTCACACATTGTCCCCTTTTTACATGTGCTACAGAATGCAGCACACATAGAAAGAGGAAAAAAGAGGAGAAATAAAGATAGTTAGGCCTCACATGGGCAGGCGTTGCTTTTTGATGCTTTACCAGGTCTACCAGTAATGGTAAATCTGGAAATGTGCCAAAATCCATTGGTGGATGTGTGGGAATCTTAGGCTTCAGTAAGATTTGAGTATATCTTCTTGGATTTCAATCCTAGTGAACATATGAGATTTTCAGACGGTGCTAATGCACAGAGTGCGCTCATAAAGAGCTTTGGCTTTGCAAACTGCACCACAGCATGGTGATTACCTGTATTGTAGGTCCTGATCCTAGACAATGCAACTAGGAACAAGTTCTGGCAAAGCCAGATGATACTTTAATGTGTGAAAGCATGCAAATAACATACCTTTGTTGGTGTATTAAAGCCGGTCCTTCCTTGTCAATGTTTATGGTGCATTCCAGTAGGTAAAAGGTGAGTCCTGACTCAAGACATTTTTAAAAAGCCAGCTGCACTGAAAAAAGCTTTGCTTTCTGTATACAATTAATGTATGGAATAAGAATGGAATGTATGATAATTCAGTGTACTGTAGATGCAAAAAGTCCCTCATTATGAGAAAGTGATGTACTAGTTGGGGTGGATTGACGTCCACTTGACATAGTAAAGTCACATTTTGTTAGGTCCTGTCAAAGGTTTCAGTAATTTAAACCTGAGCTCAACCCCTGGTAGCTGTGTCACAGAGCGACAGGTTTAACTTTATGAAAAATGTAAAAAACATTTGGAAGTACTCAAACAGTTAAAAAAACAAAACCATAACACAATTTTTTTTATAACAATCAAGTACATAAAATTAAACAAATGACACCAAAAACCAATCCAATAAAGGGAACAAGACGTGTGATTTAAAAAAAAGATTTAGCTGAAAATAACATAAAAAAGCACAAAGCACCAATGGTCTGGTATACCAAACCGAAGACCCTGGGCCTGTTACACCAAGCAGATTTGCCATGTAAGGGCTTGGAAATAGGGAAGTTCAAAAAAGTTTCTACGTCCCAATCTGAAAAGGAACTTTGTCGTTTTTCTGAGGAAAAACTATTCTCCACATGGGGTAAACCTGACATTTAATCCAATGCCTGGACTGCCAGTCGTATACTTTTCACGGTTGTTGCCCATGATGTTTTGGAGCAAAAGTTTTGAAAAATGTCCAAAACTTCTTTTACTACCAAAACAACCACAGGAGCGCTCTTCCAAGGCCCCCAGGACCTTCGGGGGAACACCTAGGACCAGATATTCTAAGATAGGATTTGCAAAACGTAGTTGCAATTTGCATACCAACATTTTGCGAATCCTATGGTATTTTGCAAGCTGACCCATGTACTAACAGGTCGGTTTACAAAATACCATATCACAGTGGGTCGCCTACCTTATGAATATTAATGAGGTAGGTTGCAAAATGCAACCCACTACAATTAATTGCCATCACCGGGATGGTGGCCTGCGAGCCTCTGTGGTTGCTTTTAAATATAAGGAAAACTGAATGCATTAAAAAAAAAAAATTAAGAGTAGGCAGTGGTCCTGCAGGCCTATGACTACTCCAAATAAATGTTTTTTGACCATACACAAAGAGGAAGGGGCCCAAAAAAGGAGCCCTTTGGGTACCCCTTCCTCTTTGCAAATGTTTACCACTACCTTTCAGTAGTCACTAAAATATAAATATTTTGCAACTGGATTTCAGTTGTAAAACGTTAATACATACCATAAGGAATAACTACTTGGAGGGGATGCCCTAAACACACCTCTTCCAAACACAAATTCCTAATGGGTGCCTAAATTAATTTAGCATTTCAGTAAAATTACTGAATAACTAAATGGGTTTACTACATTTGAATAACATACATTCTTGTTTGAAATCCAGTGATTTAGCAAAGCTCAGGGTTTGCAACCAGAAAATGTATTCGTACATCTGGTCATTTGAGACTTTCAAGGTGTCAGGCAGAGGGGAAGAAAAAAGTTAAGTTCAGGTACCACTGGTCAGCTGGGATTCTTCACAAGAATGTTCTATTCAGCTCTTTTTGTTCCTGGATCCACCCAGAGGATCAGCCTTACGATCCTTGGAGATCTTTCTGTCCTGGGATTGCAACTGCACAGGGGTCACCATCATCAGGTCCTTTTCAGAGGTCACAGATGCCACATGCAGCAGATTCAGTCTGCCTGGTATTATTTTGCAAGCCCAGCAGTGTTCTGTGACGTTGCAGTGGGGTGCCACATTAATACTTGGCACCAGCTGGTGGGTAGGGGTGACTCATGGGCAATCTTTAAGCAATGCAGTAATTGTTTCCTGGGGCAAACCTAACAACCATTTTGTTACTTCCAAAATGTCATGTGCCAGGGTATTTTCAAGATGGTGAAAGTCTTTAGCTACACTAAACTTGGGCTCTGAAGGCTGGGTTTGTGTAGAGGAGAGGACTATGAAAATGCCCAGTGTCCACCCACAACTAACATTAAAAACTAATTTGAAGTGGGCCCTGTACCCACAACAAACCAAGACACAGAGGCCTAGAAGGACAACACAGCGTACTTCTGTAAAAAGATAGGGGATATAGAAGAACTGTCCTGGGCATCCTGTCTGCTCCCTTTGAAGTGTGCAGACACTTTACATGTGCCCCCGCAGGCCTCTCATGCAATATTTGACACTGTGGTGTCAAAAGGAGGTGTACAGCTCCCCCCCCAACCATTCTGCGGAGCTCATAGAAGTCATCCCTGCCATTTCCCGTAAACCTGTCAATCACAGTGAGCAACTGTGTAGATCCTGGGAGGAATTTGACACCTCATTCATATTGTATTAATCAGGTCATGCACAGGCTGGGAGAAGCTGGGGAGTTACTGTAAATCAGCATCCAGGAATTTCAGGCAGGGAAAAGGTATTTTTTTTAAAGTTACTTTTCCTTAATATATATTAAACATCTGACTTCACCAATGAATTGTTTTTTAATACCTAGAAAAATAAATAAACAACCATTTTTAATATCAGATCTTATTCTTGAGTCTCAGTATTAGTATTATTAGTCTATACTCTGATTGTCTACAAAGGCCAGTTTGGCCTATTACAGTGAATGTAGCTTTAGGGCCTCGTCACTGTAGGAGCATGCTAACATTAATTTTCTGCATGCCCCACATTAATACCTGGCACCAGCTGGTGGGTAGGGGTGACTCATGGGCACTCCTTAAGCAATGCAGTAATTGTTTCCTGGGGCAAACCTAACAACCATTTTGGTACTTCCAAAATGTCATGTGCCAGGATATTTTCAAGATGGTGAAAGTCTTTAGCTACACTAAACTTGGGCTCTGAAGGCTGGGTTTGTGTATAGGAGAGGACTATGAAAATGCCCAGTGTCCACCCACAACTAACATTAAAATCTAATTTGAAGTGGGCCCTGTACCCACAACAAACCAAGACACAGAAGCCTAGAAGGACAACACAGCATACTTCAGTAAAAAGATAGGGGATATACAAGAACTGTCCTGGGCATCCTGTCTGCTCCCTTTGAAGTGTGCAGACACTTTACATGTGCCCCGCAGGCCTCTCATGCAATATTTGACACTGTGGTGTCAAAAGGAGGTGTACAGCTCCCCCCCCCAACCATTCTGAGGCGCTCATAGGAGTCATCCCTGCCATTTCCCGTAGACCTGTCAATCACAGTGACCAACTGTGTAGATCCTGGGAGGAATTTGACACTTCATTCACATTGTATTAATCAGGTCATGTACAGGCTAGGAGAAGCTGGGGAGTAACTGTAAATCAGCATCCGGGAATTTCAGGCAGGGAAAAGGTATTTTTTTAAAGTTACTTTTCCTTAATATATATTAAACATCTGACTTCACCAATGAATTGTTTTTTAATACCTAGAAAAATAATTAAACACATTTTTAATATCAGGTCTTATTCTTGAGTCTCAGTATTAGTATTATTAGTCTATACTCTGATTGTCTACAAAGGCCAGCTAGGCCTGTTACAGTGAATGTAGCTTTAGGGCCTTGTCACTGTAGGAGCATGCTAACATTAATTTTCTACATGCCCCACATTTAAATACCATGCACCCTACTGTATGAGCTACAGAGCCTAAAGAGGAATGACTTAGTAATATTTAAAAGTGAGTTTTTATCTGTCAAAAATGGTAATTTTAACAGGTTGCACTGCAAGTTTAAACTTCAGCAGTCAGACTACACGGTATGCCAAAGCCATGTTTTCCTTTTCACTCTAGTGGATGGCGTTATAAGTGCTGCATTTCACATTTACGATTTAACTGTCCATGCCATGGGTGCAGTCTCTACACCATATACAAGGCCTAATAGGAGACTTAGAATACACCTAGCAGGAATTAGCCAATTTCTACATGTTTTAGGGTTCATAGCACATACACTGGTACTGGACAGCAGTGCCCCAGTGTGCAAAGTCTAAACAGTAGCAATAAAATTCAACAATAAATGGGGGTGACCATGCAAAAGGGGATTCTCTTGCAGCTTGCGATAAGAGGTGGAATGTTATACTACACTGAAAATAACATGAGATGAAAGTGAAATACTCATCTGGATGCCGTCAAATCCCACCCTATATACACATTCACTGGTAACAGTAGATCATTCAGACAGCTGCACTGTCAAGCTAGACTTAAAAATGTCAGTGGCACAGCAACGAGCCAGTGGAGAAGTGGAGCTGAGACAGAAGATGAGCCATGGAGTGCATGTGACAAGTAGGCAACTTGCATGTGAGGTTAGTAATGTACCTCCTTCCCTGTACTGTTCCTCCTTTGTGGTTGTCTGACTGATGGTACCTGGGAGCACCTGTGATATTTTGCCCTCCAGTATCAACAATAAGGGGCCCCTACCTGTGGTATAATGATGGCCATTACAGGCATATTGTGGGGAAACTTTTCATGAGTATGCCAACTGTGTATAATGCTGAATATCCTTGTGTATTGTTGGCATCCTGTATAATGCCAGCTATACTCTGCACAGCACAGGTTTCTTTGTTATTACTGATCTCATCCTTGGCGTAATGGTGTTCACTGTTGACATAGCAGCACACCATTGGAATAATAATGCATGCGCCTGGCAAAATTCTGGATATGCTTGAAATTTTGTTAATATAATTGGCATTATGGAACTCATTTCTGGGACACTGGCGACCAGGAATCATTCCTTACCATATTGTGAGCATCCCATCCTAACAGAGCCAATCCATGGCTTAATGTGCATAGCCCTGACATGACGGTGCTTACTTGTGGCATAATGATTGCCAATCTTGACACATATTGGGCATTCTTGCTAGTATGGAGCATAGTAATATATATAAAGATACTGTACAAGTTGTGCATTCATCCTAAAAGGCTCTCTTTGTGCCACTGGCAGAGAGTTAGTGATTCAGAAAAGAATGACACTAGGCTTACCTTCAATGCCAAACAAAGACCTGTTGACCTGTCCTTAACTTTCAACTGGAGCTGCAGAGGATGCAAGTTTGGACCCTTGAATTCTAAACAACCTACCACTACTTTCTGTAAGGCTATTGTTAGAAATGGTATCTTTGGTTGGCAGTCAAGTTGCCCCCTGCCTAAACAAGGACCCTCACTCTAGTCAGGGTAAAGGAGAATCACACTCAGTCAAGTTAACCCCTGCTCACCAACCCCCTTGGTAGCTTGGCACGAGCAGGCAGGCTTACGTCAGAGACAATGTGTTAAGTATTTGTAACAACACACACAGTAATACAGTGGACCACTACAAAATGACATAACACAGGTTTAGAAAAATAGTAAATATTTTATCTGAATAAAACAGACCAAATACAATAAAAATCCACAATACACCATTAGAAATATGATCTTAACACTTAAAAACACAAACATAGTGCTTAGAAGCACAAATGCTGCAATTTGATGTTAAGCGACGTCGTGACAGGGTTGTTTCCAATAATGAGATGCCACGGGTGCCGTTTATGGAGTTGTACGGACCCCCAGGTACAGTACCTTAGTAAAACAAGTAGAAAACAGGCCGGTGCATGAAGTCGGGGAGCAAGGCGTCGCTGGATCCAATGCAGCGTCTGTTCCAGTACTACGGGGCAGAGGTGCAGAGGCGTTGTGCAGCAGCGTCGGGTCCTTACTGCAGAGCGGTGGAGGTGAGGCGGCGTCAGTTGCGAGGTATCGGTCCCTTGGTTCCCGCAGAGACGAAGATCGGCGAAGTCACGATGCTGCGGTGCGACCTCACGGGGTTGCAATGACTTCACATGGCTGCAGGCGCTCCAATGGAGTCAGCTGTCATAGAAGTCGGACTTACGACACTCCGATCTCAGGAAGGTCGTGCAGGATCAGCGGCTGTGGTGACGCGAGGCCTGCGGAGTTGTTGGGGTTGTCGCGCTTCTGCGAGTTCCATGGCTTTGGGGCAGGTGGCATTGCGGTTTCCATGCAGCGGCCTCTTTAGTGAAGTTGCATAGCATTGTCCGGCATCGTTAAGCAGGTTTTTCTCTAGAAGTTCACTTCCAGGGGCCCAGGAACTGGAATGGCAACCTCTGGCAAGCTAGAATCCACAGCATGCAGACTGAAAACTGGATGGTGAAGCCTTTGCTGTTACTAAGGCTTCAAAACAGGATGCAAGCTCTACTCAAAGCCCTCTGAGATTCTTCTTCAAGCAGGAATGCATAACAAAGTCCAGTCATTGTCTGCTTTCACAGGCAGAAGCAGCAACTTCAGGATAGCGCAACAAAGCACAGTCACAGGCAGGGGCAGCACTTCTCCTCAGCTCTTCTCCTTGACAGAGGTTCCTCTTGATTCCAGAAGTGATCTAATTTTCAGGGGGTTTGGGTCCAATACTTATACCCCTTTCTGCCTTTGAAGTTGCTAAACTTCAAAGGGAAGTCTCTCTTGTTTGCAAGATCCTGCCTTGCCCAGACCAGACCCCAGGCACACACCAGTGGGTTGGAGACTCTTCTCTCCACTCTAGTTCATATGGCTCATCAGGATTTGCAGGCTACACCACAGCTCCCTTTGTCTGACTGTCTAGAGGGGATTCACAAATGACCCAACTGTCAAACTGACCCAGACAGGGAATCCAGAAACAGGCAGAGTCACAGAATGGTGTAAGCAAGAAAATGCCTACTTTCGAAAGGTGGCATTTTCAAATTAACAATCTAAAAACCAACTTCACTAAAAGAATGTGAGTTCAGAGACACCAAACTCCATACTTCTATCTGCTTCCAAAGGGAATCTGCACTTTAACGTTATTTAAAGGCAGCCCCCATGTTAACCTATTAACCTATGGGAGAGATAGGCTTTGCAACAGTGAAAACTGAATTTAGTAGTATTTCACTGTTAGGACATGTCAAGCACATCAATACATGTCCCACCTTTACCATACACTTCACCCTGCCCATGGGGCTACCTAGAGCCTACCTTAGGCGTGCCTCATATGTATGAAAGAGGAAGGTGTAGGCCTGGCAAGTGGGTACACTTGCCAAGTTGAATTGGCAGGTTAAAACTGCACACACAGACACTGCAGTGGCAGGTCTGAGCCATGTTTAAAGGGCTACTTAGATAGGTGGCACAGTGCTGTAGGCCCACTAGTAGCATTTGATTTACATGCCTTGGGCACCTCTAGTGCCCTTTACTAGGGGATTACTAATAAATCAAATATGGCAATCATGGAAAGCCAATTACACATACATTTTACAGAGAAGCACTTGCACTTCAGCACTGGTTAGCAGTGGTAAAGTGCCCAAAGTATCAAAAACAGCAAAAACAGAGTCCAGCACACATCAAAAACCTGGGAAGCAGAGACATAAAGTTAGGGGAGACTACGCCAAGGATGCCAAGTCTAACAGCTATATTTTGTCACAAAAGAAAGCGTTGTGGACTTTGACAAGGTTTTGCAGAGGGCACATATTTAGATAATTTCCTTCTTGGAAAGCGGAGGTGGGCTTGTGACTCAACAGACCAGATGTTTCAAACAGAGCCACTTAAAAACTAGCCTTTATTTCACTGCATACCATTCGAGCCTTCTTATTCTAACAGACACATGATCTCTTTCCTGCACCCAAAGAGGTCCTGAGCAGCCTAAATTTGAATTTGTTGAGGTCTGCTTGTGTATTTTACTGGCAGGCCCAGGTAAACAGATTTGCAAAAGTAAGATATTAAGCCATAAAGACACTCATAGCTATACCTATATGGGAGAAATATAAAAAGGCCGACCTCTAAAGACAATTTTAAGCTGATCAAATAGGCCATTGAGACACTGATCTAGGGTTCAGGGGAGCCACCTATATGCTCAATTAAGGGGTGTTACAGGCAGTGTCAGGTGGTAGACAATGGGCTGCCCACCTTTAGGGTGACTACACCCCTTCTATGACCATTTCTGTTGGGAAGTGGGCATGACTCTAACCCTAGTGGCCTAATTCTTTCAAAACTAAATACAGGAATTCAAAAAGTAGTGTCCACTTTAGCTCATCCACCTGAAGGGTGGGACTGGCATGACGTCGGCACACCTCCTAATCTTCCTAATTTTCCTGCCTGTTCTGCTGCCAAAAGTGGGGTCAGGACAGGGGGTGGTCATCTCCGCCATTTGGAGAGACCTGGGTCGCATTTTACAAAGGCAGCAAGGCCTTTGAAGCTTTCCGCCCAGAATGTCCATCCTGCCTGGGTGAGATGATAACACCTCCGCCCAATGCAGGCTTTTGTCTCAGGCCCTTGAGAGTGCTGGCTCTCATCTTGTGAGGCCAGAATCACACCTGTAGTGGCTAAGGACCAGTCAGTCAAAACACTAGGAGTTGTTAGGTTTTGAGGGGGCACCTCTAAGGTGCCCTCTGTGTGCATTTATTAATAAAACCATCACTGGGATCAGTGAGGGTTTATTATTCCGAGATATTTGCTACCAAACATCTCAGGATTCAGAGAAGCCATCCTGTAGCTGGGGAACTCGTAGTGACCGGTGTCCAGCAATTGCCTTCATAATGGCTTCCCTGTACATTTACTATACTAGTAATCGACAAAGACATAGTAAGGGCATATTTGATCATGCATATATGCACTCACAT